>NC_083102.1:81887098-82524398 GCF_949774975.1 Lagenorhynchus albirostris | reverse complement strand
TTCATTTTCATTTCTCTCTAGGTAATTTTTGATTTCCTCTTTGATTTCTTTAGTGATCCATTGGTTGTTTAGTAACATATTGTTTAGCCTCCACGTGTTTTGTTTTGTTTTGTTGCAGTTTTTTTCTTGCAGTTTATTTCAAGTCTCATTGCACTGTGGTCAGAAAAGGTGCTTAATATAATTTCAATTTTCTTAAGTTTACCAAGGCTTCTTTTGTGGCCTAGCATGTGATCTGTCCTGGAGAATGTTCCAGGTGCACTTGGAATGAATGTGTATTCTGCTGCTCTCAAGTGGAATGTTCCATATAATCAATTAAGTCCATTTGGCCTAATGTGTCACTTAAGGCCAGTGTTTCCTTACTGATTTTATATGTGGATGATTTATATGATGTAAGAGGGGTGTTAAAAATCCTCTACTATTATTATGTTATTGTCAATTTCTCCTTTTATGTCCATTATTATGCACCTTATATGTTTAGGTGCTCCTATTTTGGGTGCATATATATTTACAAGGATTATATCTTCTTCTTGGTTTGATCCCTTGATCATTATGGAGTGTCTTTCTCCATCTCTTATAACTGTCTTTATTTTAAAATCTATTTTGTCTTATATAAGTATTGCTACTCTGGCTTTCTTTTGAATTCCATTTGCATGGAATACCTTTTTCCACCCCTCACTTTCAGTCTGTGTCTTTAGATCTGAAGTGAGTCTCTTGTTCACAGCATATTTATGGGTCTGCTTTTGTATCCATTCAGCCATTCTGTCTTTTGGTTTGAGCATTTAGTCCATTTACATTCCATGTCATTACTGATATTTATTTATATTGATATTTATGTTCTTATTGCCATTTTATTTATATTTTTGGATTTGTTTTTGTAGGTCTTTTTTTTTCCCTTCCTCTTTTGTTCTCTTGTAATTTGATGGCTATCTTTAGTGTTATGATTTATTCCATTTTCTTTTTTGTGTGTATATATATTATACACTTTTGATTTGTGGTTACCATGTGGTTTTTGTATAGCAGTCTATATATACATGCATGATTGTTTTAAGTTGTTGATCTCAATTTCAAATGCATTTTTAAAAACCTGCATTTGTACCCTCCTCCTCTCATGATGACTTTTTGATATTATATTTTAATCTAGTTACTTTTTGTATTCCTTAACTGCTTATTATTAATTGCTTTTAATTATGTCCAAACTGTATATTGATATGCTTTTGAATAAGAAATAAGTAACTGTATTTTGTGGGAGTATATTTATAAAAGTAGTTGCACTCTGGTTAATATTCAGAAAAGTAAAATGATATTTCTTATACATAACTTAAACATAATTGTGTTTAATACTGATACAGGAATATTTGGCAAAACTGGTAAAAAATAATTTTTTGTTTGCTAAACTGCTTTTTAAAATGTGTAATAATATGTGATTGTCTTATAAATATTGATATTTCCTATTGATGAAGTTTTATACTTGACTCTTAAAAATATTTTCAGAAATGATATATAGGACATACCCCAGTATATGCATAATAAGTTGACTATAGTTTTAACTAAAAATAAAATGACTTGGTATATAGACTTTGCACAACAAGCCAAAATTTATCTCAATCCTAGTTCTTTCTAATTCAGCTTCACACTCACCAACTTTAATTGATAAAGAGACAGAAAACTAGGATAAGGAGTAGCAGATCTGCTGAAGTCCTAAACCAGGGATGGAAAATTCAAATTTCAAGTGGCTTCAAGGGTTTGAAGACAAACTTAACAAAAAATTTTGAAAATGCCAAGAATAAGATAAAGTGAAGAGAGGGACTACTGGAATTTAAAAGTGTGTGCCCTGCCTAAAGGCATGTGTGTTCATTTTCTAAACCTAATGCTGGCCAAATAAAACATATCTGAGTGCTTGCCTCAGCTCTCAGCGTGGTTCAGATGTCAATGGTCTAGATGTTAGTAAGCACAGTGCACACTGGAGAACAAGAACTGGTTCATAAAATGGGCTAGACTACCAACTCACACTGCAATTTCTGTTCCTGCCAAGACCATTATCTGTCTCATCCATGTTTGACAAATAAATATGTAGATTTAATTTCAAATCAAGTTTCTTAGGACAAGAAGTTATTATTTTCCAATCCTTTGTTTTTGTTGCTTAGCTAAAATGCTTATGTTTTACAGTTTAAATAAATTGTCTCATTGTACCATTACAAAACATTACATTGTCTCAGTATAAAAGACAGAAAAATAGGACATTTTAAGGTACACTTTCTATACTTGCCTGCTATATTGGCTTAGTAATGATATAGTAATTTCTATCTTTTCTGTTACTAACAGATTGCCTATCTTCAACTGCATACATTTAATTGAAAAAAATATTATAAGTTGAATGCCATCTCCTTCCTTGGAATTGCCAGATTTCTTGATACCATTTTTTATACAGTTCAACAGAGACATACAGGTGATGGTGAGGTGATGGTTATCTAATGGTGTGACAGAGAATTGTCATTGCTCAACACACTTCTTATTCTATAAACTGTGCTTCCCTTCTGAATTTTCTGTGTAGAGAGAACAGGGTCAGTTCTAACACACAGACTATAACTTATATTATGGAAAAGTTTTCAGAATAGAAAAGTCACAACAATCTTCCAGTGCATAGCATTTTACATTAAGACTATTTTTTTCTGATACATAATTGATGATCAATAGCTGAATAGTGAACAACTATTTTTTTATTATTAAACAATATTATACATATAGATTCTGTTAGATGGCAGGAGAGGTGCTACCATCTATTTTAATTGTTTAATACTTATCTCTAAATTCACAATGGCTAATCCTGAGGAAATAAGAGTTTTCAGACATCAGAAAGTTGCTTTTGTATAGAGGCTAAGAGAGAATAAAATAAATATTTATCTCAATAAATATAAGTTTTAACTGGGGAAAAGCAAATTGTAAAAACATATAGAGACCTATGAAACTCTATAATTGAATTCTAAAGTATAGAATATGGAAAAATAAATGTTATTTAGAAAGAGAACTTTCTCAGAGTACTCAATAACTTCAGGAAGAAGGAGAGACTTGAGTTGCATTTTGAAGAATAAAACTTTGAGTGTCCAAAGTAGACTGCAGTAAAAGTGTCAAAGAACTGGTTAATACGATGGATAAAGTTGTAGAAATGCAACTAAATGTGATGAGGGAAGGAACAATGTAGAAAATGTGCCAGAAATACAGGATTAACAAGAGAGATGATTAGAAAGACATCATGTGGTAAGATTTAGGTAGTTTTGAACATTACGCAGAAGACTTTAATTAATGACATGATAGACAATAGTAGTTGGTGTATGTTTTCTGGTAGGGGTTAGATATAACAAAATCTGCATTTAGAGATTGATATCAAATATGCTATATACTAATATACTATATACTAAATAATTAATTTAGTGTTATTTAGTGTTACTAAGAGCTGCATATATACTAATTCATTTAATCTTCACAAGTATCTATGAGAAGGTACTATTATTTTACAGTCACAAGACCTTAAATCAACTTGCCAACTCACCTAGCCAAAAAGAGGACGAGTCAGTTTCCAAACCTAAGCAATATGAAAGGAGGGACTTGCTGATTTACACAGCTTTGTACTCTGTAATTCTACAATAGAAAGTGTTGGAAAGTGAGGAGACCGAAAACGGGAAACACCAATATAGGACATGACCACTTTCAAGGAGAATTTAAGACTCCCTTTAGAAAGATCTTTGCACAGTCTTCACATAACAAAAAGGCACTCTGGTCTAGTGTGATGGAGTACATAGAACTGATGGGTGATAGGATGCAGTGGGATAGAGGGACTAAACAGGGAGAGAGAGGAGTAAAAAGAACAAACTGCAAAATGTCCAACTGAGTTACTGATAGAACTGTATACCTTAGGAGAAATAGAGAGAGGTTTTATAAGTGATTTGATATGAACATCAGTGTATACATCAAAGATCAGAGCTCAGATTTAATCTTTACTATAGAGATTACAGATAAAACTAAACAGTAGATTTGCTTTCTAAAGAGTTTGAATGTAGAGACAAAGGACTGAGAAATTAGCACACATCTCTGAGTTATGTGTAATCCCAGAGAACAAAGTGTCTTACCCCTGCCTCAGCAGCACTTAGGTTACTGCTGTTATTTTTACAAATGTATACAAGTTTCAGTACTGAGCAGATTTTGTTTACCACTGAAATCATTGCAGATTACTTGCTTCATTTTATGGACTAATACCAAACTGAGAACGTTATTACCTGTATAAATGTGCCATTAAAAAAGAAGAATTAAATTGCTTAATTTTAAAAGATCAGAAAATCATCTCATGTTGTTATCTAATTTTTAAAGTATAGAGTTGGGACTCTATGATGCCCTCTCATTCTAAAAGATGGCACCTTGACACTGGCAGTTGGGATAGCCTAAAATGGTCCATATATTTTACTTCATATATTTTACTTCATATATATATGTATTTCTTTACTCCTTATTTCCAAGGAATGTTTTTTTAGGGACTTCGTGATTTTTATGCATTGTATGTGAAAATTTCTTTACCAGTATTTTAGACTATGATTCCTACTAGATTTGTATGGACCCAGCAGGTTTTTGCAATCTTGCTAGATAAACTAAAAGTCAATGGTATGAGCTATCACGAATGTGGAAAGTAGAAACTACCAAAGGACTTCAGAAAAAGGACAAAGAAGGGAATTAAAGATTTCTTTCTCTCAACATGCACAGACATACACACACACGAGAAAATTTTTTGAACATGGGAAAACTGCTTGTAATTGGTCCAAATCAGAACAAATTTTAGTAGTGAGAGGAGAGGATGAATACTGTTTTCAGTATGTTTCTACTTTTTAAAGGAAGTTTTGATTTCACTAGATGGGGAGTAAATATTAAAATGATTAAATGACAGAAAAAGAAGTGTCATAAGATTTTACATGAGCTATTTCCACAGGACTGGTTTAGACAGTAATGTTAAGAACAAAGTAGTGAAAGCAATCTGGGAAGTAAATGAGATGAGAGTTCTCCCTAGAAAGGGTGGATAGAATTTGTATAATAATAGTAGCCAATGTTTATTGAATGCTTATTATATGTTAACACTATTCTCAGTGCTCACATTTATTAATTCTTATAACAACCTATGAGGATAAATATTTAATTACTCCATATTCTGCTTATTTTGACTTTCAAAAATACTAATTTTATACAGTTCAACCTAATATTAATATTTTTATTATACCCATTGTACAGATAAGGAAACAGAGGTACCAAGAAATTAAATAACCTGCCCAAGTTTAAATGGTCAGCATGTGACCAAATTGGGGATCAAACTCATAGCAACTAGTTTCATTGTTAACCACTTCACTCTAGGCTTTGAGTAAAGAAGCCAATGTATTTGATCCGGCTGGGACTAGGACAAGGAAATCTACTCAAAGATTAAAATCTGCTGTGTATGATTCTGTTTCTTGGAACTCTATAAGAGCCTTGAGAAATGGGATATATATATATTTTTACAAATGTATTCTATACACTTCACGCATAAGAAGATATTAAATAGTTACACTAAAGTTGACCATCATGTTGATGAGTACTGTTTTCCTGTAACAGCAATAATGAAGTGACCATGTGACTAGATAGAAGATACTATTCTCCCAAACATCTGCTTTCAAATTAATGTAGCAAAGAGAAGTTTCAAGGTAAATGGCTTTCAATGCAGCTGCAGACCATGCCACATAAGAGTCATCAGGCTGGAATCCAGTTATTACTAGGGCTGGATAATCTGAACATTTAAAGTCAGAGACACATACTGATGCACTTCTCAGGCAAGTGAGAGGATCTTAAATTATATTACTTTTTCTGTACACATATTTATCACCTTTGTACTTCAAATTTAGTGAAAGATGTGCAAAATAGACCAGATAGCCCAAGGTCAATTTAAAATCAAGGCCTCTTAAATTCACAAAGGACATAAAAACTTTTCCTCCTTTTAAAACTAAAGGAACTGGAGATAAAATTAGTCTTAGTACTCAAGTAGGCCAATACAATTTTCTAATACATACGGTAGTGTTACGATCAGAAGAAATTTATTTCTGTTCTGACTGCTTCAATATTTTTTTCTTTGTCTCTGAACAAATCATGGTATTATGGAAACTACACAAGATTGGAGTAAAAGGCCTGATTCTCCATTACCTACTACTAAATTATCATACAACACTGAATCAGACATCTGTTTCTCTAGGACCCACTTCAATCTGTAAAAAAAATGGATGGGGTTAGATGACCCTATCTCTAACAGCTGATAATTCATGCACTGATTTCAACTCTTTGTGTCTCAAATTTCCCATTAAAAAAAAAATATCTATCTATCTATCTATGTCTCCAGATGAACAAACAAGGCAAAATGATTCATGACATTTAGAAGAAAAAGCATGATACACTTATGATGCCTTTTGATATTAAATGCACAAGCATGATAGTTAGGGAGTTTTCTGTCCTGCCAAGTACATTCTATCACAGTGCCTTTTCAATATAAACATATACTGTGTTCCTCTCATTAAAAACTGAAATAAATATGTACCTTCAGAGGTACATGATAAACACTTAATATTGTATTAGTCCTTAAGATTCTATAGTGTGAGAGTAATCATGTGTATGTGTGTATGCTCATGTGTGTTTTCCCCTCATAAAGTCTCTTGAAATGGGTAAATTAACATAGCTTTCAGCTTCCATATAGATTTCAGCTATAACACTCTGATCATTTAGGGTAAACATCTTTACATTTAGAGGAATAGCAATAATACTTTATCTATGTGCAATTCTGTCTTAATTTTGGGCTTGCTATGGAAATAAGACATTTTAGGAGCAAATAAAAAGATTTCCAAGGACAATTGCTTGTAAAAATTAAGAAGGTCTCACATTGCTTTAGCAGCTCCAATGTACCCAGTGTAAAAGGATCGCAACAGCACAGGGTTTTGTAAAGGCATTATACCCAATGCCCTGTTCTTCTCTAAGGATTCCCCTTATTTTCTAAATTAAGCAATAAGTAAAGTATCCTGAAGACAGCTAACTCAATTTGAGTTCTACCAACTAAGTGCAGAGATGACAGAAACAAAAAAATTAGTAAAAACACGGTGTAAAAGAGGACCAGCCTAAGGGTCAGAGACTAGGATCCTCATCATGATTCTACTTCTAGGTATTTGCCTGGTTACCTTGGGCCAGACACCTGGTTTCTCAGAGCCTTAGCACGCTCTCCTAGAAAATGTGCTAATGTTCAATGTCCTTTCCTGATCCATCATTTCCTGATCCATCATTCTATGAATTGATGCTTGCAGGTGAAGGAAACAAAGAAATCAGATTGTCCCTGTGTTCATGGGTCTGATTAGGTTCATTTTGTGTGAAATACTTTCCTCCCTCTTCTTCTAGCACTAAGGTAAGTTGGAACTTTATACCTGGGCATCCCTCCCAAGGTACTTACTTGGAAACACTGCCTGCTACAAAGTCACCTTTGTCTGCGTTAGCTACTAGAGCTCCAGAGGCTTCCTGCCCAGAGAGTGAAAGCCTTGCAAGGAATCCAGGAGAGCATCTATGATAACTCCCTCGTTTTACAGATACTGAAAATGACCCAAGGGGTTTGGTGACTTTCCACTCAGTCCCAGCTCCTGAAGCACAGGAGAGATTTCTAATGTAGGGTTTTCTGATTCTGTCATTGGTATTTTTTTGTTTGTCTATCATTAATACAAGGGGCATGAATTATTTTAATGGATTTCACAAAAGAATAAAAGGAAATTTTCCTTCATCCTTTTATCTAAAAAGTAGTAACTTAATTGTACTGAATTAGACTGTTGTAATTTTTGGAAACATGTACTAACAGGTTGCTGTAAATATATTGAGAATTAGGGAAGCCACACTGAGCAGGATTTTGAAGGAGAAAAGTCAAATTTGTATTTTTCTTAATCTAACAAATGTTAAGTGACTTCTCCCTGAAGTATCCAACTTTTGAAAAAAGAGAAAAAGCTTCCAATACCACTAGATTTTTCTCTGTTTTTCTGTTTTGCCTTCTCAGTCCAACTCACTGAGGGCAGAAGTTAATGTTCAAGCTGATAAGAACTTTTTGGAAAAGGTTTAATAAAATTTCCTTAGTAAATTGTGAACTCTCACATAAAGTCACTCTAAAGCTTGCCAACGGTTGGCCTTACAATCAACAAACATGTCTGCAATATTACACACAGATTCTCTTTGTATAAGATTAACTAAAAGAGATTGCTATCATAATTTGTTGAAAACATTTCTGTTGCAAACATATGGCAGGTTACAAAGGTTCTCATGAGCAAGATACTTGAGCTTAGTCCTTTTATTGAATAATTAAAGGTTTTAAACTCCAACAAGTGCCCGTACCTACTACAAAGAAATAACCCAAACTTGTTTTCTTTTTCATAGGAAGCTGTCCTTGATGAAGGTACAATTGCTTTTAAAAATTGGGTTAAAACAGGCACAGAAGTTTACAGACAGTTCTGAATCTTCGATGTGCAGAATCCAGAGGGAGTGGCAGTTAACAGCAGCAAAATTAAAGTTAAGCAAAGAGGTCCTTACACGTACAGGTGAACGAGTCCCCATAATAAGTGGCACTCTTTCCTTGACCATATGTATTTCTGAAAAAGCTTCCACTTGACAACTGCCATTGTATTAGAATATACTTGTTCTTTTCTTGCCATTAATATACACTGAAATTTTTGTTTCTGCCTATATAAAACCCTAATCTAAGGATTTAATGATGATAAGAAATATATATTTTATTATGAATTTACCAGCATCAATTAACTGCCCTACATTTAGGAAGTTACAGGAGTTTTACACTTGTGGCATATATTCTCAACAAGTCTAAAATATGCATGCTAAATAGAAAAAAATCTATCACAATTTTAAAACGAGAGCACTTTAAAATCCTAAAACTGAAAGCGTAGGTTATATGAGTGGTTCTCCAAGGGTGGCTCCTGAACCAGCCACATCAGCATCTCCTGGGAACTAAGTAGAAATGCAAATTCTCAGGCCCCACCTTAGACCAAATGAATCAGAGACTCTTGCTTTGGAGCTCAGCAATGAGTTTTACAAATACTCTGGGGGATTTCAATACACACTCAGTTCTGAGAACCGCAGCATTAAACTGATTCTACCTAACTACAATACCTGCTAAGGACTTCTATTCAAACTATTTTCCAGGTCTTAAGGGTATTTGTATTTATTCAATAGTTCCATTCTTATATTTTCTTCAGTACTGAGACTAAATAAGCTATACCTTTATCTTACATGCCTTAACAGTTTAATAGACTTTTGAACTCATTCTTAAACTATAAGAACTAAGGGAAAATAATTAGCCAGAACTTTTCAATTGTAAATTTAAAAAACTGATACCAGGGGATTTGAAGTGATTTACCATATTCATACAAACTTAGGACTGAGATCTCTTAGACTGTTGAGTACATTTTCTTCTATCTAAATTTTAGACTATGTGTCTTTTCTAACTACCAAAGTAAGGAAAGGAAAGATTGAGGTGCTAAAAACACTAAACCTAACCAAGGATTAGGAATACATTTATGGTGCCCATATGGGAACAGAGTTAAATCCTGCTATATCATTTGTTATACAAATGTGTGATGTTTTCCTCAAGAATAATTACAACTAGTTATACACTATGATCAAGCATTATTACAAAATTTCCTATTTATAATGGTTTCTTCTAATTCATAGTTTAACTTTCTTATCTGTTTCAGATATTCTACAATTATATAATTTCTTTCCTCTCCATGCATTAATATGTTTCTAGATTGACAACTCACACTCAAATATAATGAAATAACAGTAGTTGGAAGGGTGATGCCTGCTGCCGCAGCACATGATATATAAGCTGCAGAGCACCTTGGTACCTATTCTGTTCTAGTAATTATCCCCACATCTCGTCTTCAGGCACAGGTCTGCGACTATTCACAACTCTGTCAAAGAAGACTTGGTTTTCATTGTTACAGAAAAAAATCTTACCTTCAAAAATATTTTTATTTTTTCAGGGTCTTATAGTTCTATGTCATTATCAAAAGCCTATATGAATATCTTGTTCAAAAAATGTTGTAGCTACGATGTGTACCTATGAAAATCTAGAATTCACATATGACCTAATAAGAATCTAGGCGTAACTGTTTAAAAATCACAACTCTGTGAACTGACCACATGCAAGAAAAGAGAATAGTTTCTAGAATTTGAGAACTCATCACAGTTTTTGTTTAATTTTTTGTTTGTTTGGAGGGGTTATGATTTTACCTTTAAGGATATTAATTGGAGTATGGGAAAACATAAACACAATATTGAATCCTGTCCTAGTCTTGCTTGATAGGTTATATAAATTGTATTCTTAGAGGATTTAACCTATCTCTATCTGGGATGAAAGCAGGGTGGGTTAGATATATGATTTACTTGGAGAAGCAATGAACTGAGGGTTAGAGAAGTTGGATTTGCAGCTAAAGTACATAACCAATAAACTCCTATTTACATGACAATGTTAAAGGAAATTAGGATCAACTATGAGTCATCTTCTCTCATGATGTCAACAAAACAGAGTCCTTAGAGTCTGCTTGGATGCCTTAAATAATGGGAAAACGACTGTTTACTTTTCAGAAAAAGTTAATAGTTTGAGAGTCTTCCGCGTGTTGAGGTGATCCTGCCTCTCCACCAGTTACACCCTGAACTCAGTTGAAATTCTAAGTGGAGGAGGATGTCTCTCCTCAAACAGAACCACAGGCTTATTTGGCTTTTGGCTGCTAAAGTGAGCTTGATGAAACTTTGATTGACAAGATGTGACATGGGTCAAAGCATAAAATTGCCTGGATTGAGATCGTAATGATATATATTCCAACCTAGACCATTTCTGTGAAGACCTGGTACCTCCTTCAGAATATTCTCAGATCCAACATAAAAAATAATAATAATTTAAGTTACTTTGCTTTGACAGGCGTACATAGAAAGCAATACTGGGCTAAATCTGAGGCAAATTCCTCCCCTTGACCTTATTAACCAACACTTTCTAAAAGCTGTATATATTCTCATTTTTAAACCAAAAATTGAGTGATGATGTTCTCTCTTTAAAAGTACATTCTAAGCACAGGCCTCAGTTTGAAGGATTTTTCCCTTAGTGAGTGCCATCTACTGGTATAGCGTTGTAAGTACAACCAAGTAAACTAGAATTTGGGTCACAATTATTTTTGCTATTATTTCAACTACTACATATATATCAATCTTCCTGAAAATTACAGCATTTTAATTTTAAATGTTAATAATATGTAACCTAAGTTTAAAATACAATTATCTAAGAGAAAAGAGTAACTGACTACTAATAGACTGTCCTGGCAGTTTCAGATTTTTATATTCTTTGTATGTCTACAGTACTCCAAGAATAGTAAATAATAAAGCTTTGATGAAATTATATTAGAAATAAGATATTTCTATCTTTTGTGAATTCCTTTTTTAAAGAATATGAACAATTAATTTATTTATTTATTCAAAAATATTTACCAAGTACTTACCATATACCAGACAGTGCTTGGGGATACAAAACACACATAATACCTATCCTATAGGAATTTACTTTTTTATTATACCTGATTGAAATCAGGTCAGGTTTTCTTTGGTTTGCTTTGGTTTTTACACTTCAGTTTCATGTTTTTTCAGTCTTTACCTTAGTTAGATAACAACAGATATCTACCGTAGCCTCACAAAGCAGACATTCAAATATATGATAGAGCAATCAATACCCTATTTCATCTCAGTAAATATCTTGTACTTGCAAAAGATTTTCTTCCATAATAATCACCCTTCACCTCATTCCTAAAAAGTAGTTGGTATTTTCCAGGAGCTTAGAACTAATGAGTATACAGTATATGGGGCAGGGATGGAGAAGAACTGATCTCCAAAGTGGAAATTGTATTCCATTAGCTATCTTTAATTCTCATTAAAATACTGGAAATTATGGGAAAGCCAGTACAGGAAAGTCTGTGCACTTTGAACAGTCTTTCTAATATAGGAAAACGTGCTCTTACTGTTCCCCTGTTTAAACCTCTCTGCTGTCTCCTCCTGACTCTCAGGATAAAAGCTAAACATTTAAGTATGGGATGCAACCCTTTTACGTTCCAGATGTTGCCTATTACAGTCGCTTTATTTCCACCACTCTCCTTACTCCTTAAACCAACTATATTGAAACATCTGCATTTCTAAAATTACACCTAGTTCCTACTTCTTACCTAATACATGCTATTTTCTACGCTATTTTACCCAACTAAACTTCTCTTTGTCATTCAGACCACTTATGTGGAATTGTATCTTTTTTTTTAAAATTTTTATTGGAGTATGGCTGCTTTACAATGCTGTGTTAGCCTCCACTGCACAACAAAATGAATCAGCCATACACATACAGATACCCTCCCTTTTGGACTTCCCTCCCATTTAGGTTACCACAGGGCATCAGGTAGAGTTCCTTGTGCTGTACAGTAAGTTCCTATCAGTTGTCTATTTTATACATAGTATCAATAATGCATATATGTCAATCCCAGTCTCCTATCTTGTCCATTATCCCCACCACAACCAACCCAAGCCTGGTTTGTTCCTGTTCTGTGTTTTCCCACAGAATCTGTGTAACCCACTATAATAACACGTATTCCCTCTCCTCTGCTATGCACATCTAAGATTCCTCTTCTCAACTTTGCTAGAGGCTCAGCATTGGCCTACTGATCATTTTAACCTACTTGTTTAGCCTAATTTCTGACATAGTCTGTGCACTCAAAAATTATTTGTTGCATGAATAAACAGCATTTGAGACTTAACGTTCACTGGCAACAATTATTTTGAATTTTATTTACTTTTGTTTTTCAGAGTTTGTTATCTAGCCAAGGAAAATATAACGTGGGACTCCGAGACCCACACAGTCTCTTTTCGGCAGCCCAATGGTACCATCTTTGAACCCTCACTGTCAGTTGGAACCGAGAAGGACACTTTCACTGTTCTCAATCTGGCTGTAGCAGTGAGTAGACAAACAGCGAAATTATTGGTTTTGAAATCTCTAGAATCCACTGTAATTAATCTCATGATTAGAGCTATCATTAGATATTATTTATTTTGTCATTTTTACGACAATGTGTTCTTACGGCATTATTTTGAATTATGGCCCTTTCTTTTATTAAGCTAAATTCTAGTATTTTCCATTTATTTGTTAAAAATCTGATACTGCACTTGGTGTCTTAAACCGTGATTTCATTTTTGGAGACTGCACCCCATCTCTATCCAAATGTATTTATTCAAGGAGTACTCAATTTACTTATCAAAAGATCAAGCTCTTCTATGTTTCAAAAGAGAAGTTTGAAAGAACTATTGTGGGGCTATAAGGATCCATTCTTGAGCTCGATTCCACACCCTATTACTACTACAGTTGGTGTGTTTTATCCTGTGAGTACCAAATATGAATGTCGATATTGTTAAACTTTAACTGGATAAATATGTTTGCATTGGCAATTCATAATTTTATTATTTAGTGTGTATTTCTGATCTGGGAATACATATTCTAATTACTTAAAAGTCTCTATCTCACATGAACTCAGCTATGCTAGTTGGGAAAATTTACGTATCTGAATTTAACAATTAAAATTAAGAAGCTGACATTTAATCAAGTTTCCATTCTTTGACAAATACATAAATTGTCTAAAATTAGATGGTAAGCTGGTAAGGCTTTGAATACAGTTTTGGCTTTGATTTCCTATCTATAAATAATCAAGCTTAATGCCATATATTTGTGTTAAATGTATTTATCATATCATTCCTCCTTCTCTAGACCTCTTACAAATTTGTTTTAATGTAAACTTAAAAGTTACTCAAAATTTACATGAGAATGATAACTCAGCAATGTCATATGTTCATAAAATTAGTTGATATGAACTCCTAGTAATCTATAAATGTCATGAAATGGCAGTTAGGAGATTTTTTAAAATGTGAACTTGGTGATGTATTTAGTTATAGCTTAACATTATGAGTCACGAATAGAACAAGATGACTACTGAACTGAAAAACTGAGTATGATTTCACTTGTCACTATATGAGATATTTGTTATATTTTCTAATTCATTGCTGTTATTATATTTTAGATGGTTTTTAGGATTGCAAGCTTATTTATCAATTAAATATAAGTATAGAAAGCCTTGAGGAATAATGAATTCAGTTACTATTATTTAACTCAAATACTCTTCTTTCCTTGGCTAATTCTGTTTTTAATTCTATGTACCTAATCTTTAGTAACCACTTATTAGAGATCATAACATTGAGAAAACTTCTAGAAATCTGTCATTGTTCTCGTAGGTTTTGTTCACTATCCCCTCATCTCAATATAATAGGAGTAGTGATCACAATGGCCTTTCTGGCTTAATTACAACAAAGAGTGCTGGAGTTCGATCACGTCAGTTTCTGATATTTATTTTCTACCTTTGTCTCAGCATCTACAGCTATTTCTAGGCACCTTTTACATTCTGTCTTTTTAAAATGTGAAAGACCAATAATTTAAAAACTTTATTGCATATATATTTCAAATCACATAAAATAATTATGAACAACCAGTGTTTGAGAAATGCAAAAGTGAGTTAATTACATATTTTATAACTTGGAAAATATGGCTTGTTCTAGAAGTAATTTTTTCTTGTACATATCTTTTCAGAACACAATACTTCAGATGGAGTTTATAAAGTTTTCAATGGAAAAGACTACATAAGCCATATTGCCATAATTGACACATTTAAAGGCATAAAGTAAGTATTCACACAAAGTGTGTGTGTGTCACTAGGATACTCTAAGGCAGGCAAGAAACTTGTTTAACAACTGGTAAGGCACAGGCACCAACCTATGGAACAGATCTGCCTGTATCTCAGTCCTAGAAACTCCCGTTCTGCCAGGCGTTAACCCTTTAGTTGCGACGACCGGTCCTACTAGTGCATAGGTGCTGAGTATCAGCCCCACTTGAGGGTTGACCTTTATGCACAGGGTCTCTTACATAAAGAAATCTAAAGGGACTGCTTCCATCTCTGCTGCATAACCAGCGTTATTGTGCACTCATACAATTACATAACTGCAAATGAAAAGGAAGAAAGTCAAAATGTCAACTTATCATCCAACAGGTAGGAAAATATATCTTACTGTTGTTTTATTTCTTTACTGAGCATGAAATATAAAAATTGTTCATTCCAGGGACATGACTAAATATGTCCATAAAGATGAAAGCTAAATGAATCCATGCCAATGCTTTCATGGCTTTCCCCTTCAAATTTTTCTTGAAATAATTTTATATATTGATAACTCAGCTTTTTAAAACTTTATCAATATGAAAATGGAATTACTATGTCCTGCTCTAACATTGACATATTAAACTTGATAGACAGCACGCCTCCTGTGAAGTAGCAGTAGAATGAGATATGTTCATATAGCCATGATTTCCTACTTCTCCCTAGCTCCTGACTGTTTATCTGGAGACACCTTATTCATATATCTAAAACAGGAAGAATCCCAATAAATATCAAGAAAAAGCCTTTTCTCCTCAAAGTTAAAATGAGTTTTACATCAGTGACTTCTTGACGAAGAATAAAGTAATCAAAATCAAAAGAGATGAAATCTTTTTATTAAGTAACCATTACCTCACACTGAGTTCCTATCTAAAATTTGCATAAAACAGTTAAATACTAACTCATGTAACCCTTTTTCTTCTACAGAGTCCATAGTCACATTTTTTTTTTATAGAAAAGTCTAATGGAGGAAAACAAACACTTCTAAATGCTCATTTTAGGGGATATCACATAGTGTTTGTATACTGACGAAAGTGAGCATTTCTTCCATTTCAATATCACAGAGAGGTTTTGAGGAGAGTTACTATATGCTCCTAATTGGAGTAAGAATTTCACATGAGTTTAAGATTATGATAAGGTTAATTTAACTGACCATGGCAAGACTGAGCATGATTAATAGCTTACTCTGTTTAAAAAAGAAGCAACAGCTTGCCTTGACATCTTACTGGATGGTATGTTAGGAGTTTGAAAAACCTGTTTCCCATCATCAAAAAGTGGCAAACTATCTCTACTGTTATATGTATATATACCAGGAAACAATACAAACATCTTAAGTAGACACCAAAGTATAAATTAATAAACTTTGTCCTACTTTAATGTCAGTTCATGCAAGAGTTAAAAGAGGGGAAAAGTACAAATTGATTATCTGCATGTTTCCAATAGCTATTGATCAAACATCTGCTTCTTTCTGTCCTCCTCCACACTGCCCTCTTCTCCCTCATACTGAGTTTGCATCAGTTATCCACTTAATATTTTCCTCCTATTCAGTTGAACACTAAACATACTATGATACAATCCACTTCTCCCATTGCAACAAAAAAAACTTAACCTAAGAAGAGATCTAAATTTCTGATAAATATTTCTCAACCTTTTTTGAAGAACTCTGGCTGCTCCAAATTGTTTCCAACTAACAACATTTGGCAGTTTTTATTGTATAATCTGGCCACTTAATGGTAACAGGCACTTCATTTATCTCAACAAGATGAAAACGTCAAACAAAACATAGACCAAATGATTTAGAATATTTCTTAAACTTAGCATTTGTCACATCTAGTCTAATCAATATTTATTATTTTAGCAGAAGTACTGAATTATAATAGACAAAATAATGTGATATGGTGTTCTTGGAATGACAATGTTCATTTCCTTTTTTTTTTTATTCCTAAGGCATGTCTCTTAGTGGGCAAGCGATTGTGACATGATTAATGGTACAGGTAAGGGCATTTCTTTTGTGGTAATAATCACAGTGAAATCACCTCCTTTCTCCCATAAATCCACCATCGTACCTACAATGTTCTGGAGGGGTATGCATTTACCTGTCTTTATATCCCTACAACATAGTTCAGAATCTCTGTTCTTATACAGGCTTAGTAAATGTCTGTCTAATGTGACTGAATTTCTCAAGATTAACCACTGAGGATAAACCTTTACTGCATTCCTAGGGAAATGTTTGCTTTGTAAAAACTTTACTTAATTAACTGCCTTCCTGGCCGCAGAAGTAAGGGGTTAGAAAAACTTAGAGTAGTAGTTACTGTTCACATGTTTTGTATATACTGTATAGATAATAATTTAAAACTGAAAGAATTTAAAAATCAATATAATTACAAAAGGTAAACATACATCCAAGGGGAGGTTTCAATATGAAGAAGAATCAGTGAATTTGCAAGTAGAGCCATCTATTTTGAATAAGATGATCAGAATTACAGAGAAAAGAACAACAGAAGCAACAAAAACAAGGTTACATACTTACTAACCAAGGTACTAACCATGAAAAATGTATGCACAAATGAACATTCTGAATTAGAGTTGGGAAGAAAGAAGGTGCTATGAAATTAGATTTAAAGTATAGTTAGATCCAACTTATTATTCTCCTTGAAGAAAAGCAAAGTACACATATGCCTATTAGTTTAAGAATTAAGGTTTAAAAAGCAAGGGGAATCAAAATTAGGTAATTAAAATCAGAGGCGAGCTTTCAGCTACTAAGAAATATCAACAGAAGCAGAGCATAATGTTTACAAAGCTGGTGAGGCAATACTTTATAGGAAAATATATAATGAAGATGAAAAATGTTAAAACAAAGTTATGTAAAAGGTAGGGAATAAAAAGGAAACACAGGGAATGTTCATTTTCACAAAGGTATTGCTGAGTTTTGCATGTTTAATTTTGTTAACACTCTTCTAGGAAAAAAACAACAACAGCAAAACCACTGATTGATTGATTTGCAGAGCTTTGAGCCATGGGGATGGGTGAAGAAATTCCTTTCCAAGTGATGCATTTCTGTGAATAATGTCCCAATACCAATAAAGGTGTCCCAATACCACTAACTTTAGTAATTTCCTAAGAATAAACTTCAATCCTTCGATACAGAGAAAAATATACTGTGCTTCTTTTAAATAGTATTTATTATGAGTTTAAAAAATGTATTTAAAAACTTTGTCCAAAACTAAGAAGTAGTGAAGTTTTAAAACAGGAATTGGAGGATTCATTAATGACCATAATATAAATATATGAGCATCAGGCATGAAGTTAAAAGTATCTAAGAGGAAAATAGAAGTAAAACAAACAAGGAGCAGGGGTAGTTTGGACAGGCCAGGGACTCAGACAGAATCTGTGTGAGAGAGACTGTTGGTTATAGCACTAGGAAAATAGACTGATAAAATGGAAAAATTCCAACATTTTTATCATGATTTAGAAGTACTTCCTATACCTTCTTTAATAAGCTTAAAGAGACATAAAATGAAAATATTGATTTACATTTGAATGTATTTTTTTAAAAAAAGAGTCCTGCTAGTATCCACTATCTTACGGTCATGACCTTTATGGTGTCATTATGACATACTTTATGGTGTCATTATGACATAATCTTCGATAATACTTCAGATGATTTTTAAGGCTTTTTGATGCATTATTTTCCTTTAATGGCTAAGGTGTTGGAAGGCAGTTGTAGACAATGCCCATCTTACTGTTTTGAACAAACACATTCAGTGGTGGCTCATTTTACTGATATTCATTTGTGGAGTAAATGGAGGAATTATCTAGTTATTTCTTCTTATATCCAGTGTGTGCCACGGATCTTAACAATTGTAGAGGTTCAATAAACTCGAAAAATGCCCTTTTTATTTTGATGTATACATTTTCAAACTATTTGCATAAAATTCTGTTTAGTGAGAGAACTTCAATAAATGATTTAAAAAGCATTAATCAGCATAAGGTTAGGTGAATGAATCACAATCGACAGTAAGAACATTTACCAAAAGAACTTGTAAAGGAAGCTCAAGGTAAGGAAATTGCCACTCTACTGATTGGATAGAAAAACACAATCACAGTTTTAACAACATGTGATTTTGCCATTGTTTTTTTTTAAACTTTCATTTATTTTTAAGGAGTGGGAAAATTGAATACAAAATTGAATACCATTGAATAGTATAGTATACAGACTTGTTGAATATGGTAGCAGCTAGTAACCTGTCACTATTAAGTACCTGAAATGTGACTGGTACAAACTGAAATGTGCTATAAGTATAAAGTACACACTGGATCTTTAGATTTTGTTAATTTTTATATTGATTATACATTAAATGATATTATTTTGGATATACTGGGTTAAATAAAATATAACTGATATTTTTATCAGTTTTAAATGTGGCTACTGGAGGATTTAAAAATTACATGTGTACAAATTTCTGGGTTGATTGGCTGGTAAGATTGCAGGATAGAAGGACGTGAGCTCACCCCTTCTTTCAAAAACACCCAAATCACAACTAACTGCTGAACAACCACCATCAAAAAAAAAAAACAAAAAAAACACTAGAGACTTCCAAAAAAGATACCCTACATCCACAGACAAAGAAGAAGTCACAACAAGACAGTAGGAGGGGCACAACTGCTATAAAACTGAATCCCATACCTGTCAGGTGGGCAACCCACAAACTGGAAAATAATAACACCAGAGAAGTTCTCTCTCAGGATTGAAAGTCCTGAGCCCCATGCCAGGCTTCCCAGCCTGGGGGTCTGGCAAAGGGAGGAGGAGACCCCAGAGAATCTGGCTTTGAAGGGCCATGGTGTTTGATTGCAGGAATTCCACAGGACTGGGGGAAACAGAAGCTCCACTCTTGGAGGGCACACACAAGGTCCCAGGTACACCAGGACCTACAGAAAAAAGCAGGACCTACAGAAAAGTGACATCATATGACTCTGGGCCAGACCTACCTGTTAGTATTGGAGGGCCTCCTGCTGAGGTGGGGGGCAGCTGTGGCTCATGGTGGAAACAAAGACACTGGCAGTGGCAATTCTGGTGAGTACTCATTGGCATGAACCCTCCTGGAGGCTGCCATTTCCTCCCCAAGGCCTAACCTGATCCAACAGTCTGTAAGCTCCAGTGCTGGGATGCCTCAAGCAAAACAATGAAGAAGGCAGGAACACAGCTGCAACCATCAGCAGACAGGCTGCTTGACGTCTTCATGAGCATGGCCCTGCCCACCAGAGGGACAAATCCCAGCTCAACCCACCAGTGGGCAGGAACAAGACCCTTCCACCAGGAAGCCTGCATAAGCTGCTTTGACAGCCTCATACACCAAGGGGCAGAGAGCAGAAGCAAGAACTACAATCCTGCATCCTGCAGAATGGAAATTGCAAGCACAGAAAATTAGACAAATGAAATGGCAGATAAGTATGTCCCAGATGAAGGGACAAGATAAAACCCCAGAAGAACAACTAAGTGAAATGGAGATAGGCAATCTACCCAAAAAAGAATTCAGAGTAGTGACAGTGAACATGATCCAATATCTTGGAAAAAGAATGGAGGCACAGATCAAGAAGATGCAAGAAATGTTTAACAAAGAACTAGAAGAACTAAAGAACAAACAAACAGAGATGAACAATACAATAACCGATGTGAAAACTACACTAGATGGAATGAATAGCAGAGTAACTGAGGGAGAAGTACAGGTAAGTGAGCTGAAAGCCGGAATGGTGGAAATCACTGCTGCAGAACAGAATAAAGAAAAAAGAATGAAAAGAAATGAAGACAGTCTAAGAGACCTCTGGGACACCATTAAACACACCAACGTTCGCATTATAGTGGTCTCAGAAGGAGAAGAGAGAGAGAAAGGACCCAAAAAATTACTGGAAGAGATAATAGCTGGAAACTTCCCTAACATGGGAAAGGAAACAGTCACCCAAGTACAGGAAGCACAGAGTCCAAGGCAGGATAAACCCAAGGAGGAACACACTGAGACACATAGTAATCATATTGACAAAAATTAAAGACAAAGAAAAAATATTAAAAGCAGCAAGGGGAAAACAACACATAACATACAAGGTAACTCCCATAAGATTATCAGCTGATTTCTCAGCAGAAACTGATTCAGCTGATTTCTCAGCTGCTTTCTCTGCAGGCCAGAAAGGAGTGGCATGACATATTTAAAGTGATAAAAGGGAAGAACCTACAACGAAGAATACTCTACCCAGCAAGGCTCACATTCAGATGCAAGAGAGAAATCAAAAGCTTTACAGACAAGCAAAAACTAAGAGAATTCAGCATCACCAGACCAGCTTTGCAACAAATGCTGAAGGAACTTCTGTAAGTGGGAAACACAAGAGAAGAAAAGGACCTACAAAAACAAACCCAAAACAATTAAGAAAATGGTCATAGGAACATACATATCAATAATTACCTTAAATGTGAATGGATTAAATGCTCCAACCAAAAGACACAGGCTTGCTGAATGTATACAAAAACAAGACCCATATATATGCTGTCTACAAGAGACACACTTCAGGCTGGAGTAGCAATACTCATATCAGACAAAATAGACGTTAAAGACTGTTACAAGAGACAAGGAAGGACACTACATAATGATCAAGGGATCAATCCAAAAAGATAAAACAATTGTAAATATATATGCACCCAAAATAGGAGCACCCTAATATATAAGGCAAATACTAACAGCCATAAAAGGAGAAATTGACAGTAACACAATAATAGTGGGGGACTTTAATACCCCACATTCATCAATGGACAGATCATCCAGAAAGAAGACCAAAGGAAACACAGGCTTTAAAGCACAAATTAGACCAGATGGACTTAATTGATATTTAGAGAGCATTCCATCCAAAAGCAGCAGAATATACTGTTCCAAGTGCACATGGAACATTTTCCAGGATTGATCACACACTGGGCCACAAAATGAGCCTCGGTAAGCTTAAGGAAACTGGTATTATATCAAGCATCTTTTCCAGCCACAATGAGATTAGAAATTAACTATAATAAAAAAAACTGTAAAAAAGCACAGTTTGAGGCTAAACAACATGCTACTAAACAACCAATGGATCACTGAAAAAATCAAAGAGGAAATTAAAAAAATACCTAGAGACAAATGAAAATGAAAACCTGACAATCCAAAAGCTATGGGAAGCAGCAAAAGCAGTTCTAAGAGGGAAGTTTATAGCAATACAATCTTACCTCAGGAAACAAGAAAAATGTCAAATAAACAACCTAACCTTACACCTAAAGCAATTGGAGAAAGAAGAATAAACAAAACCTGAAGTTAGTAGAAGGAAACAAATCATAAAAATCAGAGCAGAAATAAATGAAATAGAAATGAAGAAAACAATAGAAAAGATCAATAAAACTAAAAGTTGGTTCTTTGAAAAGGTAAACAAAATTGATAAACCTTTAGCCAGACTCATAAAGTAAAAAAAGAGAGAGGGCTCAAATCAATAAGATTAGAAGTGAAAAAGGAGAAAATTTACAACAAACACCACAGAAATACAAAGAATTAGAAGAGACAACTACAACCAAATATATGTCACTAACTGGACAATCTGGAAGAAATGGACAAATTCTTAGAAGGGTACAGTCTCCCAAGACTGCACCAAAAAGAAATAGCAATATGAAAAGACCAATCACAAGTACTGAAATTGAAACTGATTAAAAACTTGCAAGAAACAAAAGTCCGGGATCAGATGACTTCACAAGCAAATTCTATCAAACATTTGGAGAAGAGTTAACACCTCTCCTTCTCAAACTATTCAGAAAGTTGCAGAGGAAGGAATACTCCCAAACTCATTCTATGAGGATACCATCAACCTAATACTAAAACCAGACAAAAACACCACAAAAAAAGAAAATTACAAGCCAATATCACTGATGAACATAGACACAAAATTCCTAAACAAAATACAAGCAAACCAAATCCAACAATACATTAAAAGGACAACACAACATGCTAAAGTGGGATTTATCCCAGGGATGCAAGGATTTTTCAATATCCGCAAATCAATCTGTGTGATACACCATGTTAACAAATTGAAGAATAAAAACCATATGATCATCTCAACAGATGCAGAAAAAGCTTTTGACAAAATTCAACATCCACTTATGATAAAAAAAAAAAAAAACTCTCCAGGAAGTGGCTATAGAGGTAACCTATCTGAACATAATAAAGGCTATATATGACAAAAATACAGTTAACATCGTACTCAATGGTGAAAAGATGAATGCATTTCCTCTAAGATCAGGAACAAGACAAGGATGTCCACTCTTGCCACTATTATTCAACATAGTTGTGGAAGGCCTAGTCATGGCAATCAGAGAAGAAAAATAAATAAAAGGAATCCAAATTGGAAAAGAAGAAGTAAAACTGTCACTGTTTGCAGATGACATGACACTACACATAAAAAATCCTAAAGATGCTACCAGAAAACTACTAGAGCTCATCAATGAATCTGGTAAAGTTGCAAGATACAAAATTAATACACAGAAATCTCTTGCATTTGTATACACTAACAAGGAAAGATCATAAAGAGAAATTAAGGAAACAACGCCATTTACCATTTCATCAAAAAGAATAAAATACCTAGGAATAAACCTACTGAAGGAGACAAAAGACCTATACTCTGAAACTATAAGATGCTGATGAAAGAAATTGAAGATGACACAAACTGATGGAAAGATATACCATGTTCTTGTATTCAAAGAACGAATATTGTCAAAATGACTATACTACATAAGGCAATCTACAGATTCAATGCAATCCCTATCAAATTACCAATGGCATTTTTCACAGAACTAGGACAAAAATTTCAAAATGTGTATGGAGACACAGAAGACCCTGAGTAGCTAAAGCAATATTGAGAAAGAAGAACGAAGCTGGAGGATCAGGCTCCCTGACTTCAGACTATACTACAAAGCTACAGTCATCAAAGCAGTATGGTACTGGCACAAAAACAGAAATATAGATCAATGGAACCGGCTAGAAAGCCCAGAAATAAACCCACAGACCTGTGGTCAATTAATCTATGACAAAGGAAGCAAGACTGCACAATGGAGAAAAGACAGTATCTTCAATAAATAGTGCTGGGAAAACTGGACAGCTACATGTTAAAAAAAAGTGAAATTAGAGCATCCTTTAACACCATAGACAAAAATAAACTCAAAATGGATTAAAGACCTAAATGTAAGACCGGATACTATAAAACTCTCAGAGGAAAACATAGGCAGAACACTCTCTGATGTAAATTACAGCAATATCTTTTCTGAGCCATCTCCTACAGTAATGGAAATCACAAGAAAAATAAATAAATCCTAACTGAACTCAGAAGCTTTTGCACAGCAAAGTAAACCATAAACAAAACGAAAAGACAACTCACAGAATGGGAGAAGATATTTGCAAACAATGCAACCAACAAGGGATTAATGTCCAAAATCTTCCACAGCTCATGCAGCTCAGTATCAAAAAAACAGCTGCGCTTCCCTGGTGGCGCAGTGGTTGAGAGTCCACCTGCCGATGCGGGGGACATGGGTTTGTGCCCCGGTCCGGGAAAATCCCACATGCCACGGAGCAGCTGGGCCCGTGAGCCATGGCTGCTGAGCCTGTGAGTCCGGAGCCTGTGCTCCGCAACGGGAGAGGCCACAACAGTGAGAGGCCCGCGTACCGGAAAAAAAAAAAATCATTAAATATCAAAAAAACAAACAACCCAATCAAAAATTGGGCAGAAGATATAAATAGACATTTCTCCAAAGAAGACAAACAGATGGCCAAGAGGCACATCAAAAGATGCTCAACATCATCAACTATGAGAGAAATGCAAATCAAAACTACAATGAGATATCACTTCACACTGATAGGAATGGCCATCATCAAAAAATCCACAAATAAAGCCTGGGGAGGTTGTGGAGAAAAGGAAATCTTCCTACACTCTTGGTTGGAATGTAAACTGGTACAGCCACAATGGAGAACAGTATGGAGGTTCCTTAAGAAACTAAAAATAAAGCCACCGTATGATCCAGCAATCCCCCTCCTGGGCATATATCCGGAGAAAAACGTGGTTCAAAAGGATACATGAACCTCAATATTCATTGCAGCGCTGTTGACAATAGCCAAGACATGGAAGCAACCTAAATTTCCATGGACAGATGAATGGATAAAGAAGATGTGGTACATATATACAGTGGAATATTACTCGGCCATTAGAAAGTATGAAATAATGACATTTGCAGCAACATGGATGGACTTGGAGATATCATACTAAGTGAAATAAGCCAGACAGATAAAGACAAATACCATGTGATATTGCTTATATGTAGAATCTAAAAAAAAATGATACAAATGAATTTATTTACAAAACAGAAACAGACTCACAGCTTAGACAACAAACTTAGGGGTTATGGTGGACACGTAGTAAACAATGGAGCGTAGGAGACATACAATAAACACCCACATGCATGGACCCCAGCAAATGAGCAGCCTTTCTCTCCAGGATTAAGCTTTGGAAGATTGAAACTTTATGTTTATTTCATTTAAATTGGGCAAAAATAAAGGATTTGAGGGAGTCATATAAATATTTAGTCCATAGAGGAAACTAACTATGAGAAATGTCTTCAATATAAATACTCTCTGGTAGTTCATAAGCAAAAAATAATCTGAGAAGCTTTTGAAAACAAAGATAAGAATAGCTCATACTCAAGTACAGTTCTGCTAAGCCTTAAAATTTCCCAAGATTTTTTTTCCCTAAGATTTAAGCATGAATTCTAACAAGATTATATCTAATTTTTGTAAGTTAAAGCAATGATATAAATTTAAAAATAGGAAAAGATGGATCTCCAGAATGAAGTTCAGTTTCCCAGAATGAAGCTCTTTCTTGTCTGTGTTTAGATCATTCTATGCTGTGTTTGAAGGCAAAATTAATCTGATAGGAATCCCTGTGTGTAGATTCATTTTTCCATCCAGGGCTTTTGCATCTCCACTTCAAAATCCAGGCAACCATTGTTTCTGCACAGAAACAATTACCTCCAAAGACTATACCTTATATGGTGTGCTAGATGTTAGCAAATGCAAAGAAGGTGAGTGCAAGTTCTCAGGGTCACTATCCATGGCATAATTTGCATTATTCTTTAAAATGTAAACTTCACCCGGGATTCCTTCCCACTAGAAATTTAAAGTGAGAAAGCAATAAGGGCAGAAAGTTAGGGTGATGGTAGGATATTTTTGTTCTGATTTTTGTACCGCTTTCAAGCTCCCAGTTGTTTCAGTGTTGCGAAACTTAGTTACTGTTAGGTAAAACCATACTGATATTTCCCTGTGCTACTTTGGATAATATAACTTTAGGTCCTTCATGCATTTTTAAATTGGATTATTTATTTTTTTGAGTTGTGTGAATGCCTTGTATATTTTGGATGTTAATCACTAATGGGATATGTGGTTTGCAAATATTTTGTCCCATCCCATAGGTAGCCTTTTCATTTTTGATGGTTTCCGTTGCTGTGCAGAAACCCTGTGCTCCTTTTAGATTTAGGGTAAAATGAAAATAGTTCCCAGAATACTTTTTGCATCCCAATTTATCCAGCTGACATTTTTCTAACTTTTTCTACCCTAGAAAATGGTCAATAAAAATAAGTATATTTTAGGATGTCTCTGAAAGAAGAATTGACTCAAACACGAAATTTGGAGTCTATCTTATTTTGCTCACCTACTTCATGTTGGAGTTAGTGTGAGTAAAGAGAGAAAAACCTCTTCAATAAATTCTCACTCCATAGACATATTACTGCCTGAAACATGAGGTATATGGTTGTAACTTTGTGTTCAACAGCTAAGCTTTGCATATTTAAAATAAACACCAAAGCGATGAACAACAGACATCAATTGACTGGTTACTAGGAGAAGTTTAAACTTTATTTTTGTTCAAAAGTGATTAGATGTTATAATCTTCCCTTACCCTGACCCTCCAATTAGTATTCAAAGCCAAATTTGCATTTCTTTTTTAACTTAAAAAGCTTTATTTTCAAGGAAATCTTTTCTGAGAGGTATGTGTAATGAGGAAAATGATTTATCCCGATTGTCTGTTAAAACTTGTTTTCAAGAAAACCTGTGTACATTTCACTTCCTCATTTTTTACATGCAAGTCCTGAAATTACAGAATCTTTTGAAGGCTTAAGTCCAAATGAAGAAGAACATAGTACGTACTTAGATGCTGAACCTGTAAGCAACTACATTATTGATCTGATTGGTTTAATATTGTTTTCTAAAAATGCGGGAAAAATTATATTATCTCCATTCTCTCAATCATATTTATTGATCATATTTATAACATCAAAATCTTGATAAATTACTTACTTTTACCTCAATGAAAATTACATTGATCTCTTCCTATTGTTGCTTATGAAATGTCACAGTAATTCTAGCCTAGTTTTTTAGCATGTGGAATTTTATAGACTTTTTAATTGTTCACAGGTCAGGGAAAGCAATGATGGAATGATTCTAACTGGCTTAAAACAATTTGGTATAAATTACAATTTTATGCTCATTTTATACTTAACTACAAGCATTGCTTTTATGAATTGACACTGTAGATTACAAAGGATTAAAAGAGATTTTATGGGTATATGTGCATTTGAGGCAAGATCTATTATACTTAGTGTCAGGAAAAAAATCTATTAAATTTCCTATAGTGTAACAGTTTCACCTTTTAATTTATTTTAATATTCTCCTTTTCAAAATTTAAATGACATGCCAGAATTTTAGCAGGCATGTTTCAGTTTAAATAATGATAGAAGTAGTATTATAATTATACTGATGATACACAGGTTCTAGCTGATATATAGTTGAACATGCATAGCTCAGGATTTAAATTGACTGTATGAGTTCTAGGTATCAGTATTGTTGTTGTTGTTATTGATCCTCCAAAACCAGATCAGAAAAATATCACAAATCTAACTAAAGTTTAGACACGAGGCTGGGAAAAGGAATTGTGTGTGTGCATGTATACGCATATGCATATACATCTGTATATGCACAGGCATATACAAATAAAATTTAATTATGGAGAGTTATGTATGTGATATTTAATATGTTCAATTAATTATTTAATAAATTTCATAAGTTTCAAGTAGTACAGTTTCACCTTAGGTTCTACATAACAGTAAAAATAAATTTTGGATTTATAAAAGACTTCTTTTTTTTTAAAGGAAGTGGGTAATTATTTTAGTCTGTTCTCTTTTTAGGTATCTGGATTTACTTTATGACTTGAAAAACAGCTGCAGATCAATATACTGGTTAAGCCAGCAAGAAAAATTGAGTGAGTCTCTTGAACGAGCTTCATTATGATTTTTAGTATTTTCTGGTAAGAATATGAGTATATCTATGAAAGGAAGGGGAAAGAACATAAAATGTCAACTTCTCTTTGGCTTAATGTCATTAAATAATTATTAAATGCTTGTAACTTTAATTTGTAATTTAGAATTATATATATTTTCTATTGAAATGGTATTTAACACATTTTGGAATGAGTATATGGTGGCATTGCTCATTTTGCTAGCTGTCCAAATATTTCCATGACAATAGTTTCTAGAATTCATATTTTAGTTTCCTGGCATAATTTGTGAAAGGGAAAATATATGCTTAGAAAAAGTTAATTTAATTAGAAATCTGTATTAGAAAGATTTATAAGAGTGAAAGATGTCTGAGAAACATCCATATTAAAATGTAAATGATTTATTAGAGGGAACAAAAATTAGTTGCAAAAGCAACTAATTTCTGAACATTCATTTACACTAGTAATTACTAACATTTCTGTTATACATGTGTAATGTATTAGTATAAATTTTCATAATTATTTCCAGTGTGTATAACAGAGCATTAAAGGGTCTGACCCAGACTATAGGATGCTTGTTCTTTGGCTTAACGAGGTTAGTATTTTTTAATCTATTAGTCACTAAAAGCAGTAAACTTCTTTGTATATAGAAAAAGCTTTTGATGTTTGAAAATTGAATAAGTATGTATAGTATTTGAAGTATGAGTTTCCATTACCCATATGGACAAGTTCATACATTATTAATTATATAATTAATTATTTTGAGAGAACCAAGACACACAGAAATGTCAGGATTATGTTAGATTTCAGTGTTTTTATTTTAGAACGACAAAGTACTTCCCATCACTTAAGATTATTTTCATAATGCATCTATTAAACACTATTTCTTGTCATACTGCCTGTGATGGGAAAGAGGCAAACGTGAAACTCCAAATAACTCAATGTGAATTCTGAACTGCTAATAAAAGCCAACCAAGTTTATAAAGAGCAGGTCTGAGTAGGTATAGGCAGTTTATCTATTACCTGACAAGATATTTTTAGTGTGAATCATGGAACTGATTAGGCACAGAATTAGGACACGCATTTCATAAGCCTTTAGAGGAAGGAAACTGTTGATATTTGCCATTTCCCTCTGTCACTAGGAAACATCATTTGGAAAACTGGAAAATATTTCTGTAAGACCATTGTATTGATCAGTGAAGCCAGTGTATTGAAAACTGCTATATAACATGTTTAAAGGGAAGAGGATTATATTTCTCTCTCTAAATATTCCACCTTGGCATTTATTACCTTGTTTGACATGCAAAAGGACTTCCATTGGTTTGTCTTACAGATAAAGACGACTAAAATGTATGCAGTGTTTTGAAAAAAGACTGATACGTAAGTGGAGGGTTTTGACTATTTTGCTCCACTAAACTACCCAAATAATGCTAAAAATTATTAACTTGATTACAGACTGGCACCATTTGGTGATGAGAAGAGAGCAATGTTCATAAATCAAGTGACTGGAAAAATAAACCTCCTTGGTCTGGTAGAAATGATCTTAATGAGTGTTGGTGTGGTGATGTTTACTGCTTTTACGATTTCATACTGTGCATGAAGATCAAAGTAAAATAAGTAAGTATATAACAAAAATTATATAGAGCTTCAATAACAGTAGTTTATATATTAGCTGTTTTCATTTTATCAAAAAGAGGTTATAAATGAGGCTGCAAATATTTCTGAACATATCTGGTCAACTAATGTTTTTAATACATCCTTGAAGTTTTGAGATGCTTAATGTAAGTTAAAATATAAATGAAGGCTGAATGAGTAATAAGGCGTATTAATATCAAGCATATCACTATATTACATGTTTATTCTGGGAGGAATGGGCTAAAATATGAAATTGTCTCCCTTGAAAAGTTAGACTGTTGCACAAAAGCTATATATGTACTAACTTTTCATTTCTTGATTATTTCTAGCTAATTATTTTAGAAATCACAAACAATTTATTATGTCACTGACTAGGAAAGGTTATGTAAAAATGAAAATGGTAGATATTTCGGGAGACTGAAATTTACAAGAGAAAAGAAAATAAAAAGCAAAATTCAATAACCTAGAAATTAATGAGAAATAAAAACTCAGTAAATGATAGAGATAAAATAGGATAAATATGCTATTTTAAAATGAAGATAACATATTAATACAGAAACAGGATTGTAGCATATAGACATGCCGTCCAAAATCACGGTGTGCAACCTATATGTTTAAATGTGGATGCCCTGATGAATGATTACAATTCATGAACTAAAACTGAATACAACAGTACAAGAAAATTGAAGAAAAACAATGTTCAACGCAGGAAAACTGAATTACTCAGAGTTTACAGGAAAAAATCAGGTAAATGTGGACAGTAGGAGTTTTAGCAAAACTGTAGAGGTGGTTCAGGCCTCTGTGTTTTAGACATTACTGCCTGTGGCCCCTTGTACATAGAGGAATGACTGTCTGACCTTATCTCCCCTAAATGGAAGCCTTTCTTTAATAAACATACGTGGAATAAGTATGGCCTGCGGGGGGTAATTTTCCACTTAACCATAGTTTCCATCCTCCCTCCCTTCCTAGGAACCTCAAAAAATATATACAAAAAAAATATATATATATATATACAATCAAAATAAAAGCAATATACTTAGTATGAAAATCACAACTTCAAAACAAGTCTTACACCCAATCCAAAAATGGGCAGAAGACCTAAATAGACATTTCTCCAAAGAAGATATACAGACTGCCAACAAACACATGAAAGAATGCTCAACATCATTAATCATTAGAGAAATGCAAATCAAAACTACAATGAGATATCATCTCACACCAGTCAGAATGGCCATCATCAAAAAATCTAGAAACAATAAATGCTGGAGAGGGTGTGGAGAAAAGGGAACACTCTTGCACTGCTGGTGGGAATGTGAATTGGTTCAGCCACTATGGAGAACAGTATGGAGGTTCCTTAAAAAACTACAAATAGAACTACCATATGACCCAGCAATCCCACTACTGGGCATATACCCTGAGAAAACCAAAATTCAAAAAGAGTCATGTACCAAAATGTTCATTGCAGCTCTATTTTCAATAGCCCGGAGATAGAAACAACCTAAGTGCCCATCATCGGATGAATAGATAAAGAAGATGTGGCACATATATACAATGGAATATTACTCAGCCATAAAAAGAAACGAAATTGAGCTATTTGTAATGAGGTGGATAGACCTAGAGTCTGTCATACACAGTGAAGTAAGTCAGAAAGAAAAAGACAAATACCATATGCTAACACATATATATGGAATTTAAGGGAAAAAAATGTCATGAAGAACCTAGGGGTAACGCAGGAATAAAGACGCAGACCTCCTAGAGAACGGACTTGAGGTTATGGGGAGGGGGAGGGGTGAGCTGTGACGGGGCGAGAGAGAGTCATGGACATATACACACTAACAAACGTAGTAAGGTAGATAGCTAGTGGGAAGCAGCCGCATGGCACAGGGATATTGGCTCGGTGCTTTGTGACAGCCTGGAGGGGTGGGATAGGGAGGGTGGGAGGGAGGGAGACGCAAGAGGGAAGAGATATGGGAACATATGTATATGTATAACTGATTCACTTTGTTATAAAGCAGAAACTAACACACCATTGTAAAGCAATTATACCCCAATAAAGATGTTAAAAAAAAAAAAAAAAACAAGTCTTACCCTACTTCCAATCAGATTACTGACTGTAAGCTGTCTTATACAGAAATTCTGGAGCTGCCACTGATAATTACTGACCTTCTTTTATGCACCAAAATTATGCTGTTTTACATGAATTATCACAACTAATCTCTAATAAAATTTTATGTTTCCAATAGCCAGGGATTCATCAGCAACCATTCTATTTGAGACATTCCAGAAAATTTAAAATTTTAACAGTGAAAAACTGTCCATTTTCAAAATGTGAATCTAATCTAATATTAAAAAAATAAAGTGGAACATTTGGAACAATATTTGTGAGTATGTGAGACTGAGAGCTCGGGCCTAGGAAGGCAACTCAATCTTTTGTTCTGATGCTTTCTGCCTATATTTATTCACTAAAAAAAGGACTGAACAATTCTGCCTACAATCCTTTGAACAGAATATATTCAAAATGCTAATCTAATATATTCACATTATAATGAAGGAAATACTGCATCACCTTTAAAACCTGTCATTAGTCAATTAACAGATAAGTTATGATTAAACAAAGTAATTCATATGACTGTTTATATAATAGATAGAAAAGATTATCCACTTAAAAGCCAAATTACAACAAAACCTTGTTCTAGTGGGAAAATATGTTTTTCAAAATGAAGTATAGTAGTTGTAAAACTTTTCTGATACTATTCTCTACTAAAATTATATGATCTATTTCATCAGTGCTTAATGAGCCCTGAATGTCCAATATCTTGGGTCTCTATGTGGCTAAATTAAGGTGAAAGATTGAAAACTTTCTAGAGTGTCTTTGTCAACAAGTATATTGACTTGGCTTAAACATTTGACAGTTACAAGGAAAAGTTACTGCTCTTTACACAATGATTTGTCTCTTTTTTTCTTTACAGATAGAGAAGAACACTGTTCTCTGTAGATTACATGATTTACTAGATTTAGAAGAATCACAGGTATAGATTTCCTTAAACAAGCCTCAGTTTTAGTATTGTTATAATTGTGCCTTTGGGCAGACTTACACACAATTGAAAAAATAAGGAAATGGGTGTACAAGAGGGAATAAAGCAAAGATGGTGGAGCTAAGGTGTGCTTTTACTCAATGAATCACAAAGAGAGTAAGCCAATAGTCCTTTCGAAAGTAGCAGTATATACACCGCTAAATGGAGGATGGTCTGAAGGGACAGCAAAGAGTGGAAATGCTCATCCAGAGCAGATTTAACGAGCTACCCCTCCTTATCTGGCCACGCGCAGCTCTTGAGATCTGGGAAGCAGCCTTCCATGTATCCTGGAATGGGAAAATAACTGCCTTATCCATGAAGTTCATCAGAATTTTTCTCTGTAGCTTGAGAAACTGGGCTAACTTATAGAAAATATGATATCTTATATATGTATAGAATTTGAGTATTACCTGTTTTATTTTTTCACAACTTTCTGATAAGTACTAAGTACTTACCTCTCTTCTACTTTCCAGGAAGCAAATGAGTCTTTACCTTCACGCACCAAATACGTCAGGACCATTCTTAATATCGACCTACAAAATGAAGATTTGTATGCTTTATTTTTGCAAAACACACCTTATCTTATAGTTGAAGAACTGGGGGCACTTTTTTTTGCACTGAGCATCAGCACATTTCTAAAGGATTATTAGGATGCCAGTGAAGTCCATACTTTGAACAAAAATAGGTACCTTTTAAAATTCAACAGGTACACACAATCGAATTGATTTAAGTTGCTACAGACTTCACTTATTCATGATCCCATTATTCTTACTTGGTATTGATTCACTAATTAATTCCCTGCTGGCAAATTTGGCAGAGGAGTAGGCAATATAAACAAATCCTGGACCCTGAACTCTTGTCTTCCTCATCAAAGAGGAAATACCATTACCTTCATCAGTGCCCCTGCAACACACAGAACCCAGGACTGTCAGGACATTGCATTTCACAAGCATCAACTATTTTGAAAGACATTTAAGAATGGTAACCAAATGTTTGGCCTATGAACCATTTATTATACATTACTTAAGTTTCCTTCTCTATGGAATCCTTTGTACAGCATCAGTAGGCACTATAACCATGCTCTTTACAAGAATATGGCTTATATTTTTGTCAATGATTCTGCAAATGGACATGTATAAGGACTTTGTCATTTTCCATGTTCTGCAGCTCTTCTGGAAAACTGAGTAGATTTTGATCTTTTCATTCAGTTGCATACAACTTATGCTTGGCAACTTCAGAATGCTGTGCTAGTATTAAGAGATATAAATGATAATAAAGAAATTATTGTGTGGAAGAGTACAAAGTGTAGAATGTGCATTCATAGTTATTTGTTGTAATATTTCATAGTAACTGCAGAAAGACTGGTTTCAATCATTAAAAGATGTCCTTTCTTAAATGCCTGTGCTTTGCCTAATTCCTGTTATGTCACAAAACAGTCTAATTTTATGTCTGAAGTAGTCTATTTGAACTTTTATTTCTTTATGCATCTATATTCTTTTCTGAAACATTTTCTTCTGAAACATTCTTTCTAAATTCACTCTTGACCACTAATTCAATCTTGACCACTAAGCTAATTTTTAAAGCAAGTTGGGGGAAAAGGAATAAAAGATACTGGGTTACAGCTTACCAACCAAGTATCTTTTATCCCTTGGTTTCATCCTTTTCAGCAGCAGGACTTAAGCTCTAGACTGTGAAGGATAACCCTACTTTCTTCAGCAGGGGTTCACTTTTGGCAGAGAGCACGAGTTCTCCTAAAAAGCTCCCCATAGAAAGGGAAGATGGACCACATTCTGTCTTATGTTTTACAAACAGAAATTTATAGGACAAAGTATTTGTAACTGATTTGTTTGGCTACTAAAATCAAGAATAATTCAGTCTCCTCATATTAGGTGCCACAGTAAATACTGAAAACCCCAAACCAAGATACCACCATTTCCGAAGGATCTTTGGAAAATCTGAAGATACTCAAAATATACTGATATAATGTCCTTTCATTTAATTGGGAGGGGAATAAAAGTATCCTCCTAAGATATGGACATGTGAAATCCTAGACATCCTCTTCTGACACTTGAAAGTCTACTCCCTTTGCATTAGGATATTTGTGGACATGTTGATCTAGCAGGAATATAAAGGATACTTTTTAAATTCTTAAAATAAGTAGGGCTGAATGATGTAAAGTAGAAACTCTTCAAAAGGAGTGAGAAATTGCATATCCACCTCATGGTAGAACCATATAACCAATCAATGACTCAGATTTTTAAATCTTCATACAGAAATGAATCTCATAGTATTTATACATCGGGAAAAAGATTTTGACTTATGTGTCTTTAGTATTATTTAACTAAATATATGTATATTCTAATCTTCATCATTCCTCACCATATTTTCTTTAAACTCTATAAATTATGAACAAGATGAAAGAAAATCCATACACAAACATTAGTGAAATACATTAAAAACACCCAGTAGAAAATATGATACTTTCTTTAAAAAATGATAGATTTTTTAATGAAAAATATATTTGGACGTGTGTGCATGTGAGTGAGTGTGTGTGTGTGTGTGTGTGTGTGTGTGCACGCACTGAGATGGGATGAGGCACTTTTGGGAATGCATTCAATGTATGACTTGTAGTTTGCCCTACAGAAAGTGTAATATAGCATCTGCAAAGGCGTTAACACAAATTAGAGAATCTATAGCATATTAAAATGGGTTAATGTTTACTCTTGCTGACAAGTACATGAAGAAAGAGAATAATGTACACAGCTTTCAGTTCTCAGAAAAAAAGAGGATTTCATTTCAGTAAAAAATGTAGCTATAGGCAAACTAGCGATCACTGAAATTTTACACTTGTGAAGGTGCTGGATATTTGTGTTTAGATATAATCTGTCCCATTATCAATGTCTGATCTACACATTAATTATCTTTGGAGCTTCAGTTTGTTGCAGGTGTGTTACAACTCTCAGTTCAGTGTTTCCGGTTGAAGTTCAATGTATGAGAGACACTGTGGCTGCTCTCTCTTCATCTGCCTCTTCTGGCCCGTCTACAACTCTAAATAACCACTCCACTCACTCCACTTAAACGATCACGGTCCCTTACCCTTTTCTGCGTACACTAACAGAACTACCTATGATTGTTTTTCTGAGTTATTTGCAGTGAGCTGAGCTAATGAACTAAAAATGAATTAGCGTTGAATACTGTTATGAAATACATACAGGCATACTCTGCTTTCTCCTTTCCTGACTCAAAGGTAGCTGCATTTTTAAATATTTGTGAACATAAAGACTTCCATGATTAGAATAATGATTTACTTTTCCTTTATAATTTTTGAATGTGTTTGACTTCAAAGTTGTTTGATATTGCTACTATAATTCTATATTAGCTGCTTTTGTCTATGCATGAATTATTGACATATTAACTCCTACTTCCTTTTCCCAACTGTTCTCAGATGCTAGTAAGCTTATGTGTGCATATTTCAGAAATGCGCTGTTCTACACACTCATGAAGAGGAATTGTGACATAGCTAGGAAAACATAAATGTTTTAAAGTTTTGTTTCTTTAATTCTGTGAAATCTGAGTCAGTAGCCTCAGAACACCTGAGAACTTTTTTAAAAACAGAATCTCAGATGCTAACCCAGACCTACTGAATCAGAATCTGTAGTTTAATAGGATCCTCAAGTGATTCACATATACAAAAAAAATTGGAAAAGTCCTGATTTTAAGTCATACAGAAATTGGACCACCTATGTAACCGTTTTATTTGACTTGTTGCTGCTATTACTTTGATTTATCAAGGACTTAAGAGAGCAAAGCTATATAAGCCTACTGAGATAAAAGGAAACCCATCAGACTTGAAAATCTGCTATACGTATTCCACTGTTTTGTCGTTTGCCTTGTTGAGCCTGTAAATGGTATTTTCAGATAGTATTAGAGCTAATCTATATGGCAGGGTAGAAGATGAAGTGCTACTAACTTTATTGTCTCAATTTTCTGGAATATGTTATTTGATCTGCTTGACAATATTTATGACAAACATTCATACTGACCGCATGTAAAGTAGGAGATAGTATCTCTTACCTGCCTCTGACCTAACACTGGAGATAGTCCCCAGAATTTATCTGAGATGGAAATTATCCACTGGAATAAAGGGACTCTTCAGCATCCAGGAGTTTTACATATTATATAAGTTATAAGGAATATATTAACAGCTATGGGGCTTTACTCTGGGCAAGATAATGGGCGGGATTGCTAGTTTGGAGGATGTCTAGAGTGGGATAAGGAGCGGGAGAAAAGGAGAAGCATACAAAGATGAGGGCTTATTTCTAGAGAAGAATGAGTATCTATACAGTTATAGAAGAATAAATAAGGCCAGTGTGGAGGAGAGAACTATCTAGGCTCAAAGAGCCAAGTTGACAGCTACTGTTCTTCTCTAATCCTACCCTCAGCCTACATAGTTGAGGACCACGGTCATTATGAAAAGATGGGTCTACATGAAAGGATAGGAAATAAGTGGTGGGTCGTTTTATAAACTCCACCTCCTAAATATTAAACAGGAGAATTTAGTTATTGGAGACTTTGAGGAACCATCTTAAAATAGAAATCTGGATTGTGAGAAAGTATTAAATACCTTCAGATTTTGATAGAGACCAGGGAGCAGGATTCTAAAACTTTTCTTATTTCTGAAACTTTTTGGAAATATTAACATATGTTAATGTTGCACATTTTTCCATAGATATCTGAATAATCATTTAAAATTAAAGGTCCTATAAGATTGTGAGAATTATCTGTATTGATAGTCAGCCACTTCCTTTTGCCCACCCCATTCCCTTCCCACCCAAGCCTGCCACCAGCACACATGTAGCATGTTTCTAGAAGTATAAGGAGGGATATCAGAGGAGTAACCAACTGAATGGGCAGTTGAGTCACTAGGATTCAGAAATTTATTCTACAAATAATTTCTTGCTGAAATGTGTTATTTTTCTGTATTATTTATATTTGTTGTGTTATTACTGAATATTTAGCTCTGGTTCCAGTTGAAGATGGCAACATAGGAAGATCCTGAACTCACCTTAACTCACAGACACTTCAAATCTACAACTATGTAAGAAACAATTTTCTCTGAATAAACTAAACGCTAGCTGAGCAATTCCTGCACATAGAGCAAGTGATAAAAATCCACATCAAAGCAGGCAGGAGAGGCTGAGACACAATCTTGTCAAAAATCCCACCCCCAGCATGGCAATCAACATTCAGGAGACTTAAAACCCATATCTCTTCCCAGAGGAGCAAAGAGTTTGAACCCTACATTGAGCACCTTAGCTTTTAATATCTGCACCTGAAAGATGAGCCCCCAGAACATCCAGCTTTCTAAGCCAACACGTCTTGCATCCACGGGACCCACAAGGGTATAACGAACTGAGAAATGACTCTTAAAGGGCTCACATGCTCAGGTTCACCTGCCCCAGGAGCAGGTACAAAAGTAGCAGAACAAGAGGCACCCAGATTGTATATGAAAGAAGATCATTTGCTAACCTTAAAATGTCAGACTGAGGGGCAGGCATCTCACTTAACACACATACAGGGGCCTTCTAGGATACTTTCTGGGGACAGGGGCTGGTGACACCATCTTCACACTCTTCCTCTTCCTTGTTCCCTACCCCCACCGTGGACACCATGCTTATGCTCTCCCTCTGCCTCACTCCAGCCAGCAGATGCCAATTTCACATTCTCCCTCTGCAGTGCTAAGGAGAACCTGTATCTCAGAGATGGGAGCAAATTTACATGAATTTGGTGATTCTGCTTTTATATGTGGTACCGTGATTTTGGAGGCTACTTCCCAGGGGATACCCCTTAACTGCCTGACTCTAGAGGCCAGATGGCTTTGTGTTCCCAAGTCTCATGGGACTGTGACAAATTGGAGAGACAGTTCTTGGTTGACTACCACCCCCAGGCCACTGCACAGAAAACAGACTGAAACACCCCCATTCTTTCTGTGACAGAGGCCTATTTGTTTATCCTGGAGCTTTGCTGAGGGGCAGACCTCAGGACTGGCATACATTTAGAGGCCTACAGAAATACTCTCATGGAACATAGGCTGGTGAATGCCAGCTCAGTTCTCTCTCTTTGTCTCACCACAGCTCACTGGTATCTCCCAGAAAGGAGCTTATTCACTTGGCTGAAGCCCTGATTTTTGCAACCGCCACCCAGGGGAACACCTCTGGAATATCTGTCTTTGGTAGCCAATGGTGCTTACAATTGTGGTCCCACAGGATAGTATGAATTTGCATATTTTAAAAGCTGCAGCCTGAGGCCTGGCTTCCAGTCAGCTTGAATCTAGGTGCTCACTGAACTCCTCTTCTTTGGGACACTATAGGTCTTGTACACCCTCAAATACTTGCAGCCATTAAAAATAAAACAGGCTGCTTGGACAATCACAGATATGTAAGAGACAAACAAGAGCTAGGGCACGAATGAGTGATATGGTTCATTTCCTGCACAAGATCACTCCTCCAAGACTGGAAGAGGTGGCTATTTCATCTAATGCACATAAACCAGCACAGAGAGTCAAGCAAAATAAAGAATTAAAGGAATATGTTTCACAAGAAGAACAAGATAAAACCTCAGGAAACAAAACCTTAATGAAATGGAGATAAGTAATTTACCTGATAAAGAGTTCAAGGTAATGGTTGTAAAGATGCTCACCGAACTCAGGAGAACACAATGAGAACTTCAACACAGAGAGAGAAAATGTAAGAAAGTATGAAATAGCAGTCACAGAGCTGCAGGATACAATAACTGAACTGAAAAATACACTAGATGTGTTAAATATTATAGTAAATGAAGCAGAAGAAAGAATCAATGAACTCAAAGACAGGGCAGTGGAACTCATCCAGTCAGAACACCAAAAAGAAAACACAATGAAAAAACTGAAGATAGTTTAAGGGACTTATGGAGCAATATCAAGTGGACTAACAGTTGCATTATAGTGGTCCCAGAAGGAGAAGAGAGAAAAGCGCAGAGACTTTATTTGAAGAAATAGTGGATGAAAACTTTCTTAACTAGGGGAAGGAAAGAGACATCCAGATCCAGGAGCACACAGAGTTCCAAATAAGATGAACCCAAACAGACCCACACGAACACACATTATAAAACATCAAAAGTAAAAGACAAAGAGAGAATCTTAAAAGCATTAAGAGAGAAACATCTTGTTCCATACAACAGAATCCCCATAAGACCATCAGCAGAACTTTCAGCAGAAACTTTGTAGTACTGATGGGAGAGGCATAATATATTCAAAGTGCAGAAAGAAAACAAAAAATCTTCCAAACAAGAATACTCTACCTGGCAAAGTTATTATTCAGAATTGAAAGAGAGATTTAAAATTTCCAGGCAAGCAAAAGCTAAAGGAAGAAATTACCTTTGAACCAGCCTTACAAGAAATGTTAAAGGGAACTTTTAAGATGAAAGAAGGGTGCTAATTAGTAACAGGTAAACATATGAAAGTATAAATCTCACTGGCAAAGGTAAACATTATATATGGTAAAGCTAGTATGAAGTTTAAAAGTCTAAAGTAGTAAAAATAACCATAACTATAATAATTACTTAACGGATATATAAGATAAAAACATGTAAAATGTGACATCAAAAACAAAATATTAGGGGGAGAGTGAAAATGTAGACCTGTAGGATGTGTTCAAACTTAAGTAGTTATCAAGATAAAATAGACCAGTATAAACATAAGTTGTTATATGTAAGCCTCATGGGAACCACAAAGCAAAAACCTATAATAGATGGACAAGAGAAAGAGAAAAAAAGCTAAGCTTACCACTAAAAATGTCATTAAAACAAAAAGGAAGGGAACAAGAGAAGAAAGAGAGAGAAACTACAAAATAGTCAGAAAACAATTTACAAAGTGACAGTAAGTACATATCTATCAATAATTACTATAAATTTAAATAGACTAAATTCTCCAATCAAAAGCAAAGAGTGGCTGAATGGATTAAAAAGAAAAAGATTCATCCATATGCTGCCAGCAAAAAACTTACTTCAAACATAAGAATGTATACAGACTAAAAGTGAAGGAATAGAAAAACATATTTCATGCAACTGGAAACCAAAAGAAAGCTGGGGTAGTTATGCTTATAGCAGACAAAAGAGACTTTAAAACAAAGACTGATAGAGACAAAGGAGAGCATTACATAATAATAAAGGGGTCAATCTAAAAAGGATGAAGCATTATAAATATTTATGCATCCAATACAGGAACACCTAAATACATAAACTAAATATTAACAAAAGTAAATGGAGAAATAGGTATACAATACTAGTAGGAGACTTTAATATCCTAGTTACATCAATGTATAGATCATCCAGACAGAAAATCAGTAAGGAAACATTGGGCTTAAGTGATAAGTCAGGCAAGATGGACTTATATATAGATATGGATATGGATATGGATATACATATAGATATAGATAGATGTAGATAGAACATTCCATCCAAAAGCAGAATACACATTCTTCTCAAGTGTACATGGATCTCCAGGATAGATCATATGTTAAACCACAAAACAAATTTTAATAAATTTAATAATACTTTAAGAAGATTAAAATAATATCAAGCATCTTTTCTGATCACAATGGTTGGTATGAAACTAGAAATCAATTTCAAGAACAAAACTGGGAAATTCACAAATATGTTCAGATTCCACAACATGCTACTATCCCAATGAACAACCAATGGGTCAAAGAAGAAATCAAAAGAGAAATCAAAAAATATCTTGAGGCAAATGAGAATATGTTTCAAAATATGTACAAAATACCAAAATTTATTGGACAGCAAAAGCAGTTTTAAGAGGGAGTTCACAGTGATAAATTTCTACCTCAAGAAACAAGAAAAATCTCAAACAACCTACCCTCACACTTCAACGAACTGAAAAAAGAAAAAAAAATGAACTCTTAAGTTAGTAGAAAGAAGGAAATAAAATCAGAGCAGAAATAAATGGAGACTAAAAGAAAATAGAAAAGTTCAATGAAACTAAGAGCTGATTTTCTGAAAAGAGAAATAAAATTGACGAATATTTAGCTACATACACCAAGGAAAAAAGAGGATCAAAAAAAAAAAAAAACTAGAAATGAAAGAGAAGACATTACAGCTGATACCACAGAAATACAAATGTTCCTAAGAGACAACTATTGACGATCATATGTCAAGAAATTTGAATACCGAGAAGAAATGGATAAAGTCCTAGAAACATACAAACTGCTAAGACTGAATAATGAAGAAACAGAAAAACTTAATAGACCAATTACTAGTAAAGAGATTGAATCGGTAATCTAAGACCTCTTGCCAAACAAAAGTTCAGGACCTGACAACTTCATTGGTGATTTCCACCAAACACTGAAAGAAGAAATGACACCAATCTTTCTAAGATTTTTTCAAAAAATAGAAGAGGAGGGAACACTCCAAGCTCATTTTATGAGGCCAGCATTACCATGATACCAATACTAGATAAGGAAGCCACAACAAAAGAAAATTACAGGCCAATATCCCTGATGAACATAGATGCAAAAATCCTCAATAAAATATTAGCATAGCAAATTCAACAACACACTAAAAGGATCATATATCATGTTCAGTGGTATTTATTCCAGGGGTCCAAGGATGGTTCAAAATATTCAAATCAAACCCTGTGATATACCACACTGACAAAATGAAAGATAAAAATCATATCACCATCTCAATAGATACTGAAAAACATTCACAAAAGTCAACATCCATGTATGATAAAAACTCTTAAAGTTAGAGGGAACTTACCTCAACATAATAAAGGCCATATATGACAAGCCCACAGCTAAAATGAAACTCAATAGTGTAAACATAAAAGCCTTTCCTCTAAGACTGGGAATAAGACTAGGGTGCCAACTCTTACCTCTTTTATTCAACATAGTATTCAAAGTCTTAGCCACAGCAATCAGACAAGAAATAAAAGGTGCAAAAAGGAGGTGAAAAACCTGCACACTGAAAACTGTAAGACAATGAAGAATGAAATTGAAGAAGGCAGAAAGAAATGGAAAGATATTCCATCCTCATGAATTGGAAGAATTAATATTGTTAAAATGTCTGTAGTACCCAAAGCAAACTACAGATTCAACACAATCCCTATCAAAATTCCAATGGCATTTTTCACAGCAATAAAGCAAATAATCCTAAAATTTGTATGGAACCATAAAAGATCCTGAATATCCAAAGCAATTTTGAGAAATAAGAGCAAAGCTGGAGATATCATGAACCCTGATTTCAAACTATATTACAAAGTTATAGTAATCAATGCAATATGGTATTAGCATAAAACAGACACATATATCAATGGAACAAAATAGAGAGCCCAGCAATTAACTCATGCATATATGATTGTCTAATTTACAACAAAGGAGACAAAAATATACAATGGGGAAAGGAGAGTCTCCTCAGTAAATAGTGCTAGAAAAATTGGAGAGCCACATGTAAATGAATCAAATTAGCCCACCATCTTACAGCATACACAAAAATTAACTTAAAATGGATTAAAGACTTGAATGTAAGCCCTGAAACCATAAAATGTAAGCCCTGAAACCATAAAACTCCTAGAAGAAAACATAGGCTGAAAACATTGGTGAAGATTTCTTTAATTTGGCAACAAAAACAAAGGCAACAAAAGCCGAAACAAACAAATAGAACTATATCAAACTCTACATCTTCTGCAAGGCAAAGGAAACCAATAAAATTAAAAGGCAACCCTCATAATGGGAGAACATATTTGCAAACCATATATGTAACAAGGGATTAATACCCAAAATATATATAGAACTCATGAAACTGAATAGCAAAAAAAGCAACCTGATTTAAAAATAGGCAGAAGATCTGAATAGACATTTTTCAAAAGAAGACATAAGGATAGCCAACAGGTACATGCAAAGATGCTCAAACATCACTAACCATAAGGGAAATGCAAATCAAAACTACAGTGAGATCTCACCTCACACCTGTTAGAATACCAACCACAAAAATGACAAGAGACAACAAGTGTTGGCACGAATATGGACAAAAGGGAACCCCTGTGTCCTGTTTTTGTAAATGTAAATTGTGCAGCCACTTGGGAAACAGTTGGAGGTTCCTAAAAAAATTAAAAATAGAACTACCATACTATCCAGCAATTCCACTTCTGGCTATTTATCCAAGGAAAACAAAAACACTGATTTGAAAGATATATGCACTCCTCATGCTCATTGCAGCATTACATACAAAAGCCAAAATCTGGAAATAACTTAAGGGTTCATCAGTGAATGAATGGATAAAGAATCTGATACACATACACACACACACACACACACACACACACACACACACAATGGAATATTATTCAGCCGTGAAACTTGAAATCCTGCCATTTATGATAACACAGATGGACCTTGAGGGCATTATGCTAAATAAGTCAAACAGAGAATGACAAATACCATATGCTCTCACTTACATGTGGAATCCAAAAGAAAAAAGAAAACAACAAATTCATGAGTACAGAAAACACGTCAGTGGCTGTCAGAGGCAAGGGATGGGTGTGGGGGAAATGTGTGAAGGGAGTCTAAAGGTACAAGCCTCCAGTTATAAAATAAATAAATCCTGAGCATGTAATGTACAACAGTATGACTCTAGTTAATAATAATGTATTGCATATTTGAAAGCTGCTAATATAGTAAATCTTAAAAGTCTATCATAAGAAAAAATATTTGTAACCATTTACAGTGATAGCTGTTAACTAGACTGATTGTGGTGATCATTTTGCAGCATATACAAATATCAAATCATTATATTATACACCTGAAACTAAGGTAATGTTAGAGAGTCATCCTTAGGTATCTGCAGGGGACTGGTCCAGGACACCCACAGACAACAAAATTCAGGGATGCTCAAGTCCCTTATATATTAAATGGTATATAGTACAGTTGATCCTCTATGTCCACTGTCCACACCCCCAGATTCAACCAACCACAGACTGAACTCCAAGTCTGATTGAATCTGTGGGTGGGAAGCCTGTGGATATGGAGCAGTGACTGTCTTCAATTATACAAGTTTTTAAAAGTGTATTCAGCTATGCTAATAAGACTAACAAATAACAAGAATAGATGAAACTAAGTGTGAAAGGAAGAAGCTAGTGTGACTCATTAAAGTTTAGCATTTTTTGAAAAAAGGAAGGGGTGGAAATGTCAAGTACACAAGAGTCAATAAATCTGTAAGACATTACATTTGTAGGAGACACAGAAGTATCCTATTTGTCCCCTGTCCGTATCACACAGGGAAAAAAAAAAAAGTAAAAACTATGCTGTCCATCAGGTCACTGGTTGTCTGCTCCTGTGGCAATACTTACTCCTGTGTCTCTCCAACACAACAAGGGTAGAATTAGACACCAAGCACCTTCTGTATTTTGGACTCCCCTGCTCTTGAATCATGTACCTCAGGATTCAGGTGTAGTGAGTCTTCTGCCTTGTTTGCACCCTGTCCAAAGTTGGGAAACCTACCCCATCTCTCTCTCCTAATTTCTCACTATGTATTTTAAACTGATTTTAAAATTACGGTATTCAACTATCTAAAGTTCTCTGAGATTTTTTGTTCTAAGACCTCTGGGAAAGTGCCTCAAAGTGTATTTGGAGGCCACAAGGTAATTTCCTACCCAACTCTATAGTTATGTTGGGATCAAAAACAAATTTCTGTTTATTTAGAGTAAGCCAGCATGCAAAATACAAGGAAAATATTCAACACAGTTACTTAATAAACAAAAATTACAAATAGTGTATGTAGTATAAAGCCCAGATGGCAAATAAGTTTCTTTTAGCAATGGTTTGACTGTAGTTGTCTGAAATCATTTGGTTGAGAAAGACTGAAACTGGCTGAGAAAGATAAATAGACAGTCCAAGATCTGTGTAGACCAAAGGCCACGAACAGATAGCAAGCTCTATCGTGAGAAATGTTAAGAGAAAAATCCCTGGACCTCTAGGGAAAGGAAAAGTCCCTAAAGGTAACTATGAAATGGGCAAGTTAATGTGTAGGTTTAACCACTGACATCAGTAAATGAGATAAACATTTATGGTCAAATAATTTAATTCACTGTCACACTGTAGAAATATTTACAAATAAAAATTCTCAAAGTTCAGCATATACTAATAGTAAGGTTCACTTTTAGATATTAAAGCTGCATGTTTGACTCACTTTTATATACACGCTGGAGAAGATATTTATTATTGATGAAAATGTGCTTAAAGGACTAAAACAGGAGCCAGCAAACTTTTTCTGTAAAGGACCCGATAGGAAATATTGCAGGTTTTGCAGGTCATATGACCTCTGTGGCAGTTGCCCCTACTCAGCTCTGTCATTGTAGCACAAAGCAGTCATAGACAATACCCAACAAAAGGGTGTGACTGTGTCACAATAAAAATTTATTCACAAAACAAAGGGTGAAATAGAATTGGCCCACATGCCAGTTTGTTGACCCCTGTAGCAGAAGGTGCTTCAATTTTGTAGCTCTTGGTATCATGAGTAATCATTTTGAGTGGCTTGGTTAACCTGAAAGTTTCCTACAACACTACAATTATGCTAACCAATCACAGCTATGTAAAGTATATGTTATGTTGAATTTGGACTACATAAAACAGCTATTCTTCAGCTGACTGAATTGCTTTGCCACACCAACAATGAACTCTGGACTTTGGGGATTAGAGGCCCATGTTACCATCTGAATGGGGCTGCTCTGCTTGATACGATCTGAATGATTAAATAAGAAGTGTTAACCATATCTTCAATCAGTAGGGCCCTCTCTTTTAGTTCAAAACTCATTTGCTCTCTTCTCAGGTATTCCTTACACTTGTTGGACAATTAAATTTTGATTTGCTTTTCTTTTAATGGGTAGAAATTTACAAATTCAAGTCTTTAATATTTCAAAAAATCTTTCTTCAATGAGATCTTTTATTATTATTTTTGTAACAACTGTTCTGGTTTCTACTGTGAATAAATTTAAAATTCCTATATCTCCTTTCTCTTTATGTGATGGATAGAAATTTGGTTCTGATACCTAAGTTTGAATTCCAGGCCTACCACATACTGTGCGACCTTGAGAAAATTAACTCCTCTGTGTCTTAGTTTCCTCATCTGTAAAATGAAGATACTGGCACCTCCATCATGGAATGCCTTTGAGTAGTAAACAAGTTAGTGCATATAAAGTCATTTCCACAGTAAATGAAAGAGAGCAACCACTCAAATGTTAATTAAGACCTTGCCTATCAAACATTTAAAAGAAGAATTAATACCTATCCTTCTGAAACTATTCCAAAAAATTGCAAAGGAAGAAATATTCTCAAACTCATGCTATGAGGCCACCATCACCCCAATACCAAAATCAGACAAAGATACTACAAAAAAAGAAAATTATAGGTCAATATCACTGATGAACATAGATGCAAAAATCCTGAACAAAATACTAGCAAATGGAATTCAACAGCACATTAAAAGGATAATACACCATGACCAAGTGCGATTTATCCTAGGCATGCAAGGATTTTTCAATATCTACAAATCAATCAGTGTGATACACCACATTAACAAATTGAAGAATAAAAACCATATGATCATCTCAACAGATGCAGAAAAAGCTTTTGACAAAATTCAACACCCATTTATGAGAAAAAGTCTCCAGAAAGTGGGCATAGAGGGAACCTACCTCAACATAATAAAAGCCATATACATCAAAAATACAGTTAACAACATACTCAATGGTGAAAAGATGAAAGCATTTCCTCTAAGTTCAGGAACAAGACAAAGAGGTCCACTCTCACCACTTTTATTCAACATAGTTTTGGAAGTCCTAACCATGGCAATCAGAGAAGAAAAAGAAATAAAAGGAATCTAAAACTGTCACTGTTTCCAGACGACATGATACTATACACAGAAAATCCTAAACATGCTACCAGAAAACTACTAGAGCTCATCCAGAAAATCGGTAAAGTTGAAGGATACAGAATTAATACACAGAAATCTCTTGCATTTGTATACACTAATAAGGAAAGATCAGAAAGAGAAATTAAGGAAACAACCCCATTTACCATGGCATCAAAAGAATAAAATACCTAGAAATAAACCTACCTAAGGAGGCAAAAGACCTGTACTCTGAACACTATAAGATACTGATGAAAGAACTTGAAGATGACACAAACAGATGGAAACATATACCATGTTCTTTGGTTCGAAAAATCAATATTGTCAAAATGACTAAACTACTCAAGGCAATCTACAGATTCAATGCAATCCCTATTAAATTAGAATGACATTTTTCACAGAACTAGAACAAAAACTCTTAAATTTGCATGGAAACACAAAAGACCCTGAATACCCAAACCAATCCTGAGGGGGAACAAAAAGGACCTGGAGGAATCAGGCTCCCTGACTTCAGATTGTACTACAAAGTTACAGTCATCAAAACAGTATGGTACTGGCACAAAAACAGAAATACAGATCAATGGAACAGGATAGAAAGCCCAGAAATAACACCACACAACTATGGTCAATTAATCTACAACAAAGGATGCAAGGATATACAATGGAGAAAAGACAGTCTCTTCAATAAGTGGTGCTGGGAAAACAGGACAGGTACATGTAAAAGAATGAAACTAGAACATTCTCTAACATCATACACAAAAATAAAATCAAAATGGATTAAAGACCTAAATGTAAGACTAGATACTATAAAACTCTCAGAGAAAAACATAGGCAGATCACTCTTTGACGTAAATCACAGCAATGTCTTTTCCGAACTGTCTCCAGAGTAATAAAAATAAAAACAAAAATAAACAAATGGGACCTAATTAAACTTAAAAGATTTGCACAGCAAAGGAAACCATAAACAAAACAAGAAGACAACCGACAGAACAGAAAAAAATATTTGCAAACAAAGTGATCGACAAGGGATTAATTTCCAAAATATACAAACAGCTCAATATCACATAAAAAACAAACAACCCAATCAAAATATGGGCAGAAGATCGAAATAGACATTTCTCCAAAAAAGACATACAGATGGCCAAAAAGCACGTGAAAAGATGCTCAACATCACAAATGATTAGAGAAATACAAATCAAAACTACAATGATGTGTCATCTCACACTGGTCAGAATGGCCATCATCTAAATGTCTACAAAAAATAATTGCTGGAGAGAGTATGGAGAAAAGGGAACACTCCTGCACTGCTGGTGGGAATGTAAATTGGTACAACCATTATGGAGAACAGTATGGAGGTTTCTTAAAAAATTAAAAATAGAACTACCATAAAATCCAGTAATCCCACTCCTGGACATATATCCAGAGAAAAGTCTAATTCAAAAAGATATATGCACCCCTGTGTTCACTGCAGCACTATTTACAATACTCAAGACAAGGAAGCAAACTAAATATCCATCAACAGAAGAATGGATAAAGAAAACATTGTACATATATACAAAGGAGTATTACTCAGCCATAAAAAGAATGAAATAATGCCATTTGCAGCAACATGGTTGAACCTAGAGATTATTTTACTAAGTGAAGTAAGTCAGAGAAAGATAAATATCATGATATCCCTTATATGTGGAATCTAAAAAAATGATACAAATGAACTTATTTACAAAACAGAAACAGACTCACAGACTTCAAAAACAAACTTATAGTTACCAAAGGGGAATGGTGGGGGGAGGAATAAATTAGCAGTTTGGGATTAACATATACATACTACTATATATAAAATCAATAATCAACAAGGACCTACTGTATAGCACAGGACACTACAGTCAATATTCTGTAATAACCTATATGGGAAAAGAATCTGAAAAAGAATGTATACATGTATATGTATGACTGAATCACTTTGCTATACACCTGAAACTAACACAACATTGTAAATCAACTATGCTCTAATATAAAAAATTAAATTAAAAAAATTAATAAAATGTGATATTGACACACACATTAAAAAAGGCCTTGTAACTCTGTTAGATCATAGCATCTGTGAGTTGGTTGTCTAGTAACTCATATTTCTCCTCTGTCAAAATTAGTAGCCCAGGAAAAATTACTCAAATTAATCAACTTATGGAAAGAGGAAAAATTTTATTATTACTACATTGCAGTATTGTATCCTAGATTTGAATTTACCCTACTTACAGGCTAATAAGTTAGCCTAAACTGTTCAGGGATGTTGGCAGAAGGCACATGATACTCCTGGGACAGAGACAAAAGACTTTGTTACAGCTCAGTAAAAAAGCATGAGTATTAGCCTATTGGCTGTCAGTTCCCCTTGACCTCAAATCTCACAGGGGAGATGTAACAAGGTCAAATGGACTGTGCACATAGTAAGTTTATATCATAGCTGAGGAAGACTGAATATCAGGAATCTACCACTTTGAAAGCAAGCAGTAAGCAAGGCCTCTTTTTGTTTCTTTCAGTTGTATGCCAGGCTGAGCAGGGTATATATAATAGGTTAGTTTTTCTTTATTCTTTCTGGCTATATGATAAAAAGTTTGGTAAACGTGGGTAAAAGACACTAAAGTGATTTCTTCTGGGAAGACTTCTCAGAGCGCTTAATGTGCTATAAAATATCCAAGAGGAAAAATTACTGTTCACTGTTTCCCAAAGTTTTATGACCATGGTTTCTTTTTACTTAATACTTATAAATGCCAAGTACAGTTTTTAAAAGTACTCTTGGTTATTGCTATTTTGCTTGCCTCTCACAATTTATTTTGTCTTTTTTTTAAAATAGGAACACTGTAATATACTTAATCTATGCATGAATATAAAGTGCTTAGGCAGAAAGCAGTACATATAAAGTGCTCGATATTTGAAATTGTTGTTTTCCCTATTCCGTGGCTTTCACTTACATCCTAACTTTAATCATCTGATCATGGTAGTAACTGCATTGTTTTATTAACTTTTTGTACATGACATATTCCTGGACCACACAGCTACCATTTTTAACTGAATGCTAAATATTCCTTTAATTCTCTGCTGTAAATTTCTGAAATTCTTCTCTTACTCTTACGTGTGAGATAGCTTACTAATGATTTAATCTTCCTTTATATTTAATATGTCCTCATTCTGTGACAAATTCTATTCATCATTGTACAATATTTAGATTAAGCTATCATGACATTCAGAAGACATCAATCAGTTAATGCCATGGCAATTTTGCTCGTAAAAAGAAGTTAAGGAGTGTTATTAGCTGTGGCAGATACAGTGGTAGCCCCAAATATTTTGTCCACTCCCCTGCATCTGTCAGACCCCTACAATTAGGAGCAGTTATGCAATAAATGTTGGCTGATTGTCTGTGGATGGCAGTGCCACAGAATATTTCCTCAGAAGCATTGCAGAGCATTCAGGTTCTTATCAGCTGCTGCTACACCTGACCACGTGCAGACGAGATGGTGGGCTCCCATCAGCTTGACTTCCTGGGTGACCGTGTAGAGCACAGCCCCACCAGCTCTCAAGTGTGAGGCATGTGTTATGAGAAAGAAATCAACTGTTGTTGTGTTAAGCCATGCAGATTTTGTTAAGTTACATTATCATGAAAAGAAAAAGTTTTGAATAATAAAAGAACCCCCAAAGCTAGAACGTTTTAAAGTTGTCTTTGAAGTAACCAACAGTCTATATACTACCTGTGTTAATAAAATTGGAAATCTTGAAGTTTCTTATATTTGAGAATTAAGATATTCTGTAGTAATGTTTACTAAATGGTGTCCCTTAGAACACTAATTCTGGGATATAATACTAGATGCTATATGGGAATAACTGGTCCTCTTGTAAAATATTTGGGAAATATTACAAACTAAATAGCCCTCTTGGGGAGTCAATAAATATAAAAGCATGATATATGTTCCAAGACACAAATATTCCTTTAATCCAATGTTTTCTAAATGTAAGCATGGAACATGGTTTTTTCCATTAAATATTTAGGGTAGTAACACAGAATTCTAATTTGGGAAAGCCAACCTAGAGAAATGTTTAGTACTTCTTTCCAATAGGGCTGCTAAGTGATAGAAGGATTATGCATATTTCATATATTTCAAGAGCTCCAGATAAATGGGTACAATATAAGGAAGACAAAGATGATACATGTCGGCTCAAAAAAGCAGCCCCTTTACTCCTAAGAAAGTGCTTGAATGGAAATAAGTGAGGACAACACTCAAATTTAGCTGGCAGCAGTCAAGCTCCAAATGCAGATTATTTGAGTGGGTACCTCAAGCACCTGAACCTTAACTTCTCAGTCATGAGAAAAATTTCCTATTACATGTAAAATTTTGAAACAGATAAACAAATGGAAGTACAAGTGCACAGAAACACAAACGCATGTGCGTGCACACACATGTATATGTATATATATATGTGTGCATATATGTGCCTGTTTATATATGTATGTGTATACAGATAAGAACATAAAAACTGTCCTGTTTCACACAATAGTTGGTTTCTCAAGCATATATCCTAAATTTTATGAGTAATAAGTTTGGAAAACCTGAATTTAACAAAATTCAGCCAGAAAATATTTACTGAACACCTATTATGTGCCAAATATTATTCCAAGATCATCAGATTCTAGTTCTTGTTTCTTATTAAGCTTACATTATAGCAAGTGATATAACATTTTTTTAAAAAGGCATGTATAAAGAATTCAATTAAGGTGATGTGATAAAGTGGCTGAGTAGTTCCTTCATACTGGGTAATCAGGGAAGACATGATTTGGAATTTGCAATAAGCAGTGTGGCCCTCCAAAGTTGCCTATGCTCTAATCCCTAGAACATGTATGTTTTGTTATATGGCAATGGAACTTTGCAGATGTAATTAAGGTTACAGACCTTGAAATAGGGAGGTTATCCAGGTGGGTCTGAACTAATTGTGTGAGTCCTCAAAGCAGAGAATTTTTTCTGCCTGGAGGCAAAAGTAATGTAGCAGGAAACATCAGAGGGAAGAAGGCAAGCACATTTCATTCAGGGTTTGGTAAACTGAGGTGAGGAGTTAGATTTCTTTAAGATAGATTCTCTCATTTTTTATAAGGATATACCAAGAATCACCACAAACAAGCTATGTTGTGTAGTATTTCTGAAACATATTTTTTCAGAACAACCTGCAGAACGAGTATTGTGTAGAACAGGCCCTAGGAAATGGTCATCCAGACAAATTATGATCCATATATGTGAAGGGGAAAGAAGAACTGGTTGAAGAAAAATAGACCAGCTGCCAAATTTAGTGCTAACTTCCAATAACTTTCTGAGTGGATTTGATTTGCTTCACCTGTAAACTGAAGTAACTGAGCTAAACTAAGTGCTATTTATCTTGCAAACTCTAGATTTTCTTAAAGAAGCCTATCTGCTTATAATACACTGGTACAGAAATACACTAAACAAGAAAATTGGTAAACAAGAACAACAGTGATTATATTTTGAAAGTAATCTGATTGAAATTATTCAGGAGAGATAGGCCAAGATAGTGGACTAGGAAGACCCTGAGCTCACATCCTCTCACAAACACACCGAAATCGCAATTATTTGCAGAAAAACCATCAGTAAAAAGACCAGAACCTACCAAAAAAGATCTTCTACAACTAAAGACAAAGAACGAACAAAAACAAGATGGGTAGGAGGGGCAGACTTGTGATATAGTCAAGTACCATACATCCCCAGATGGGCGACCCACAAACTGGAGAGTAATTACATTGCAGAGGTTCTCCTACAGGAGTCAGACTTCTAAGCCCCACGTCACGCTCCTTAGCCCAGGGGTCCTGCACCAGGAAGACAAGGCCCCAGAGAATTTGGCTTTGAAGTCCAGTGAGGTTTAGTCTTGGGAGTCCCACAGGACTTGGGGAAATAAAGACTTCATTCTTAAAGGGCATAGAAAAATCTCACACACTCTGGGACCCAGAGCAAAAGAGTTATTTGATAGGAGCATGGGCCAGACCTACCTGTCTTAGAAAGATCCCCAGAGAGGCAGGGGGTGCCTGAAGCTTACCCTGGGGACATAAGCACTGGTGGGATCCATTCTTGAGAGGTCCTTCTACTATGTAAATGTTTGTGCTGGTGAGTGCCATTGTAGAATCCTTCCTCCAGGTCATTAGCATGAAGACCTGGTCCCACCCAACAGTCTCTAGGTGCCAGTGCTGGAATGACTCAGGCTAAGCAATTAACTGGGTGGGGACACAGCCCCACCCATCAGCAGACAGACTGCCTAAAGATCTCCTGAGTCCACAGAAGCTTCTGGACATGGCCCTGCCCACCAGAGGGTCCAGGACCCAGATCCACCCACCAGTGGGCAGGCGCCAGCCTCAGAGTCCTCTGGGCCCAGCACTGCACTCCGAAAGTTTTATCTAGCCTCTGGACCAGCTTCACCTACCAGGGGGCAGAGACCACATGCAATAAAACCACAATCCCACAGCCTGTGGACCCAGCCTGCCCACAGCAGGCCAGACACTGCCCTAGGACCAGCCAGGTCCCAGCCCTGCCTACTAGCAGGCCAATGCAAGCTTCATACACCCAGGACCCCATTCCCAACTGTGTCAAGAACCACCCTTCCCCACCAGTTATCTGGCACTAGCTCTAGGATCCCAGGGTCCTGTAACCAAACTCCAGGACCTGGCTCTATCTGATAGTAGTCCAGCACTAACCCCAAGAACTGGCTTCACCCACCAGAGGGTGGGCAAGAGTGCCAGAATCTTCTGGACACTGACTCTGCCTACCAGTGACCCAGCACCAGCCCTGGGGTCCCCTGAGGTTCTGCAGTCAGCCACTTCATGACCTGTCCCACCAGCCAGCAGCCTCTGAACAAGGCATGGCCTGGCAACCAACCAGACCATGCCTCTGAACAAGGCATGGCCTGGCAACCAACCAGACCAAGAGTCAACCAAGCCCACCAGACCTCCCACATAGTCAGCCTGCCACAGCATAAGGACCCATGCAGCTCTCATCAGGAGAAACTCTAGAACATACAGCTTGTACGACAAAAGGGGAGTCCACTGATAGAATGCAGAGGATGTCACCTACAAAAGGCCACTTCTCAAAGGCTGGGAAACATAATTAAGTTACCAGGTATATAAAAATACAAACAGTAACTCAGTAAAAATGAGGCAACAGAGGAACAAGTTTCAGATGAAGGAACAAGACAAAACACCGGAAGAAGAATTAAATTAACTGAAGATAGACAATCTACCTGAGAAAGAGTTCAGGGTAATGATCATAAAGATGATCAAAGAATTTGGGATCATATATATATGTATCCATATAAAAACCTCACGGTAACCACAAACCAAAAATCTATAATAGATATACACGCAAAAAAGATAAAGGAATCCAAACATAACACTAAAGATAGTCATCAGCGGACTTCCGGGAAGATGGCGGAAGAGTAAGACGCGGAGATCACCTTCCTCTCCACAGATACACCAGAAGTACATCTACGCGTGGAACAACTCCTACGGAGCACCTACTGAACGCTGGCAGAAGACCTCAGACCTCCCAAAAGGCAAGGAACCCCCCACGTACCTGGTAGGGCAAAAGAAAAAACTAAACAGAGACAAAAGGATAGGGACGGGTCCTGCACCAGCGGGAGAGAGCTGTGAAGGAGGAAAAGTGTCCACACACTAGGAAGCCCCTTCGCGGGTGGAGACTTCGGGAGGCGGAGTGGGGGAGCTTGGGAGCCGCGGAGGAGAACACAGCAACAGGGGTGCGGAGGGCAAAGCGGACAGATTCCAGCGCAGAGGATCGGGCCGACCGGCACTCACCAGCCGAGAGGCTTGTCTGCTCGCCCGCCGGGGCGGGCGGGACTGGGAGCTGAGGCTCCGGCTTTTGTCGGAGCGCCGGGAGAGGACTGAGGTTGGCGGCGTGAACACAGCCTGCAGGGCGTTGGTGCGCCGCGGCTGGCCGGGAGAGAGTCCGGGGAGGGGTCTGGACCTGCCGAAGAGGCAAGAGACTTTTATGTCCCTCTTTGTTTCCTGGTGCACGAGGAGAGGGGATTAAGAGCGCTGCTTGAGAGGGCTCCAGGGACGGGCGCGAGCCGCGGCTAAGATTGCGGAGCCCAGAGACGGACATGGGACGCTGAGGCCGCTGCTGCTGCCGCCAGGAGGCCTGTGTGCGAGCACAGGTCACTAGCCACACGCCCTTCCGGGGAGCCTGTGCAGCCCGCCACTGCCAGGGTCCCGGGATCCAGGGACGGCTCCCCCGGGAGAGCGCACGGCGCCCTCAGGCTGCAGCATCACGCCGGCCTCTGCCGCTGCAGGCCCGCCCCACACTCCGTGACCCTCCCTACCCCCCAGCCTGGGTGAGCCAGAGCCTCCGAATCAGCGGCTCCTTTAACCCCGTCCTGTCTGAGCAAAGAACAGACGCCCTCTGGCGACCTACACGCACAGGCGGGGCCAAATCCAAAGCTGAGCCCCTGGGAACTGTCAGAACAAAGAAGAGAAAGGGAAATCTCTCCCAGCAGCCTCAGAAGCAGCGGATTAAAGCTCCACAATCAACTTGATATACCCTGCATCTGTGGAATACCTGAATAGACAACGAATCATCCCAAATTAAGGAGCCCTGTGGATGAAAGGCTCTTGGTGCTGCAGCCAGGAGTCAGTGCTGTGCCTCTGAGGTGGGAGAGCCAACTTCAGGACACTGCTCCACAAGAGGCCTCCCAGCTGCACATAATATCAAACAGCAAAAATCTCTGAGAGATCTCTATCTCAACGCCAGCACCCAGCTTCACTCAACGACCAGCAAGCTACAGTGCTGGACATCCTATGCCAAACAACTAGCAAGACAGGAACACAACCCCACCCATTAGCAGAGAGGCTGCCCAAAATCATAGTAAGTCTACAGACACCCCAAAACACACCACCAGACGTGGACCTGCCCACCAGAAAGACAAGATCCAGCCTCATACACCAGAACACAGGCACTAGTACCCTCCACCAGGAAGCCTACACAACCCACTGAACCAACCTTAGCCACTGGGGACAGACACAAAAAACAACAGGAACTACGAACCTTCAGCCTGCAAAAAAGGAGACCCCAAACACAGTAAGATAAGCAAAATGAAAAGACAGAAAAACACACAGCAGATGAAGGAGCAAGATAAAAACCCACCAGGCCTAACAAATGAAGAGGAAATAGGCAGTCTACCAGAAAAAGAATTCAGAATAATGATAGTAAGGTTGATCCGAAATCTTGGAGATAGAATGGACAATAGAATGGACAAATTGCAAGAATCAGTTAACAAGGACCTAGAAGAACTAAAGATGAAACAAGCAACGATGAACAACACAATAAATGAAATTAAAAGTACTCTAGATGGGATCAATAGCAGAATAACTGAGGCAGAAGAACGGATAAGTGACCTGGAAGATAAAATAGTGGAAATAACTACTGCAGAGCAGAAAAAAGAAAAAAGAATGAAAAGAACTGAGGACAGTCTCAGAGACCTCTGGGACAACATTAAACGCACCAACATTCGAATTATAGGGGTTCCAGAAGAAGAAGAGAAAAAGAAAGGGACTGAGAAAATATTTGAAGAGATTATAGTTGAAAACTTCCCTAATATGGGAAAAGAAATAGTTAATCAAGTCCAGGAAGCACAGAGAGTCCCATACAGGATAAATCCAAGGAGAAATACGCCAAGACACATATTAATCAAACTGTCAAAAATTAAATACAAAGAAAACATATTAAAAGCAGCAAGGGAAAAACAACAAATAACACACAAGGGAATCCCCATAAGGTTAACAGCTGATCTTTCAGCAGAAACTCTGCAAGCCAGAAGGGAGTGGCAGGACATATTGAAAGTGTTGAAGGAGAAAAACCTGCAACCAAGATTACTTTACCCAGCAAGGATCTCATTCAGATTTGATGGAGAAATTAAAACCTTTACAGACAAGCAAAAGCTGAGAGAGTTCAGCACCACCAAACCAGCTCTACAACAACTGCTAAAGGAACTTCTCTAGGCAAGAAACACAAAAGAAGGAAAGGACCTACAATAATGAACCCAAAACAATTAAGAAAATGGGAATAGGAACACACATATCGATAATTACCTTAAATGTAAATGGACTAAATGCTCCCACCAAAAGACACAGATTGGCTGAATGGATACAAAAACAAGACCCATATATTTGCTGTCTACAAGAGACCCACTTCAGACCTAGAGACACATACAGACTGAAAGTAAGGGGATGGAAAAAGGTATTTCATGCAAATGGAAACCAAAAGAAAGCTGGAGTAGCAATTCTCATATCAGACAAATTAGACTTTAAAACAAAGACTATTAGAAGAGACAAAGAAGGACACTACATAATGATCAAGGGATCGATCCAAGAGGAAGATATAACAATTGTAAATATTTATGCACCCAACTTAGGTGCACCTCAATACATAAGGCAAATACTGACAACCATAAAAGGGGAAATCGACAGTAACACATTCATACTAGGGGACTTTAACACCCCACTTTCACCAATGGACAGATCATCCAAAATGAAAATAAATAAGGAAACACAAGCTTTAAATGATACATTAAACGAGATGGAGTTAATTGATATTTATAGGACATTCCATCCAAAAACAACAGAATACACATTTTTCTCAAGTGCTCATGGAACATTCTCCAGGATAGATCATATCTTGGGTCACAAATCAAGCCTTGGTAAATTTAAGAAAATTGAAATTGTATCAAGTATCTTTTCTGACCACAACGCCATGAGACTAGATATCAATTACAGGAAAAGATCTGTAAAAAATACAAACACATGGAGGCTAAACAATACACTACTTAATAATGAAGTGACCACTGAAGAAATCAAAGAGGAAATCAAAAAATACCTAGAAACAAATGACAATGGAGACACAATGACCCAAAACCTATGGGATGCAGCAAAAGCAGTTCTAAGGGGGAAGTTTATAGCAATACAAGCCCACCTTAAGAAGCAGGAAACATCTCGAATAAACAACCTAACCTTGCACCTCAAGCAATTAGAGAAAGAAGAACAAAAAAACCCCAAAGCTAGCAGAAGGAAAGAAATCATAAAAATCAGATCAGAAATAAATGAAAAAGAAATGAAGGAAACAATAGCAAAGATCAATAAAACTAAAAGCTGGTTCTTTGAGAAGATAAACAAAATAGATAAACCACTAGCCAGACTCATCAAGAAAAAAAGGGAGAAGACTCAAATCAATAAAATTAGAAATGAAAAAGGAGAGGTAACAACTGACACTGCAGAAATAAAAGAGATCATGAGAGATTACTACAAGCAACTCTATGCCAATAAAATGGACAATCTGGAAGAAATGGACAAATTCTTGGAAATGCACAACCTGCCAAGACTGAATCAGGAAGAAATAGAAAATATGAACAGACCAATCACAAGCACTGAAATTGAAACTGTGATTAAAAATCTTCCAACAAAGAAAAGCCCAGGACCAGATGGCTTCACAGGTGAATTCTATCAAACATTTAGAGAAGAGCTAACGCCTATCCTTCTCAAACTCTTCCAAAATATAGCAGAGGGAGGAACACTCCCAAACTCCTTCTACGAGGCCACCATCACCTTGATACCAAAACCAGACAAGGATGTCACAAAGAAAGAAAACTACAGGCCAATATCACTGATGAACATAGATGCAAAAATCCTCAACAAAATACTAGCAAACAGAATCCAACAGCACATTAAAAGGATCATACACCATGATCAAGTGGGGTTTATTCCAGGAATGCAAGGATTCTTCAATATACGCAAATCTATCAATGTGATAAACCATATTAACAAACTGAAGGAGAAAAACCATATGATCATCTCAATAGATGCAGAGAAAGCTTTTGACAAAATTCAACACCCATTTATGATAAAAACCCTCCAGAAAGTAGGCATAGAGGGAACTTTCCTCAACATAATAAAGGCCATATATGACAAGCCCACAGCAAACATCATCCTCAATGGTGAAAAACTGAAAGCATTTCCACTAAGATCAGGAACAAGACAAGGTTGCCCACTCTCACCACTCTTATTCAACATAGTTTTGGAAGTTTTAGCCACAGCAATCAGAGAAGAAAAGGAAATAAAAGGAATCCAAATCGGAAAAGAAGAAGTAAAGCTGTCACTGTTTGCAGATGACATGATCCTATACATAGAGAACCCTAAAGATGCTACCAGAAAACTACTAGAGCTAATCAATGAATTTGGTAAAGTGGCAGGATACAAAATTAATGCACAGAAATCTCTGGCATTCCTATATACTAATGATGAAAAATCTGAAAGTGAAATCAAGAAAACACTCCCATTTACCATTGCAACAAAAAGAATAAAATATCTAGGAATAAACCTACCTAAGGAGACAAAAGATCTGTATGCAGAAAATTATAAGACACTGATGAAAGAAATTAAGGACGATACAAATAGATGGAGAGATATACCATGTTCTTGGATTGGAAGAATCAACATTGTGAAAATGACTCTACTACCGAAAGCAATCTATAGATTCAATGCAATCCCTATCAAACTACCACTGGCATTTTTCACAGAACTAGAACAAAAAATTTTGCAATTTGTATGGAAACACAAAAGACCCCGAATAGCCAAAGCAATTTTGAGAACGAAAGAAGGAACTGGAGGAATCAGGCTCCCAGACTTCAGACTATACTACAAAGCTACAGTTATCAAGACGGTATGGTACTGGCACAAAAACAGAAAGATAGATCAATGGAACAGGATAGAAAGCCCAGAGATAAACCCACGCACATATGGTCACCTTATCTTTGACAAAGGAGGCAGAAATGTACAGTGGAGAAAGGACAGCCTATTCAATAAGTGGTGCTGGGAAAACTGGACAGCTACATGTAAAGGTATGAAATTAGATCACTCCCTAACACCATACACAAAAATAAGCTCAAAATGGATTAAAGACCTAAATGTAAGGCCAGAAACTATCAAACTCTTAGAGGAAAACATAGGCAGAACACTCTATGACATAAATCACAGCAAGGTCCTTTTTGACCCACCTCCTAGAGAAATGGAAATAAAAACAAGAGTAAACAAATGGGACCTAATGAAACTTAAAAGCTTTTGCGCAGCAAAGGAAACCATAAAGAAGACCAAAAGACAACCCTCAGAATGGGAGAAAATATTTGCAAATGAAGCAACTGACAAAGGATTGATCTCCAAAATTTATAAGCAGCTCATGCAGCTTAATAACAAAAAAACAAACAACCCAATCCAAAAATGGGCAGAAGACCTAAATAGACATTTCTCCAAAGAAGATATACAGAGTGCCAACAAACACATGAAAGAATGCTCAACATCACTAATCATGAGAGAAATGCAAATCAAAACTACAATGAGATATCACCTCACACCAGTCAGAATGGCCATCATCAAAAAATCTAGAAACAATAAATGCTGGAGAGGGTGTGGAGAAAAGGGAACCCTCTTACACTGTTGGTGGGAATGTAAATTGATACAGCCACTGTGGAGAACAGTATGGAGGTTCCTTAAAAAGCTACAAATAGAACTACCATATGACCCAGCAATCCCACTACTGGGCATATACTCTGAGAAAACCATAATTCAAAAAGAGTCATGTACCAAAATGTTCATTGCAGCTCTATTTACAATAGCCCGGAGATGGAAACAACCTAAGTGTCCATCATCGGATGAATGGATAAAGAAGATGTGGCACATATATACAATGGAATATTACTCAGCCATAAAAAGAGACGAAATTGAGCTATTTGTAATGAGGTGGATAGACCTAGAGTCTGTCATACAGAGTGAAGTAAGTCAGAAAGAGAGAGACAAATACCGTATGCTAACACATATATATGGAATTAAAAAAAAAAAATGTCATGAAAAACCTAGGGGTGAAACAGGAATAAAGACACAGACTTACTAGAGAATGGACTTGAGGTTATGGGGAGGGGGAAGGGTAAACGGTGACAAAGCGATAAAGAGGCATGGACATATATACACTACCAAACGTAAGCAGCCCGAATGGAGTAAGACACCAGGCCCCAGTGTGTGGGAGTCCAAACTGACCAAAGTGAGCAGAAGTGATGTGTACCACGTCCAGGTCAAGACTTGCTCACTTGCTTTTCCCCTTTGGCCAGGTGGGTGAAGACAAGGCTGTCCAATGAGCTTTCTGAAATAATCGATGTATTCCACGTCTGCACTATCTCATATGGTATCACCTAGCCCCAAGTGAACACTTGATATATGGTTAGTACAACTGAGGACTTGAATCTTTAATTTAACTGGCTCTAATGCCTCTAAGTAAAGTAATTCTAATTAAAAAAAAAAAAAAATGACGGTCACCAAATCTTCTGGACACTACCCACTAGAATGAACTTTTACAGTCAAATACTCTGGCTTTAAAAAAAAGAAAGGTGGGGAGGATGGGGAACCAACAAAATATGCTCTGTAAAACTCTGTCCTACATAAATCACAGAAAGATCTTTTTTGATCCACCTCCTAGAGTAATGGAAATAAAAACAAAAATAAACAAATGGGACCTAATGAAACTTTTGCACAGCAAAGGAAACCATAAACAAGACAAAGACAACCCTCAGAATGGGAGAAGATATTTGCAAATGAAACAACTGACAAAGGATTAATCTCCAAAATATACAAGCAGCTCATGCAGCTCCATATCAAAAAAACAAACAACCCAATCCAAAAATGGGCAAATGACCTAAATAGACATTTCTCCAAAGACACACAGGCTGCCAACAAACACATGAAAAGATGCTCAACATCATTAATCATTAGAGAAATGCAAATCAAAACCACGAGGTATCACCTCACACCAGTCAGAATGGCCAGCATCAAAAAATCTACCAACAATAAATGCTGGAGAGGGTGTGGAGAAAAGGGAACCCTCCTGCACTGTTGGTGGGAATGTAAATTGATACAGCCACTATGGAGTATGGAGGTTCCTTAAACAACTAAAAATAGAACTACCGTATGACCCAGCAATCCCACTACTGGGCATATACCCTGAGAAAACCATAATTCAAAAAGAGTCATGTACCAAAATGTTCACTGCAGCTCTATTTACAATAGCCAGGACATGGAAGCCACCTAAGTGCCCATCGACAGATGAATGGATAAAGAAGATGTGGCACATATATACAATGGAATATTACTCAGCCATAAAAGAAACGAAACTGAGTTATTTGTAGTGAGGTGGATGGACCTAGAGTCTGTCATACAAAGTGAATAAGTCAGAAAGAGAAAAACAAATACCGTATGCTAACGCATATATATGGAATCTAAAAAAACGGTACTGATGAACCTAGGGGCAGGGCAGGAATAAAGACGCAGATGTAGAGAACGGACTTGAGGACAAGGTGGGGGTGGGAGCTAAGATGAAGTGAGAGAGTGACATGGACATACATACACTACCAAATGTAAAACAGATAGCTAGTGGGAAGCAGCCACATAGCCCAGGGAGATCAGCTCGATGCTTTATGACCACCTAGAGGGGTGGGATAGGGAGGGTGGGAGGGAGGTTCAAGAGGGAGGGGATATATGTATATGTATAGCTGATTCATTTTGTTGTACAGCAGAAACACAACACTGTAAAGCAATTATACTCCAATAAAGATGTAAAAAAAAAACACAAAAAAAAAAAAAAAAAAAGATAGTCATCAAATCACAAGAGAAGAGAACAGAAGAAGGGAAAAAAGAACTACAAAAGCAACCTCAAAACAATTAAAAAGGCAACAAGAACATAAATACCAATAATTACCTTAAATTTAAATGGACTAAATGCTCCAATCAAAAGACAAAGAGTGGCTGAATGGATACAAAAACAAGGCCCATACATATGCTGCCTATAAGAGACTCACTTCAGATCTAAAGACACACACAGTCTGAAAATAAGGGAATGGAAAAAGGTTATTCCACGCAAACAGAAATCAAGAGAAAGCCAGAGTAGCTATACTTTTATCAGATAAAACAGACTTTAAAATAAACATCAATGGACAGATCCTCAAGAAAGTCAATAAGGAAACACAGGCTTTAAATGACACATTAGATCAGATGGATTTAATTGTTATATATGGAGCATTTAATCCAAAAGCAGCAGAATACACATTCTTTTCAAGTATACATGAAATGTTCTCCAGGCTAGATCACATGCTAGGCCACAAAGCAAGTCATGGTAAATTTAAGAAAACTGAAATCATATCAAGCATCTTTTCTGACCACAGCACTGTAAGACTAGACATCAACTTATGTGGAGGCTAAACAATATGCTATTAAACAACCAATAGATCACTGAAAAAATCAAGGAGGAAATGAATAACTACCTAGAGAAAAATGAAAACAAACACATCCAAACTTATGGCACACAGCAAAAGCAGTTCTAATAGGTAAGTTTATAGCAATACAATCTTACATCAGGAAACAAGAAAAATCTCAAGCAATCTAAAATTACACCTAAAGGAATTAGAGAAAGAAGAACAAAAAAACCACAAGGTTAGTAGAAGGAAAGAAATCATAAAGAGCAGAAATAAATGAAATAGAGACTAAAAAAATACAAAAGATCAATTGAACTAAAAGCTGGTTCTTTGAAAAGATAAACAACATTGATAAAACTTTAGCCAGACTCATCGAGGAAAAAAAAGAGCGAGGGCCCAAATCCGTAAAATCAGAAATGAAAAAGGAGAAGTTACAACTGAGACCATAGAGATACAAAGGATCAGGACTTCCCTGGTGGTCCAGTGGTTAAGACTTTGCCTTCCAATGCAGGGGGTGAAGGTTCAATCCCTGGTCGGGGAGCTAAGATCCCACATGTCTCATGGCCAAAAAACCAAAAAACATAAAACAGAAGCAATACTGTAACAAATTCAATAAAGACTTAAAAAATGGTCTGCATCAAAAAAATCTTAAAAAGGAAATACAAAGGATCATAAGAGACTACTATGAACAATTATATGCCAATAAAATGGACAACCTAGAAGAAATGGACAAATTCTTAGAAAGATACATTCTCCCAAGACTGAACCAGAAAGAAATAGAAAATATGAAAAGACCAATTACCAGTAATAAAATTGAATCAGTAATTTAAAAACTCCCAACAATCAAAAGTCCAGGACCAGAGAGCTTCACAGGTGAGTTCTATCAAACATTTAGAGAAAAGTTAGCAGCTGTCCTTCTGAAATGATTCCAAAATTAGTGCAGAGGAGGAACACTTCTGAACTCATTCTAGAAGGTCAGCATTACCCTGACATCAAAACCACACAAAGGTATCACAAAAAAACAAAATTACAGGCCAATATCACTGATGAACAAAGATGCAAAAATCCTTAACAAAATACTGGCAAATCAAATCCACTGAAGGATCATACACTGTGATGCAGTGGGATTTATCCCAAGGATGCAAGGATTTTTCAGTGTCAACAGATCAGTCAAGGTGATACATCACATTAACAAACTGAAAAATAAAAACCATATGATCATCTCAATAGATGCAGAAAAAACTTTAGACAAAGTTCAACATCTATTTATGGTTAAAATTCTCCAGAACGTGGGCATAGAAGAAACATACCTTAACATAACAAAGGCCATATATAACAAACCCACAGCTAACATCATAATCAACAGTGAAAAACTGAAAGCATTTCCTCTAAAATTAGGAAGAAGACAAGGATACCACTTTCACCACTTTTATTCAACATAGTATTGGAAGTTCTAGCCACAGTAATCAGACAAGAAAAAGAAATAAAAAGAAATGCACACTGGAAAGGAAGAAGTAAAACTACAACTATCTGCAGATGATATGATACTATATATTAAAAAATCCTAAAGATACTACCAGAAAACTATAAGAGCTCATCAATGAATTTGGTAAAGTTGCAGGATGCAAAATTAATATACATAAATCTATACACTAACACTGAACTATCAGAAAGAGAAATTAGGAAAACAATCCAATTTACCATCACATCAAAAAGAATAAAATACCTAGGAATAATTGTACCTAAGGAGGCAAAAGACCTGTACTCTGAAAACTGTAAGACACTGATGAAAGAAATTGAAGATGGCACAAACAGATGGAAAGATATACTGTGTTCTTGGATTGGAAAAATAACTGTACTACCCAAGGCAATCTACAGATTCAATGCAATCCCTACCAAAATACTAATGGCATTTTCACATAACTAGAAAAAATAATTTTAAAATGTGTATGAAAACATAGAAGGTCAAGAATTGCCAAAGCAATCTTAAGGATAAGGAACAAAGCTGGAGGCATACCCCTTCTAGACTTCAGACAATACTACAAAGCTACAGTAATCAAAATATGTTATGGCACAAAAACAGACACACAGATCAATGGAATGGAACAGAGAAACCAGAAACAAATGTGGGTACTTATGGTCAATTAATGTATGACAAAGGAGGTAAGAATATACAATGGAGAAAAGACACTCTGTTCAATAAGTGTTGTTGAGAAAACCAGACAGCTAAACATAAAAGAATGAAATTAGAACATTCTCTAACTCCATAAACAAAAATAAACTCAAAATGCATTAAAGACCTAAAATAAAGGTCAGAAACCATAAAACTTCTAGAGGAAAACATAGGCAGAACACTCTTTGACATAAATCATACTAATATTTTTTTGGATCTGTCTCCTAATACCAAGGAAATAAAAGCAAAAATGAACAAATGGCACCTAATTAAACTTAAAAGCTTTTGCACAGCAAAGGTAATCACAGACAAAACAAAAAGGCAACCTACAACAAATGGGAGAAAAATTTGCAAATCATATGACTGACAAGGGGTTAATATCAAAAATATACCAATAGCTAATACAATTCAGCATCCAAAAAATACCAAATAACTCAATTGAAAATGGGCAGAAGACATGAATAGACATTTTTCCAAAGAGGATACGCAAATGGCCAACAGGCAGATATGAAAAGATACTTGACATTGATAACCATCAGGAAAATGCAAATTAAAACCACAATGGGATAACACCTCACACCTCTCAGAATGGCTATCATCAAAAAGAACACAAATAATAAATGTTGGCAAGGATGCAGAGAAAAGGGAACCTTAGTGCACTGTTGGTGTGAATGTAAATTGGTATAGCCCCTGTGGAAAACATTATGGAGCCTTCTCAAAAAATTAAAAACAGTACTACCATATGACCCAGCAGTTCCACTCCTGGGTATATACCCAAAAATAACAAGACCACTAATTCGAAAAGATACTTAGCCAGGAAATAGAATGGAATTTTTCCATTTGGAGCAACATGGATGGACTTGGAGGACATTAGGCTAAGTGAAATAAGTCAGACAGAGAAAGACAAATACTGTACAATATCACTTATATGTGGAATCGAAATAATACAACAGACTAAGAAATATAACCAAAAATAAGAAGCAGAACCACAGATACAGAGAATAAACTGGTGGTTACCAGTGGGGTGAGGGAGGGGGGAGGGTCAATATAGGGGTAGGAGAGTAAGAGGTACAAAGTATTATGTATAAAATAAGCTACAAGGACATATTGTACAACACAGGGAATACAGCCAATACTTTATAATAACTATAAATGGAATATAGCCTTCAGAAACTGTGAATCACTATGTTGTACACCTGTAAATTATGTAAAACTGTACATCAACTATACTTCAATACTTTTTTTTTTTTTTTTTTTGCGGTACGCGGGCCTCTCACTGTTGTGGCCTCTCCCATTGCGGAGCACAGGCTCCGGACGCGCAGGGTCAGTGGCCATGGCTCACAGGCCCAGCCGCTCCGTGGCATGTGGGATCTTCCCGGACCGGGGCACGAACCCGTGTCCCCTGCATCGGCAGGTGGACTCTCAACCACTGCGCCACCAGGGAAGCCCAAAAATTTTTTTTAATAATAAAAAACCAAAGCATTTTATTATTTTACATATCTGTTGAGATTTGAAATTTGCCCTCTCACTCGAGACAGTATTTTCTCATATTTAAGTTTTTGTTCAGACTAAAACTGATTCAAATAGTCCTCAAAGACCACATGGCTTCCTTACATGCCCTGGAAAGACATCTTGGTCTGATAAATGGTTCATGGGTTAGTTTGGTGCTTCTCAAACTTTCATGAGCATCACATCACCTAGGGATCTTGGGAGGATGCAGATTCTGATTCTTTAGGTCTAGGATGTGGGTTCAGAGTCTGCATTTCTCACAAGCTCCCAGGTGATCTCTTTTTGTTGGCTGCATTGGTTCTTTGTTGCTGCGTGCGGGCTTTCTCTAGTTGTGGTGAGCAGGAGGTACTCTTCATTGTGGTGTGCGGGCTTCTCATTGCAGTGGGTTCTCTTGATGTGGAGCACGGCACCTGTGCTTCAGTAGTTGCAGCATGCAGGCTCAGTAGTTGTGGCACACAGGCTTAGTTGCTCTGCAGCACGTGGGATCTTCCTGGACCAGGGCTTGAACCCGTGTCCCCTGCATTGGCAGGCGGATGCTTAACCACTGTGACACCAGGGAAGTTCTCCCAGGTGATCCTGAAGCTGCTACTCTGCAGGGAGTAGCACAGATTTGAGTTTAATTCATTTTCTACAACCGCCTGCCTTTGTGAGATTGATCGTCTAAATATTTCTGTTCCTTTGTTTATTCATTGGCAAAGAATGATAACAATACCATTTCCAAAGTCCTCACAGAGCTGTTGTGAAGATAAAATGAAATTTTATGTAATGATTAAATAAAATTTTAAAATATTTTATGTATGTAAGTTAATTATGTAGGTTCAATGGTTCTCTCAGTGGGTATTGTTTTCCTCTTTCCCATGACATATGTGACATACATTAACCATCTTTTAAAACATCACTTGTTGATTTTCCACATAATTCTGGTCTTCTAATAGCTCACTGATCTGTAGGAATTATCTGAGTAAAGGTAGGGTAGAGTTAGGTATGGGAATAGGGGAAGAGTATCAACAAATTTTTAAAAAACATACTGATTTTTTACTGTTATTAAGTCAAAATGTAGCATAAATGCACCATTTAATTTTATAGCTGACAGGGATTTTAACCTCATTTTGTAGAAGAGTAAATGGAGAGTCAAAAAAAAGTAAAATAAAGTAAGGAGAGAGATAATTATCCTAGGTCACATAAGATATTAGTAGTCAAGAACTAGGTTGTACAAAAATTCAAGGTGATAGAACACTTACTAATTTTTGATATAGGAAATAATCTGCACATACAAGTGCTTTAAAAGTGTAAGGTGAACATAAAAAATTTGATGAAATTTCAGAAGTACATTGGACAGCCTACTGCAGGGAATGACTCCTTAGTTTTTACATGTGGTTTATCAAAACTCCACTAGATGGCAGATGAAATCCAATGTTAAATATAGTGAGCTTGAAGGGGGACGGCAGGGGTGGGGGGGGGCGGATGGACAACCAAATCTTTTTTCAAAGAATGAGCTTCTGACTTTGACATGTTTATTCAATTTATTAATAGACTCCTATCACTAATCTACAGAGATATACTTCATATGAAACACTTTCTATACGTTAGTTTAACACTGAACCAATGGCATGGCTATACAGACAAGGGTATAGTGGAAAGTGTATAAAAAGAGGCTTGGGTCCTAGTAAAAGTTTTGAGGAACTGTATTATCTTCTCTCAATCTCACTTTTTTACCCATAAGTTGGAAATAATAAATACTAAAGCACTACCTAAATTAGAGGGGTTTGGGGGGTCGTATGGAAGATCGCTTTGTAAACTATAAAGCACTAAGCAAGTTTTGATTACTGTTATTTCAAAGCCTTTTCCCCCCTTTTGTGATTCAGATGGTGGGGCTGAGGACCTCAAGTCATGTAGGCTCCCCTTAACCAACCCCCACCCCTCCTGTGGGAAGCACCCTCAGTGCCCTCAAGCTCCAGTGGCTGGTATCTGTATTTGATTTCCAGATTTCTACGGATATTCTCAAGTTTCTCTACTCCAGGTAAAACATTCTACTAGTTCTCATACTGTATATCACAGGATGCTTGCTCTATGAGTTAAAGCCCTTACTTGGCTCTCATGAGAGAAAAACAGGAAACTGATTCAAAGTCACATTGCTAGAGTCATTTAATTTTCACATATATGGAACAGAAGCCAAATGGTGTCACACTTGTCCCCTCACACTTCCCTCTGCCTTTTAGTAGCCTTTCTATAGAGGCTTTGCTTCCCTGCTGGTACTGTCTACACTCTAGTCATTCAGACTCAGTAATTTCCCCCACTCTCTCTCTCCCCAAGAAAACCATAGATTCACACTTGCAAACAACATCTCTACAATAAAGCTTAGTTTCAGATTCAAATTAATTACCAGTCTGAGGAGACATGGACTATGACCCAGAGTTCTAACTAAGCAGGAAACATGTGAAGACAATTGTGCTCTCCCATATGTGAGAGGGAATGTTTCTTGTCAGATCTGTAGCTGGTTAGCACAATATGTTGTAGAACATTCTCCAACAAAGGTTGTGGCTAAGTCTTGTTAAGTGTGACCCAAGTGCATGAATCAGAAGGCGATCTAGCCAGTGCTTGCAGGAATAGTGGGAGTCTTTGAATAGTCTGCAAAACTTCTAAGCAATAAACTCTAAATTTCAAATAATGAAACATTTATCTGAAATTTACAGGCTATTTGAAAGATGTGTTCTATCATGAAAACTTTTCCTCCATCTGTTTTGTTAATAATTTTTCACAGTAACAGTTTAACACCTCACTGTTAATGTCATTATCAAGATAAGCTTGTCCTCATTTGTGAAGGAGGTGCTGTTGACCCATTGTGATTCCTCTCTGGTCACATGCCTCTCCCAATTTCCAATAATGTCCCTACATTTACGCTTTTCCGTTTTATACCCATCAAATTCTACCTCTCAGACCTGCATTTACACAGGATGATAAATATCTGGTAAGTTCAGATTAAATTAAACACTCCTTCCAAAGCTTTTCACATCTCAAAGGAATCTGAACAGAACGAAGCAGGAAGAATGGTTGGGATTTTAACTGGTTTCTAAGGCCCTTAAAAAAAAATGCATTAGACTGAGGCCTCCTAGCATCTTTTACTTGTCTATATAATGCATTAAGTTTCTGTCTTTTTCTTATGAAATAGAGACAAATGACTAGCTAAAGTTGTAAAAAATTGGAAGGTTATGTTTGGAATGATTTGACTTGAAAGAGACTACATGAATGGTATGAGCATGTATGGATTGATACATACTTAAGTATGTATCAACAAGTTAATAAAGTGCAACTCTAGATATGGGAAGAGGAACAAGGGAAAACATCTCCTGTATCATAATAGACTGGTAAAGACAGGCAATCCAGAGAATTTTAGATTATCAACAGGGCCTAATCTAAAAATTAACACATTGAGTGGCCTATCAAGAGAATCTTTGCTGATCTAGGAATGAGCCTTCCTAAGTGCTATAGGACAAAACTGGTCGTGAAATGCCTCCCAAATGTTAGCTGAATTCATCACCAAGAGGATGCACTGTGAGCAAAGAATGTCACCTGCCATATCCATAAACAAAGGATGTTGTCGCCATTAAGACATCAGCTACCACAGGTGTCCCCAGATGGTGCACCCTGAGGGGATTCAGGATGGAGAAAACAGGATACTGGCCCTAAATAGTTAAGGTGCATATCAAAGGAATGATTTCAATGAGCCCAGACTCTTACACCTTCCCACACATATCTATCCTTCAAGATCCCAGATGATCAGTCCACCATCCACCTTTAACTCTCTGACTTTACCTTCTGTTCCTCTCTCCCTATGTCACTCAGTTCTAGCCTCAATGACTTAACCCATAACCCATTCAACCTTGTTGCTTAAAAATCACCTTTCCAAGAGACCTTCCCTAATCACACTATTTAATTTTACATACCATTCCTAGTCCCTTCATTTTTGCTCAGGAAATATATGTTGAACAAAAGAAATGGCCATCTTGGTATGGACTAAGAGAGCAGGTAATTATGGTGGAGAGGAGTAGATAGGTTTGAGCAACAAGTAGGAGACAGAAATGTCAGGACTGGTGAGTGACTGGAAATGGCTTGTTAGATGAGAATGAGCTGTCAAAGGAGAAGAGGCAAACAAAAAAGCCAGGAGAGTGTCAGCACACAGGTCCACCTACCATGGGGCCCCAGGCCTCAGGAGCAGGGGTGGGAGCTTTGAGACTAGAGTGGCACAAAAGGTGTGTGGATGACAGGCTCTTGGTGCTCCACCCAGGCATCAGGGCTGTGCCTCTGAGGTGGGAGAGCCTAGTTCAGGACATTGGTACACCAGAGAACTCCCAGCTCCACGTTATATCAAATGGTGAAAATCTCCCAGAGATCTCCATCTCAACACCAAGATCCAGTTCAACTCAACGACCAGCAAGCTACAGTGCTGGACACCCTATGCCAAACAACTAGCAGGACAGGAAAACAACCCACCCATTAGCAGAGAGGCTGCCTAAAATCATAATAAGCTCACAGACACCCACCAGACATGGACCTGACACCAGAAAGACAAGATCCAGCCTCATCCACCAGAACACAGGCACTAGTCCTCTCCACCAGGAAGCCTACATAACCCACTGAACCAACTTCAGCCACTGGGGGCAGACACCAAAAACAATGGGAACTACGAACCAGCAGCCTGTGAAAAGGAGACCCCAAACTCAGCAAGTTAAGCAAAATGAGAAAACAGAGAAACACACAGCAGATGAAGGAGCAAGGTAAAAACCCAACAGACCTAACAAATGAAGAGGAAACAGGCAGTTTACCTGAAAAAGAATTCAGAATAATGATAGTAAAAATGATCCAAAATCTTGGAAATACAATGGGGAATATACAAGAAACATTTAACAAGGACCTAGAAGAACTAAAGAGAAAACAAACACTGATGAACAACATAATAAATGAAATTTAAAATTCTCTAGAAGGGATCAATAGCAGAATAACTGAGACAGAAGAACGGATAAGTGACCTGGAAGATAATATAGTGGAAATGACTACTGCAGAGAAGAATAAAGTAAAAAGAATGAAAAGAAATGAGGACAGTCTCAGAGACCTCTGGGACAACATTAAACACACCAACATTCGAATTATCGTGGTCCCAGAAGAAGAGAAAAAGAAAGGTATTGAGAAAATATGTGAAGAGATTATAGTTGAAAACTTCCCTAATATGGGGAAAGAAATAGTTAATCAAGTCCAGGAAGCACAGAGAGTCCCATACAGGATAAATCCAAGGAGAAACACACCAAGACACATATTAATCAAACTATCAAAAATTAAATACAAAGAAAAAATATTAAAAGCAGCAAGGGAAAAACAACAAATAACATACAAGAGAATTCCCCATAAGGTTAACAGCTGATCTTTCAGCAGAAAATCTGCAAGCCAGAAGGGACTGGCAGGACATATTTAAAGTGATGAAAGGGAAAAAGATACAACCAAGATTACTCTACCCAGCAAGGATCTCATTCAGATTTGATGGAGAAATTAAGAACTTTACAGACAAGCAAAAGCTAAGAGAATTCAGCACTACAAAACCAGCTTTACAACAAATGTTAAAGGAACTTCTCCAGGCAGGAAACACAAGAGAAAGAAAAGACTTACAATAACAAACCCAAAACGATTAAGAAAATGGTAATAGGAACATACATATCGATAATTACCTTAAATGTAAATGGATTAAATGCTCCAACCAAAAGACACAGATTGGCTGAATGGATACAAAAACAAGACCCATATATATGATGTCTACAAGAGATCCACATCAGACCTAGGGACACATATAGACTGAAAGTGAGGGGATGGAAAAAGATATTGCATGCAAATGGAAATCAAAAGATGGCTGGAGTAGCAATTCTCATATCAGACAAAATAGACTTTAAAACAAAGACTATTACAAGAGACAAAGAAGGACACTACATAATGATCAAGGGATCAATCCAAGAAGAAGATACAACAATTGTAAATATTTATGCATCCAACATGGGAGCACCTCAATACATAAGGCAGATGCTAACAGCCATAAAAGGGGAAATTGACAGTAACACAACCATAGTAGGGAACTTTAACACCCCACTTTCACCAATGGACAGATCATCCAAAATGAAAATAAATAAGGAAACATGAGCTTTAAATGATACATTAAACAAGATGGACTTAATTGATATTTATAGGACATTCCATCCAAAAACAACAGAATACATTTTCTTCTCAAGTTCTCATGGAACATTCTCCAGGATAGATCATATCTTGGGTCACAAATCAAGCCTTGGTAAATTTAAGAAAATGGAAATCATATCAAGTATCTTTTCTGACCACAACGCTATGAGACTAAATATCAATTACAGGAAAAAAATCTGTAAAAAATACAAACACATGGAGGTGAAACAATACACTACTTAATAACCAAGAGATCACTGAAGAAATCAAAGAGAAAAATCAAAAAATACCTAGAAAAAAAAGACAATGAAAACACAACAACCCAGAACCTATGGGATGCAGCAAAAGAAATTCTAAGAAGGAAGTTTATAGCAATACAACTGTACCCTAAGAAACATCTCAAATAAACAACCTATCCCTACACTTAAAGCAATTAGAGAAAGAAGAACAAAAAAACCCCAAAGTTAGCAGAAGGAAAGAAATCATAAAGATCAGATCAGAAATAAATGAAAATAAATGAAGGGAATGATAATAAAGATCAATAAAACTAAAAGTTGGTTGTTTGAGAAGATAAACAAAATTGATAAACCATTAGCCACACTTATCAAGAAATAAAAGAAGACTCATATCAATAGAATTAGACATGAAAAAGAAGAAGTAACAACTGACACTGCAGTAATACAAAGGATCATGAGAGATTACTACAAGCAACTATATGCCAATATAATGGACAACCTGGAAGAAATGAACAAATTCTTTGAAATGCACAACTTTCCAAGACCAAATCAGGAAGAAATAGAAAATAGGAACACACCAATCCCAAGCATGGAAATTGAAACTGTGATTAAAAATGTTCCAACAAACAAAAGCCCAGGATCAGATGGCTTCACAGGTGAATTCTATTAAACATTTAGAGAACAGCTAACACCTATCCTTCTTAAACTCTTACAAAATATAGCAGAGGGAGGAACACTCCCAAACTCATTCTACAAGGCTACCATCACTCTGATACCAAAACCCAACAAAGATGTCACAAAGAAACAAAACTACAGGCCAATATCACTGATGAACATAGATGCAAAAATCCTCAACAAAATACTAGCAAACAGAATCCAACAGCACATTAAAAGGATCATACACCATGATCAAGTGGGGTTTACCACAGGAATGCAAGGATTCTTCAGTATACGCAAATCAATCAACGTGGTCCACCATATTAACAAATTGAAGGAGAAAAACCATATGATCATCTCAATAGATGCAGAGAAAGCTTCTGACAAAATTCAACAGCCATTTACGATAAAAACCCTGCAGAAAGTAGGCATAGAGGGAACTTATCTCAATATAATAAAGGCCATATATGACAAACCCACAGTGAACATTGTCCTCAATGGTGAAAAACTGAAACCATTTCTACTAAGATCAGGAAAAAGACAAGGCTGCCCACTCTCACCACTCTTACTCAACATAGTTTTGGAAGTTTTAGCCACAGCAATCAGAGAAGAAAAGGAAATAAAAGGAATCCAAATTGGAAAAGAAGAAGTAAAGCTGTCACTGTTTGCAGATGACATGATACTATACATAGAGAATCCTAAAGATGCTACCAGAAAACTACTAGAGCTAATCAATGAATTTGGTAGAGTAGCAGTATACAAAATTAATGCACAGAAATCTCTGGCATTCCTACACACTAATGATGAAAAATCTGAAAGTGAAATTAAGAAAATACTCCCATTTACCATTGCAACAAAAAGAATAAAATACTTAGGAATAAACCTACCTAAGGAGATGAAAGACCTGTATGCAGAAAATTATAAGCCACTGATGAAAGAAATTAAAGATGATACAAATAGATGGAGAGATATACCATGTTCTTGGATTGGAAGAATCAACATTGTGAAAATGACTCTACTACCCAAAGCAATCTACAGATTCAATGCAATCCCTATCAAACTACCACTGGCATTTTTCACAGAACTAGAACAAAAAATTTCACAATTTGTATGGAAACACAGAAGACCCCGAATAGCCAAAGCAATCTTGAGAACGAAAAACAGAGCTGAAGGAATCAGGCTCTCTGACTTCAGACTATCCTATAAAGCTACAGTAATCAAGACAGTATGGTACTGGCACAAAAACAGAAAGATAGATAAATGGAACAGGATAGAAAGCCCAGAGATAAAACCATGCACATATGGTCACACTATCTGTGATAAAGGAGGCAGAAATGTACAGTGGAGAAAGGACAGCCTCTTCAATAAGTGGTGCTGGGAAAACTGGACAGCTACATGTAAAAGTATGAGATTAGATCACTCCCTAACACCAACACAAAAATAAGCTCAAAATTGATTAAAGACCTAAATGTAAGGCCAGAAACTATCAAACTCTTAGAGGAAAACATAGGCAGAACACTATGACATAAATCACAGCAAGATCCTTTTTCACCCACCTCCTAGAGAAATGGAAATAAAAACAAAAATAAACAAATGTGACCTAATGAAACTTCAAAGCTTTTGCACAGCAAAGGAAACCATAAACAAGACCAAAAGACAACCCTCAGAATGGGAGAAAATATTTGCAAATGAAGCAACTGACAAAGGATTAATCTCCAAAATTTACAAGCAGCTCATGAAGCTTAATAACAAAAAAACAAACAACCCAATCCAAAAATGGGCAGAAGACCTAAATAGACATTTCTCCAAAGAAGATATACAGATTGCCAACAAACACATGAAAGAATGCTCAACATCATTAATCATTAGAGAAATGCAAATCAAAACTACAATGAGATATCATCTCACACTGGTCAGAATGGTCATCATCAAAAAATCTAGAAACAATAAATGCTGGAGAGGGTGTGGAGAAAAGGGAACCCTCTTGCACTATTGGTGGAAATGTCAATTGATACAGCCACTATGGAGAACAGCATGGAGGTTCCTTAAAAAACTAAAAATAGAACTACCATATGACCTAGCAATTCCACTACTGGGCGTATACCCTGAGAAAACCATAATTTAAAAAGAGTCATGTACCACAATGTTCATTGCAGCTCTATTTACAATAGCCAGGACATGGAAGCAACCTAAGTGCCCATCGACAGATGAATGGATAAAGAAGATGTGGCATATATATACAATGGAATATTACTCAGCCATAATAAGAAACAAAATTGAGTTATTTGTAGTAAGGTGGATGGACCTAGAGACTGTCATACAGAGTGAAGTAAGTCAGAAAGAGGAAAACAAATACCATATTCTAACACATATATATGGAATCTAAAAAAAAAAAAAAAGGTCATGAAGAACCTAGGGGCAAGATGGGACTAAAGACACAGACCTACCAGAGAATGGACTTGAGGATGTGGGGAGGGGGAAGGGTAAGCTGGGACGAAGTGGGAGAGTGGCATGGACATATATACACTACCAAATGTAAAATAGATAGCTAGTGGGAAGCAGCCGCATAGCACAGGGAGATCAGCTTGGTGCTTTGTGACCGCCCAGAGGGGTGGGATAGGGAGGGTGGGAGGGAGGGAGATGTAAGAGGGAAGACATATGGGGATATATTTATAACTGATTCTTTTTGTCATAAAGCAGAAACTAACACACCATTGTAAAGAAATTACACTGCAATAAAGATGTTAAAAAAAAAAAAAGCAGCCAGGAGAGTGAGGACATAATGAGAGGCAAAGAATGAACTCTTCCTGGAGTGGGGAACAGTCAGGAGTATCAAAGAAGATAAAGACTAAAGACCATTCTATTGGATATGGTGGCTTGAAGAACTCTGTGAGAGTAAATTTGATATATCTACAAGTGTTCTTTGATCACTCTTGCACCCTGCTTCTTCCCACCAAACAAGCCTCCTCTTCCCTCTTCTCTTCTGACCAGGACACATACTATAAATTCACACAGCATACACACAAAGCATGCAGATACTTCTTCACTGGGTGTGATGACTTTAAAACATACCCACAAATTCTTTCATATTTCTTCAGTGAAGGGGTAGAGTCAAATTCTCCTCCCTTTGAATATGGGTTGGCTTTAGTGACTCACTTCTAACCAGTAGAATGTGGCAGACTTGATGCTGCATGGCTACCAAGGCTAAGTCCTACAAGGTGATGCAGCTTCTGCATGGCTTTGTCTCTCTATTCAAACATGTCCCTTTGGAGCACTGGGCCACCATGTAATAAGGCTGGACACTCTGAAACCACAATACTGGAGAGACCAGGATGAGAAAACACAGAGAGATAGAGAAACACCTATGAAGCCCCAGTGCTTCCAGTCTGAAGCTGTATGACTCTTCTTAACCCACTCCAACATGGGAGTGAGGAAGCTTTGAGGACGACTCCAGTGTCAAATACCATCTGACTCTAACAACAATAGAGACCTTGATCAATCAGCTCAGGCTACTATAACAAAATACCATAGACTAGGGGGCTGAAATGAAGAAATTTATTTCCTCGCAATCTCGAGGCTGGAAATCTGAGAATAGGCTATCAGCATTGTTGGGTTTTGGTGAGCGCTCTCTTTCTTGTTTGTAGACAGCCACCTTCTCGCTGTGTCCTCACGTAGTGTGGGGAGAGAGAGTGCAAGCTCTCTGATGTCTCTTCTTATAAGGGCACTAATCTCATCATGAGAGCTCCACCCTCATGACCTAATCTGCTCCTAATTACCTCCCAAAGGCCCCATCTCCAAATACTATCACATCATTGGATAAGGCTTCAACATATGAATTTTGAGGGGACAAAAACATTCAGTCCATAACAGAGATCCTATTCTAAAATGCCTGCCTCAGGCTGGCTCACACCAGAACCATGAGCGATGATAGTAGTAACAAATGACTATTGCTGTTTTATGCCACTAAATTAGGGATAATTTGACATTCAGTAATAGAAAACCAGAACACTGGTGACTCTTATTAATCTTTCAGGCTTCTGCCAATTATTTCTGCAGAGAAGAATTTTCTGCACTTTCCTTCCCCATTTCAGCCAGGTATAAGGTAACTATTCCTCCTATGTGCTCTCCAGAATCCTTTATTTCACTTTCATATGGCATTTATCACAAATTAGTATAATTGCCTGTGTCCCCTACAAGAGTCTCTGAGGGTAGGCAGTATAAAAGTTATTTAAAAAAAAAAAAGTTTGTTGAAAGGATAAACATTTAAAACCCATGCACATATGGTAACTCTGAGCAGAACACTTGTAGGAAGAGAGGAATTAGGGACTGCACCAGATGTGGAAGGAGCAATATATTACTCCTAAAGAAAACAACATCAGTGTTACCCTCTCCCTTCACACACACACACACACACCCCTGCCCAATAACTCTGTGTGTGTGTGTGTACAAGGTTGTCTTAGCCAAGCTGACCTACAAATCTGGGTGAATTTTAAAGAGGCAGAGACCTAGAGGAGAGCATCACCAAAGGTAGCATGCTTATTTTTGATACAATTATACACAAATGATTACATGGAGCCACAGATGGTGATTAACACAGCAAACATTAAACAGAAGAAAGATCCAAATGTACTCAATTAAAGCATATTTATTGAACATCTGCTATGTGCCTGAACTATCTTATTTGCTATGGGAGAAATGAGAGAAATATAAGGAAGCCTTCAAACAAGTAATTATCTAATTATTGACATAAGATGTAAACACAAAATAAATTTAATAGAGGAGATAAATGGCTTATTTGAGCATATTAAGATCTAATGAAACACAGCAGGAAATAACCCATGTAAATAAGTGACCAATGCTTTGTTCAAAACTATTTTTCAAAGGTGGGACACTTAAGATTTAGGAATATGAGCTATACTGAGCTGAAACATAAGAGGAATAACTTATATTTATACATTTTACTAATACCACAATTATAAAAATTAAGAACTCTCTATTGAATTTCCTAATTAAGAAAAACAGAAGTGGTCTCCTTTGGGATCTAACAATAAACACACTCACTGATTGATTTTCCTCTTTTAACTTTGTATCTAAAGGATATTTACAGATTTCTCCCTGGTGTTTTAAGGCCTCAGCACTTTTAACATTTTTCTAGTGACCTATGGAAAAATGCTCTATCAAATTAATTCAGGCCAGCATGTAATATATGAAAATTTCTTGCTATCCTTCTCCCTGAAATTCATAACTCCAATTCCAAACAATTATTGCTTATTTTTGTAGGCTTTGAAGTTCAACTTGCTAATTTTTCTCAACAAAAATTGCACTGTTTTTACTTTTATATATAATGAGAAGTTAATATAAATGCAAAATCAGAAAAAAATACACTGGATGCACAATGGAGAGATTAGAGAAATCAGAAATGTGTTAAACTAAGTACACTTTCCTATCCTATCCTTTTCCTTTATTCCCTATATTAATGAATGATTCCATCACTTACCCCACTATAAAGAATATCAACTAAGTTGCTTTCAATTTAGTGGGGACACAAATAAGTAAATAGAAAATTGTAATAACACTGTTTACTGTTATAATCAGGTCAGGACAGTAGGCTATGGGTCAATCAGACTGAGAGAAATGGAAAAAAAAAACAAAACCAGGAAGGATCAGAAAACAAATTGTTAATGAAATCAAAACAGGGAGAGTTCTAAGCAGAATTAACATCACATGAAAAGATTTACAGAGAAGGAAGATTCACCCGCAGAAGCAAAAACAAGTTCCATGTGTCTACAGTTTCAAGGGCAAGCTAGGGATTGGCAAGAGTGGGGCTGAGAGACGAACAGTAAAGAATCTGTGAAGCAAGCTAAGGAGTACTGGACATACTGAGGACAAGTCAGAGACATTGAGGGTTTTAGGCAAGAGAGTGACACGACCAGATAGTATTTTAGGAAGATCATTGTGGCTACTGTGTAGAGAGTCAATTGAAGGATGTTATAACAAACTTAATGAAAGATATTAGTGACTTGAACCAAGGTAGTTCAAGTTTGAAATGAATGTGGAAAGTAGTCAAGAAATATTAAGGGAATGGAATTGACAGGATCTGTTGATTAATTTGTGGGCTATAAGAGGACTTAATTTAAATGGCTGGGCAACATGATGGATGGATATGCCAATCTCTGACATAGGTAACACAAAAGTAGGTATGGTTTTGCTGGGGTGAAGTGATGTGCTCAGCCGTAGAAGTGCTATTTTTTCAGTTGCACATGGGATAAATAAGTGGAACTCAAGAAATGGAGCTAGAGCTTTAATTAAAGTCATGGAAGTGAATGAATTCATCCAGAGGAAGTGTATAAAGTAAAAACACAACCCTAAACAAAATCCCAAGAAGCACTACCTTTAAAGGATTGGCTGGGAGAGGAAGCCTTTCCAAAGAAACCTAACAGGAATGCCAGGAATGGTAGAAGGAGAACCACCATGGAAGCCAAGAAAAGACTGTGCTTTAGGAAGGAAGCATCAGTGATTAGCAGCCCCCATCCTTAAGCTGAACCTCGTAGGGGAGCAGGGGCAGAACCGTGGTGGAAACCAGATTGCCCGAGAGTGAGTGAAGTGTTAGGAGTTATAAAAAAAAACATGTATGTAACTCTTTCAAGAGTTCTAGCTGAGAAAAAGAGGTCAATAACTGAATCTCATCATATACATTAATCAAAACACTAAAAGGAGGTAGCAAGAATGTTGTGACGTGTTAAAACTGCCAGATTGTGCCTCTTTTGCTGCAGCCTCAGTGAGCACATTGTCTTCTCTGCAAGCAGATTGTCTTGATGAGCTTTAGAAAGCCTATAAAGTTCAACTCAACCCTAATGTAGAGGTGCACGTTCCTGTATGTGTCCCTCTCCTGTTCACGCAACTGAGGCTGCAGTTCCTAAACCTTTTGCCTTTCTCTTCTACCCATGACTAATCAAAGATTAGATCCTGTAGTGACTGGGGTAGTGTGGTATGTAAAAGGGATCACTTAGCTTAAGTGACTAAATAACTTTGGAGAATTAGAACAAGGAAGTTTTCTAACTGCATGCCAAAGAAGATGACAATAAAATGGGAAGTTTACAAGACTACAACTTTAATAACTGCATCATAGGCAAATAGTGGTAATTTCTGGTCAAAGCTGTAATTTTTATGCTAATAGCAAACGTTTCCAAACGCTGGAAGTGTTATAAATACTGCTGTCACGTCTGTTATAAATTTATGTATTTATTATTACCAAGCAACTCCAGCCTACAACTGAATTCTCCCGTGACCTAACTGTCCTCTTCTTGTATATGTAATTGACTCAGTTTGGCTTCTCAGAATCCCTGGGGTACCCTTTGGCTCTCTACTCACACAGAGACCCTCACACATAGCACACTGCACATCTCGTTGTCAGGCACACCCACCTGGACCCTTTCTCCTCCTGACTTACATGTGATACTGCCAACTTCTTCACCATCTTCTTGAGTCACTACTCCCCTGTGGTCCTGCATCTGGCCCAGGGACTTGGAGAATCAGGAGTCAGGCCCAGAATTCCTGGATATTTCTTACTGACAACTGGGATTAACATTTGGGTTAGACTACCATGCTTTCAGTTTCTATGAACTGAGGAGTGCGATGGACTAAGCATGTCCAGCCTGATAGCTGACCAAGTCTTAAAGCCCTAAGCAAAGGTTAAGCCTCCTTCAGCACACAGCCAGGATTTAGATTTCTTAATTTTTATCCCTCATTCTACTTCACTACAATACTCCCATTTTCTTCTTTATTCTAACTATTGGAAAATGCAGTTAATAAAACAATATAATTGAAAGAACTTTATCTTGTTAGAGGATTAAAAGCCAAGGTACAATAATTTTAAGGCAATATACAAGCTTTCTACCTTGGCAAGGACTATTTTGCTTTGGACATAACTCACTTTTAAATGGTCGAGAGCAGTGTTCTCCAAAACATGATCTTGGAATACTGTTCCCAAAGAAGGTTGATGCTATGTACTCAGAGAAAAAAAAGGAGGAACAGGCTGTGAGAATAACTCTGAGCAAAGCTGGATGGAGTATACAAAATTAAACAGGTTGCTTTACTGCAGAATTCTTCAGCTGTTAAATATTAGTGAAGTATGAATGTTCAAGAAGACAGGAATGCAGTGTGCAGCATTGCTTGCTGGAGCTGCCTGTTGCGGGGGAGGATTAGTATTCCACAGAGCATGGTTAGGAAAAGATGCTCCTATAAGGGCATCACTACTGACAGGCTCACACAGGTCATGCATATGTATGAGCTATCAATTCACCCATGGTTTTGAATTTGCTTTAGCTCCAACACTGGGGAGGACCATCTCCTGAACTTCTCTCAGATGTTCTTGTGTTCTCTTGTAGAATAGAAAACTTAAGTACAGTTGACCTTAAACACAGGTTTGAACTGTGCGGGTCCATTTTTACACAAATTTTTAAAAATAAAAACGTACAACAGTACTACACGATCCAAGGTAGGCTGGCTGAATACACGGATGTGGAACAGCAGATGTGGAGGGCTGACTGTAAAGTTAGACATGGACTTTTGACTGTGCAGGGAATTGGTGACCCTAACTGCTTCATTGTTCAAGGATTAACTGTAGGTGACTGACTGCATTAGGTCACGGGTACCAAAGTCATCAATCACCTAAACATGCTAATATAAATTTCTACTTGCAGTTTCTTTTTCTTCTTTTTTTCTTTTTAAATTAATTAACTAAATTATTTATGGCTGCATTGGGTCTTCGTTGCTGCACACGGGCTTTCTCTAGTTGGAGTGAGTGGGGGCTACACTTCATTGCAGTGCGCAGGCTTCTCATTGTCGTGGCTTCTCTTGTTGCGGAGCATGGGCTCTAGGCGTGTGAGCTTCAGTAGTTGTGGCACTCAGACTCAGTAGTTGTGGCTTGCGGGCTCCAGAGTGCAGGCTGTGGCGCATGGGCTTAGTTGCTCCACAGCATGTGGAATCTTCCCGGACCAGGGATCGAACCCGTGTTCGATTGAAAGTAAAGCAAAGTTAACCATCTCCTTGGCCCTACCTCACACTTTAGCAACTTATTGCCCTTCATGAGTCCATATAAATAGGAAATTTGAGAAAGAAGTTATGTCCAAGCAGGTATAGTATCCTTTAAAAAATAAAAATAAAAAGCTGGTATTCCTCATCTAGTGACCAGATTTTCTGTATGTATTTCCAGAATCAACTGATACTTTGAGGAATGTTGAAAGCACAAAATGAGATCATGGTAAACTATCTTCTTTCAGTAACATAGCTGAGTATGATTCATCTTAGAGAGCCACAAAGGTGAATAGACTCTATTGCCATTCTTGTGGTAAGGGGCAGAGTGGTGGGGGAGCAAAGCTGAGGGAACAATCTGCCCTTCTTTTCTCCCAGGGGTGTATTGTGTTCTGAAACAGAATATCAGGTTCTCTTATCTATGTGTGAAAAGGTTTTGAATTCTTAGAAAGAAGGGTATCACATGAGCCAAAGGTTTTAAAAATAATTTTGACAGTGTTCTGCTCATCTCATATTTGAGGAACAGTGTTATCTTGGGACTTATGGGTACCCCTATTTCAGGACCTGGTGTCCTGATACTAATGAGTTGCTACACTCTGAGCACTGGGGTTATTTAACCATGTGCCTCAAAACAGCATCTACTGTTACAGATTGACAAGGGCATCAACAGCTTCTTAGAGCCCAGCAAGCAAAGGATCCAACTTTCTCCTTCCAAATTTAGAGGACATAATATAAAAGAGATGAGGAATGAAAGCTCTCAAACTCAACAATCATTGAGGGTGATTTTATTATCCAGACAACTGATGGGAGCAACAATGTGAATACTATTAGCTACAGTAATATACTAAATATTAATATAGTGACAGATTCTTTATATAATTCATATAATATAAATATATCTATATATTTACTACATAACATATTATAAACAATTTCATATATTTACTATATGAAATATTTATGAGAAAACATTAGATAAAAATATAAATTAGGAGTAACATCACCACAAGAACAATGTTAAGCCCTTCTTGACTTTGTTCCCCCTCATAAAAAGAACTAACAACTATTCATATATAAAGCACCACTGAGAAAATCCTAGAACATGAGGCTGAGGCTGAAGTACCATCCCACACCACAACATAGACCACATCAGAAGAGTAAAAGGAATGGCTACACACTGACCACATTGCCCCTCCTCCAGCCTAATACAGCACCATGCTGAGAGATCACCCCTGAGCCTACAGTACCTCCAGTTGGAAAAGAGAGCCTAGGGTGGACACCAGCTCTCCCAGAATTGTGGGCTGCTTCTTGGGAGCCCCCACTCCAGTCTTGCCCCTTAAGAACTGTGGGGAAATCTCTAGGACTTGACCACTGGAAATCTGATTGTTATGGAGAAGTCATGAGGGGCTTTCAGTAACTAGTACTTGGATGGTGGCAGACCAAGTTCCTACCTGCAGGGCACATGGTGTACTCCCAACCAGTAGCTTTGCTCATCTGTGGAGCCAAGACAGTGGTACAGTCTGACCAGGGAACTCAGCAGGGTGAAGGTCTGCCTGATTCAGGTCCTCAAATAAAGAACTTTGCCAATCCTGGAGCCTGATGTGCCCCTGCCCAGGCAGGGGAGCTGAATCTTAGCCCAACACACTGCTGAGTACTGTAGAGCTCCTAGCCCTTCCTGACAAGAAAGCATGTTTGGGGACACATGGAAATTACCTAGGTGAGCAACGCTTGAGCACATAGTCTCGTAGGCAGAGCTGAATGTTCTCAGAGCAAAGCCAGTACACCGTTCAGCCAGGGAACTTGAGGAGTGGGTTGGCTTGAGTCAGGACCACAAAGAGCCTTGTCGAGCTTGAAGGTGGTTTCTCCACTCTGCCCAAGCAGGGAAACTAATTTGTAGCCCCAGCTATCACTAAACACAGTTTTCAACCCCTCTGACAAGGAGCACATGGGAAACTGCATAGCACATCCAAAAGCCCTGCTTACAGAGGCACTTGAACAGAAAGTACAGCCCGTCACTTTCCCCACTTGCAGAACAAAATTGGTGACCTGTCTGGCCAGGGAACTCGGTGCATAGTCTTGCTTGATTTGGGTCCCTGAACAATGAGCCATGTAAACACACTCTGGTGTCCATTCTGTTGAATCCCCCCACCACCATGCCCAGAGCAGAACAGCTAATTTATAGCCCCACCTGTGGCTGAATATAGTACCAAGTCTGATTATCTAGTAAGCCTAGATAATCTAGAGAAGAATCTGATTATCTAGAAAAGCCAGGCAACCACAGAGCCCCTCCTACAGCCTTACTTGGACAGGGAACCAATTCAACAGTCCTATCCAACTGTTCTTAACAAGCAGCATCCCCTACTCCCACTCACGACCTTAGAGCTTGGGCAAGGCAATGGCCTTGCCCAGACCTCAATAGTAAGCCCCACCTGTCCAAGGACATTACCAGCAGACATGTCCAGAAAACTAAACCATAAAGTTTGGAAAAGAAGACCAAGGACTCAAATGAACAGATACCAAAGTGAGGAATCAAGAATTATAATAAATCAGGTAAACGTGACACTATCACAGGAAACTAATAAAGCTCCAATAACTGACCAGAAAGAAATGGAGATCTATAAACTATCAGATAAAGAATTCAGAATAATCCTCTTAAAGAAGCTTAGTGAACTTAAAGAACACACAGGCAACTAAACAAAATTATGAAAACAATGCATGACCAAAACAAGAAGTACAGCAAATAGAAACCATTAAAAAAAAAAATCAGAAACCCTAAAGCTGAAAAAAATACAATGACTGAAGAATTCAACAGAGAGCTTTGAAAGCACACTCAACTATGAAGAAAAAGAAATTAGTAACCTCACAGACAAAACATTTGATAGTACCCAGTCAGAAAAGCAAAAGGAAAAAAGAATGAAGAAAACCTACAGGACTTATGGAACATAATTAAAAACAAAACAAAACAAAAAAACAGCTGCACTGTGGGAATTCCAGAAGGAGAAGAAGGAGGAGGGAAAGTATTATTTAAAGCATTAATAACTGAAAACTTCCCAAACTTGGGAGGAGAAATGGACATCCAGATCCATGAGTCCCACAGGACCCCCAAAGAGGTTGTACCTAGATAGCACTGTACTGAGACACAAAATTATTAAATTGACAAAAGTACAGAAAAAGAAAGAATTTTGAAAGCAGCAAGAGAAAAGAGAGAAGTTACATATAAGGGAACCACCATAAGACATTCAGCAGATTTCTCAACAGAAGCTTTTCAAGCCAGGAGAAAACAGGATGACATATTCAAAATATCAAAGAAAAACAACCCGGGTTTCCCTGGTGGCGCAGTGGTTGAGAGTCTGCCTGCCGATGCAGGGGACACGGGTTCGTGCCCCAATCCGGGAAGATCCCACATGCTACGGAGCAGCTGGGCCCATGAGCCATGGCCGCTGAGCCTGCGTGTCCGGAGCCTGTGCTCCGCAACGGGAGAGGCCACAACAGTGAGAGGCCCGCATACCACAAAAAAAAAAAAAAAAAAAAAGAAAAAAAAAGAAAATAACCCTGTCAACCAGGAATTCCATTCCCAGCAAAGCTGTTCTTCAGAAAGGAAGAAGAAATAGACTTTCCCTAACAAACAAAAGCTGAAGGAGCTCATCACCACTAGACCTGACTTACAAGAAATGCTAAAGATTCTCTGAGTGGAAGTAAAAGAAGGCTTATTAACATCATAAAAAGTCAAAGAACACTGATACCAAAAGACATCAAAACACAAAGACAACAGAATAAAAAATAAAAACAGTGGGTCTGCAAAACAGTGAGAAAACAATGAATAAAATGGCAATAGTAAATCCTTACCTATCAATAATTACTTTAAACAAAAATGGATTAAATCCTCCAGTCAAAAGACAGAATGGTTGAATGAAAAAAGAAACAAACAAAAAACCAACAAGATCTAACCATATGCTGCCTAAAAGAGACTCACTTTAGTCTTAAAGACACAAATATACTGAGAGTGAAGGGATGAAAAAGATATTTCAAGCAAATGGTAACCAAAAAACAGAAAAAAAAATGAGTTGCTCTACTCAGACAAAACAGACTTTAAGCTAAAAATGGTAAAAAGGGCAAAGAAGGTCATTTTCTAATGATAATGCATTCAGTTCTTCAAGAAGATGTAACAATTGTACAAATATATGCACCCAACATTAGAACACCTAAACATATAAAGCAAAAGCTAACAGAGCTAAAAGTAGAAATAAATAGCTATACAACAGTAGTTGGGTACCCCAGTCTCAACAATGGATAGAGCAATGGGACAATCAATAAGGAAACAGCAGATATGAACACTATAGACCAAATGGACCTAACAAGCATTCAAAAACCATCCTATCCAACAACAGAATACATTCTTCTCAGGTGTATATAGAACATTTTCTATGATATACCATATGTTAGGTTAAAACAATCCTTAGCAAATTCAAAAAGACTGAAATCATAGCAAGTATTTTCTCTTACCACAATGTTATGAAACTAGAAATCAGTAATGGGGAAAACTCATGCATACATGGAAATTAAACAACACTCTCCTGAATAACCAATGGACCAAAGAAGAAATTAAAAAGTATTATGATATAAATTAAAATAGAAACACAACATATCAAAACTGAAGCGATGCAGAAAAAGCAGTTCTAGGAGGTAAGTTCATAGCAATAAACACATTAAGAAAAAAGAAAGATCTCAAACAATTCACCTGTATGTTTCCAGGAACAATATAAAAAAAAAAGAACAAACTTAGCCAAAAGTTAGTAGAAGAAGAAAATAATAAATATTAGCCATAAATAGATAAAATTGAGAACAGGAAAACAGAAAAATTAACAAAACTAAGGGTTGTTTTTTTGAAAAGGTAAACAAAATTGACAAAACCTTAGCTAGAATAACCAAGTAAAAAATAGAGAGGATGCAAATCAACAAAATTATAAATCAAAAAAGAGACATTGGAACTGATACCACAGAAAAACAAAGGCTCACAAGAGCCTACTATAAACAACTATAAGCCAACAAACTGGACAACCTAGGAAAAAATGGAAAAATGCTCAGAAATGTACAACCTACAAAAACTGAATCAGGAAGAAACAGAAAATCTAAACTTATCAATTACTATTAAGAATACTGGGGGCTTCCCTGGTGGTGCAGTGGTTGAGAGTCCGCCTGCCGATGCAGGGGGCATGGGTTTGTGCCCCGGTCCGGGAGGATCCCACGTGCCGCGGAGCGGCTGGACCTGTGAGCCATGGCTGCTGAGCCTGCGCGTCTAGAGCTTGTGCTCCACAACGGGAGATGCCACAACAGTGAAAGGCCCAAGTACAGCAAAAAAAAAAAAAAAAAAAAAAGAATACTGAATCAAAATACTCAACAAAATACTAGCAAACCAAATCCAACAACACATGAAAAAGATCACACACCATGACCAAGTGGGTTTCATCCCAAGTTCACAAGGACGGTTCAGCATATGCAAATCAAAGTGATAAACGACATCAACAAAAGAAAAGACAAAAACCACATGATTATCTCAATAGATGCAGAAAAAGCATTTGACAAACTTCAACATCCATTCATGACAAAAACTCTTACCAAAGTGGGTACAGAGGGAACATACCTCAAAATAGTAAAAGCTATTTAAGACAAACCCACAGCCAATATAATACTCAATGGTAAAACGTTGAAAGCTTTCCCAATAAAATCTGGAGCAAGATGAGAATGCCCACTCTCACCTCTTCTAGTCAACATAGTATTGGAAGTCCTAGCCACAGCAATCAGACAAGAAAAATAAAACGTATCCAAACTGGAAGTGAAAATGTAAAATTGTCATTATATGCAGAAGATATGATACTATATATAAAAAACCCTAAAGATTCCACACAAAAACTACTAGAACTGATAAACAAATTCAGCAAGGTAGCAGGATACAAGATTAACATACAGAAATTGGTTGCATTTCTTTACACCAACAATGAAACATCAGAAAGGGAGTGTAAAAGAGCAATACCTTTTAAAATCACAACTCAAAAAATAAAATACTTAGGAATAAACCTCACCAAGGAGATGAAAGACTTATACTCTGAGAACTATAAAACATTAATAAATGACATTAAAGATTATTCCAAGAAATGGAAAGATATCCCATGCTCTTGGATTAGAAGAATTAATATCGTTAAAATGCCTGTCCTACCCAAAGCAAGCTACAGATTTAATGGGATCCCTATCAAATTACCCATGACATTTTTCACAGAACTGGAACAAACAATCTTAAAATTTCTATGGAACCATAAAAGACCCAGAATTTCCAAAGCAATCCTGAAGAAAAAGAACAAAGCAGGAGGCATAACCCTCTCAGACTTCAGACAATACTACAAAGCTACAGTAATCAAAACAGTGTGGGACTGGCACAAAAGCAGACATATGGATCAATGGAACAGAATAGAGGGCCCAGAAAAAAGCCCACACACCTACAGTCAATTAATCTTAAACAAAGGAGGCAAGAATATACAATGGAGAAAAGACAGTCTCTTTAGCAAGTTGTGTTGGGAAAGCTGGACAGCCTTATGTGAATCAATGAAACTAGAACACTCTCTCATACCATATACAAAAATAAACTCAAAATGGATTAAAGACCTAAATTTAAAATTGGATACCATAAATCTCCTAGAGGAAAATATAGGCAGAACACTCTGTGACATAAATCACAGCAATATTTTTTTGATCCATCTCCCAGAGTAATGGAAATAAAAATGAAAATAAACAAATGGGACCTAATAAAAACATATAAGCTTTCACACACTAAAGAAAACCATAAACAAAATGAAAAGACAACCTACAGAATGGGAGAAAATATTTGCAAAGGATGCAACCAACAAGGGATTAATTTCCAAAATATACAAACAGTTCATACAACTTGACAACAAAAAAAACAAACAACCCAATTGAAAAATGGGCAGAAGACCTAAACAGACATTTCTCCAAAGAAGAAATACAGATGGCCAATAGGCACATGAAAAGCTCCTCAACATCACTAATTATCAGAGAAATGCAAATCAAAATTACAGTGAGGTACCACCTTACACCAGTCAGAATGGACATCATTAAAAAGTCTACAAATAACAAATGCTGGAGAGTGCGTGGAGAAAAGGAAACCCTCCTACACTGTTGGTGGGAATGTAAGCTGGTGCCACCACTTGGAAAACAGTATGGAGGTTCCTCTGAAAACTAAAAATAGAATTACCATATGATCCTGCAATCCCACTCCTGGGCATATATATCCAGAATTAGAGAAAACTCTAATTCAAAAAGATATATGCACCCCCTATGTTCACAGCAGCACTATTCACAATAGCCAAGACATGGAAACAAGCTAAATGTCCATCAACAGATGAATGGATAAAGAAGATGTGGTACATATATACAATGGAATACTTCTCAGCCATAAATGAAATAATGCCATTTGCAGCAACATGGATGCAACTAGAGATTATCATACTAAGTGAAGAAAGAGGAAGACAAATACCATATGATATTACTTATATGTGGAATCTAAAATATGACACAAATGAACCTATCTATGAAACAGAAACAGAATCAGGGACATACAGAATAGACTGGTGGTTGCCAAGGGGAGGGAGATGGGAGAGGGATGGATTGGGAGTTTGGGGTTAGCAGATGCAAACTATTATATATAGAATGGATAAACAACAAGGTCCTCTGTATAGCACAGGGAAGTATATTCAATATCCTGTGATAAACCATAATGGAAAAGAATACCAAAAAGAATTAAAAAAAAATTTTTTTTTAAATATTGAATCAGTAATCAAAAATCTCCCAATAAAGAAAGCTCAGAACCAGATGACTTCATTGGTGAATTTTACCAAATGTTTAAAGAATTAATGCCAACTCTTTTAAAACTCTTCCAAAAAAAATCAGAGTAAGGGACACTCCCAAACTTATTTAACAAGGCCAGCATTTCCCTGATACCAAAGCCAGTAAAAGGACACTACAAGAAAAGAAAACAACAGGCCAATATCCCTGATTAACACAGATACAAAGATTCTTAGTAAAATACTAGCAAACTGAATTCAGCAGCACATCAAAAAGATCATTCAACCTGATCATGTTGGATTTATACCTGAGAGGCAAGGGCAGTTACCATACACAAATCAATTAATGTGATACCTCACATAAAGAGAATGAAAGAAAAAATCATAGAATCATCTCAATAGATGCAGAAAAAGAATTGACTAAATTCAACATCTGTTCATGATAAAAATGTCTTAACAAATCAGCCATACAAGGAATATACCTCAACATAATAAAGGCCATGTATGAGAGGCTCACACTTACTATCATACTCAATGATGGAAAGCTGAAAGCTTTTCCTCTAAAATCAGGAACAAGACAAGGATGTTCACCCTCTTCATTTTTATTCAACATTGTATTGGAAGTCCTACCCAGAGCAATTAGGCAAGAAAAAAGAAATAAAAGGCATCCAAATTGGAAAGGAAGAAATAAAACTGTCACTGTTTGCAGATGACATTATATATAGAAAACCCTAAAGACTCTACCAAAAACTGTTAGAACAAATTCAATAAATTTGCAGGATACAAAATCAATACATAAAAATCTGTTGTCTCTATACATTAATAATGAACTAGCAGAAAGAGAAATTAAGAAAACAATCCCATTTACAATTGCATTAAAAAGAGTAAAACATGTAGGAATAATTTTAACCAAGGAGGTAAAAGACCTGTACACTGAAAACTGTAAGACATTGATGAAAGAAATTGAACATGACAGGAAGAAATGGAAAAATATTCCATGCTCATGGACTGGGGGAATTAATATTGTTAAAATTTCCATACTAATCAATATAATCTACAGATCAAAACAATCTCTATCAAAATTCAAATGGCATTTTTTACAGAGTAGAACAAACAATCCTAAAATTTGTATGGAACTGCAAAAGATCTCAAATAGCCAAAGCAGTCTTGAGGAAGAACAATAAAGCTGGTGGCATCCATGCTTTGATTTCCAACTATATTACAAAGCTAGAGTAATTAAAACAGTATAGTACTGGCATAAAAACAGACACATAGATCAATGGAACAGGGCCAAGAAATAAACCCACACACATATGGTCAATTTCTTCATGACAAAGGAGTCAAGAATATACACTGCAGAGAGGATAGTTCCTTCAATGAATGGTATTAGGAAAACTGGACAGCTTACATGCAAAAGCATGAAACTGGACTTACCTATACACAAAAATCAACTCAAAATGTATTAAAGACTTCAATGTAAGACTGGAAACAATAAAACTCCTAGAAGGAAACCCAGAAAAAAATATCTTTGACCTGGGTCTTGGTGATGGTTTTTTGAATATGACAGCTAAAGCACAAGCAAAAAAATAAGCAAGTGGGACTACATTAAACTAAAAAACTTCTGCACAGCAAAAGAAACCATCAGCAAAATGAAAAGACAACCTACAGACTGGGAAAAAATATTTGCAAACAATATATGTGATAAGGGGTTAGTATTCAAAATATATAAAAACTCATACAACTCAATAATAAAATAACTAAAGAATCCAATTAAAAAATAGGGAAAGGACCTGAATAGGCCTTTTTACAAAGTAGAAATATGAATGGCCAATAGGTACATGAAAAGGTGCTTAACATTACTAATTCAGGGAAATGCATATCAAAACCACAACGAGATATCACTTCATACCTGTTAGAATGGCCACCATGAAAAAGAGATAAATGCTGGGGAGAAGAGGAAGGAAAGGGAACCCTTGTACATGGGTGGCGGGAATGTAAACTGGTGCAGCCACTACAGTACAGAAAACAGTATGGAGGTTCCTCAAAGAATTAAAAATAGAACTGCCATATGATCCAGCAATTCCACTTTTCAGAATATAACCAAAGGAAATAAACACATTATGTGGAAGAGATATCTGTACCACCATGTTCATAGCAGCATAATTTACAATGGCCAAGACGTGGAAACCACCTAAGTGTCCATTGATAGATGAATGGATAAAGAAGATGTAGTAAATATATACAATGGAATATTATTCAGCCATAGAAGGAAGGAAATACTGCCAACTGTGACAAAATGGATGGACTTTGAGGGCATTGCACTAAGTTAAATAAGTCAGACAGAGAAAGACAAATATTGTATGATTTCACTTACATGTGGAATGTAAAAAAAGAAAAGGAGATCAGATTTGTGGTTACCAAGATTTGTTGTTACCAGAAAGGGGATGAGAGGAGGGGGAATTGGATGAAGATGGTGAAAAGGTAAAGACTTCCAGTTATAAGATAAAGAATTAATAGATATGCAATGTACAACATGATTACTATAGTTGACACTGTAGTATATTTGATATATACATACATCACATATATGATAATTGTTAAGATGGTAGATCCTAAGATTCTCATCACAAGGAAAATAAACCTTTATTTTATTATCAATATGAGATGAGAGATGTTAACTAAATTTATTGTGGTGATCATTTTACAAAGTATAAATCAGATCATTATGTTGTACACCTTAAACTTATACAGTGCTCTATGTCAACTATACACATCGTTGACACGTGTACAGAAAAAATTAGAAAAATAAAATAATGCACATGTTCCTTTTAATGATTCTTATTTCCCCAAATCAATTCTAATAATTATAATTTAAGTTTCAAAAGACCAAGTACAACATTGTGTGTGGATAGTTTTTTAAAATTTGGCATAAAGGTTTAGAGAGAAAAAATTATACTGAAATTATTGTTTATTTTCTAAACCCTTTTTTCCTATTAGTATTCAGAATTAGAGATATAAACATGTGAATCTAGGTGTCCTTTACTTTTCATATGAATATTTGTCCTTCTCTGTGAAAAGGGTAAATATTGGGGGCAATAGTGATAAAGAGGCCAAAGTGTCTGAAACTGAATCCTGGTCCTGCCACCTCCCATTGCGCGGACCTAAGCATGTTAGTTAGCCTCTCCAAGCATCAAATAATTTTTCTGTAAAATGAAGATAACATGGTGCCATCCCCCTATAGTTGTTGCAAGGATTAACTGAGTTATTACATATAATGTGACCATGTACCCAACATTTAAGTGTGATGGTAGATTCAGCTATTATAATGATCATGATGGTGATGGTGACAATGATGTAGCAGGCAATGATGATGATGGATATATTATGGAGAATGGAGATAAAAAGGAAAACTTCTCTTACCTCTGAAAGGAGGAAGAAGATGGAGAGAAAGTATTTAATTTTAATACAAAACCAAAACAAAATGTGTAGAAATATAAATAGGGTGACTGTCTGTCCCAGCAATGATCCAGTTTATCCCCATTCTAGCATAATTACCAATTTCATTCAGAATTGGTGCAATGGGATGAAATAAAGTAAGTAAAAAACACTTGACACAAGAGGCCAGGGGATGAAATTAAAGCCTCAAGGAGGAAAAGACTTTTGACCTGATCCATAAAAGGAATGGTTAGAATAGGAAAGCCATTTCTCTGTTCCTTGCCAAGCTCCCCCTGAAAGGGAAATGGGCAGGGGAAGCCTAAGTTTTCCTTGAGTTTTCAGCAAAGCAGAAAGCAGAAAATTCTAAATGAGACTATTTTGATCTCTTCTTGCTACTGTAGCACTGAACACTAAATTAGTGCCTTAAAGCAATGCAAATAGTCTATCCTACAATTCAGGAGGTCAGAAGTCTAAAATAGGTCCACAGGCCTGCACCTCATTGGGAGGCTTCCGGGGAGACTGTTTCCTTGCCTTTTCCAGCTTCTAGAGGTTGCCTGCGTTCCTTGCTCCGTGGCCCCTTCCTCCACCTTCAAGACCTGCAGCCTAATCTCTTCTCTCTGAATTCAGCTTCCACCCTTACATTTTCCATAAATGTTAGAATCCTCCTGCCTCCCTCTTCTAAGGACCTTTGTGATGGGGCCCCACCTGGATAATATAGGATCATCTCCTGCATTTTAAGATCCTTAATGTAATTACATCTGCAAAGTTCTTTTCACCATATCAAGTAATATATCCACCGCTTCCAAGGATTAGAACATAGACATCTTTAGGGACCCATTATTCAGCCTACAGTGAGAGCCACTGTTTTCATTGTTCTGGTGTCAAGAGCACAGCACTTGGAACCAAATACCATTCTATTGAAGATGAAAGGTACAATATTTTAACAATCTCAGGCACATGACTAAGTCAGTTAACTACAATTGCCAACACCAGAATCAGGAACACATTTACTAAGAAAATAGGGCTCCAAACTTCAATATGACTTCTACATGTATGTTTAAACTAGGAGAATACCAATGTAGGAAATCTTCATTATCTGAGAATAATTAAATAAAAGGCTTTTAAGGTGAATCCCTTTATAAAGGGGTGGGGGTGGGGGGTCCATAATAATTAATGATAACCAAGAATGACTGGATGTTTTCTTGACAAATAAAATTGAAAAATTTTAAAATACATATGTTGAACAAAACACATTACATTTCAATTGTGGTCTAATGTGTTGAATAAAGATTAAAGTAAGTTGACTCTTTTGGTATAATATTTTTTTAATGTGATAGAGTATGACTGCATTTATATTTGGCTTTTATGGAATGATCTTAAAGAGGCATTTCTGAAAATATATTTGAGGGCATACCAAATTTCTCAAGCACCTCACAATTATTCACTTCTGAATAATCTATTTTGTTACCAATGTTATAAACATTTTTCTTTGTTAACAATTCTTATTCTATCAGATTTTCATTTCTTTATTGGATTTGATTACAATATTTTTCCAACATTATTTTCATCAACTGTGTTATATCTTGTATTCTCAATAACATTGGTAAATTTACTTCAAAGTTGATCTGAAACAAATTTGCATAGAACATCAGGTCATAAAATACAAATACAATAATTAAAAGCCTGGATGGGCAAGGATATTGCTGTCATGGTGACACAATATAGTCCTATTAACAGAAGAAGGATGTTTGAGCAGAGACTAACTGAATTGAAAACTCTAAATGAATTTTTCATCATATGATGACTTTTTCTTCCCTATGCAATATTCTTTACTATGGAGAGCTAAAACAATGAATACCCAGGTAACCAATTAAGACTTTTACTTAAACAGAGTTGTAAACATTGGGGGAAATATGGGGAAAAAAAATCACATTAAATTTGCCTTAAAATTTTGTTCTTTATTTTATTACTATATTTACTACATTTAATGGCCACTTGACTAATTTCTAATGATTTTTTTCTTACAGTAATTATGTCTATATTGTTCGCTATTGTGTCCCTAACACTAAGATAGTACCTAAAATAGAGCAGACATTCATCTGGTTTAGGGGAGAAAGCACAAAGTAAAAATTGTTTAAAGGTGAATATGTTGAGAGAGCATTCATTAAACCACAATATTTATCATGGAGAATTTATTATATCCATTTAAACAAAGAGTTCCTTGTAGAAAGTAGGAATATTTGATTAAAATATTTTATTACTAATATTTAATGTAAAAAAAGTATAACATTTACCTCCTTCTCCTTTTACTATGAGAACATTCTTGGTCATAATTCAAAGTCAGTATTTCCCATAATGTTTACACTAAACATAGTATTATCCAAGATAAGCATTTGGGAAACAGGGAAATTTTTGTCCAATAAATGGAAAAAAACAGCATACTATACAAAGCAAAACAAAACATTTTTTACAACATTTGCTGTATTTAATTGATAAGGAAGACTCTATCCCTCTCAAAGACCTACAGGAACACAATGAGTCTATTTAGAACTACTTTTGGAAGCACTTCTTTCTTTTTCTCTTCTTCCCACCCCATCTCTTCTCTACTACTTTGAGCTTTAAGAATTTGGAAAGTAGATAATGAAGTTCTAAAGAATAGGGAAGTAAGTAAAGAAAGGAGGAGAAAAGAAGAGTAGAAATGTTCAAGAAATATAGAGTTGATGAGTAAACAAGAGGCACGGTTGCCTGGAGAGTAGAGACTTGGAGGTAAAACTGCTGGAAGAAGATGTGGGCGGCTCATCACCCACAGGAAGCCTTTCGCGTGAGGAAGCTCTCCCAGCATGTGATGACATGGTCACAAATATCTGTGATTGTTTGCAGAGAGGAGGGAGGTGGTGATATTTTGGTTTTTCCTCTCTCAGAAAGCCCCTGAGATTCTTATGCAAATGGTTCTTCACCTCCCTAGAGTTTTGCAATCCAGGGAGTCAATAGAGAGCCATGAAGATTTTCTGACTAGACTTGCACTTATATAACTAAAGAACCCACTTAAATGAGTCTTTAAAATTTTTTAAATTATGAAATTATATATGTGTTTTTATGTAAATGGCTGTGCACAAAACAAATAATGAATATGTTTGGGTTAAAGAGGAATAAAATAAACACTTTGTTCTCTATACTATATAAGTTCACAATATCTGTGGACCCTCCCATATGCCTGTCTCTGGTCACAGTTCGCTCCATCCCCTCAAGAGCTAACTAGGATCCAGAAATTTGTGTTTATTATTTGTGTTTCTTTATTACTTTACCATACATGTACATATCCTTTAATATAGTTTAAATTTTCGTATTTCTGAAATGATATATGGCCTCAAACTGCATGTGTTCTGTGACTTGCCTTTGTTGTTGTTCAACATCTTTTGTGAGATTTATCCATGTTGGCATGTGTAGCTCTTGTTCATTTATTTTCACTGCTGAATTTTAATCCATTCCATGACCGTATCATAATTTATGTAGTCATTCTCCATTGCTGGATATTTCGACCATTTCTGCTTCTTTTGCCAATACTGCCACGAACATGCTTTCTTGAGCATATACTTAAGAAGTGGAATTAGTAAGTATAAGCAAGTTCACATCTTGAACATTGCTAGATGTTAAACTGTTTTTCAAGGTGGGTGTGTAAGCAATTTGTACTCCTACCAGCATTCTCTAAAGCTTACAGATTACTCACATCCTCAAGAGCACTTGGTATTGTTAAACTTGAAGCCAATTTGCAGCAGGGCAGCAAAGTTTACTCCATGATCACCTGCCAGGAGGCAGAGCCTGTGGAATTTTGAGCTCACCCTCTAAGAACATCTCTGCAGTCTCGCTCCCTTGTGAGTCAGCATGAGTTGAGACCCAGCCACTGTGGTGTGGTGTCCTGTTTTAGGAAACAATGTCTGAGAAAATATTTATCTAAGATATGTATTCTTGAAGCTGAAAGATGGTCACAACTCTATCCTGATCAGTTATCAGAAGTGACAAGGGCACCCCTGCAGGAGGGGAGAAACATCATCTGACTGTGAAACGCCCATGAGCAAACCAATGGTGGATGTGGATTAATCTGACCTTATAGTCCTCTCTTCCTGTCTGGTATTTGGAAGCAGAACTAATCTCCTTGGTAGTCAGTAAGCCCCTTTGTTCTTAGACAGTTCAGTGTGGGATTGGGATGGGAATGTAGGGGGACATCTTGAAAAGGGAAATAGAGGACATTACACTATATAAGGAAACTTGAAAACTCAAACAACTAACTGGAAAATAAAAGTGTGACTATTTATATTGCAAACAAGTTAAACAGGTGATACCAAATTCATATTAATTGCTGATATAAGACCCCTCCTTTTACCTCCTATTTCATACTAACCCCAATTTAAACTTCTCTGGCAAACTGCACCCAAATCCAGCCTTCTTATAATTAGCCAGGTTTATTTCTCACAACCTCGTCCAAAATTTCACCTTGTCTTATCAACCTGGTCTTCTCAAAACCTTATGAATATGCCAAAGTTTAATTGTCAACATTTTCCTCTCTCTGGAATAACCTCTCCTCAATTCTTTCTCAGTATAATTAGTCTGAGGTCACACTTAAAACTGTACCGTAAATCATAATAACTGTAAGTCTGTACAAACCTTGCTTATAGAAATTCCAGTATTTGTAAGGACTACCGTTTTCTATAAATTTCCAACATTTGCTTACAGTGAATTATAAAATATTTGTCACTGGTCTTACCCTTCAGGCTCCAAGGTAGGAATACCTCAACTAAAGCCCCCAGAGGTCGAACTCCATTTCTAAACCTCTTTCTTCCATCAGTTGTCCGTGGCCCATGTACCATTGACAGTGACTGATTGCTGTTCCTCCCAGTGATGCAACTGGACATAAAATGTCACTGCTAACTTTGCTGGAAGCCCTAGCAACTCTTCAAGTCTGTGGCTCACCTAAACATCAATCACCTCTTCCTGAATCCCTAGTGCCATGCTCCCCAAGATCCTGATGTTTGTAGCCAGTGGCCTCATCCATTCCTTCCCTCCTTCTTATAGAAAGGATGGCTATCCATTAGTGGAAACCTTTCTCCAAAAGAAACCAAATGCAAATTCAAGCTGATATAAGTAAGTAATCAAATAAGCAAGTAAATGAGTGAAGTATTGACTCATACACCTGGAAAGTCTAAGCACGTGGTAGACATTGAGCACATTTAGATCCAGGGTTTCTGAAAAAGCTGTCACACTCAGTTCTCTATCTCTGGGCTCTGCTTGCCTCTATGTGATGATTTCCTTCTTATGCGAGCTTTTCCACAAGGTAGCAAAAATGGCTGCTGTCAGGCTCAGGTCAGTATCTCCATAGTTTATGAACCAAAAAACAATGAGAGCCTCTCTCTTTCCCAGTGTCTATCCAATCTCATGGACTCAGGTAGGTCCTGCTTGGGCCGCATGTCTACTCCTTGAACTATTGCACTCACTGATTAGGGAGATAGATTATCCTGATGAGCCAGGCCAGATGTGGAGCCCAGCCTTTTTGCTAGGAGATGGTGGCACTATGTGATTGACAGGTCCCCTCAGAACCACACTGAATGGAAGAGGAACATTCCCCAATGGAAACAGTAGTGATAAAGCATGAACGCATTCGTGCACACACACGCACACACACACACACGCACACACACACAATGTCCACTAGGCCACTCTAAACTAGTCCTATTTAGGGGACTTTATGTTCATCCCTTTACTAATTATTATTGTTATAGTTGATTTTACTTTTTTGTCTTTTGTTACAGTTGTCTTTTGTTATTGTTATAGTTGATTTTACTCTTTTGTCTTTTAATCTTCATACTAGCTTCTTTAAATGATTGATCCTTTGTCTTTACTAGTGGGATTTTTCCTTTTCTATAGGTTATTACTTCTTGTTATAGTGTTTTCTTTTCCACTTAGAGAAGACCCCTTTAACATTTCTTTTAGCAGTGGTTTAATATTGATGAACTCTTTCAGTTTTTGCTTGTCTGAGAAATTGTTTCTCTCTCCTTCTCTTCTAAATTATATTCTTGCTAGGTAGAGAATCCTAGTTTGCAGGTTTTTCCCTTTCAGCACTTTAAATATATCATGCCAGTCTCTCCTGGCCTACAAATTTTCTGCAGAAAAATCAGATGATATCCTTATAATGGTTTCCTTTCTACATTACTCTTTGTTTTTCTTTTGCTGCCTTTAGAATTCTTTATCTTTAAATTTTGCCATTTTAATTATGATATGTCTTGTTCCGGATCTGTCTGGATTCATCTTGTTTGGGACGCTTTGTGCTTCCTGGACCTGGATATCTCATTCTTTCTTCACATTTGGGAAATTTTCAACTGAATTTCATCACATACATTTTTGACCCTCTTCTCTCTGTCTCTTCTCCTTCTGGGACTCCTATAATGAAAATGTTGATATTGTCCTAGAGATCCCTTAAACTGCTGTCATTTTTTAAAATTTGTTTTTCTTTTTGCTATTCTGATTGGGTAATTTCCATTATTCTTTCTTTCAGACCACTTATGTGTTTTTCTGTATCACCTAGTCTGCTGTTTATTCCTTTTAGTGTGTTTCTCATTTCAGGTATTGTATTCTAATTCTTTTTTATATTTTCTAGTTCTTCGTTAAAATTCTGGCTGTGTTCATCTATTCTCTTCCCTAATTCAATTAGCATACTTATTACTAATGCTTTGAACTCTTTATCTGATAAACTGTTTATTTCTGTTTCATTAATTATTCCAGGGTTTCCTTTTGCTCTTTAAAAAATTTTTTTCTGTCTTCTAATTTTGCTTAACTTTCTCTGTCTCTATGAAATTAGGTGAAACAGCTGTCTACTGCAGTCTTGAAGTAGTGTCCTTGTGTAGGAGCATCCCTATATAGTCTAGGTATGTCCAGTGCTTTGGTGGGAGAACTGGACCGGACATGAATACAAGTCATGTCTTTCCTCAGGGTGTACTGGCAGCTATCACCTTGGTAGGAGGTAGGGCTGGAGATAGAGGTGCTGGGGCCAGAGCCAAGTGTGAACCAGGACTTCTCCTCTGCGCATTGGCTGTCACCACCCTATAGGGGGTGTGGATTGGTCTCAAGTTGCTGGAGCCGAAGCCCTGAGGTTTGGGTCCATGATGCTCTGTTCCTTTTAAGTGTGTTTTGTCCCCTCTCTGAGCACTGGCACTCTTGCCCCAGAGGGGAGCAGTGCTGGGACAAAGGGAGCTGGCAATGAGCACCCGGTGTGGGTCAGGGCACGGGCTGCAGCAGTCCAGCTGGGGTCAGAGACCCAGACTGCTTCCAATACACTGCCTCTGTAAGCACCAGAAATGGCTGTCTCCACCCTGCTCAGACACTGCTTCGGGTCTGAACCTCCTTTGTTCCTCATAGCTGAGATCTTCCTTTGGTCTCTGCTGCCATTGCCTTGGTGTGGAGCCATGACACAGGGCAGGTGGGGCCGGGGCAGTTGCTCAGCATGGGTTGGGGTATGGGGTGTGTTCATCTGGCTGCAGAGATTGGGACTGCTTCTGATGGGCTGCCTGTGAAAGCACCAGAATGGCTGCCCCTGCCCCACTCAGACACCATTTTGGGTCTGAGCCATCTCTGTGTCTCACAGCCCAGCTCTCTCCTTGGCCACAGCAGCCCTTGTCCCCATGCGCAGCTAAGTCATGAAGCAAGCAGGGCTGGAATGGTCATTTGGCCCCGGCTGTGGCACGTGCTGGGGTAGTCACAGGAAAGCTTTTGGTCCACTCCTTTGGAATAGGGGCTGTTCTCTATAAACTGGCTGAAAAAGCCTTTGGCCTGGCTCCTCCTGGACGAAGCTATCACTGTAGAACTGGCTAGTATTAGCTTGAAAGCTGTTTGAATTGAGTTGTTTTTCGCTGTAACCTGTTAAAACTGTTTGAGAATTGTTCTTTTACTCTAGAGAAAAACCTCTGAGAAATGGGATCCTAGTTATCTATGTATTTTGAAGGCATCCCCCCCCCATACAGGAACTTTAGCCAATTTTACCTTTATAAACCTTTCTCAGGTACCTTTCTCAGTAAATGGACTGATCTGACTAAAGGCAATGTAGAATGCCAATGGCCATTATGGGAACTTTTTGAAATCCCCAAACTTAATTTCCTTAAAACTTAGTACTACAATTGCTCAAAAATTTCCGGAGCTGAATAGTATGCCTATTTTGACTGGGATTTTGAGGCTTCCAGGCATGATCAGGAGTCTAAAATTGTCTCCCTGCAAAATTAAATTTTAAGATTAACTGAAGCAAACAAAGGTTTAAAGTAAGATTAAATGGCTCCCAAAGCCTCAGGCTCTCTCCTCCTTTTTTCTTTGTCTCAGGCTCTGCCTCTGGCACCATTTTTTCTCTCTCCCTAAGCTTCTCATGGTCAGACTCCACCTCCAGTGCCATTTTCCTCCTTTCCTTCTATGCTCCTTCTACCTCCTCTATACCCTCAAGTCACCCATATAAATTCTCTTGACAAACTTCTTTTCTTTGTCACTCTCGTCGCTCCTTTTTCCTCTGAACTCATCAGAAACTATTTCTTTAAAATCAAGCCTTCCTAGGGTCCAGAGACTAAACCATTAATTTCTTATAGCGCATGGACAAAAGCTGTGAGCCACAGACAAAGATTTTCCCAAAGTAGCTGAAGATCCACACAGATTTGCTGAGGAATTTAATACAGTCATTCAAACTCATCACCTGGTTTCTCTGACTTATATCAGCTAGTTCACATGCTTGTCAGTAAAGGCCAGGCCCAGCGTTGTATGAAAACCGCTCACTGGGAAAAACCCTGAAATGTCTCCATGTTTACAACCAGGAGACCAGCCCACTAACTAATTTATTGTATGACAGGCTCTGGCGATCACTAGGCAACATCATCAAGTAATTCCTAGGGCTTTTCCAAAGTCTGTTGAATGTTACAAAATTCAGGCTTGCGCACAAAAATTTGATGACCCTTTTCATGACTACTGCAATTGATTTCAGAGTGTTTTTAAAGAAAACTCTCATCTTCCTTCAGATATTGATTCCACCAGGTAGTTTTTAACTTTATGTTTACTAATGGGCTGAACTGCGACCTTTCACTTCTAGTATAAAGGACCAGGATGGAATGAGAAACTTGTCCCATTCCACTCCAGATTTAGTCAATCTGGCAAACAAGCTTTCTCACTCTAAATGAATCACCCAGAAGGAAGACTGCCAAAATTCTTAATCTTCAACTCCAGCAAATGAAGGCTCCTAAGTGAAACCAGAGCACTCCTAGTTATTATTCAAGACACTGCAAAAGAAACTGTTACAAATTTAAGCGCACTAGGTGCCTACAGCGCTCTAACCGGCCTTCCCAGCGTTCTCCCTGTTCTCAATGATGGAGCTCCAAGAACTACAGAGGCTCTTTCCAGTCCTCCCTCTTAAATGGCTTGGAGAAACTGGTGATGAATCTCTTTTAGTCCTAGTTGACACCAGAACACCACTCTCAGTTCTCAACCCTACTACTATGAAACAGCCCCTTCCTCAGAATAGTACTAAAACAGCTCAAATAGTGGGGATCACTAATGAACCTCAAGAGGTTCCTGTCTCTGAACCTACTCCCTTTTGTTTAGGCCCTTTAGAGAAACACATCCTTTTGTCTTTAGTTCCTCTGCCCCTTCCAGTTTATTAGGCTGAAACTTCTTAGAGAAATATCATGCCAGAATTTCTTTCTCCTAAAAGGGGGAAATCATTCTAGAATTTGACAGTAGTCATCAATGTAATCAACTAGGTGAATTAAATGACCCTTGCATCTCTGATTGTACTAGATTTGATTCTGGAAACACTGATCATTTTGTCCCTATTGAATCAGCTCCCATCCTCCTTATGGGCAAAATCTCCAACTGATACTGGCAAAATTCACAAGGCACCTCCCATCAAGACTCATACAGATCCCTCAAAACCTCTTCCCAGAAATAATCAACACCCTATAAGTAAAGAAGCCCTTCAAGGCATCAAGCCCCTAATAGAAGATTACAAGGCTCAAGGCCCCTTGGCCAGTCCCTTAATACTCCTATTGTACCAGTGAGAAAACCTAAGGGCCAAGGCTGGAGGTTTGTCCAAGACCCTGAGCAATAAGCAACATTGTTATCCCTCTACACCCTGTTGTTCCTAACCTTCACACACTACTAAAATCCATTCCCACTGGAAGCAAATTCTCTACAGTAACTGGTTTGTGCAGTGCATTCTTTAGTGTTCTAGTTGATAAAGCTAGCCAATACCTTTTTGCCTTCACTTGAGAATAAAAACAACTCACTTGGACTATAATGCCTCAGGGTTTTATTGAGAGTCCTTCTTATTCTTGCAAATTCTGAAGGCTGATGTGGGTGATGTAAAGTTCCCTAGAGATTCTACTTTGAAGATAGCATCCAATTGCTAAAGCTTTTAGCATTAAAGTGTCATAAGGTCACAAAAAAACAATTTCAGTTTGCCCAAACTCAGTTAAATATTTAGGGCATATGATATTAGAACAAGAGTTACACCTAGATCCAGAGAGATTCATGGTGTCCTAAGTTTCCCAAACCCAAAACTAAGCTGAGAAGTATTCTCAGGCTAGTTGTTATTGCTGTAATTAAATTCTAAATTTCTCTCAAGGCCAGATCTCTGTATGTTTTACTAAAAATAACATCCAGACCCAATTTTACGGGAAGAACTGGACAACATAGCTTTCAAGACCTTAAAGGAGAGTTTGAAGAACCCACCTGCTCTTGGGCATCCCAATTATCAGATCTCTTTTACCTTTTTGTATGTGATAAGGAAGGGAATGTTCTTGGGGAACTCACCCCAAAACGTGGGACCACCATCAACCCATAGGGTATTATAGACAGCAACTGGACCCTGTGACACAGGGCTACCCCTCTTTCCTGTGCCATCACAGCCACTGCCCTTCTGGTTAAGACCACTGTGAAAATCATTATTTTTGCACTTCATGCAGTAGTAGCTCTCCTGGATTCTCAATCACACAAAACATTTCTCTGTCAACTGCCTCACCTCCTATGAAGTCCTATTTTTATCTGCTCCTCACATAACTTTTATAATAACATTACTCTGCTACTCTTCTCCTCTCTGTCACCAATGAAGTCCCTCATGACTGCTTAATACTGACAGATCACCTCCAGACTCCTTGGGATGATCTAAAAGGTAGATCACCTTTGGGTAACACTGACTTCTCATGGTTCATTGATTTAAAAGGTGACAATGGCAAATATTGTGCTAGGATTGGAAATTCAACAATTGTTGGTTTGACAAAAAGAGAGAGCTTTGGTTTAGACCAAATAACAACCCAGTCCTACTAGAGACTCTAAAACTCTCACTCCTCCCCACCATACATGCATTAAACTATTGGTCTCCTGACAAAATAATAGCCTGCATGAATCAATATTGATGGGAAAACATTAACAAGAGTGCAGAAAGTGCCTACATCATTTGTCCAGCTTGTCCAAAGTACAACCCAGGGAAGCCTGTCTGTACTGCTCCCAGACATTTTAAACTGCCGAATGGACCACTCAAGGTCTGGAAAATGTATTTCACACAACTTTCTCCATCTCATGGATGTAAATACATGTTAGTCATAGTCTGTATGTTTTCGCACTGGACTGAAGCCTTCCTGTGTAGACAGGCTACTGCCTCTTCTACGGTTAAAGTCATTTTGGAAAAGGCCATCTTTACCTGCGGAACTTCTCTTGAACTTTACGGTGACAGAGGAACCCATTTTACTCGTCAGAAATTTGGACAAATTTGCACTATTTGGCAACACTTTCACTGTGCTTACCACCCTCAAATCTCTGATTTAGTCAAACACACTAACGGCCTTATTAAGACTCATTTGGAAAAATCTGTAGAGGCCCTCCAACTACCTTTACGCTTACTCCTTCTAAATCCTAGATCTATCACTTTTGGACCTCAGAAACTCTCACCATTTGAGATAGTCAAAGGATGCCAAATGCACTTGCTTCCTTCTTCTTTTGACTCACAACTGATAAAAGGAGAGACACTCCAATGTTGCAAAAACCTAATTACTTTCTAAATACAGTCACGTTTGGGTAGAGCAATCTTCTCTCTGTGCGCTCTTGGGAGACAAAGACCTTAAGAATCACACTTTGAAAACTGGGGACTTTGTCTATTGGAAAAAACACCTCCAGAAGAATTCTCTTCAACCTTACTGGAGAGGTCCCTGTCAGGTACTGCTAACCAACCCTCATGCCAACAAACTCCAAGGAATAGACTCTTGGCTTCATGTGACACACTTATAGAAAGCATGGAACCCCAACTGGACCTGCACATCATCTAGTGACCTGAAAGTAAAGATTTCCTGGAATTGAAGTAGACAGCATCTGATAAGACAGCTTTCCCAAAATATCCAGACCATGACTGTTGGAATTTTGTCACCAAACCTTTCATGATGACATAATGCTTCAGATGATCTCCAATGTTTATAATCTTAATAACATATGGACTTTAGATAAAAAGTGCCTGAGAGTTCTCCCTTTTACCCCTCTTTGTTACTCTCATGTGACATCAATAGGTTCGCAATATGTACACGTGCGCTTGGACATGAGACGCTGCACCCAGTAAAGCTCCTTCCTGACACAGAGGGGAAAAAAGTCACTGAAACTAGAAAGCCTGATTCTTGATCAGCAATGCTTTCAGAGAAAGATCTTAATCAAGATGGGGAAATGTAAAAAATTAATCAACAGAAACCTCAATTAAATAGAGTCTGGAGACCGGAATGGGAAGCTCTCATATCCTGCCGCGATAGTAGAGCCCAACAGGAAGAAGAAAGAACCCTCTTCTTTTCGGGCAAAATCTCAGCCAATGAAAAGCCATGGACCCTTTATTTACTACAGCTCTTCCAGCTTTCTTTTTCCCCTGTAAAAGTGTTCTCTCCTTGCTGTGTGGGAAAATTACACATGGCTCGCTATGGTGGCAGACCCCAAATTGCAATTCCCTGCTGATCCTGAATAAACCCATCTTTGCTGGAAAAATATCTAGCATTCTACTTATGTCAGGTCAACAACAGTTACTTCACACAAGAGGGAAATAAAAGGATTAAAGTGTCAGGATGGTTTAAGAAAAAGCCCATTTAACTGGGAGATCAGTCATCTGGGTCCTCTGCCTATCATAGCACATTGAATGCACTACTTTCACTCCTGACTTTATATTACATTATTGTTTTTTTCTTTGGTTCATTACTTGTTTACCTTTAATTTTCTATTTGGATATGTTTCCTGTTTTGAGGTTATCTTAAATTCATCCTTTCATTTACTCAATAAAATTTTATTGAAAACATATTATGCATAGGCTCTGTGCTGTATCTAGGAATGAAAAATTTACAATGAATATATAGATAATACCTTCTTTAATTTTCTAGTCCACTGGGAATTTCGGGAAGTAATTGATGAATGAGTAATGGTGAGGTGACGAACTGTCAGGAAGCAGTGTTCCAAACAGAGAGAATAACATGTGTTCTGCTGATAGGAGGAGAGAGAAAACACTGGGTTCAAACTAATATACTAAACTAAACATCAGTATTGCTACAGCATAGAAGGAATTTGGGGAGAGTATAGTGAATGGATGAAGCTGGAGCTTATGAACAACCTTGCAAGTCATTTTCAACAGTTTGGACATGATCAGATTTGCATTTTAGAAAGATAGCACCGAGGTGGGGGGGCTCCAATCAAGCTGGCAGAGTAGAAGGACATGGAACTCACCTCCTCCCACAAATACATCAAAAATAACAATTCAAAATAACAATAACAAATGGAACAATTCTCACAGAATACCTACTGATCACCAGCAGAAGACCTCAAAACCCGGAAAAGACAAGAAAGATCTCCACTTAAATGGGTACGATGAAAGGAAAAACAAGAAAAAGAGGAAGCAGACGGGACCTACCCCCTGGGAAGGAGCTGTAAAAGGGAAAAGGTTACCACACCTCTCACTGGTGGACAGATAAGCCAGGACAGAAAAGGAGCCTTAAAGGCTCAGAGGAGAGCACAACAACCGGCCTGCAGCAAGCAGAACAGAGAGAGAACTGCACAGACAGTCAGTGCCACTGCCCTGCGCACCCCAGCCTAAGACACCTGTCCGCTGGTACGAGTGGGGCCTGGGTGCTGAAACTCGGGGTTTAGAGGACAGACCTGAGGAGGGGAGAAGACTGGTGTTGGCTGTGCAAAGAAAGCCTGAAGGGGCTGGAGTGTGGCATGTCCACAACCAAGAATGTTCACAGAAGAAGCCTGGGTCCACCAAAGAAGCAAAGCACCGACGTTAAGTGGCTGGCGAAGGGAGGGCCAGGGCCGCCATAGCAGCCTCTTTCTCTGCACACCAGCCCCATCTCCATGGGCTATGGGAGTGCACGCCCCAGCTGCCACCTTGGCGGGCTCCCGCATCTCAGCTGCCGCCTCTGCAGGCTCTGGGAGCAGAGGCCAGCAGGTTGCCCACCCACAGGGGTTTGGGCGGGAGGCTGAAATCATAGCTGAGGCCCAGCGGCCTTACAATTTAGGAAGTGGGCTGAAATCTCTCCCTGCATCTGCATGAGCCACGGATTTACACCTCCGCTGCTGGCTTTGTAAATTCAGCACCTGCCCGGGACATCTGAGTGGATAACAGGTGCTCCTGCTGCAGGGACTGGTCTAGCCTCAGCAGCAGTGGGCTTTGTGGGTGCACGCACTCAGGGGCCAGGGTCTGCGCTGTCTCCATACTCCCACAGTGAGTGGGTCCAGGTGCATAGCTACTGTAGTCCTCAAACCTGACTTCAGTGGATCTGTACTAGTAGCCTTGTGAAAACAATGCCTGAGGGACACCATGGCTGACTGCTGGCATTCCCACGGTTGAAGCGGGTTGAAGCAGGGCCTAAGGCAGTGACAAAAACAGTGTATTTTATAAGCCTGCACAATGGGTGACAGGTGACACAACAGAGTGCACTCAGCGGTGGACAGCTGTGCCAAAGGAATACTCAGTGGCTCCTCTCCCAGGGAGGAACATTTCTATCCTGCCTACCTCATACTGCAGCTCAGAAACAAATCTGGGGGCTTGTACTCCAACAACTAGGGAGGAAACCCTGCCCCTCACAGCACAGTGACAACCACAGAGCAAAGAGGAGGCCCTGGTCAATATCCAGGGCAGGCTCTGGTCACCCCAACACCAGTCACACCTCCTATCAAGGGGATAATGGCTAGCATACACTGAGGAAAGAGGTGGCAGACATCCATACTAAAAACAGCCCTCACACCAAAAATATTAAAACCACACAGGCTACATACAGACACTCTCACATAAAAATAGCATTCCAAGACCGCAGTAGATAACTGTATCTCCTAAACTCATACGGCAAGAGATATATAAGTAAAATGAAGCAGAGGAATCACTCCCAACTGAAAGATTAAGAGAATTCCCCTGAAAGAACAAACAATAAAACAGACCTCTTCAGTCTTATAGACACCAAGTTCAAAAAGGAGATAATGAAAATACTGAAGGAATTAAGAAGGGCTATTGATAGAAATGCAGATTGCGGTAAAAAGGAATGAGAAACTATGAAAGGGAACTAAGAAAAATTAGAGAACTGATTCACAGAAATTAAAACTGAGCTAAAGGCAATGAATAGCAGAATGAATGATGCAGAAGAATGAATAAGCAATCTGGAAGATAAAATGACTGGATGTCAGCAAATCAGAACAGCAGACAGAAAGCCAAATGAGAGACCAATGGGATAATGTAGAGCATGTCAATCTACACAGAATAGGGATCCCAGAAAGAGAAGAAAGAGAAAAGGGGATTGAAAATGTATTTAAAGAAATTATGGCTGAAAACTTCCCAGACCTAAAGAAGGGAACAGATATCCAACTACAGGAAGCACAGAGGGTCCCAAACAAGATGAACCCAAACAGACCTACACCAAGACAAATTTTTATTAAAATGGTTAAAGTTAAAGAGAGGATTCTAAAGGCAGCAAGAGAAAAACAAAGAGTCAATTACAAGGGAACCCCCATAATGCTATCAGCTGATTTCTCTACAGAAATGTTGCAGGCCAGAAGGGAGTGGCAAGATATATTCAGAGTCCTGAAAGGGAAAAAACCTGCAACCTAGGATACACAGCAAGATTATCAATTAGAATAGAAGGAGAAAAAGAACTTCTCAGACAAGCAAAAAAAGAATACAGCAATACTAAACCTATCCTAAAGGAAATATTGAAAGGTCTTCTCTAAATAGAAAAGTAAGAATCTATAGGAAAGAGAAAATCACAGTTGGAAAGTAAATTATTTAAATAAGCCAGTACACAGATTTTTTAAAAAAAAAATCAAAACATTTCTGTGAAAGCAATGATAACCACAATGAACAGCAAAAGGATGAATATAAAGATGTAAAACAGGATATCAAAATCATAAAACATGAGAGGAGAGTAAGAAAATGTAGGCTTTTTTTCTAGAATGTGTTTGAGTCTATATGACTACCAGTCTAAAGCAAGTAGATATAGTAAATGGTTAACATACTTTAAAAACAGGGTAGCCACAAATCAAAAGCATACAATAGATTAACAAAAAACAAAAAGAAGAGAATACAAGCATAATACAAAAAAAAAATCATCAAACCACACAAGGAAAAAAAGAAAAAGAGAGGGAAAAAGAAGAAATATAAAATCAATGGGAAAATAAGGTTTAAAATGGCAATAAATACATAGTCATCAATAATTACCTTAAATGTCAACAGACTAAATGCTCCAATTGAAAGACACAGAGTGGCAGATTGGATTAAAAAAACAAGAGCTTACAATATGATGTCTAAAAGAGATCCACTTTAGGGCAAAGGACACACATAGATTGAAAATGAGGGAATGGAAAAAGATATTTCACGCAAATGGAAATGACAAGAAAGTGGGGGTCACAATACTCATATCAGACAAAATAGCCTTTAAAACAAAGGCTATAAAGAAAGATAAAGAATGACACTATATAATGATAAAAGGATCAATACAAAGAAAGGATATTACATTCGTCAACATAGATGCACCCAGTAAAGGAGCAATCAAACACATAAAACAAATACTACCAGACATAAAGGGAGAAACTGACGGGAATACAATAATGGTAAGAGACTTTAACACCTCACAGACAATGGACAGATCAATGGACAGATCTTTGAGACAGAAAATCAATAAAGCAAAAGAGATCCTAAGTAATACAATAGAACAATTAGACTTTATTGATATTTTCAGGACATTACATCCAAAACAAGCAAAATACACATTCTTTAAAGTGCACATGGAACATTCTTTTCAAGTGCACATGGAACATTCTCTAGGATTTATGACACACTAGGGCACAAAACAAGCCTCAACAAATTTAAGATTATAGAAATTATTTTAAGTATCTTTTCTGACCACAATGGCACAAAACTAGAAATCAACCACAGAAAAAAAACAAGGAAAAAAAAAAAACAATTACATGGAGACCAGACAACATGCTATTAAAAAACCAATGGGTCAACAATGAAATCAAAGAAGAAATTTTAAAAATGCCTTGAGGCAAATGACAATGAAAACAGAGCCATACAAAATTCTATGGGATGCTGCAACAGCAGCTCTTAGAGGGAAGTTCACAGTGATACAGACCTTCTTTAAGAAACAAGAAAAATCTCAAACAACCTAACCCACCATCTAAAAGAATTAGGAAAAGAAGCAGCAAAGAAAACCTAAAGTCAGTGGAAGGAAGGAGATAATAAAGATCAGAGAGAAAATAAATTGAGATTTAAAAAACAATTTTAAAAAATCAATAAAACCAAGAGCTGGTTCTTTGAAACGGTAAACAAAATTGACAAACCTCTGGCCAGGCTCACCAAGAAGAAAAGAGAAAGGACCCAAATAAACAAAATAAGACATGAAAGAGAAAAAATCACAACTGATAGTGCAGAAATACAAAAAACCATAAGCGAACACTATGAACAATTATATGCTGATAAATTTGACAACCTAGAAGAAATGGACAACTTTCTAGAAACGTACACCCCACCAAAACTGAATCAAGAAAAAAATAGATAACTTAAATGGACTGATCACTAGAGGTAAAATAGAATCCGTAATTTTTAAAAACTACCTACAAACAAAAGTCCAGGACCTGATGGGTTCACAGGCGTATTCTACCAAACATACAAAGAAGAACATATACCAATCCTTTGCAAACTCTTCCAAAAGACTGAGGAGGAAGGAGCACTCCTAAAGACATTCTATAAAGCCACCATCATCCTGATACCAAAACCAGACAGACACACTACCAAAAAGGAAAATTACAGGCCAGTATCTTTTATGAATATAGATGCAAAAGTTCTCAACAAAATATTAGCAAACTGAATTCAGCAACACATGAAAAGATCATACACCACGGACCAAGTGGGATTCATCCCAAGTACAGAAGGATGGTTCAGCGTACACAGATCAATCAATGTGATACACAACATCAACAAAAGAAAAGACAAAAACCACATGATCATCTCAATAGAGGCAAAAAAATCATTTGATAAAATTCAACATCTATTCATGATAACAACCCTTATGGAAGTGGGTACAGAGGGAACATACCTCAAAATAATAAAAGCTAGTTATGACAGTCAATATAATACTCAATGGTGAAAAGCTGAAAGCCTTCCCACTAAAATCTGGAACAATACAAGGATGCCCACTTTTACCACTTCTAGTCAACATAGTATTGGAAGTTCTAGCCACAGTAATCAGACAAGAAAAAGAAATAAAAGGTATCCAAACTGGAAGGGAAGATGTAAAATTGTCATTATATGCAGCCAACATGATTCTACATATAGAAAACCCTAAAGACTCCACACAAAAATTACTATAACTGATAAACGAGTTCAGCAAGGTAGCAGAATACAAGATTAACATACAGAAATCAGTTGCATTTCTTTACACAAACAATGAAATATCAGAAAGGGAATGTAAAAAAGCAATACCTTTTAAAATCACAACTCAAAAAATAAAATACTTAGGAATATACCTCACCAAGGATGTGAAGGACATATATTGAGAACTATAAAATATTAATAAAGGAAACTGAAGATGATTCAAATAAATGGAAAGATATCCCATGCTCTTGGATTGGAAGAATTAATATTGTTAAAATATCCATACTACCCAAAGCAATCCTCAGAATTAATGTGATCCCTATCAAATTACCCAAATCAAATGACATTTTTCACAGAACTAGAACAAAGAATCCTAAAATTTATATGGAACCATAAAAGATCCAGAATTGCCAAAGCAATCCTAAGGAAAAAGAACAAAACAGGAGGCATAACCCTCCCAAATTCAAATAATACTACAAAGCTAATCAAAACAGTGTGTTACTGGCCTAAAAACAGACATATGGATCAATGGAACAGAACAGAGAGCCCAGAAATAAGCCCATACACCTACAGTCAATTAATCTTTGACAAAGGAGGGGAGAATATACAATGGGAAAAGACAGTCTCTTCAGCAAGTGGTGTTGGGAAAGGTGGACAACCACATGCAAATCAATGAAGTTAGAACACTTCCTCACACCATACACAAAACTAAACTCAAAATGGCTTAAAGACTTAAAGATATGATACCATAAAACTCCTAGAAGAGAACATAGGCAAAACATTCTCTGACATAAATCATACCAATGTTTCCTTAGGTCGGTCTCCCAAGGCAATAGAAGTAAAAGGAAAAATAAACAAATGGGACCTAATCAAACTCACATGCTTTTGCACAAAATGAAAAGACAACCTATAGACTGGGAGAAAATATCTGCAAATGATGTGACTGACAAGGGCTTAATTTCCAAAATATACAACCATCTCATACAATTCAATTAAAAAAAAATCCAATCCAAAAATGGTCAGAAGACCTAAATAGACATTTCTCCAAAGAAGACATATAGATGGCCAACAGGCACATGAAAAGATGCTCATCATTGCTAATTATCAGAGAAATGCAAATTGAAACTACAATGAGGTAGCACCTCACATCAGTCAGAATGGCCATCATTAAAAAGTCTACAAATAATAAATGCTGGAAAGGGTGTGGAGAAAAGGGAACACTTTCACACTGTTGGTGGGAATGTAAATTGGTGCAGCCGCTATGGAAAACAGTATGGAGGTTCCTCAAAAAACTAAAAACAGAGTTGCCATATGATCCAGCAATCCCACTCCTGGGCATATACCCAAACAAAACTATAATTCGAAAAGATACATGCACCCCTATGTTCATTGCAGCACTATTTACAATAGCCAAGACATGGAAACAACCTAAATTTCTGTCGACAGTTGAATGGATAAAGAAGATGTGTTATATATATACAATGGCATAATACTCAGTCATAAAAAATAACAAAATAATGTCATTTACAGCAACATGGATGGACCTAGAGATTATACTAAAAGAAGTCAGTCAGAAAGAGAAAGACAAATACCATATGATATCCCTTATATGTGGAATCTAAAATACAACACAAATGAACATATCTATGAAATTGAAACAGACTCACAGACATAGAGAACAGACTTGTGGTTGCCCTTCGTGGGGGGAGGGGCAGAAAGGGAAGTACTGGGAGTTTGGGATTAGCAGATGCAAACTATTATATAGAGAATAGATAAACAACAAGGCCCTGCTGTATAGCACAGGGAACTATAATCAATATCCTGTGATAAACCATAATGGAAAAGAATAAGAAAAAGAATGTAAATATATGTATAACTGAATCACTTTGCTGTACAGCAGAAATTAACACAGTATTGTAAATCAAGTATACTTCAATACAATATTTTTTAAAAGATAACACTGACTACAATGTGGAGAATAGATTGGAAAGGGATAAGTTGAAGAGCAAGAAAATCAGTAGTAAAGTCTGTTTAATAAGCCAAGGGGTAGTGGGCTGATTTTTAAATTGAATATAAAACTTTACAAAATGGGAGCATGTCATATCTAAGCTATTCTGGCAGCTGGTCCACACCCTGTTTGGCTCTGTGTACTTCAGCCAATGGGATAATAAGGAAAAGCAGGGAAGCGGGATCAACAGAAAAGGACAACAGGAACAACCACAGGTTAGTCTGTGCTGAACACGCAGCAAGTGGTTGACCTACAACAGTGTCTCTCCATCCTGCTGCTCATCAGAACCACCAGAGCACTTTTAAAATGCTGATGCTAAGGCAGAGATTCTGATTTAATTGACCTGAGTTGGGGTCTTAAAAACATCCCCAAGAGGGATGAGTAGGCAGGACTGAGATCCAACGAGAACCAATGAGTCTACCCAGAAATTCAGGCCTATCTATTCCAGCTTTATTAATTTATGTTCCAGAATCTAAGGCAGTTGTTCTCAAACTTTAGTAGGCATCAGAATTCCATGGGGAGCTTGTCGAAACTCTGATGGGACCCCCGTCAGAGTTTCCGATTTAGGTTTGTGTGGGACCTGAGAACTTACATTTATAACAAGTACTAAGGCTCTGCTGCTGGTGCAGAAACCAGGCTTCAAGAACCACTAGTCTAAGGCAATCATTTTGGAAATGAGAATTTTACCAAGTGGGGGTGGGAGGGTGGGATGAACTGGGAGATTGGGATTGACACATATACACTAATATGTATCAAATAGATAACTAATAACCTGTTGTATAGCACAGGGAACTCCACTTCGCTGTACAGTAGAAACTAACTCAACATTGTAAAACAACTATACCCTCCCCCCCAAATTTTTTTAATTAAAATAAATTATTAGAGAATTTAGTCTTATAAAATAAAGTCATATTAGTTTTCATTGTAAAAAAATAAAAATATGATTTATTTTTTGCTGGAGGAAATTAGATACTAAAATTAGATACTGAGATAAAATGGAATGTTTTGGATATTATTGACTTTTTGATGTTTTAAGTATTTAATATTTTCATTTGGAAGTAAAATCTAATTCAGTTATCTTGTAAGATTGTCCAAGAATATGATCATCATTTTGAATATTTTGAGTAAAAAAAAATTTGGAAGAAATGGATCAAAATGTGAAGAAAATATTTACAGCATTTGCCTCTTTCCCCTTTATTATGCACCAACAGGCGTGATAAAGTTGAAATACTTCCCTCTAGCCAATGCAGTAAATAACTTTTCTTATTCTTTTATTCATTTAGATATGTAGTCTTTTTAGTTTCACATCTTGTGTGCTAGAAAAACACCAAAATGGAAACGAAGATGAAGAAACTATGGTAGGATTTTACTACAGATGTGACAAGTAAATAGAGCCTTAAAGAGTTTCCTCAAAATACAATCTGTGCTGATTCTTCTGCTTTTTAAAAATTTTAGAATGAGGCATATACAATGAGAAAATATATTATAATCTGATGGTTCACTATTGTTCATGATTTAGAAAAAGCTTGTCCACCATAATCATGACTGACCTATGTTTCTGTCTAAAATAAGTCTGCAATTTATGACAACCCAGTACCTGGGGCTGGTTGGCTAGCTCATAATTCTGACCATGCTGATTCATTATTATTGATGTGACATCAATCATTGTTCTTTCAATTCTTTAGGAACCTTGGTTAGTTTACAAAAGACACTTCTTCTTCCAGAAAAATATTACCAAAGAAATTTTGATTTTATAGTCAAGCCTGATGTATTTCTCAAATGTACACAAATCATTTCAAAGTTCTTATTAAAAGTAAAAGCTACTTTTACTTTAACTGCATGGTTTAACAACAACAAATGTAACTTAGGTCAGGAATTTAATGGCTTTTTATATAAAATACCTTTCCTTATTTAAAAAAATGACTTCCACAATGTCAAAATTCTTAATAATATTTTTCTGCTTAGCACATTGACATTTCTTATGCCAACTGGTGAGTAAACTCTTATGGATACCAAGGAATTTTCTTTTTCTTTTTTTAAAGGAATTTTGCCTTTTTTAAAAAAAATTTTATTTATTTATTTTTGGCTGTGTTGGGTCTTCGTTTCTGTACCAAGGGCTTTCTCTAGTTGCGACAAGTGGGGGCCACTCCTCATTGCGGTGTGCGGGCCTCTCACTATCGTGGCCTCTCTTGTTGTGGAGCACAGGCTCCAGACGCACAGGCTCAGTAATTGTGGCTCACGGGGCTAGTTGCTCCGCGGCATGATTGTTGCGGCTCTGATTGCCATGGCTGGGACTTCCAAAACTATGTTGAATAATAGTGGTGAGAGTGGACATCCTTGTCTTGTTCCTGAACGTAGAGGAAATGCTTTCAATTTTTCACCATTGAGAATGATGTTTGCTGTGGGTTTGTCGTATATGGCCTTTATTATGTTGACGTAGGTTCCCTCTATGCTCACTTTTTGGAGAGTTTTTAATCACAAATGTTGTTGAATTTTGCCAAAAGCTTTTCCTGCATTTATTGAGATGATCATATGGTTTTTATTTTTCAGTTTGTTAATATGTACACCAGTATTATTTTTAACAGTAACAAAATGAAAGCTATTCAAAGGCCAAAAACATACTAATCACCGTAGACTTTTATTTCTAAAAATGTACGAGTATCAAATATCACCAAAACTATGGATATAAAAATAAACCCATCAAAATAAAGTGAAATGATGCAAATTTGAAATTAAGGAACTGGCTGACTTTCTCTCAATTAGGAAAAAAAATCTGGCTAAACAGATGGATTCTGAACTGAGCCCTGAAGGAGAATAGACTTGGCTTTACTGTACTTGGCTTTACTGAGACGCAAGCCATGGGTCTGGACTGTCCTTGTCCTTAACTCAGAACACTTTACCAGAGTGGAATATTCCAGAAATAAGTGACTATTAAATTGGCTTTGGGGAGCATTTTAAAAACTGACAGGAAAAGCCAACAAACACTTTCTATTTACTTATCATTCTAGATTAAGTCATCAAACAACATGAGAACTTTTAATCAATTTTGGATGGTTGCTGGATTTTATCCAAATATTTCCTGATACACCTGTATTCAATAAGATGGTCCCTGCACACACCAAAATCCCATTACAAAAGAAGCAACATGGTTTCTGCTGCAATCTCACTTTTGTCGCTTCCATGCCCTTGGGAACTCTTAATTTATCCAGAGCAATTTTAGCATTTCAGGGCAATGGGAAATTATTTTAAGATACATTACAATTCTAGACAAAAAGACCTGAAGCATCTTATAAGCCCATGGATGGATTTACTCTTTATTGTTCAAATCATGCAAAGGTGTTTTTAAATATCATTGTTTGTGTCAGAAATAATTTGTGGAGTAATTCATCACCATTCAAGAAACATTTACTAAGTGCTAATGCAAGACACGGTGCTAATGCTTCTCAACACAGGTTTAGTTTCTCTTTAAGCATACAGATTGCTTATCATCACTTATTCATAGCCTAAAAAGACACATTTAGCTAAAAACAATCATAAAAAGCCTGAATGGTTAGATATGTAATCCCATAAGCCATTAAAAGAATATTAATATAGACTGTATTTTTACAATAAAGAATACTTGACTAAAATTAGATACTGAGATAAAATGGAATGTTTTGGATATTATTGACTTTTTGATGTTTTAAGTATTTAATATTTTCATTTGGAAGTAAAATCTAATTCAGTTATCTTGTAAGACTGTCCAAGAATATGATCATCATTTTGAATATTTTGAGTAAAAAAAAATTTGGAAGAAATGGATCAAAATGTGAAGAAAATATTTACAGCATTTGCCTCTTTCCCCTTTATTATGCACCAACAGGCGTGATAAAGTTGAAATACTTGCCTCTAGCCAATGCAGTAAATAATGTGGTCAAGCAGGAAGCCCAAGGAAAACCATATAACATTATTTATGGTTCTTGGAAGTGGCTATGGGTACTGTTTGATAAACACACAATTTAGCACTTTAGAACAAGGAAGAGGAATTAGAGATAATCTATTCTGACACTCTCATCTACCCATGAAGAAACTGAAGCCCAGAGCTAATAGCAGGACTCTTTGTACGTAACCCTTTCTCATATTTGCTTGTAGTATACATAGCACATCTGGTGATACTTCCTCCTGTGATCTAGTATAAACTAGGGAAAACTTGCTTAGTGGCTCTCAAATTTTCATGTGCTGGTGTGTTTAATGGACAGGCCCCATGCCCTGAGATCAAGTTCAATATGTCTAAATGGAGCCCAGGTATCTGCGATTTTGTGATTGTGATGAGATCACCATGACTGTGATGACGTCATCCTGAATTAGTACTGAGAAAAACAAAACTGCAGAATGCAAAAGTTTTAAAAAGGGATGTTATGCTGAGTGAGCACAGTTTTCCAAACAAGTCACAGCTTTTTCATTAAACTGTAATTGCTTTTCCTTACCTTTACAACTATAAGGAAAAGGGAATGCTGTTTAAACAAGAAACTGGGGAGACCACAGAGCAATACTCGATCAAATTCTTGACAATCAGAATCACCTGGGATACTTGTGCGACTACAGATTCATGGGACCTTTTCCTGGAGAGTGTTATTTATAGGGAAATATTGATGGGACCCAGAAATCTGTAGTTTTCAGAATCATTCCTGGTAATTCTGAAAACCAACGCACTTTGAAAACTACACCGTGATCTGTTGTATTAAAACAGGCTTCAGCGGTTCTCAACTCTGGTTTACAGAATCAGCAAGGGGACTCAGGAAAACACTTACCTCCAGAGCTTCTGAGCGGGTAGGTCTGGAGTAAGTCCAAGAATTTGCACTGTTTCAGGTTCCCGGGTGACGCTGACACATTGCAAACCGCTAGGCTAGACTGTGCTGTGCAAACTGAGGCAGAAGAGTCACGGGAAAATGGCCAGAGGCTGCGGCAATTTCTCTGCTGAAACTCGTACCTCCGCCTCCCGCTGCCCGAAGAACAAGACAATGGCGTCCGCGGCTTTTAAAAACCTCAAGCAGGTGCTTCTGATTAGTGGAACCTAAATTGGAAGCTCCTGGGAGAGAATCTGGCCCAGGTAGTTCCCAGGCATCTAGCTGTTACACTGGGTGGGGACAGCCCGGGGCTGCCGTGGAGAGGGGCGGGGGTGGGAAGTAGACGAGGGGAAATCGTGCTAACTCCCAACACGTAAGGTAGCGCAAATGTCAGGTAACTTTTAGTAGTAGTTTGTCCCAAACTACATAAATCAGTTAATCCCTGATCATATTCAAACCATAACGCAAAAATGTCCTCGTCTTTCATGGAAGTTGTGTAGTGAATTCTGTAACGTGATACCCAGATCCCCCTTCAGGACGGGTACACTTACTTCCTCGCTGCTGGTGAGGGTGCCGGAAGCACCGCCTGGTCAACAGCCCTCAGCGCTCAGCTCCCTTCAGGAACTGCATCATCTGATGTGAGTCACCTGGCCTAAGCCCCTGCCCCCTTCAGGAACAGCCAGCAACCAGTGACTGGACATCCGGGGTCCCTGCCAAAACTCTGAAGGATCTTGTAAGCTTTAGAGCCCCATGTGGGTTACAAAGGAATATTTTGATTGCATAACAATCCACCTTCTCTATTATCTGCCCAATCTCGTTTCCTTCTCTTCCCTCACCCTTCAAGGGCACGACCCCCAAATCTTCCTGCAGTCAAATGTCCATCGCAGAAAACCATATAGCAGGTTCTAGCTAACAAGAAAAACAAAAGAGAAATTAGATATAAATTATTAAAAAGATAAAAACTGCTATCTGGAAAAAACCCTAAAGAAAATGAATAATTGCAAAAACTCATAAAAATTCCATAAGGAGATCAATAAAAGAGCAATACACAAAAATCTATTAAAATCTCAAAGAGCAACACAATAAAATCTAAGGCCCTTCACATCTCAACTAACAAAAAATTGAAAATGTAATGGAAAAATTCTGAATAACAGCAAAAAGATAAAGCATCCTGGAAATCTAAAAAGCAAAATAAAGCACAAGATATATATGAAACACATTTTGAAATTTAAAAAATGCAGAGTAATGAGGAGAAAGGTTTTGTCCTACCAGTTATCAAAATGTCATATAAAACTACGGTAATTTTATCAATTTAATATTGGATGAAGAATAAAGTTATGAAATAGAAGCATCTAAAAACATGCTCATGAATATATGCGGATTTAATTTGTGATAAAAGAAGCAATATGTATATGTGGGAAAAGAATGAACTAACCATTTGCAAAACATGAAGTCAGATTTATGTCGTACCGTACACTAAAATAAGGTTAACTCTTAACTTGCCACTTAATCCTTTGATTCCCGTCCTTCCTTTCACCTGTGTAAATTCATCCTGTTGATTTTCCTCATCTTTTACTGAATGTTCCTCCTCTCCTTCTCTGTTCCGTCAACAAGGAAGCGAAGTCTTTCCCATCTTAAACAAACAGCCAGTAGCGACAAAAGAAAAACCCTCAACCCCACTGGCTTCTTGGAGCTACCACCATGTTTCTTTCCTCTTGATTGAAAGGCTGCCCCTGGTACTGTCTGTGCTTCGGCCTCTCCCGCTTCCCCTCCTACAGCAGCCTGCCTTCGGACTCAGGCCTCACACTGGGTCTCTGGAAACAGAGTCTGGGATCAGAGAATTCTGGACTAAAGGGGTTTGAGGACATTCTGCCAGGAGATACACTAGTAAGGAAGTGAAGGAGCAGGATTAAGCAGCTGGAGAAAGTGACCTACAGAGTAGTTCCTGCTGAGGCCCCAGTTGATCCTGAGGGGAGCACAGGAATCCTTCCAACTGAAACAAGGGGGCTGGGCCTTTAACCCCCACATCAGACAGTCACTGGCCTGGGCTGCCTGTGTGTGGCGGTGCCCTGCGGCTGAGGACAGCTGCCTATGGGGAGGACAAGGAGGACAGCTGCCATCCTTGGCTAAGGATGGAGTAACTGGCCCTACAGAAGCGATCTGGGTGGAGCCACAATATCTGCTACATCTCTTCTCTGAGGGCCTCACAACCACTTGCTTCTTAGCCAGTTACTCCCCATCAGGGAAAGGCCTGGCCAGGATTCTGGTTGGCCTGACTTTCTGGGGAAAATTGTGAGAGAAGGGCTGGTAGAATGAACTACAGCCCCCGTTGCCGCGCCTGATCTCAGAACTACAACTGATACTCACCATCTCTCTCCTCCACCACCCATTCTAGACTCCCCTCAGCTAACACCTCTGCTGGTCCAGGCATTTTACCTCCTTGGATGACCTACACCGTCATTCCTGAAGGGTCGGAGCCCCTGTTGACTGTGCCATTTCCAGGCTGCAGCTGCTTCTCCACACACCATTTAAACCAGGCATGGCAGTGGCCCCGACAACCCAGTGGATCACCTGAGGACCAAACATGTTTATCCCTCCCCACACTGGGTAGCAGCTGCCCTTGCCCTGCCTCCTCCTGAAGATGGGCTCCATCACTGCTGCTGGGATGGCGGCTCCTCTTCTTCGTGCTGGCCTGGTGGCATGAGGATCCTGGAAGACTAGGTGGCAGCAGGAGTCTAAATGTCAGTGCTACTGTTACGGGGAGCCAGAGTCTCTAGATCTGTGGAATCTACAACGGTACGGGTGGAAAACACAAATTCCCTCCAAGTGGATCACTGAGAGTGGAGGTAATAAGGGCCACTCCTACTTCAACAGTTTGGTTCCCAAGCCCCTGAATTCTCCCTGCTGTGGACACAGCTCCAGGCAATACTAGTTGATTTAGGCTGTACGTGACACCCTGGAAGGTGGCACCATCCTCACAGGGTGTCCTCTGCAAGCCGGCACCTCAGCTATGCTTTTAAGAGGCCAATCCGTCTCCATCAGCCTGCTTGGTTCTGAGGGGTGCAGTAACATGCAGGGCCAGGATAATGTGAGGCAAGTGAGGCACGAAGGCTCAGCATTCAGGAGGCACTAATCTCCAGACGAGTCTCCTTCCATACAAGTTGATGGACAAGGCCCACCAGCAAGAGTTCTGCCCATCAGGAGGATCCTTCCTCATTGATGTCTTTCAAGGCCAGCCCTGAAAACTCCTCAGAACACAAAAGGGTTTATAGTGAAAAGTAATCAGCTACCCTCCATCTCCATTTTACTTCCCCTGAAAGGTAAACATAATTATAGATAACATATATGTCTCTAGATAACCTATGCACATACAAGCATGTACACATATACTATACACACATGTCCATTTTATCTACAGATTTTTAAATACTTTTTTCTTAACCTTATGTTTTAAAATTTATCATATCTTGGAAATGGTGTCATAGAGTATATAGAGCTATCATTGTATAGCTATAATTTATTGATGGACATTTAGGTTGTTTTCAATTTTTTGTTACTAAATATAGCATCGTAATGGATCAGATACAATTTAAATTTTGATAGATAAATTAAAATCTATATATTATGGTATTTCAAGTTTTGATTGCGGGTGAGCATCTTTTCATATTTAAAAGACATTTATATTTCCTTCTTTGGTAAATGATTGGTTAATATCATTTGCTTATTTTATGATTAGTTCATAGATTTTTTTCCCTGTTAATTTTAGAGGTTCTTTTAATTATTTTTATAATCATCTGTGTTATAAATTTTTTAATACTCCATTAGAGTTTATTACAAGGTAATGGCTATAATTCCCTGTGCTATACAGTATATTCTTTATTTTTTGAATTTTATTTTATTTTTTTAATATAGCAGGTTCTTATTAGTTATCTATTTTATACATATTAGTGTATATACGTCAATCCCAATCTCCCAATTCATCCCACACACCCCTTTTCCCCCTTGGTATCCATACATTTGTTCTCTATGTCTGTGTCTCTATTTCTGCTTTGCAAATAAGATCATCTTTACCATTTTTCTAGATTCCACATATATGCGTTAATATACAATATTTGTTTTTCTTTTTCTGACTTACTTCATTCTGTATGACAGTCTCTAGGTCCATCAATGTCTCTGAAAATGACACGATTCCATTCCTTTTTATGGCTGAGTAATATTGCACTGTATATATATATATATATATATATACACATATATATATATATCTCACATCTTCTTTATCCATTCCTCCATTGATGGACATTTAGGTTGCTTCCATGTCCTGCATATTGTAAACCCATTCACTATAACTTTATGTATGAATGATCGCATTGGCTGACCACTCCATACTACATTTATTTTTCAAAATTTTTTCTAGGTTACACACAATGACTTAATATGCAAAAGTTACTGAAACAATTTACTGTCTCTGCTGTTGCAACTAGTTAAAAAGGTAAAGGTGATATTTGTTTTCCTGTTCCTCTGTCACCAGTTTTATACTTTTCTCACCATTAGCTAAAATTTCACTCTAGATGACTTACTTGTTAAGGATTTGGAGCTTTCATTTGCTTCAATATTGCCAAAGGGTTTACTCCTCAGTTGGCATGAAAACACCAAGAGGTGCTCCAGGGAACCACAGGGATCTCTAAGTACACCCGTCTTCCCACACTTTGTTGCAGCAGCCCCTGCTTATGGATTCAGGACCACATCTAGTGATAATGGTAACTCCTTTCTTTGCCTACTTGCCATCCAAAAAGAAAGAAAAAAGAAAAAAACAAATTCATAGAAAAAAAGATCACATCTGTCTGTGGTTATGAGAGGCAGATGTGCAGAGAGGGGGAATTGGATGCGGGTGGTCAAAGGTACACATTTCTAGTTATAAGTAAGTACTGGAGATGTAATGTACAACATGACTACTATACATACACTGCTGTGTTTTATACATATATATATAAGTTTGGAGTAAATCTTGAGTTCTCATCACAAGGAAAAAAACAATATTTTTTCTTTTTCTTTTTTTTTTTGTATCTATATGAGATGATGATGTTAACCAAATTTATTTTGGTAATCATTTCACAATATACGTAGGTGAAACCATTATGCTGTATGTACACCTTAAATTTATACAGAGCTATAGATCAATTAAGTCTCAATAAAACTGGAAAATAGTAAATTAATAAAAATATAAACCTTAAACATACTTTTAAATGCAATTATTTAGGAAACAAAGTTAATTTATATAGTTAATTAACATAATATGAAGAGCTTGTAATGAATCATAAAGTGTCAACTTTCCTAAGGCAATTTTGATTTTCAATCAAGCTACACAAATCTCCGCGGGAGCGAGGGACTACCGTGCCGGGTTACTTGCTTTGAAGTATAAGGGCAGATAAGACGAGAACAAACACCCTGAGGGCAAAATAAAGTATCTCCATAATCTATCCTGCCATAGTTGAACACACACACGGACAGACACGCACACACTCCTTTAACAGTTCACTTCCGGCACCTGTGTAGTTATATAGTACAAACTACTATGGTTTGCCACTCATTGACCTTCTCGTCCCTGTGACCCACATTAGTCATCAGTGATGATTGACACTGGTCCACTCGCTCCATTGCGTAGTCTTTCAGCCGTTCCACCCCCATGAGCCATCGCACCTCGTGCCAGTGCGCTCTGCGCCCCCTTCCCCAGGGGCTCGGCTTCATTCTCGCATCTTCGGTCTGCTCCGGGCCACCGTACCTTCTATGAGTCAACCTTGCACCTCTCGTGCCACATTTCCCCGCCTCTGTCTTACTGTAAAAGTTTTCTATTGCTCTTTCACAAGGACTTTTCTTTGTCCTGGGTTACTCTCATTTCCTTAATTTATAGACTCCGTTAGGGTTAATAAATCAGGATTTGACAGGATCAGGATTATGACATATTTCTGTAATTCTAGCATAGTATTTCTAACACTCGTTTTGTTGTGGTTATTGGACAAATTCTGGACATATAGCACTAAAGATTAGGTTAATGAAATTTTATGATTAAAATGAACTTATTTCTTTTGTACATTTGCACTCCAGCTGTAGTGGTATAGGGGTGTGTGCAGTAGAAATAAAGATTTAATGAAAGTTTTGAAACAACTTCTCATTCGTGTAGGGAAGTTAAATCTCTACAACCTTATAATGCCTCAGTTAACTACCAGGATTATCTGAGGACACTATGAAATGGAGCGTTCAAATTCCAGGCCCATTCAAAATACATAGGTAAATCTGCATTTTAGAAGTGTTTCCTCCCCCTAAACTAGTTGTAAGCAACCATTTGATTGATTAGACACATGTTGTAAATCAAAGCCATTGATCTAAAAGATCCAGATAGAAAATCAACCTCTTTGAATAATCAGATAGTCTAGCTCTGTACTAGGTCCTGGGAGGAATTCAAAATACTTTGAGGTCTTTGCTTTTGCATATATACATAAAAAATAAAATTAAATATATAACAAGCAAGCCCCAAATGTCATAAGCAGTGCATTTTTCAGACAAATGCTATAGACAATAAACACTCTCAGGTGAAACTTGAGAGAAGTTGGAAATCATGTGAGCAATTATTCAGTAGGCACTTTTTGTTTTGTTTTGTTTGTTTTGCTTCAGAAGGCTATTCTTAGTTATACTATAATTAAAACTTAGAGATAGATTTGGGAGATGCTTTTAAAAAGAGAGATGGCAAAATAAGGAGTGGGAGAGCAGGAGTAATGTGGGGAAAAGCAAGAAAAAGAAGCAGAAGTGAAAAGGAGAGAGGTGAATATAAAAGCAAGAGAGGGACTTCCATGGTGGCGCAATGGTTAAGAATCCACCTGCCAATGCAGGGGACATGGGTTCGAGCCCTGGTCGAGGAAGATCCCACATGCTGTGGAGCAACAAAGCCCGTGCACCACAACTACTGAGCCTGCTCTCTAGAGCCCGCGAGCCACAACTACTGAAGCCGGCGTGCCACAGCTACTGAAGCCCATGTGCCTAGAGCCCGTGCTCCACTACAAGAGAAGCCACCGCAATGAGAAGCCCGTGCACCGCAATGAAGAGTAGCCCCCCCACTCACTGCAACCAGAGAAAGCCCGCGCACAGCAACAAAGACCCAACACAGCCAAAATAAATAAATAAATAAATTTATAAAAAATATAAATAAAAGCGAGAGAGAGAGAAAGTCACCAGTAAGTGCCATTCTGCTGAGGGGCACCCATGCCACAGGACCTATGTGCTCTGGGATGGGACAGAATGTGGAGGCTTGGATGGAAAACAAGTTCATCTGAGTGAATTACTTAATTTACCTTAGTCCCATTTTTCTTGTCTGTAAAGCAACAGTCTGACCCCGATGATCACCAAGATTCCTTTTTTGCTTTAAAATACAAAAATGATATGAAAGGTCACACTCTAAGCCAGGTGGCAGCTGGGCAATTCAAGTACGTGTTTACATTCCAAACATATTCCGAAAGCACCCTGTAGAGTTTGAAAAGGCCCCTGAATGTGTCCATCAAAAATTCTTAAATATGAGCTGCTCTTTGGACTTTGTCAAAGTGTTCCTTTCTTCTTTTGTAAGAGACCTCTGTCTGAAAAAGCCAGCTGGGAAATAATCACCTCAAGTTTTCTCGTAGGGTGGAAACACTGTCCCTTGCTGACTGCCTAGAATGAATACAAATCCACCCAGTGGTCGCTAAGGGCCATCAAAACCCTAAATCACTTTCAGCTTGGAGAAGACGTGTGTGTTGGGATGGGTCCCATTTAATTAGTCTGTTTCAGCTGAACTCTAGAGTGAATCAGGGCTTAAGCCAATTCTTAACAAACACACCAGATTTTACCATCTGGAAGGAAGCTGATCCAAAACAAGTTATATGATCCATATAGAGTGTAGCTCTGGTGTGGTCATCTGATTCCTAAGCAGTGATCATACTCTGGATGAGTATGACGAACTTTTAACCAAACAAATGACAGTTTAGCAAACAATAGCTGCTCAACACTTTCACTAGTAGACCTATAAAAATTCGCAGAAAATAAATTTTGTTTACAGCAGTATTAACACTTCAAAAATGGCTTTTTCTTTTTTTTGTCTGCAGAAAATAAGAGAGCTTGCAGCAATCCCAGGGTTCAGCTCTCCTTTAGGAGATAAACCATGCCTTAGAAAAGCAGATAAGTTTAATATCTTTTCTTCTTCTGCTCAACTGGCTCTTTAATTTTATCTTGAGCTCTGTTTTGAGCCTTTGCTAAGGCAAAGCAGAATCTGTCTTGGATGATTTTGTTAACAATGTGGGTTATACTATGTTTTATTACTAATTAAAATGGACTAAAAACTGCATAATGGTGTCTCAAATTAATGCACCCTCATTTGGACCCCCAGGGCTTGTCTCAGGAGGTTTTGCCCTAATCCTGTAGCCCTAGGCACTTTCAGGTGGTTATTGATTGAATCCACAGATTCACTTACAGCAAATGACACTATGTGGTCTGTCTCTTAATTACTTAATGCGGTCTCTGTGGGTCATGACAATATGCACATTAAAACAGGTGGTGTAAATTTAGCTGGAATGAGCCTGGTTGAGGCAATTTTTATAAAAGCTGCTCTACCCAAATGGGAGGATCTCAAATTCAGTTAGGCAAAGTGTTTCAGTGAAAATGATGCATTATCCTAAAAGCCATTTGGATGATGTTATCTGTTATGTATAAAATGACCTAATGAAAAAATTAAATTGATAAGGAAAGCGTGAATGTCTGTATATTGGGGGTCTGGATGGGCAGGGTAGTATTTTGCCTTGCAGGGAGCTCCTTTTTAAACTAGGATAAATAGGGGAAATGATGATGTCTAATTATTAAGCAGAGTTCCGTGGGTTCTTATTAAGGACTCTCATCTTGTCCTAAACATCTCTGAGGCACATCTACATGCTAGATATGAACCTTGAGTAATCCACAAGGCAGGGAATCACTTTAACTACATCGTTGGTTGGTTTTCTTGTAGTTTTAATACTTTATTATTCTATGAAATTATTCACTTTTTATTCATTTTTGGTTGGCTGTTTGGTCCAAAAACATAGCAAGGAAGAAGCCAATGATGAAGATTTAGTAAAAACTCCTGAGCTCAGGCAGTCAGTGTGTAGGAAAGATCTTTAAGAGATTTTCTTCAAGATTGTTAAACATCCCATGAGTAATTGAAGGTTAGGTGTATTTTCGTATTGATTCATCATGTTGTGTTACTTGGATGTTGATGTGTTTCCATTCGGTCCTTAGCCTATCAGTCTTGGGTCTTGTATTTTTTGAATGATAGCGATTCAGAGCCCAGAATCAAAATGCTGTGCTATATGTCACTCAATATCCTATCCAGTCCTAGTTTTTTATATCTGAAAAAAAAAAGTGCCCCTGAAACTACAGAAACAGATGCAGATTGTTTTATCAAAGGTTAACTATTTCCAGAATATAATTGCTTGTATAGCCTTATTATTCTAGCATTTGGAAAGTATAATACACTCTATTATCAAAGTTATATTTCATATTGATTCTGTGGTATGCGAGGGAGGGAAAAGAAACAGATGTGTCTACTAGAAGAGTAAGGTTATTACTCTCATTAACCAGGTTTGTGAATAAGAATGAAGAAAAATATCACAGGAACTAGTTTTTGGTCCAGAAGTTATCCACAATAAAGATACAGCCAGCAAGACTTTTCAGACCTTGGCTATTAAGTCAAAGACAAGTTTTGAAATGTCTAGTCTATTGCTAAACTCCAACAGCTAGGCTTTCTTGTCCACTTATTCATCAACCTCATGCACTCTGAGATCATGAGACTATAGCATTTCTTTAAAAATAAAGGAACTTGGACAATTCTCTTGTGGCGTATGCAAACCACAGCTCTTGTGTCAGTTGAACTACACTGTTGAGTGGCTTCATCTTCAATAGCAATGACGGACAAGTTCCTCTTCACTGACCCCACTGCCATCTGTCATCCTGGATTCCACCTACAGTGCATTATCTGAGCTACACTGAACAGGTTTCACCCTGGTCAAGGTCACTGCCCAGCCAATCAGAACTGACGGGGTCACTGCAAATATCCAAATTACTTCCAAATGGAGGTGCTGACAGACACTGTTAATGAGGACTGTTTTGTCAGACTTGTTGATGACCTTTGACAACATCGCTCTTGCAGACTGTCAAGAGTCGTCTAGTTTTTCTCCCTCTGACATTTATGTGGTATCCGATACTTAAATGCACATTTGAGGGTAATCTGAATACAGTGTCCAAAGATAAATTTGCACAAGTGATAAAATTGAGAGCATCGTTATCCATTCATTAGCTAAGAAAATATTTTAGCCACTTATCTCAAGAAAGATCTAAGCCTGCACCTCTGGGTAACTGTTATTGCAGAAGCAGATGTTAGATACGCAAATCTATATAATTGTAAGTATAGCGCAATGATGATAGCAGTGCAAATAATTCTGCTTCTAAAAAATGTCATGTACCTATTTTTCCACTTGTATCCTGTGCTGACCAGTGAGGTGCAGAATATGAGAGAGAACAGATTGTTCAAAACTACAGTTTACATTCTAAAATAATGACATCTGCATATGCTTGGATGTTGTGATAAAAACAAGCAGGGATATTATCCAATAGACTTTTTTTTTTTTTTTTTTTTTTTTGCAGTACGCGGGCCTGTCACTGTTGTGGCCTCTCCCGTTGTGGAGCACAGGCTCCAGATGCGCAGGCTCAGCGGCCATGGCTCACGGGCCCAGCCGCTCCGCGGCATGTGGGATCTTCCCGGACCGGAGCATGAGCCCGTGTCCCCTACATTGGCAGGCGGACTCTCAACCACTGTGCCACCAGGGAAGCGCCCCCAATAGACTCTTTAATCATAACCTTGACCTCAACACTAGATAACATTTCCAATTATCCTCTGTGATAAATCAGCCAAATCTCAGCATTCTCAAGAAGCCACTTAAAATGATCAGTATTAGACTGTGTGTGTCTGTGTCTATGCAGGTAGGAAACTCATACATAGGTAGATCATTGACAAGTCTACATTTCAATAAAACATCCAACTTAGAAAAAATTAGTATATAATTTTGTTGTTTAATTTTAAAATTATTCTACCCAGCAGCTTTCTATTTATACTCCATATTTTCAGGTATGCATGTCTCTGAGTTATACTTAAATACCACTTTTTTTAATACTTCTTCACAGTCACTTGATTCTTTGTTTTAATTGTCTGTGAACTTAAATTATGTGAAGGGAAATCCTTGTACGACTCTATTCCTTAGCTCCAAATGTAGGCTCCGGTGTCTCTCTGTTGTCTGCTTCCTCAACTAGATTTAATCTCTGTTCATAAGCAGACAATTACTACCTGTAGCCTCTCTCAGGATTCTATGGTTCACCTTGCTTCCAACGTAAATCTGGAAGGCTGCTTCACACCTGTGTCACAACTTCAGATGAAATTACTTTAGTCTCAGAAATATAGAAATTTCCTTAGAATAGCCATAATTTAGGAAATATTGTCTGTTCTTAAAAATCACAGATGATCACCGTAGAGATTTACTCTATCAATCCCCTTATTTTTTCAGTAAAAATTGTACCCGTAAACTCAGTCTTTTTTTGCTTCAAAAATAGTCTAATGGAGTCAATTTTATGCTCCCCTCCTTTTGCAATTCAACATATATTTTTAAAAACCATTTACTATAAATATAAAGGACCAAAGACATTTAGAACATTGACTTACGATCTAATGTCTGGGGAACGAATCCAAAATTAACTATGAGACAAAGATAAATGTAATAGAAAACAATATAAATACAAAGTTCTACAGAAAATGATCGCCAACTTTCTTTTTCCTTTGTAATTTTATGCCATCCTTCCTTGTAGCTTCAACTCTGTTTGTGGAGAGCCCCTCAGGGATTCCTGCACCAGCTCTGAAGGCTTTTACACGAATCTCTTCCTGGTTTTGTATCCTGTGATCTCATATTGGTAACCACGGTGGTGGCATTTATGCCATGGAAATGGGTATAATTTCTTTGGTTTTTCTTCTGGAGACCTAGTTAAAACGTTCACCAGAGCATCACTGATCTTAATTCTATCGTAATTCAGGTTAAGACTTGGTGAAAATAATTGTACTTTCCCCCCTTTGTTTTTAAAATAGACATACAAAAATCACATTAATTTAATGAGCTATGGCTATGAAAAATAAGCAAAGTTAAGTTTTTTGGAGAAATGTTCTCCATATATTACTACAAAAGAGGCAGGTAACTGCATGCAAAGATAAATTGTATATTTTCAAGTCTGTGTCAGCTGTCCCAAGGAAGATAGTTTCTAATTGTTTGCAGAGAAATGAAACAATTGTTTCACTGTGAAGGATGAGAGAAAAGGAGAAAGGAATTGTCTTTTCTCTCCCTCCAAAATCTACCTTCATCCTCTCAACCATCAATTACAAAAGTAGACATAGAACCTTACCACTCATAGTGTGATCTGCAGACCAGCAGCATGGACACCTCCTAGGAGCTTATTAGAAATGCAGACCCTCCAGAGCAATCTTATTGAATGAACAATCTACCTCTTAACAAGGTACAGGTAATTCATATACATATTAATGCTTGAGAAGCATTGGCATCGAAGAGACAGAAGCATGGGAGAGGTAAGGAAAGGAAGGGGCTTGGATGGAGGGTAAGGGGATACGGGGTTAGGCCAGAGGCACTTCCATTCGGTTGTCAGGCCATAGTACGCTGGATTCTCTACAAAGGCAGGCACAACAGAGGACAAACTTGGGCTTTTTTAACAACATTTTTTTCAGATGACTTTTCTATCCCCTACACCTGTGGTTGCTTTCCCCCTCCCAGCACCTGTTAAAAAAGACAGTGATGCTGACAAGATAATTCTCAACTACTGCTGAGAAAATTGGAGAAAGTTGTTGTTGTGACCCTGAGGGCGAAGCTCTTCATTTTTTCACCAGGCAGAAAATGTGGATTAAGGAAAAGCATATTCTTTCACTTTGGCCCTGTTTTATACAGAGGCCATGTGTAGCTGAGCAAAGCCAAATGAGACTGACCCAAAAAATCTGCTCTAGTAAGACAGCACAATTGAACAGCATCCAGGCAGTAATATGGAATCCCAGAAAGTCAAGCTTTTACTTATTTGATGCTGACAGCCAAAAAGAATCATGTTTTTGTTCTCATGTGCACTTTTCTGCACTATATAGCCATATCTCTAGGTCACTTATATATATGGAAAAAGCACTACATTGAGAAATAAATGTACTTCTTAGTAACAAAATATGTGACCTCTTTATGGCTGTCAGTTTCATCATCTGTAAAATGGTTGTGTGTGACAACTCTTGGGACCACCCTTGTCTTCCCACCTGCTTTATACTGTTCACCCCAGAGTATTCTCATCTGGAAGAGCCATTTACTCAGAACATTTGTCCTCTGGCTCTAGCTGTTTCAGTGTGTGCTGACAGCGTGTTCCCCTTGCCTTAGATTTTTTGGATTCTTGAACCTTACATTTGTTAAATTTGTCAGAAAGATTTTCTCAACTAAATTGTGCACGAGTATTGTGTATAATTCTACATATGGGTGTTATTTTAACCTAATCTTAATCATTGATTTTTCTTGTGATAAAGTGATGTCCTGAGACACTACAGTTGTTGGTACAATTGGTAGTTACTAGAAATTCTGCTATGCTGAAACCATATAATCTACAGAGACAAATATCTATAAATAGGAAGACAAAGCTGGAAGCCCTCATTTATAGACATTACTCTAATATTTCCTACCAAAATTTATCACTGACATTACAGATCACTTGAGTCTCATAGAGCACCTATGAATGACTCATTAGAATGTAACAGGGCATCAGAGATTAGAATATTCTACTTACTAACTCTCATTAATGTTAAATTTCTTAATATTTGTGTGCCTTGGTTTCATCATCTGTAAGAAGGTAAATAATAGTAGTGTATTTTTCCTGGGTTTGCAGATGAGAATTAAACAAGATAATGCATATAAGCAACACTACCTGGCAATTAGTAAGCATCCCATTGATGTTAGCTATATTGTCATTTTAAGTAGTAGTAGTATTTCTCTTATATAAAAACATAAATAAAGCACAAGGTGGGTAATACTCTAATCCATTCAACAATTATTCAATATTTAACCCACATCTAAAAATCAAGGGCCTTCTTAGTTTTGACACATACATGCAATACAAACCTAGCCTCAGTGTGCCCACTGAGTTGAGAAACGATAAGCGTTCATTACTCTTCTACCACGTTAACCTTATTGACCCCTAATAGTATCTTCTCACTTCAGATTCCTTTGAGAAGCATCCAGGGCATCCATCAATCAATTAAAGTAAATGTTTGCCCCTCATTTCTCCCTTCTTAAATACATCCTCAAAAGCAAAGAGCAAACCATGTTTATTTCATTATTTACTCCATTCACTTGCACTCACATCTAACTTTAACTTTGCTCTTCCATAACTTCAACTCTCAAAATCAATCAACGGGTTCCTTTTTGCATGGCCATTATGTTTCCCACCTCTGAAGCTCCAGTAATGTCCTTCTTCCTCCACATTAACCTATGTGAATTCTAGTCTCAGTCCATTTCAAGATCTTTCTGCGGCAAGGAACCTTCCCCGATTACTATAGTAAAATCTCCGTTCTCTCAACTCTTACTCCTTGGGCGGTATGGGCCGAAAAGTAAACGTGGTTTTCAGTCCCAGTCCAGTAATGTGCTAGCCATGGTGGGAACGTCTGGGCTTGTTTTTCCATCTGTAAAATTCATATAACAATGCCTACCAAATCATTGCTGCTGTGGGAATTAGATGAACTACTGAATACATCGGACTTATAGCTAATAGAACACTCATAGAGTGAAATAGATATTTTAATCATGTTCCCTTGTTGCCCTTGTAATATAAATTATTTGATTGTTGTTTATCGTCTTTTACTAACAGATATTTTAAATTTGTCTTAGCTTTCTCTTGTACAATTGAGATGGGGTTATTCATTTTTCACATGAAGGTAGATGGTATATTAATATTTTAAATTGTTGGTTGATGATAAGTTTGAGCGTTCTAGTTACCATAATGGATTTTCAAACCAATAACTCTTCACGTTCTGAAATCTGTATTACAGTATATAGTATCAATTCCCTATTCATTAGATATTAGAGTTTAAAAGGATTTACTATATACTATCTAAAAGGGAAGATGCTGTGTGTTTATTAAGCACCTACTATATAGTCAGCAATGTCCTAGATACTAAGAATAAAAAATGATTAAAATGAAAAACACACTGTAGCTGGCAAGAGAAAAAAAAATCAGAGATTAAATGTTAATAAACAGGGCTAATGCTATGACACATGTGGACAAGTCATGTGGAACAGCAAGGAGGGATAAACCAACCTGGGAAAGTGGAAGAAAGCCTCACAGAGCTGCAATTTTTTTCCTGAAAAAAAGTGTTGCAAGGAAGTCTGCAAAAAGGTTTTTATTATTTCTCTTGATGAATTTAAAAAAGAAAAGAAAAAAAAATTCTGGTAATCTCAGAAAATGTTAAGCACTTCTCCTGCTGTTCTCTGGCTGTAAATATTTTTTTCTTGACCCAGCTAGTGGTTTTGGTGGTGGTAGTGGTAGGGATGGTACAGGCTAATGCTCTTTATTCAGAAATGAATCGGACTCTTATTCCTTCTTTCCCTTCCTCAAATCCATCTTCCATAGATATTTTTATCCACAAATGTCCATAATTACTCTCTTCCTGAGAAGACACTTGGATTTTCCTCCATTTTCAAAGCCTCAACGACAGCTTCTGATGAAGCCGTCTCAAGGGAGTCAGTCCAGAAACCATCTTTCCTAGCAACACTTCCTTTCCCTTTTTAACATGGCAGAGGAAACAGTCATCTGGGGTGGAGAAGGGTCCATTATGAAGAGCTATAAGAGCTCCAGAATCACTGCTTCAAGGCTGACCCCAGTGCCTTAATTAAAGATTTGAAGTCCTATATAACGTGCATTGTAATTTCACCCTTCTGAAAAAGGATATTTTACCCCACAATCCATTTTCTAAGTAGTTCTCACTCACTTGACAATTTGTTTCTAAGTGCACGATGAAACTGCATCACTTGCCCAGTAAATAAAATCAGGATTAATTAACTGGATTATTAAGGCAGCTGGTCTTTACAAATTGTTGGTCTCTTAATCATGTCGCACTATATATTCAGTAAGGTTATTTATTGTGGACTCTCAACCATAAAGGCTGTTTGCATCCTCAGTTATTTACAGCCCCTGGCCATGTGACCCCAGCCTGTCTTAAAAGCATTCACACAACACTGTCATTAATGGCTCTTGGATTTTTATCCATGACTGATTTAGTTCTCAGTATTGAAACCTAAGCCACTTCCTCCTCTGGCTATTACTGCATAATAAATCCCTCTTTCTGACGGTTTCTGCATATTCTAGCTCCAGGACCACCCCTAGGGCTCTCTACAAGCCACCTTTGACCTCTTTTGGTGTCCCTTTTTCCCTTCTGGGGCAGGCCACTCCAACAATTCTTGCTCAACCTCAGGGGATGAGTACTCTCTCATATCACCCCTGCCTTTTATTTCAAAAGCACCCTCCAGGAGGAACCATTACCAGTTGTTTATACCTCTTTGTGAGTGAAAGTCAATACTTAAATCTACCGGTTATGTGCTCTTTTAAAAATATGTCTTTGGCTCCTAGTTGCTCTTTCTGTTTTCTTTGTTTGCATTCCTTGCTCTCAAAAGTCCTCTGAAATACAGCCAGAGATATTTTGTATGGAATGTAAATCACTAATGTGATGTCATTACCTCCATGACTTTTGTATTCCTTAGAATCAGATTTAAACTTCTCCCCGTCGTCGTCATCAGGACCAACGTGGCTTTGTTTCTCTGCCTTTACAGTCTCATCCTTGTCTTCTCTTCTTTCACTGAGATCAAGCCACTCAGGTTTTCTTTTCTTTGCCTCAAATCTGCCAGAATTATTTTTGCCCCAGAGCGTTTACTAGTTTGTTGCTCTGCCTGAAATGCTCTTTTCCCCTGATCTTTGCAAGGTTTTTTCACCTGTCTTTAATTTCCTTCATAGAACTTATCTCAGCCTAACTTTTTTTTTTCTTTTATCGGGGTATAGTTGCTTTAAAATGTTGTGTTAGTTTCTGTCGTTAGTTACAACGAAGCAAATCAGCTATATGTATACCTATATCCCCTCCCTCTTGGACCTACCCCCTCCCACCCCCCCCTTCCCACCCATCTAGGTCACCACAGAGCACGGAGCTGAGCTCCCTGCGCTATACAGCAGGTACCCACTAGCTATCTGTTTTACACATAGTAGTGTATATAAGTCAATCCCAATCTCCCAGTTCATTCCACCCCCATTTCCCCACTCCCTGTGTTCACATGTCCATTCTCTATGTCTGTATCTCTATTCCTGCCCTGCAAATAGGTTCATCTGTACCATTCTTCTAGATTCCACATATATGCATTAATATACGATATTTGTTTTTCTCTTTCTGACTTACTTCACTCTGTATGACAGACTCTAGGTCCATCCACGCCTGTACAAATGACCCAATTTCGTTGCTTTTTATGGCTGAGTAATATTCCATTGTATATATGTACCACATCTTCTTTATCCATTCATCTGTCAATGGACATTTAGGTTGCATCCATGTCCTGGCTATTGAAAATGGTGCTGCAGTGAACATTGGGGTCCATATGTCTTTTTGAATTATGGTTTTCTCACGGTATATGCCCAGTAGTGGGATTGCTGGGTCATATGGTAATTCTATTTTTAGTTTTTTAAGGAATCTACATCCTGTTCTCCATAGTGGCTGTATCAATTTACATTCCCACCAACAGCGCAAGAGGGTTCCCTTTTCTCCACCATCAGCCTGACTTTTACACAGCTATTCGTGTGTTTGTTTTACCTTTTCCATCCAGGAAGTAAATTTCACAACAGCAAGGATGTTGCTTTGTTACCTGCTATACCCTCAATGCCTAAAATACTGCCAGGCACATAGTTAAGTGCTCAATAAATATTTGGTGAAAGAATTAATAAATGGTATTTCCAGTAGCAAAGACATAGTGATAAAATAGTTAATACTACCTGATATTCATTTTACATCAGGTAAGTTTTGAGCACTTTACATGAATTATCATGATCTTCACTTTCTCATGAGATTGATATTATCATAATGATGTCAGACCTGTAAAGTTAGGTAGTAGTAACCTAGCAAATTGAGTCTAGGCATTCTGACTCCATGGCCTGGGCTAGATGTTACCCAGAGTCCTATAAATTATATTATGAAGGCTGCTGTGTATGAATGTTTTTGTAGTGAAAAGCCTTCTTGGTGAGACTCTAAGTGATGAAATATAGAAGATGCTTAAAGTTTGGAGCTAGACTCTTCGGGGCCTTTAGAAAGTTATTTAACTCAGGGCAAGTATCTAAATGCATTAGACTCTCAGTTTTGCCATTTACAAAACAGACTAATACCTTCAGAAGATCCTATGAAGAAAGCAGATAACCATGTATAGTGTGTGCCTTTACATAGGAATGCTCACAGAAAATGCTCAGTAAATGGTTATTTTTAAGTGGGTGATAATTGTGGTAGTTTTCTGGTGCTATAGCTGTTGACTGTTATGAGTTGCCTAGCACATAGTTTACGTTCTTTACCAATACGAATTCAGCCATGATTTACCATGCCTGGAGCGTTGCCAGGAGAGATCCGACGGGAGGCTATAGAATGGGAATACGGAGGACGATTATGATAAAGGACAAGTTTGTAACAATGTAGATGACAGCTAACATCCAGGGTGAGTAAATCGAAGCTCCAGGAGAGCCAGCTTCTCCCAGCAACTCAAGGTTACAAGGTGAATGGAGAAGAAATTCAACTTGAGGAAAGAATGAGTCAAGACCCTACTCTTGAATTGGGAAAATAAAAGTTGAGGGTCAAACATGAAGACCCACAGGTGCATAACATGATAATGATCATCAGAATGTCTGCTGGACAGTGGCAGGGGGCTAAGAAAATAGGAGCAACAATAAAGATAACAAATCCTCACTGGAGCTTCTGAATGAAGTGGAGTGGTCTTATAACAGCACATAACAAGAGCATTAATTCAACTAATAATAATATATAATCCTGTGGCAGGAATGTTATGAACACTTTATGTATAAATACGATCCTAACCTTCACAACTTCACAATGAGTTGCTATCATTATTATCCTCATTTTTCAGATAAGGCACCCAAGGTACAAAGAGGTTAAGTAACTTTCCCAAGGCCACTCAGTGAGCAACTGGCTGCTGGGAGTCTGCATTACAGATGATTATCCTGGAAAATCCATGGATATGGGTCCATTGAGCCACACAGCCCATCAAGGCATGGTTGGAACTATAGGTACAAGTATTGAGAAGAAAGATGGTTTCCAAACATTTTAAAAAATAGAATTGCAAGAGAACCTAATGAAATTGTCAGTTTTTAATTAAAATAAACTTTAATAATAATTATGTGACATATTCTTCAAAAGATACTTAACTGTTTGAATAGCAGCACTATAATGAAACTTCTTCCATCTCCAATTATGTAAGGACATTTCCTCACACTTTCATATCTAAAAACAAAAATTAGAAATAGCATTTTGGTTCAATCTTGTTTCATCCAAGGTAATTTAATTAATGAAAGAAAAACATGCTACATCCATCTCATATACATCTTCATTTAAGATTTTTTTGTTTAGTGATTTTTATGCTTTTGAGCTTTTACTATGCGTCAGGTACTATAAGAATTCCACATGTATTAACTCATTTAATTCTCACAACTACTACATGTGAAAGATATTATTATAATTCCAATTTTAGAGAAAGCAACATCTCATCAAGAGGAGCATAACATTCCCAGGCTGTATCATTTTTAAGTGGAGAAGTTGGAATGGGAACTTGAAGCAGAAACTGAGACTCATTTTGAATTAATAAAAAAATTGAATATAGCTGGCTTGTGGATCTCGATGTGCATGATATGTGGATACAACGCACATACATCTGCATCCATTAAAATATCACTGGGAATCCAATGAATGTCCCAGGCAGATGTGGCTTGGGTAGTACCTCCTCAGTTTTTTTGTTTCCCATGGTTGCTTTTCCTATTCACAGCTTACAACTGTGAGTTCTCATCAACTCAAAAGATACTTTGAAGGTCCAAGTTCTCTGTTTGATGAGCCATGATGCAGCAGAGAAGGGAAGTTGATTATTAACCATACCCTCTCCACCCCCGACCCACACAAATCAGTGAAAGGGAAAAAATTAAACAAGATATTGAAAAATATCCAGAGAAACAATAGGAATGGCTTTGATTTTTATAATAATTCCATCATATAACCATTTGACAATGCAGAAATCATTACGTTTTTGATCTCATAAAATGTTTGGATGGCATGTTTATAATTCAGAGGAAAAAACACTTAAGGAATATAATTCACCCCACTTTTGTACTTGGGGGTTGAGAGATAACCTTACATAGGATAAACAGTTTTAATGTGTTTGTTATAATGTCATTCTTTAATAGCACTTTATGTAAGTAACACTCAAGCATGGCAACATAATAGCCCTGAGAAATATACAATTCAACCTGTGGAAAGTATTATTTTGTGAGGTACATAGACAAATACATTAGTCACTAGAGTGAAGATGGCATTTTCTTATCTTGGAGGTAGTTCTTCCAATTCTCAATACCTGTGCACTATGAAAGTAAAGTTGTTATGAAATCATAAAAATTGAAATATATACCAGAGGCCCCTTAGGAAAAACAATTCATTGACAGTAAAGTTCACTGAATGGCACATACACAGAATTTGTTGCAATTGGTTTTGATTTTGCAGAGGGGCTTGTATTTTTGTGCAAAAGGTGATTGGATAAAATGATGGTGGGATAAATCTTATGAAAAAAAATATTTTTCACAATAGTCTTCCACAACTTTGTCACCATGCATAAAATTCAAAGAAATTCTCAATGCCACGGGTTAAGTAACCATTTTACTTAGTCTGCTTTTTCCTTGTCTAGACTGAAGTTTTCAATGGACTTGACTGTGCTGCAAAACAAAGCTGCGGTGTCTCTCTTGAGTTTAGCCAGAGAGCAAATGTAGGAAACTGTGATCATTTCCTTAAAAAATTTTTTCACTTAGGTAGGAGGCACAAAGCATCAGAAATGCATTAAGATTATAAGAAATGCATTTTAAAAATTTTAAACTAAGGTTAAGTTCAAATAGAAGCAAGGGAGATACTGAGAAATGAAACAATTAGGGAGTAGTGCAGAATCATCATGTTGGAAGATTTGTTGAGATTACTTTTATTTTTTGTTGTTTCTTTTCCTGTGGCTTCCTTTCCCTCACTTTCATAAAGGCTCATTTATCTTGGTAAGGTGTTATCTGATCCACTGACCACAGGCTCCCCAGCCTAGACCATTGGCATTTAACTTGTCAAAGGACACAACTTAAATATTCCTTCCTGTTCTAGCAATATGCCACTTTCTAAATAAACAAATATTAAGAAATTTATTAATACTTATTATATGATATGTTCTGCCCTAACACTTTACTGGGATGAACTTGGGCAGAGAAATGAGGCAGAGAGAGATTCGATAACTTTCCCATGATAAGACAGTAGGACTGGATTCAAATCCTAGCAGTCTGGCTCCAAAGCCCAAGTATTTATAAACTATACTTTTTTTTTCCCCACTGGGGACACAAGTCTGAATAACTGTCCACAGACATGAATGGATGTACCATGCCTCTTAAAGAGAAAACAAACATGAATTTGCTTGCTGTTTATAAAACATCATAGAAATACACACAGAAACTGAGAACATTGGATCCTTCTGGGGTAGGACTTGCATAAAGGAGAGATAGTAGTGCAAGGAGAGATTTCCAAGTATATCTTTCTGGAAGTTTTGTATTTTGAAATCCAGATGCATTACTTTCACACACAAAAAAAGGATAAATAAATAAAACAGGGAAAAAAAGAACAATTACGAGAGTCAGTAGATTCTACCATGCCAACAAGAAATTGTAAACCCAACATTAAAAAGGAAAATTAAAGACATCCTTGGGGAATTCAACATGTTTTATTTTGCCAGGCACATGATTTCTTCAATATCCAATTAAATAATACTGTGCTAACTACATTTTCTAACAGAGTGAACATTCACTGTAATGACAGTTTCATCATGCTAAAATCTATTCACAAACCTACACTGTTAAAAAAAGTGCATTTCTAGGAAATTTTATGTACAAATGGAAAACATATCAAGTCATCGAACCGTCAAACTACACAAAATAAAACCAACCAATCAACCACCAACATTCAGTATACGTTAACAATATTTTAAGAAAGAAAATTTTCTTTACATTTGGCAGTTTTGTTCAAGAGGGGCTCTATAATTTTAAAAGTAAAATAATAAAAGTATATACAATTTAATAATGTTCAAAATAGAAGATATTAAATAGCACAAATAATGTTACAACACTAAACACCCTATTGTCTATCAGTTTGGGTTTACATGAAGCAAGGGGACCTGTATAGTTTACCCTATCCTCTGCGTCTAAAACAATTTTACTTTCAACTCTGTACATAGAATAGATTGGCCATAAATACAGAAGATGGTTTTGGCTTTATGCACATTTCTATTTGTGCAAGTAGAGTAGAAATAATGACCTACTTGCAAAACAAACTGCTTTAGAGACTACTTTAGAATCATATACATTTGGAACAATAGCTTTTATTTAATAGGTTTTTTTTTGAATAAACATTATTTATGTTGTGTTTGTTAACTGCTATTTTTGCCCCATTGAGGCTTCCTCTTATAATATCATAATTTACCACCATTTAAATAATAAACTTTATTCCTAGATTTTGATCAGTGATTACATTCATTTTGACAATGATTTTAGTTCTTGATGCTTTATATTGTAGTGCTTAGGAAGGTAATATATCTACCTTGATTACCTTCTTCATGGCTTGTTAACTACAAATAAAACTTTCGTATTAGATTTTGATTAGGTATGATATAAGTTCTGTTTGCACCTAGAAACATGAAAATGTCTTTAAAACTAAGTAAAATGAAAGAGCAAAAGTTGTGTTTTTAAAAGAAATGTGAGGATATGAAGAAAATTTTCATACTTCTCCCATCTAGTTGTTATTTGGGGTAAAAAAAAAATCACTTTTAAATTACTCTAATAAAAGGATCCAAACATACAATTAGAAGATAGTTATTTTATTCATCACAAACTTACCACATTTGTATTTATATACCAGTGAACATAATGTACTAACATTCTTTTAAAATAAAGTATGTCTATTCTTGTTCAAATTAGAATTTTTCTCACTTCTCCACAAAATGAGCATCTCTCCAGCATACATGAAAGAGTATTAAAAAAAAAAGAATCGGTGACTTAAAAATCAGTATGATATCTGAGGTTGGTAAACAAAAAAAAGTGAGTTAATCATTGAAGTTAATTATTGAAGTTAAAAATTAGTAACATTTTTAATAAACTTCTGTCAATAAAATTGCATTTTCTACCTTGTTTTTTTCTATTTTTTTTCCATTTTGATGGTTTCGGCCCTCATATACAAGTTTGATATTTCAAAAGAAATTTCTTCTTATATTTTTTAAAATGCCATACAAACTAGAAAATTAGAATAAACACATTTATCAATTAAACTGTGTAAGATTATATTCTCTGAATCTAGAATAACTTAAAATAACTTCCAAAAAAGAAAGTCCTTTTGTTTGGAAGATTATTACGTAACAATATAAACTTAAATGCTTCACTGACATAATTCCAATTAAAGATATTAATGGTTAGGTGTCCTTTTATCTTCCTGAAACAAGGGAACAGAGATCAATGACAGATATCAAAAACTGATAATTTTTGCAATCTTAAAAGTAACCAATACTATATTTCACTGGAAGCACATAAACTCCATGTTATCTTTTTATGAAAATCGCTCGTGTTTTAGATTCCCTCTTCCTTGTCTCTTTTCTATTCTACATTTCTTTTGACAACTACTCTGTCACATGCATTTATATAACTTTTACTATGTAAAAATTGTGAACTTGGCATTTGGTCTTGTATACAAATGATTGACAGAACTCTAAACCCTTAAAGCAAGGATGGAAGATCACAGGTTATGGCCCTAGTTCAATTAAGGGATGTAAGAATTCTAGTTTTATAGTCGCCATATTGGTTTTGAAGAAAAGGTAAATAAAGATAAATAAAATCTAGGTTAAGTTAAATATTTCTATGCACCATGAGGACCATGACATGTCTAGTGCTAGTCAATATCATACAAGAAAATGCATACTCATTTCAGTTCATGTAACGTTCACCTTTAGGAGTGAGTAACCACCTTTCTCAGGAATTTCCCATGGGTAAAGCACAAGATTCTTTGCTCAGAAGTTGATCACTGAAGACAGATCATTTACCGATGGAAGCATAAGCCCCATTTAAGAAAACATTATGACTCTGGCAGCTGATTCCTCCTATTTCTACTTTTCCGGCTATTGATGAGAGCTTTTAACTTGCCATAGTCCCCTCTCATCTTCTGGGATTCTTCTCCGTGTTGATGTTGCTGCCGAGTATCTTTGCAGTACTGATTAATCATCTGCATTTCTGAGTGGCTGAACGCCCCCAAGATGTCCTTTGGGTGGAAGGGTAAAGCCCTCACAGAGCTGGCCCAGGTCCATGGAGACCATTTGTCTGTAACAACAGCCACCATTTCGGAATCTAAAACTTTAAAGTTGATCTTGGCTATGGTCTGCTTGAAGCTGTTTTCTGTTGCAATGCAGTGATACAGTCCTTGGTCAGAATTCTGAACAGAGCGGATCAGGAGTCCTTGTGAAGTGGCTATGATTCGCTCATTCAGCTTGACCTAAAAGAGAGATATCAAAGTTCTGAATAGCCAACTCTATATATCTTCTAAAAAGATATGACCAACAATACAGAGTGTTAACTTCCTTCTTAGTGGACACAGATTTTTGGTAAGTTCCATTGCCTTTTTTTTTTTTTTTTTTTGCTCAGAAAATCTAGTCTCAGCGGTACTGAATCTATTAAAGAGAGGGTGAAGTTATCACTCATATTGCCCAAAATAGCTTAAAGTGCATTCTCTTTGTATAGAAGTAGTTTCTCCACATATAAGCCAGAGTTTGGGATGTTTCTGGAATGTAAATCACAGTCAACATATATAAATGAAATTCACAGTTTAAAATGTCTATTTTATCCTGTAGTTCTTGCCTTTTATTGTAACTAAAATACTCACTTATTGAGTAAAAACATGAAGCCACAATTAAAGAGTTGAACTTTGCCTTTTTTTCAATGAATGAATGAATATTCCCTTAACTAAAAATTTTGTAAGCAGAGGCAGCATTTTGAACATTATCAAGGGCTTTTTCCTATTATCTAACACAAAGAATGACTAAAAATAAGCTGGAACTCATTATCTTGTAAGTACTCCAAGTGGTTTTACTTTCCAAGGAAAAGTAATAAGAAGCTATGAGGTGAATATTTAATTACTTTACAGGCTTATACTGGAAAAAATATCATTTTCTAGATATCAACTAAATGCTGAAATCCATTTCCTTACAGTTCCCACTATAGTATTGTCAATGAACACATAAAAACCTAAGTGGTGAGTAGTTCCTTCACATGTATACTCAGGAATGCTCTTTCATTGAGGGAAGAAAGAAATTTGACCCAAAGAAAAATAAGTAAAGGCAAAATATAGTATTGAAATACAAAAAAATAGAACAGAACTAGAAAAGAGAGATTAGGAAAAAGTAAGGACAGAAATATATAAAGCAAAATTTTTTATGTTCATTTAATTTTTAAAGTTTAAATGCGCCTTGAAAATAGTTTTAAATAATGTAGAAATGCATTCAGAAATAAAAGAAAAGAAAGCCTTTTCCATTTGTGTGAAATTGGGAAAAATTTTGGGGGCCAGTTTGATAATATCTATTAGCATGTATATAATATTCAGTGCAGACATTTTATTTCTAGGAATTTATATAGAAGATATACTCATACAAGTATGCAGATATTCATTTACATGATGTTTTTGATAAGAGGAAAAACAAGAAATAATGTAACTAGTAGATAGCTTCAGAAAACTTAAGGTATGTTCATACAGTGGAATACTATGCAGCCAAGAAAAATAAGGCAGCTCTACATGTACTGATATGAAGTGTGTGTGTGTGTGTCTGTGTGTCTGTGTGTATGTCTGTGTGTCTGTGTGTATGTATCAGAGAGACAGAGAAAGAGAGAGAGGAAAATAGGAAGATTATGGAGACTATTTGGAGGAATATATAATTCTTAGCAGCCTTATACTCTGAGAAGTGGGAATAAGTATTGATGTGGAGAAGAGGAGGGCTTTTAGTTTTCACTTATGCTATTCAATATGAACTATTTGCATATTTCTCTGCAAGCTTTTTTTTACCATTTGTCTTACTTTTCAAAATAAAAGTTCAATATTTGCACACCATTAATATGAGAAATGTGTATGTTTGCCTAAACTACTAAGGAAGAATTAAGATAAATTTAATTAAATGTTAATAGTTTATTCAACTAAAGTGAGACTGAGTGGAATTGTGATCTGCTTGAATTCTGGACAGATTTTCGTAATTACATTAGAGTTAATTTTTTCATAGTCTTAAATTATGGCATTCTTCTGTTTTTTGAGATTGGAAGAAAAATCAATATAGTCATATTTGAGTCTCCACATTCTTGAAACTTCTGAAATAGAACATTAGAAATACCATAAAAGTGATAAAATTTATGATCCATTCCCTTTTAAATTTCATTTGATAATTCCTGTGACATGTATTCAAGACTGTATATATTCATTTATTTCAATTTTACATAATAGAAATTACATTCACTCATTATATACTATTCCACTGGACTTTCTACTGAATAAAAGAAAAGCATGTTATCTATGTTAGGTAAGCCCCCGTTTGAGTTTTGGATTTCCAATTCACATACACACATACAGACTTTCTCTGGAAGGATGGTTCATGTCCACATGTCATGTTCTAACCTAAGAATTCCATTTCTGTATGATAATCATCATAGTACTTTATGAATTTTACCCCAGATTACTTTGCAAGGCAATTATTCTTATGCTCCATATCCATTCAAAATAATTTTAAATTAATTAGACTACAGACAATTCAAGACTAATTTGATGATAGATTTGATAGCAAAGAAAATAGGTCTCAAACAATAATTTTTTATGAATGAAAAAACTAAAAAAAAAAATTTTATATCATGGAAATCTGGGGCAAGAAGGGGCCCTGAAGTGCATGGAGCTCATCTTTGATAGTTATGTCTCATCTTATGCAAGTGGTCATCAGCCTATGGTTTAATATTCCAGTGACAGGGGACACAAAATTTCCTAAACAGCTCATAACATCTTTGGATAGGCAGGTCTGAGAATTGGGAAGTATTTTCTCATAAAGAGCCAACATCTGTTTCAGTAATTTTGATACAATGCCTGTGTTCTACATCTTGGGATTGTATCCATTCTACATAGCCCTCATTAATCTAATATGTAGTATGGAAACTGTCTACAATAGAACACACACAAATGCAGAAGGCTCTATTTTCTCTTTGCTACATCAGACTTTATGATGTACTGTTAGTACCACTGCAGTCTAGGCTACTTTAATGGTTTATATATACATATGTATTTTTCTTCTTATCCTTTCATTTGTCAGGACAACGTGATATCAATATTATGGAATTCATTATTTATAATATTTCACTCTATGCTGTTTTACAATGTTTTCCTTTTTTTTTTTTTTTTTTTTTTTTGCGGTACGCGGGCCTCTCACTGTTGTGGCCTCTCCCGTTGTGGAGCACAGGCTCCGGATGTGCAGGCTCAGCGGCCATGGCTCACGGGCCCAGCCGCTCTGCGGCATGTGAGATCCTCCCGGACCGGGGCACGAACCCGTGTCCCCTGCATCGACAGGCGGACTCTCAACCACTGTGCCACCAGGGAAGCCCTACAATGTTTTCCTTTTAAAGCAGCTCTTTACAATCAGTGAAAGGTTAATAATATAAGTGTCCTTTTATTTGAAAATCGAGGTTTTTATTACATATCAGTAAATAAAGGCAATGGTCTCATACACAGTGATTCCACATATTACCTAACAAAACCCCAGGAGTTATGAATAATAAAGCAATGGAAACAGATTACCACACAGCAGAAAAATGCTCTTTACCATTTCCTGCTGAGGAAAATTGAACTTTTTTAAAAGCCCCTTTTATCTTGTGAATCACACAAAGCTGTTGTATGAGAACTTAGCTTCTGGATTTGCACACATCTTGTTTCTTTTACAAATGCTTCCTCACAGAAATACCCCCATCTGAGTGCACAAGCTCTTGTTTTAATCACTGTGTTATCAAGGTGAGCAGGAAGAAAGGATTTCTAATTAATCCGTCAACTCTATGGACAAAGCATTTTAAAGAAAGTGGCACTTGTCATCCCAGAGACATTAAAGGATGTTCATATGTCTTTCCTTTTTCATTTGATCTGAACCTCACTGAGGGATGGTGATTTAATGCTCTTTCCAAAGCCCTGACTGATTGCTGCTCTGCTGAGTTACTCACCTCTTTCCTTCTGTCCTCGTCTTTCTGTAACAACCACTTGATAGATGCCTGTGGAGACTTAGGGACACACTCAAGGAAAGTGGTGTTATTTTTTACTCCATACTGAACAATTTCAGCTGCGTTTCTATATGCTGAAGAGCAAAAATAAAAGGAGAGAGGATGACAATGGAATTTGGAACATATTCTATTATTTGAATGTTTGTTTCTCTATAAAATTGTGAGCGACTATGGCAAACCCCAAAGGCAGTCTTAATCATTTAACAAGCAGACTATTATACATTGTTTGCCTGGTTTGTTTAACCTAAAGGGAAGGAGAGAAAGATATAAGGGAATCAATGTTTATTCAAGAATTACTTTACACGAAGGAATACACTTAATATCATCTTGAACATTTAATTATTATAACATCTTTGAGAATTAAATTTTCTCAGCTTTTCATAGCTGAACACATTGAGGCTGTGAGTTATGAGGAAACATATCCTAGTTAAAGAATTAGTAAGTGCCAGGCAATACTGAAGCCAAGTTCATCCCACCCTTGAACTCCATACTCAGTGTGGTGTAGATTAAATTCGGAAAGGCAGAAAAGGCAGAAAGCAAGGTGTGGCCACAGTGGGATGTAATGGTTGAGAAAACGATCTTTGAAATCAGATTTTACCCGAGGTAAAATCTTGACTTTATCACTACTGGCTGTGTAACCTTAGAGAAGTTATTTAATATCTCTGTGCTTCAGTTTTACTTGGTTCTAAAACAGACATTTTCAGACATTCTTTACTGAAATTCTTAAATTAGGAAGAGTATTTAGTATGATCATGTGGTAGCTTAGACATGGGCAGAATTCTCATTCATAAAGTGGGAATAGGAATAGACCTTACTTAAGAATAATTTCTTGAGCACTGAAATAATCCATGAAAAAGCACTTAGCTCAGGTTTTGACACAAAATCAACATCGCTGTTTGTTCATCATTACCTCCACTGCAAATACTCTACCACTATGACTGACACTCGGATTTATAAAATACTCAGCAAACAGAGAAATAGTAACCTGGCTTTATTCCCTCAATTAGATGTATGGAACAATTAAGCAAAACGTGTCTCAATTTTCTTCTTGTAGTTAGTGTAGTTAGTGACAAGAATTTCATTCTTTAAATAAAAACAAAAATGCCCAGACTCAAAAAGATTAGCAACAGGAATCTCAGTGTTAAGTTAACAACAGTACCTCTGTAGCACCTTGGTGAGCCTGGAGGAAGGTCCCTCTGTTGGTGGGGTGGAGGTGGAGGGAGGGGGTCAGTGGGAAAAGTATAATAACATAATATCTCCATGTCAGGATGGGAAGAAAAGAATTAGATTAATTGTAAGATACAAGGCAGGACTGCCAGAAGTAAATGGAATGGTTGTAAACTGTAAAACCAAGGCATTAAAGTACACCCATGTTCAGAGCAGGATAATTCATAATAGCCAACTTTTGGAAGCAGTGCAAGTGTTCATTGATGGATGAGTGGGTAAACAAAATGCGATATATATTATACATACAATGGATTATGTTTTCACCTTCAACAGGAAAAAAAATATTCTGACACATGTTACTACATGAATGAAACCTGAAGAAGACATTAGGCTAAGTGAAATAAGCCATTTACAAAAGGACAAATATTGTATGATTCCACTTATATGAGATATCTAGAGTATTCAGATTCATAGAGACAGAAATTAGAACAGTGGTTGCCAGAAGCTGGGGAAGGGGGAATAGGGAGTTAGTGTTAATGGTTATGGAGTTTAACTTCGGGATGATGGAAAAGTTGTGGTGTTGGTTGCACAACATTGTGAATGTACTTAATGCCACAGAACTGTACACTGTAAAATGGTTAAAATAGTAAATTTTGTTATGTAATTTAACACAGTAAAAAACAAACAAACAAGATGTTATATTTTCTTCAGTGGTAAACAAAAAAATAAGTAAATTTTTTTCTTCAGAAAGAAAATAATGTCTAGGAAAATCTATAATTACTATCTTTGAGACTTACCTACGAACATATCCAAAGTATCTGTGTTCCCGGACTTTTGTTTTACAAAATTCTTAGTATACACACAAATAATATTTAATTTTTAATTACCATATATGAATACCACTAATTTTTTATAGTGAATCTTTCTTTAAAATGACATACTTGAATCTATTACAAGGTTTCCCTTACTGAAATGTGATACTGAGCACTGCTAGTCTTTACCAAGTTTGACCACTTTTAATTACCTTTTAGATTAAATCCTCTGCATTGAGTCAATGGATTTCCATGTCTCACATCTTGCCGTCGGCTCCTCCTATAAAGCACAGAAGTATATACAAGTGACTTAGAATTAACATCACCAATTATACCACATTTAAAAGATTTCAGTTTAAATTTTGCAATCTTCTGATTGCCTAAGCTTTCATAAAGAAAGGTGGTCTGATTATCTGCATTTTTTTGTTCAATGCTTCAAATATAGTGTGGGTACTTAACCTTGTTTTCAATCTGAATTAATTCAGACTCTCCCCATCTACCACTTGTGATAGATGAACCTCCTATTATGTGTACATCCTGGGTAAATGCCAGATTCCAAGTTAATATTGTAAATTTTTATTTTAGAGACATTCATAGAAAATTTTCTAAGATGATAACTCCAAAGTATAAACTCACTAGCATCTTCCTCCTTATAATTTTTTCTTAAATAAGTACAATTCTCATACAAAAGTCAATGCTTTCAAACCATTTCCAGAGATACTAAAAAGTTTCCAGAACAAGAGATACAGAGAACATGGATTTTTAGTATAAAGGTAAGCAAAAATTTTCATTTACTAGAATAAGAATTTTCCTTCACGTTTTTATTTTGAAAAATTTCAAGACTACAGAAAAGTGGATATATGAATACAATGAATGATGGTATACCTAGACTCATAAATCGTGTTTTGCCATATTTATTTTTTCTCTCATATGCAAGTATATGTCATGTATATACTGTGTATGCACATATATGAAAATCTTTGGAAAATAAGTTGCAGACATGATAATTTTACACCGTTAAATGTATGTGTCTTCTAAGAATAAGTAATTTCCCTACATAAGAACAATATCATTATTATACTAAAGATATCAATATTTATTTAATAATACTATATAATACACATTTTATATTAAAATTTCCCTACTTGTCCCCAAAATATCCCTTATGAAGTTTTTAAAGTTTATTCAGGATCCAATCAAGGTTCACTTAGGGTATTTAGTTGTTACATATCACCAACTTAAGCATTTCAAAAATTTAGTTACATCCTTTGTAAGTTGGTCATTATTTAAATTAAAGTTACTTGCAAACTATTTAATTTCTTGTCTTAGATTCACTTACATATTAGCTTCAATTGTATTACATAGTGCAACAAATCAAAATAGAGCAACTGAAATTCTCTTAGCAATGAATCGTGGACATGAACATGGTTATAAGAGAGAAGAAAGGCAACACTCTTCGAATATTGGGAGTACAGGGGTAGATCAGTTGTTTATTATCAGTGCTGAAAAGTATATATGGATAAGCATATCACTTAATTGGGTTAGTTAAGTCTCTTAATATTTTTAACCTTAATGATAAATTAAAATATTCAGTAAGAAGAAGGGAAATATTAAAATCACACTGGGTTTATAAAATTTGCAAAGCAAAATGAACCTCAAAGTCAATGATAATGAAAAAAATTATTTTAAGGTTACAGCAAATAGTTAATAGTTTAAATAATCAAGGGATTATATACATCTATTTATGAAAATATGAGTACAATTTTTGTGTCATTTAAGTATTGTTTCTCCCAAAAAGCCACATGATGCTTATTCAGTTGTATATTTCTTTACAATCACACACACACAAACTAGTGGAAGTCACTCTTGTCTCAGAAATTACGATTAATACTGTATTTTAGAATAGATCCTATGTCAGGTTTTTACTGCATTGTATTTGCTATATTTTGAAGTCACAGCATTATTTACTACCAGCTAACTTGTGAGCGTATATTATATGAGAACCATATGACAGTTCTTATGGCTGAACAGGTCATTTTCAGCCATCTAGACAAGCAATATTACTCACAATGGTTAAACTTATTGTCCTGTGATCAGCACTGTGTTATGATTTACTCAAGTACATGAACCTCCAAGCTGGGTGATCTGAATTTGCGGTATCACATAGCTTCCAGACATTCAAATATCATTCAAATACCATCGTTATGGCTTGGCTTAAATGATGAAAACAACAAGGCAGCCATCTGCACTTTCTATATGTGTAGATTCCCTTTCAGGCATTTGTATAGCATTGTGAAAGCATGAGGGTAGACAGTCATATTATATTGCATTTAGGATTGGGGATTTGGCTCAAGTTGCCAATGTTTCTGCCATTATAGTCTATTCTTTTGGATAAACAATGAAATCATCTACTTCTTGTGTAAAAAAGCAGATATTTACTTTAAGGGTGAACTGATTATCTTGTCTTAAAGTTTCCAACTTCATGTCTGAATCCATAATAAATAACATTTGAGATTAAATTGTAATATTTGATACAGATGCACAAATAAAGGTAGTTGAGGGTGAAGAGGAAAAATGCTTATGTTGTTTACTATGAAAAAACTTTTTTTAAAAAAAGAAACTACCGAGTCAATGATACTTAACAACTCTATTATGTCAAAATATAACCTCCATTGACTTCCAAGTGTAACTGTACTTCTTTGTTTCCATACAAAGAACATGTTTTTGTTTTTCATGCCTATGAATTCCTCTACATGATCCTTGTGTTCCAGTTAGATAGTGCAATCGAAATAAAACCAGGTAAGTTAACACTATTAAAGAAAATGAAAAATACTCCAAATGATCATTTTCATATTACTATTTAATCTCTAAAGAAAACAAATGCTACATATGGGAATTTGGGAAATAATTCATGCAGCAAACATGTTTTGTATTCACTATAACTGTATGCTTAAAAAAGTTTGGGAATAATTTGGAGAATTTAAATAGTATAGATAGTTTTTTTGTTTGTTTGTTTTGCGGTATGCAGGCCTCTCACTGTTATGGCCTCTCCCGTTGTGGAGCACAGGCTCCAGACGCACAGGCTCAGCAGCCATGGCTCACAGGCCTAGCCACTCTGCGGCACGTGGGATCTTCCCGGACCGGGGCACGAACCCGTGTCCCCTGCATCGGCAGGCGGACTCTCAACCACTGCACCACCAGGGAAGCCCATATAGATAGTTTTAATGAAACTCCCAGTATGCTAGCCAAAGACAGGTAAGCATAGGCCAAGGAATACCTTATATATGTGTGTATATGTACACACACACACAGAAGTCAAAACCACAATAAGATATCACCTCACACTTATTAGAATGGATATATATATATATATGTGTGTGTGTGTATATATATATATATATATATATATATATATATATATATATATACACACAGTATTTTTTTGGATCTCTGTGATAGAATTAAGACACTGCTAGAGGTATCAAGATAGCTCCTTAAATCCTTAGTTTCTTTTTCAGCCCATGATACGTGTTTTTTTTCCTATCTGTACTTGAAAAACTGTGGTATAATTGACATATAACATTATATTAGTTTCAGGTGTACAGTTTCATATTTATATATATTGCAAAATGATCACCACAGTAAGTCTAGTTAACATCTGTCACCTTACATAGTCAATTACAAAAGGGTTTATTTTTTCCTATGATGAGGACTTTTAAGATCTACTCTCCTAGCAACTTTCAAATATGCACTACAGTATTATTAAGCAGTCACCATGCTTTACCTTACATACCCATGACAATTATTTTGTAACTGGAAGTCTGTACCTTCTGACCCCCTTTTGCCCATTTTTCCCACCACCACCACCCCTACCTCTGGCAACCACAAATCTGTTCTCTGTATCTATGAGCTCGCTTTTGTTGTTGTTTTTAAAATTCCACATAAAAGTGAGATCACACAGTATTTGTCTTTCTCTGTCTGACTTATTTTCCTTAGCATAATGCCCTCAAGGTCCAACCATGTTGTCAGAAATGGCAAGATTCCATCATTTTTTATGGCTGAAGAGTATTCCATTGTGTGTGTGTATGTAAGTATGTACCTATCAATCTATCTATCTATCTATCTATCTATCTACCATATCTTCTTTATTCATTCATCCACTGATGGACACTTGGGTTGTTTTCATGTGTTTGCTATTGACAATAATGTTGCAATAAACATGTGGGAGCATATATCTTTTTGAATTAGTGTTTTTGTTTTCTTTGGATAAGTACCCACAAGTGGAATTGTTGGATTGCATGGTAGTTCTATTTTTATTTTTTTCGGGAACCTATACACTTTGCCACAGTGGGTGCACCAATTTACATTCACATCAACAGTTCACAAGGGTTCCCTTTCTTCCACATCCACGGTAACACTCGTTATTTTTTGACTTTTTGATCATAGCCATTCTAACAGGTATGAGGTGATAACTCACCGTGGTTTTTGATTTGCATTTCTCTAATGATTAGTGATTCTGAACATCTTTTCATGTGCCCCTTGTTTATCTGTATGTCTCCTTGGAAAATGTCTGTTCAGATCTTCTGACCATTTTTAATCAAATTATTTGTATTTTTGCTATCGAGTGGTATGAATTCTTTATACTTTTTTTTAATAGATCTTTATTGGAGTATAATTGCTTCACAATACTGTGTTAGTTTCTGTTGCACAACAAAGCAAATCAGCCATATGCATACACATGTCCCAATATCCCCTCCCTCTTGAGGCTCCCACCCCTCTTCCCTATCCCACCCCCTCTAGGTCATTGCAAACCACTGAGCCGATCTCCTTGTGCTATGCTGCTGCTTCCCATCAGCCAACTATTTCACATTCGGTAGTGTATATATGTTGATGCTACTCTCACGTCGCCCCAGCTTCGCCCTCTGACCCCATGTCCTTAAGTCCATTTTCTATATCTACCTCTTTATTTCTGCCCTGAAACTAGGTTCATCAGTACCATTTTTTTTTTTTTTTAGATTCCACATATATACGTTAACATAAGGTATTTGTTTTTCTCTTTCTGACTTGCTTCACTCTATATGACAGACTCTAGGTCCATCCACCTCACTACAAATAATTCAATTTCATTTCTTTTTATGGCTGAGTAATATTCCATTGTATATATGTGCCACATCTCCTTATCCATTCATCTGTGGATGGACATGTAGGTTGCTTCCATGTCCTGGCTATTGTAAATAGTGCTGCAATGAACATTGTGGTACATGTCTCTTTTTGAATTATGGTTTTCTCAGGGTATATGCCCAGTAGTGGGATTGCTGGGTCATATGGTGGTTCTATTTTTAGTATTTTAAGGAACCCCCATACTGTTCTCCATAGTGGCTGTATCAGTTTACATTCCCACCAGCAGTGCAGGAGGGTTCCCTTTTCTCTACACCCTCTCCAGCATTTGTTGTTTGTAGATTTTCTGATGATGCCCATTCTAACCAGTGTGAGGTGATACCTCATTGTAGTTTTGATTTGCACTTCTCTAATAATTAGTGATGTTGAACATCGTTCCATGTGCCTCTTGGCCATCTGTATGTCTTCCTTGGAGAAATGTCTATTTAGGTCTTCCGCCAATTTTTTAACTGGATTGTTTTTTGATATTGAGCTCCATGAGCTGTTTGTATATTTTGGAGACTACTCGTTTGTCTGTTGTTTCATTTGCAAATATTTTCTCCCATTCTGAGGGTTCTCTTTTTGTCTTGTTTATAGTTTCCTTTGCTGTGCAAAAGCTTTTAAGTTTCATTAGGTCCCATTTGTTTATTTTTGTTTTTATTTCCATTACTCTAGGAGGTGTGTCAAAAAAGATCTTGCTGTGGTTTATGTCAAAGAGTGTTTTTCCTATGTTTTCCCTAAGAGTTTTATAGTATCTGGTCTTACATTTAAGTCTTTAATCCATTTTGAGTTTATTATTGTGTACGGTGTTAGGGAGTGTTCTAATTTCATTCTTTTACATGTAGCTTTCCAGTTTCCCCAGCACCACTTATTGAAGAGACTGTCTTTTCTCCATTGTATATCCTTGCCTCCTTTGTCATAGACTAGTTGACCATAGGTACATGGGTTTATCTCTGGGCTTTCTATCTGTTCCATTGATCTATGTTTCTGTTTTTGTGCCAGTACCATACTGTCTTGATTGCTGTAGCTTCGTGGTATAGTTTGAAGTCAGGGAGCCTGATTCCTCCAACTCCCTTTTTCTTTCTCAAGATTGCTTTGGCTATTCAGGGTCTTTTCTGTTTCCATACAAATTGTAAAAATTTTTGTTCTAATTCTGTGAAGAATGCCATTGGTAGTTCAATAGGGATTGCATTGAATCTGTAGATTGCTTTGGATAGTACAGTCATTTTCATAATATTGATTCTTCCAATCCAAGAACATGGTATATTTCTCCATTTGTTTTTGTCATCTTTGATTTCTTTCTTCAGTGTTTTACAGTTTTCTGAGTACCAGTCTTTTGCCTCCTTAGGCAGTTTATTCCTAGGTATTTTATTCTTTTTGTTGCAATGATGAATGGGATTGTTTCCTTAATTTCTCTTTCTGATTTTTCATTGTTGGTGTGTAAGAATGCCAGAGATTTCTGTGCATTAATTTTGTATCCTGCAACCTTAGCAGATTCATGATTAATTCTAGTAGTTTTCTGGTGGCATCTTTAGGATTTTCTATGTATAGTATCATGTCATCAGCAAACAGTAACAGTTTTACTTCTTCTTTTCCAATTTGTATTCCTTTTATTTCTTTTTCTTCTCTGATTGCTGTGGCTGGGACTTCCAAAACTATGTTGAATAAGAGTGGTGAGAGTGGACACCCTTATCTCATACCTGATCTTAGTGGAAATGCTTTCAATTTTTCACCATTGAGTATGATGTTGGCTGTGGGTTTGTCATATATGGCCTTTATTATGTTGAGGTAGGTTCCCTCTATGCCCATTTTCTGGAGAGCATTTATCATAAATGATGTTGAATTGTGTCAAAAGCTTTTACTGCATCTATTGAGATGATCATATGGTTTTTATTCCTTAATTTGTTAATGTGGTGTATCACATTGATTGATTTGCGTGTATTGAAGAATCCTTGCATCCCTGTGATAAATCCCACTTGATCATGGTGTATGATCCGTTTAATGTGTTATTGGATTCTGTTTTCTAGTATTTTGTCCAGGATTTTTGCATCTATGTTCATCAGTGATATTGGTCTATAATTTTCTTTTTTTGTGATATCTTTTTCTGGTTTTGTATCAGGGTGATGGTGGCTTCATAGAATGAATTTGGGAGTGTTTCTCCCTCTGCAATTTTTTGGAAGAGTTTGAGAAGGTTAGGTGTTAGCTCTTCTCTAAAAGTTTGATAGATTTCTCCTGTGAAGCCATCTGGTCCTGGACTTTTTTTTGTTGGAAGATTTTTAATTACGGTTTCAATTTCATTACTTGTGATAGTTCTTTTTATATTTTCTTATTCTTCCTGGTTCAGTCTTGGAAAATTGTACCTTTCCAAGAATTTGTCCAGTTCCTTGTGGTTGTCCATTTTATTGGCATATAGTTGTTTGTAGTAGTCTCTATAATCCTTTGTATTTCTGCAGTGTCAGTTGTGATTTCTCCTTTTTCACTTCTATTTTTATTGACTTACTTCCTCTCCATTTTTTTCTTGATGAGTCTAGCTAAGGGTTTATCAATTTTGTTTATCTTCTCAGAGAACCAACTTTTAGTTTTATTGATTTTTGCTATTGTTTTCTTCATTTCTGTTTCATTTATTTCTGATCTGATCTTTATGATTTCTTTCCTTCTACTGACTTTAGGTTTTCTTTGTTCTTCTTTCTCTAGTTGTTTTAAGTGTAAGGTTAGATTGTTTATTTGAGATTTTTCTTGTTTCTTGAGGTGAGATTGTATTGCTATAAACTTCCCTCTTAGAACTGCTTTTGCTGTGGCCCATAGGTTTTGGGTTGTCGTGTTTTCATTATCATTTGTTTCTATGTATTTTTTTATTTCTTCTTTGATTTCTTCAGTGATCTCTCGGTTATTTAGTAGCGCACTGTTTAGCCTCCATGTATTTGTGTTTTTTACATTTTTTTCCTGTAATTGATTTCCAATCTCATAGCATTGTGGTCAGAAAAGATGCTCGATATGATTTCAATTTTCTTAAATTTTCCAAGTCTTCATTTGAGACCCAAGATATGATCTATCCTGGACAATGTTCTATGTGCACTTGAGAAGAAAGTGTATTCTGCCACTTTTGGGTGGAATGTTCTATAAATATCAGCTAGATCTATCTGGTCTATTGTGTCACTTAAAGCTTGTATTTCCTTATTTATTTTCTGTTTGGATGATCTGTCCATTGGTGTAAGTGGGGTGTTAAAGTCCCTTACTATTATTGTGTTACTGTTGATTTCTCCTTTCATGGTTGTTAAGCATTTGCCTTAAGTATTGAGGTGCTCCTATGTTGGGTGCATAAACATTTATAATTGTTATATCTTCTTCTTGGATTGATCCTTTGATCATTATGTAGTGTCCCTCCTTATCTCTTGTAACAGTCTTTATTGTAAAGTATATTTTATCTGATATGAGTATTGCTACTCCAGCTTTCTTTTGATTTCCATTTTCATGGAATATCTTTTTCCATCTCTTCACTTTCAGTCTGTATATGTCCCTAGGTCTGAAGTGGGTCTCTTGTAGACAGCATATATATAGGTCATGTTTTTGTATCCTTTCAGCCAGTCTGTGTCTTTTGGTTGGGTCATTTAATCCATTTACATTCAAGGTTATTATTGATACATATGTTCCTATGACCATTTTCTTAATTGTTTTGGGTTTGTTTTTGTGGGTCTTTTTCTTTTCTTGTGTTTCCTGCTCAGAGAAGTTTCTTTAGCATTTGTTCTAAAGCTGGTTCCATGGTGCTGAATTCTCTTAGCTTTTGCTTTTCTGAAAAGCTTTTCACTTCTGCATCGAATCTGAAGGAGATCCTTGCTGGGTAGAGTAATCTTGATTGTAGGTTTTTCTCTTTCATCACTTTAAGTATATCCTGCCACTCCCTTCTGTCCTGCAGAATTTCTGCTGAAAAATGAGCTGATAACTTTATTGGGGATTCCTTTGTATGTTGTTTTTTTTTTTTTTCCTTGCTGCTTTTAATATTTTTTCTTTGAATTTAATCTTTGTTGGTTTGATTAATATGTGTCTTGGTGTATCTTTCCTAGGGTTTATCCTGTATGGGAGTCTCTGTGCTTCCTGGACTTGGGTGACTATTACCTTTCCCATGTTAGGGAAGTTTTCAACTATAATCTCTTCAAATATTTTCTCAGACCCTTTCTTTTTTTTTTTTCTTCTTCTGGGACCCTTATAATTTGAATGTTGGTGTGTTTAGTGCTGTCCTGGAGGTCTCTGATATTGTCTTCAATTCTTTTCATTCCTTTTTCTTTATTCTGCTCCTTGGAAGTTATTTCCACAATTTTGTCTTTCAGCTCACTTATTCGTTCTTCTGCCTCAGTTATTCCGTTATTGATTCCTTCTAGTGCATTTTTCAATTCAGTTATTGTGTTGTTCATCTCTGTTTGTTTGTTCTTTAGTTCTTCTAGATCTTTGTTAAACATTGCTTATATTTTCTCAATCCGTGCCTCCATTCTATTTCTGAGATTCTGGATCATCTTTACTATCATTACTCTGAATTCTTTTTCAGGTAGATTGCCTATTTCCTCTTCATTTATTTGGTCTTGTAGGTTTTTACCTTGCTCCTTCATTTGTGACATATTTTTTTGCTGTGTCATTTTTTTTTTTTTTTATGAGTGGGATTGTGTTCCTATCTTACTGGTTGTTTGGCCTGAGGCTTCCAACACTGGAGTTTTTCGGCTATTGGGTAGAGCTGGGTCTTGGTGCTGAGACAAGGAACTCTGCGAGACCTCACTCTGATGAATATTCCCTAGGATCTGAGGTTCTCTGTTAGTCCAGTTGTTCGGACTCAGAGCTCCCACTGCAGGAGCTTTGGCCCAACCCTGGGTTTGTGAACCAAGATCCCGCAAAACACCTGGGGTGGCAAAAAAAAAAAAAAAAAAGAAGAATAGCAAAGTAAAAAATAAAATTAGACTAGGAAACTAACAGATATGTTAGGAAGAATATAAAAGTAAAAATATAGATGAATCAACAACTGGAAGGTACATTAGTACTACAACAGTAAAAAAGAGGAGGAGGGAAAAGAAAAAAAAGGGGGGGGGGAAGGCCTTGGCTGTGGAAGGCAGGGCCTAAGCAAGGGCGAGGTTTGGGCGGTGGGTGGGGCCAAACCTCGCCCTTGCTTAGGCCCTGCCTTCCACAGCCAAGGCTGGAAAAGGCCCTGGGGGCTGTGGGGGTGTGGGGCTTAGGCTCAATGGAACAGAAGGGGCCCAGGTGTGCCCCCCACCCCTGTTCCCAGAGGGCGGGGGACCTCACCTGGGATCCCAGCAAGCTTCTTGGGCATGAGTGGGCAGGGAAATGCCGTCCTCTCATCTCCTGCTCCTCTGGTCTGGGAGGGCCCCTCCTGCCTGCCTCTCCTGATCTCCTTGGCCTCAGGGGCACAGATCCTATCTGGCTTCCACTTCTTCTATCCCCTCAGTCCCCCTACGTCCTGCTGGTTCACTTTGGGGTTCCTCCCATCTCCTTCAGCATCAGAGTCCCCCACCAGTGGCCAGCAGGTGCCCTAGTTGTGGGGAGACACTAACTCTGCATCTTCGCACACGGCCATCTTGACTCCGCCTCCTCTTTATACATTTTGGATAATAACCCCTTATAGGATATATGTTTTGCAAATATTTTCTCCCATTCAGAAGGTTGCCTTTTCATTTTGTTGGTGGATTTCTTTGCTGTGCAGAAGCATTTTAGTTTGATATAGTCCCACTTGTTTATTCTTGCTTTCATTACTTTTGCTTTTGGAGTCAGATCCAAGAACTAATCACCAAGACATATCAATGAGCTTACTACCTACATTTTCTTTCAGGAGTTTTGTGGTTTCACGTCTTATGTTTAAGTCTTCAGTTCATTTTGAGTAAATATTTGGGTGTGGTGTACGAGAGTAGTCTAGTTTCATTCTTTTGCATGTGGCTGTCCAGTTTTCTCAATACTATTTATTGAAGCGCCTGTCCATTCCACATTGTATATTTTTGGCTCCTTGGTTGTAAATTAATTGAGTATATATGCTTGGGTTTGTTTCTGGGCTCTCGTCTCTTCCCTTGATCTATGTGCCTGTTTTTATGCCAATGCCATACTGTTCTGATTACTCTAGCTTTGTAGTATAGTCTAAAGTCAGGGAGCATGATTCAATCAGCTTTTTCTTCTTCCTCAAGATTCCTGTGGATATTCAGGGTCTTTTGTGGTTCCATACAAACTTTAGGATTGCGTGTTCTATTTCTGTGAGAAATGTCATTGGAATTTTGATAGGGGTTACCTTTAATCTGTAGACTTTGAAATTATCCAGGCCACTTTTCCCTACTCCAGATTCATATTTCTAATTGCCTACACAACATCTCCACTTGAATATCTCATAGGCAGCATTAACTTAACATTATTTTTCTCTCCACAAACCTGCTCCTTCCACAGTCTTCTCTTTCTCAGGAAATGACATGTACATACTTCTGATGCTCAGTTCTGAAAACTTGCTCATTTTTGAGTCCTCTATTTCTCTAACATCCCTACATGTAATATGTCAGCAGATTCTGTGAACCCTTGAACCCTATTCAGAATCAGACCACTTTTGGCTACCTCCACTTCTATCATCCCTTTGCAAGCCAACATTGTATCTCACTTGGATCATTAGTTAGTAGCCTAACTGTCTTGCAGCTTCTATTTCTTCTTTCCCATATCTTCTTCCCATCTCAAGACTTCAATCACAGCCAAACCCAACCAGACGATCTTTTTAAACCAAAAGTCAAAAAATATCACTCCTGAGCACAAAAACTCTCAGCAGTTTCCCATTTAACTCTAAATAAAGGACCTTCAATGATTTACTAAGTCCTACGTCATCTGGCATTCTGATCCCTTTTCTTCCTACCCTTTTTTTTTCTCCCTACCCTTTTTTTTTCTCATTCCAGTATCGTCCCATTAGTCTTGGTGTTGTTTTTTGGACAATCCTGGCACACTTAAGCTTTAAGGATTTCTGGCCCCTCTCTCCGAAATGCTGTTCTCCCGAATAATGGTGGTATCACCTCATGGTATCATTCATCATCACATTCAAGCCTTTGTTCAAATATACCTTCAGTAAGGCCTCCCCTTACTGCCCTTAAATGCCCACCCATTTAACAATGCAATCCCCTGCTTCCACATGCCCTATCTCCTTTCCCTGCTCTTATAAAAGTTATAGGTCTTATCATTATTTGATATACTGGGGGGTTTCTTTCTTTATTTGTTAATTGTCTGTATTCCCCCTCTAGAACTTATTATCCCTAAGGCAGAGATTTTTGTCCTTTTGTTGTTAGTTTTTTTCCTGTTATATGCCTAGCTCTAGAATACTGCCTGGCAAATAATTGTCTCATGATACAAATTTATTGAAGTAATAGATAAAAAGATTAGAATAATCTTGATATGCAGAAGTGCTAGGGTTGTTTTAATCTGTCAAGTCCTTAAAGGCCTATATCTTTTTTGTTGTTGTTTGTTAGTTTTGTGGTATGCGGGCCTCTCACTGTTGTGGTCTCTCCCATTGAGGAGCACAGGCTCCGGATGTGCAGGCTCAGCAGCCATGGCTCACGGGCCCAGCTGCTCCGTGGCATGTGGGATCTTCCCGGACCGGGGCATGAACCCGTGTCCCCTGCATCGGCAGGCGGACTCTCAACCACTGCGCCACCAGGGAAGCCCAGGCCTATATCTTTAACAGAGAATAAAGGAGGTATAAAACACCATCACCCCAGTGATTTTACTTGAAATATCACTGGTGCTCAAGGCTGGTCCTATTTGCTCTCTCCTGATGACCTGTGTTTTATAGGTTTTCCTCCTGTCACCCATTATGACCCATATCAAATTTTGACTGAAAATAGCTGTGACCTTGGTTAAACCTAAATTCTGCTTATTCTTTGTTCTATAATTTCACTACTGGTGTTTCCTTCCAACTTGGTGCAAGTTGGTTCAGAGTTTCCTGCCTAAGTCTTCTCTTGGATAAAAGGCACTATGCCTCAGACTGCCTTAACCTCTTAATCTAACCAGCAGTCAAGCACTCACCATTCTAAGGGGTAAAGCATGGTCATCAAGGTTTTGAAAGTGTTCACGGTACCCATTCTGGAGCGATGCTCCTGTTGCCTGAAGTAGGACAAGCATTTGATTACAGGGGAATTAAGCGGCCAGGGAAATCCTAGGAAAGTTAGATTTAAGGATATCTGAAGCATATAAAACAAAAAAGATAAAAATTAGGTAATGTGAGAGTTAAATGCTGCTTGAAACATTTGAGGTGCGGATTGTGTTGCAGAGGAATGTTAAAAGGAGAAAGGAATTTTTCCAAAGTACTGCATTTTAATATGTCTGTGAGAATCTCAAGTTATAAAGCAGGGCCATTTTCTGTTTTGTTGTTGCTGTTTTTTTTAATATGTTAATCGCAAACTCCTAATTTATCTCCTCCCAACCCCCACCCCTCTGTCTCCCTTGGTAACCATAAGTTTGTTTTCTATGAATGGCCATTTTCTTTATTCAAAGACTACATATGGTGCTAAACTTAGCTACTACTTTTAGTATCATTTTACAGAGTACTGCAATAGAACTGATTTTAATAATGTGGAGCATTGCTTAATTGTCTGATGATGTCAATTTTGATTTTCAGCTGAATATTAATACTCACCGTTTCCCGGTTGGATAGAACCTAGAGCAAGCATGGCCATCCCAGGCGCAGTAAGGGTCTCTTGCCAGGCAGCAGTCAGCACAGGCTGTACCGTAGATGTGGCAGCGATGCAGAGATACTTGGGAAAGTCCTTCATTGGAGCTCACATACAACTGTTGCTATTAGAAGAATGATGGTGATTTATTTCAGATGTGGAAGTTAAAAGTGGACTTCCAGCAGGAACACAATATAATATATGCCCACAAACCCTTGGATTCATTTTGAAATAGACTAAAAACAAGAAGCAAAGTACAGAAGGGTATAAAGCCAAAATAAATAGAATTTTCCTATGTTAATATGCCTATAACATTACCACTTTCCTGTTTAAAAAAAAAGTTCAGAGTACCATGTAGAATGGTAATGTATTTTAGACATTGGGATTCATTGTTCTCTCAGATTTGAGCTAATGTATTACAGATTTAAATTATGATGTTTGCCTTTTTTCTTTGAATGCTGTCTCTTGGCAAAGCACAAGGCAGCTTTCTTATTCTTCAAGTCTGGCAAACCATTACCTTGTAAATTTGAAAAAGTAGAGTCTAAAATAAAGGGCACTTTTATGTTTAGAAAAAATAGATGGTAAATATTAGATAAAAATATTAGATTAAAAAAAATTTCACATGCCTTTGAAAGTCACTTATTACCGAGAGCAATTTTAAAATTATTTAGAAGACTGTAAGTATTTATATTTAGACATGTTTTAAACTTTCTGTATGATCCCAAGATCTTCAGCAGCCTAAGTCATAAATAAAGATTTCATCCTCCTTCATTTGTACAGTGGCAAGAGCTTATTATGATATTTCTCCAACTCTTTTAGCTGTGCATAAAGCCGTTCTCAGGAGTTGAAGGGATGTTTCTAATTCACAGTCCTTATTTTACAAAGGACTGATAATATGTAATTCAAGTTAACATAGAATTTCTAAGCTGGAACTTGAATACATGCACATGTGCACACATATGTGTGTGTGTCTGTATGTAAATAAATTTAGAAATTATATATAAATTTAAATATTATATATAAATTATATTTTAAAATTATATATAAATTTAAAAATTATATGTAGATTTAAAACTAAATCAGTGAGGGCACCATTGGTCTATCAGGTTCTGGAGGCACATCTCTGAGATTCAGATCCCAGCTACCACAAATTTGCTGGTTAACTTTTCTGAATCTCAGCTTCCTCTTTGGTAAGACTGAGACAATATAGCACTTACTCTATAGATTTTATGTAAGAACTAAATATAAGGGCTAACTCCACATAAAATGCTTAGAATAGTTTCCGGCACCTAAGCGCTTAATGAATATTAAGCAATAGTATTAGTAAACTACCAATGAACAAGCTAGCAATTTATACATTTTCAATTCTAATTAATCATTTGAATCACATCTCAGACTAGCACGTGTAATATAAAATAATTATTTTATTCAGATCAATGAATTTTTCAGAAAATAGGCTGAAAATTACTGATCCCCATTTGAGACATTCAAGCTATAAGAAAACAAGTGCATGTTTTGACGATAATCATTTCTCTAGAAATATTTGAAATAAATGTTCATTGAGTACATTAATAAATAATACAGTGAATGCATCAACCTCATTAAAATATTTCAGGGAAACTTGTTTATTTGAGGAAAGGATACAGGTAATTCCATTCTAGAAATTATCTTTTTTATTAATCTATTTTCTGCTATATGGAATGCAAGGATAAATTAGAGAATAAAGGAGCATAAAATGAAAAGTAAAATTTTTAGTTTGAGCATTAGAGAAGGTACTAAATTCGTGGAATTTAAATATATATAAAATACCATTGGCAATTTGTAGTTCTTTCACACTGAAAAAATAATGCAATACATAGTTGTGTAAGTGAATTCTCCCCCAAATCAAACAATTACCTTGCCCTGAATCTGATTGCTTTAATTAAACATTTTAAATTACCTACAACATAAGATGTTGAAACAAATTTAATACTCAGTCTTTCCAGGGTATGTTTGTGCTGTACACTGCAATTTAATGGAATGGATTGTGTATTACAAGTTCACCAGCTGAATTATGAGCTGAAACCTATAATTGTATACTGTACTATTATGTCACACAAATGGCTTTGTGTCCATTTTGAATCTTGCTCTGATAACTTTCTCCTTCCATTAAACTACTGTAAACAAAGGGATTCCATGCTGACTTCAAAGACAATTCTGACTTGGGATCAGCTCCCTAGGACACTGGGGAAAATGACAAATGGCTTCTGGTTACTTGGGAAAATGTTTGTTATGCACCATACAAACATTTTTACAGATGAGATCTTTAGCTCCCTTGTACCCTATTTATTTTTCTTCATAAAATTTAGTCAAGTGAAAAGAGTACGAGACTAACTGTGGAATACTTCTTTATCTGTAACAGACCAAATATGGTGAAGAACACTAAAGTTATATCATCAGTTATGCCAACACATAAAACCTTTATTCCATAGTCCAAGAAAAATAAGTCTTAGGCTCTTACAAACAGCAGTTACCGAAGACCCACTTTGTTTTAGGTCATTTATATAAGTTAACTCATTTGTGAGAAAGCATTACCTTGCAGAAGCAGAAATTTAGGTCAGTGAAGTAAAATAATTTGTTTATAATTTAAGGTCACGTTGGGGTTCAAATGCATGTCAGTCCCATTCTGAAGGCTACCCCATTTTTGACTATACTGCTCTGCCCCTTAGAACTTTTGTTTTAGAGATAGCAACTTTGGGGTCTGGAGAGGTGCATGTTTTGCACATGTAGAGATTGGAATTGGGCTTTTCCTCTCCATGATCATTGTGTATTTGCGTGTGAAGGCACAAATTAGAAGATCAAACATTTCTGATAATCATAGTAAAACATTTATTCCCCAGATCCTGAACCCTGATATGGCTTAGATTTGAGACATTCAGATTCTTTAAATGACATGTAAACCCTATAAAATAGCATTTCCTTAGAAATAAGCATAAAAGAATGTACTGCATATTTCAAACATGTGACAGCAACAGGAACTCAAAAGAGGATTGATTACTCATTCCAAGTCCCTGAGAAGGTTCGTGATGCTACAGTAGCCCAAACATTATGCTAAATTCTTCCTTCAGAAAGATTATTTTTATTTTGGTTGGCTTCATACACTGTAATATTTGAGAATAGAGGATATACAAATGTTGGAATATCCTGCTGCATATATATATATATATATATATATATATATTCTACTCTGATGAACTTCTGTACAAAAATAAGCCTATTTTGTCTTCCACTAAAGCTAAATTCCATATCAAAATTAAGTGTGTGGTATACTATGAACAGTATTAATTATTTTGCTAATAGTAAAATTAAATTTTCAGAAATTATAAAATACATTCTTCCACAACAGTAAAATTTTTATATACAAAGAAAATAAAAATGGGGTTGTTTTTACCTTTTTGGATGAAATTTTCATTGTTGTTACAGGAGCACGATTCTAAAAAAGTTAGAAAAACATTGTTAGTTGCTCAAATAATCCTTAAAACAGATTTTACATTCAAAAACTTTTCTTGTTTCTGTTAAAATTCAAGAAATCATCATTTCTCTCTATACGCACATATAGTTTCAAAGTTTAGCAGTAATTGTCTATAAAGTACATTTCCTCTGTTTGGAATAAGGACAGATTTGTTACACAAATATAGGCCTAAACTAAAAAAAGTGGCAATTATAACACATCTATCAATATAGTCATTAGAAAAAAATGAAAATTTGAGAAATTTCAGAGAATTGAAAAAACTGTATCTTGGAATATTGAACACAGCGCATAACTCAGGATTGGATCTGGGTACTTGGGGTGGGGGGCTGTGGAATGGTACCCCTCCTCAACACAGCACTTTGCATAAGATACTATTGTTCAGCTGCCAAATGTTGCTATGCCAAGAAGTATTTGCCTGAGCCATACTTATTCTCTTTGTTGAATACAAAGAAATATTGTTAGGTAAGGTCCTCTTTTGATAAATGTGAATTAGTGAAAGAACCTAAGAGTTATCTGAAATAGTCATCCTTTCTGAAAGTTCCTCTATTCTTAACTTTACTTCTTAAACATTATTAGTTCCTTTTAAAGATTAAAAATTAGACTCGTGATAACCTGATAAAGATGTGTGAAGTTTTATTTGAATAAGTCAAGTGGCAACACACTGTCAAAGTCAACTGTGCCCATAATTATTTCACTTTCTGGAGTTGTGTGTTCCTACAAACATTTTTTTTTTTTTTTTTTTTTTTTTTTTGTGGTACGCGGGCCTCTCACTGTTGTGGCCTCTCCCGTTGTGGAGCACAGGCTCCAGACACGCAGGCTCAGTGGCCATGGCTCACGGGCCTAGCCGCTCCGCGGCACATGGGATCTTCCCGGACCGGGGCATGAACCCGTGTCCCCTGCATCGGCAGGCGGACTCTCAACCACTGCGCCACCAGGGAAGCCCCCTACAAACATTTTAAAAAGAAAATGGTGATATCTTTAAATACTCAGTTGCAACAGATCATGACATTCATTCAGAAATATACACACATACAAAACGAGTTTTGCAATTTATATCCACCTAGGCAACTACTAATAGTTGTACCTCCAATTCAAATTAAGTTTAGGGAAGTTGGACATATTTTCAGAAAATATTCTGAACAGAGGATTAAAAAATATATTATGGTTCTGCGCTCTTTAAAAACAAAGTGCCTGGTTTTTACATTGAGTTTCCTGCAGTATATCAGTGTAACACTTAGCTAAGGAATTTATTTCAGTTTAAATGTATTATTTCCTCAAGTGCCCATCACAGTATATCATACACACCCAATTATTTTCACCTCACCTCAGAAAATGTGACACAAACACCACGCTGAAGACAGTAACTGTATTTGGTAACTGTTTCTCTCAATTTAGCCATATCAATCACTGGCACACGCATCCAGAAGGAAGCTCAAACTTCTTTAGTCTCTCTTGGGTTGATGTCCCCCAACATGCATTTTGACTGACTCCATTTTTCCACTGAGAGTTTATTCTTTATGATATAACACCAGCATAACTCATAAGTAGTTAGCACATGATCAGAATAACTCTCATTTCTACGACCTTTCCATAGAACATATGTAAAACTCAATTAATGTTTCCTTATTATCAAACTCACTTAATTAATGTTTGTGTCAAACTCACTTAATTAATGTTTCCTTATTATCAAAAAAATATATTTCAGAATTAAAAATGGAGTGCTGCAATACGGCCTTTTTGCTATTTTCAAGAAAACTACTGAATAAGGTACTTTATATTATTTTGGCCATCCAAGTTGTCCCTATTGAGTTGAATGAGAAGAAATATATTATATATATATTATACGTAAAATGCAGTTTTGGTTAATCCAATGAAACAATCAATTTCTTTACAAAGCAAGGCATAGAAAAGGCACTTAAATGCACATAGTTAATATTTTATGAGCATAATTTTAATGCACTAACCACAAGGAACTTTATGCCAAAGTTAGTCTAGCATTAAAAATTGTAACCTTAATAACATATTGGGAAATTGCCAGAATTACTCAGTTTCTGTATTTGATTTGATTTTTAAAATAGTTCTTCATATTTAAAATGTATTAGTAAAATCTAATATCATTGTATCTTGATCACTTATGTGCTTATAAATCCAATATTTTTAGTGACTGGGGGAATATATATTAAGTTAATACATTCTGAGTCCACTCAACAAAGCAAGGCAACTTACTGGACTAGCAATAGGCTGCTCCCAGGGGCTTTGAAGTGCTATTTTTACTCCAGTATAGGCTGACTCTGGTCTTTTGGTGTCCGTGGCCATTGTTTCTTAATTGGTTTAGTTGGAAATAGAAGTTTGCTGTAGGATTGATTCCATACCAAAGTTTCTTTGAAATCCTCTGGCTGTGCTTTACCCATCTTTCCAAATCAGGTAGGAGGGACCACTTAAACTGCAATGACCTATACTTTAAGGAGAGAAGGATTTGCAGGACATAATGTACCAGCTCTCCAGGCTCACAGACACATAAAGAATTGGCACTCTGCCCTCAGTAGGTTACATCTTACAGGACTGAATTTTCTTCTATGTGCCTTTTTTTTGTTGTGTTTTCTTTTTCTTTTTTCTTTTTATCCCAAATTCAAGGACAAAGAGAGTAATACAATGCAATCTCAATTTCAGACAGAACATGAAGTTTTAAGAGACAACATTTGTTTTATTTAACTAGAGTGACATTTGAGTTGAAAGCAATAAAATAAGAGAAAACAGCAGTTTTTCTTGAAGTTACTGGCTAAAAAAATATGAGAAAGTTTATCTAACAATCAATAATGTGGAAGAATTTGGGTCTCGGTGGCTTGTGAAGCAAATGATAAAAGCCCTTTCATGGCAAATCTTCTGGACCTTGACCACAAGAACTCATTTTTTAAAAATAATGATGACCACAATTCTTCAAGTTGTGATGATAGCTAAAAAACTAATTCTTTTATGCTAAGATAACTTAAAATGTTAAAAATTACTTCAGAAGAATATTTGTTATTTCTCATTTTATCTGGTGTTTCCTACCCTCAAAAATTTATAACATTCATTTATTTGATCTTTTATCAATTTTTTTCCCTCCCCAAGTGATTGTAAGATTAAAGAGTTGCATTTATCATGCGTGTGCTGGGGCTAATAGAATAGACGTTCAAACCTTAAAGACTTCCAACTCCTCCAGAATGAGCTCACCGCTGGCAGAGCTGTTAGAAGGAAGAACAACAACCTTCTGCACAGTACCTCGATCTAAATCAGAGAAAGAAACAATGAGATGTAGGAAACAAAGATATTTAGACATAAGACTACTACTGGCTTAGAATTTAGAATATTGTTTATGTAAATACTTAGTCATCAAAAAAGAGATTACATACATTGAGCTATTACCATTTTCTGATTTCATTATAAATCTCATGTGTTTAAATTGAGATTATGTAAAATTCAAAAGGAATTAATAGGAACACCTTATATTTTGCACATATTTGGTATAGTCATAATTATGAGAGAAGAAAGGAATGTCCAAATGTCTTATGAAGTTCAAAGTTCTGTTTCTGAACCAAGTGTGTATTCTTGAAATAGTAATACATAACTTTAAGTTTGGCCCTTAAGAATATTACTCCTCCTAACCAACATTATAAAGTGACACTCTCATATTTTTGTTAAAATTGACACATAATGGTTTGATTATCGGAGAAAAAATTACTATGAATGAGTTTTTATAATAATTTTATTATAAATCATTAGTACTAGAAATTGACATTTGACCTGTAGCGGTGAGAGATTTTAGACATGGTAAAATGTTTCACTCACAATTCAAAATAATTTTCAAAGCAGAAACATAGCTATGGCTTTATTTCAGATGTGGACACCTATTCATAGAATAATTCTATGATTTTCACAATTATCTTTATCAGTTGGGAATGTTTCTTTGGGTATTTTTAAAATATAGGGAAAATTTCAAAATTACATGAGTCGAATAAACTTAAGCAAATAAAAAACCTACTTGTATTTCTCAATTATAGATTGCCAAAAACAGAGACGCCCAAATAAATGTACTATATACAGAAAATGTTACTTATGTCAAGATTTTTTTTTTTTTTTTTTTTTTTTTTGTGGTACGCGGGCCTCTCACTGTTGTGGCCTCTTCCGTTGTGGAGCACAGGCTCCGGACGCGCAGGCTCAGCGGCCATGGCTCACGGGCCCAGCCGCTCCGCGGCACGCGGGATCCTCCCGGACCGGAGCACAAACCCGCGTCCCCCGCATTGACAGGCGGACTGTCAACCACTGCGCCACCAGGGAAGCCCTATGTCGAGATTTCTAATTAAGATTGTTTCATATGTAACATAAGCATTTTCTAAACATATAATTATGCCACTCTACCAATCACTTAAATTTTAGGTTTAAAAGAAGCTAGTTGAAATTTAGCAATGTGGGGTTAAAGCAAATTTGTGAGTGATCTGAGAAAGTAAAAATATATTTCCTCACCAAAACATGTTTCCATTAAAATTAATGAGCTGCTTCATGAGTATCAAGTCATCACTGTTAAAGTATGAGCATATAACTGTGAATTTATAATTTGGATAGGCACATTATCATCAACAGATACTAAAACATTTTCTAATTCTGTTGAGAAATGTCACTAAGAAGAGGTAATTTGAACTGAGCTGTACAGGACTTTACAACTAGGAATCATTTAGTGATGAATACCAATACCACTAATCTCAAATCTCACATCTCAAGCTGGGCAATCACACAGGTAAGCATTACTCTAACATATAAGATCCTATTTATTGTTTATAGTTTCTATTTTATGAACCTAACTGGAAGATAAAATAATTCTTAATAAAAAATAAACTCTACTTTAAAATTTTACCAACTAACAAACTAAAAAATTAAAACCTACTAAATAATAATAAAAATCTTTATACAGAAAAACGACAGAGATTTTGCCAGAACAAGCCTTGAATCTTGTGAGACTGCGAAGTTTAAGTACCTGATCTTTGAAGTTTCAAACTACGCTCTGTAATTTAAAATTCTCTTCTTAAGCCATACTCAAAAATAAACAAAAATCCTAAAGATTGGCAGGCTCTAGGTGTAATTAAGAAACTTGGAAGTTTCTCTGTTTCACCGTTCAGCTTCCTAAGAATTAGCTCTGTACCAATCTGTACTATTTTCTTGGAAGATAATTAATGCAGGTATGAATTGGAAGCGAAAAAACATTTGGGGATATGGTGCAGAGACACATCACAATTGAAAATGGATAAATGTGATTGAAGGTGTTCCCCATTTTCTATTAACAATTCATCACAAAGAACAGTGTAAACTTCGACAGGAATAGAATATACCAAAAACCCTAAAATTAAAGCCTTGACATTATAACAGCTAGGGCAGGATTTGTGTGGTATTGTGTGTGTGTGTGTGTGTGTGTGTGTGTGTATGTGTGTGTAGTGTGCCTGTGTGAGTGGGTGGGTGAAAGATGAGGGCATAAAACTATCTTTGTTTTAGGTCATGTTATCATAAAGATCACACTCTTTTTTTAAGTCACAACAGCGTTTTACGGTTCCCTGCTGAAGCTTGCAAGGATCACTGCCATTTTACATGACAGCAATGACCACTTCTTGAGTAGAGACTGAGCAGAAGCAATGTATAACCACAGCCCCAAATAAAGCTGCATGAGAGGAAATCTTGATTACAGGAGTTCCCAAAGATAAAACTATCAGCTTTGAAAATAATTTTAAGTATTCTCAAATGAGAGAACTGGCTACTTTTTTACCTAACGTTTTAACTAACTATGAGAACATTATTCTACATAAATCATCATTTCTTCTGAAAAAGCCCACAACAATCATATTTTATTCATGCAATTTATAAAATATTACACAAAGAGCAGCTATAAAAATGGGCTAATAAAAAGACAATGCAAAACTTGGTTTTGACTCATTTGAAATGAAAGATAGAACACCACCTTTATTTATTGTTTGCCTTCCTATTTTAGTCATTTTTTGTTTTGCTGGTAATGATGAGTAGATTTCCCTTTAAAAAGTAAAAAAAAAAAAAATTTAAAGGTTAAAAAATATATTTTTCTACCTAGTAAAATGTCAACTTATCTGAAATTCTTACAGAAATATAAGTAAATTTAAATATTGGTAATGTTTCTACCTCAAAATCAAGTTTAAATAAAATCATAGAAATGCAAGATCCCCACAGTGAAACAAATATTTATTGGATGCCTACTATGTGCCTGGATCTATGATAAAAATATATCATTTCAAGAACGTAAATATGCATTTTAATTCCTTTACTTTTCCACATTTAGACTTGAATTGGTACTTTATGAGGTAGCATATCTGCAGAGTTCTTCATTACACTGGTTCAATTTTCATCAGTGTGTCACAAATGAACATATTTGTTCTCATACTACATATTAAAGCTTTTTATACATAAATTAGAAGTCTCAAATTTGTGGATTCAATATGAATGGAATAGCTTTAGATCCTTGTGAGAATCATCACTATTAACAGTTGTTAATTGGATTTTATGAGACCTTGAACTTTTATAATTTGGGGGGGGGGTCTTCTTTAAGTAAAATAATACATAAACACAAAAACAGAGTTGTTTGGACCTTTCCCAAACAGTTACAAATGAGGAACTCTAAAGTTTCTGGTAAGTCCACCTCTGACAATTAGCCTAGTTTTCTAAAAAAAGAAAGTTTCTATAAAACTGGACAATGATACTTTCTTTAAATTGAAGAATCTCTAATTATCCAATGAAATCTCATCTACAATATCTTATCACTACAATTTTATTATCCAAGATCAGTTTTTCACAAGTTAGCAAAAGGCTGGAAAATTCTTCTTTAGTTGAATGCAAATAGCTCTACCTCCCTCTTTATTTTATCCATTGGCCTTTCTTCTACAGCTGCCAAGAATATACAGTACTCAATCTCTTTTTCACATCCTCTCCAAGTGTATCTTTATACCCTCCATACTCTGTTTCTCTGGTCTAAGCATGAGCACTCTATTCAAGTAAATCTTATTCAAATTCAAAATCAGATATTTTTACCTGCCTTTCTCTGAACACCCTGCAGTTTGGGATTATCCTATTTAAAATGTGGTGCTCAGAATTATACATGACTATGCAGTTTTTTTACCACAATGCAGACCTCACTGAAGGGACTATTTATTTATTTATTTTTTTTGTGGTACGCGGGCCTCTCACCGTTGTGGCCTCTCCCGTTCCGGAACACAGGCTCCGGATGCGCAGGCTCAGCGGCCATGGCTCACGGGCCCAGCCGCTCCGCGGGATGTGGGATCTTCCCGGACCGGGGCACGAACCCATGTCCCCTGCATCAGCAGGCGGACTCTCAACCACTGCGCCACCAGGCAAGCGCTGAGGGGACTATTTAAAAGACACAGCAGGAGTTCTAGTTGATCAACGACTTAGGTGATTGGTCAGGATCTCTAGCACTTGGACCCTCATAAACAGAGATCCCAACTGTAGTGTACACATTTACAAGGCTCTACTCTAGATGTCTTTATATTTCTGCTCCTCTTACAAACTGCCAGACTCCCACAATCTCCAGTTCAGATTCTCAAGAGGCAGATTTAATTTGGTCCAATTTAGTCATGATGAAGGCACACTGCAAACTGTGGCTTGGTGGATAGATCAGTTGTCAAGTGCTAATGTGTCATTTCAATCAGTTATGGCACCAGGAAGGAGCCAATATATATATCACTCATGGTTGCCCCTTAAATTGGCCTATGTTAATGGGAAAATTTCTCTCAAAATGCAGTCATGGTAGACACCTTTGGTTTCTTTTCTAAACATACTCACAAAACCTCAGTTCCATATATAGAAAATACTTTTGAGGTATCCTTGGGATGAACCATTCACTACTAAGTAAATAAAAGGACTTGGGTTGTCTTCCACCCATTTTTACTCATTGGTTCAACAAGAAATTACTGAGTACCTTCAGTATGTCAGGCACTATCACCAGTATGAATGCAAAGATAAAAGGGCATGGCACTCAAGAGCTCACAGTCTAGAATTTACAGTTTTTTTTTTTTATGGTTTTTTGAATAGTGTGTTCCCACTAAATGTTAGTCATTGAAAAATATGCATTCCGGAATGTCCATAGAATTCCCAATTACTTATGTCTACATAAAGCCATCTCTGAACCCTTTAGCTTGAAGATGATAATATATATAGTTATCAAATACCTTCCTTCTGGCGGTAGTGAGAATGGCATTCCTTGAATATATGCAGCATAAATTCTTTTTGCTTTTGATCTGCAGAATTGGGATATAGCTTATATTTCCTTGGGTAAAGCACCTTGCCTACAATATAGTTAACAGTTTGCTTGTGTGCAAATGTAAATAATAATTATAACTTTTGTAATGGATATCTGTTACTAAGGTCTACCTAGAATCACTTCCCCTTTCTTGGTAATAACACCCTGAGACATCTTTTGGAAACAACACCTCTCTCATTCTCAGTCTACATGGTTAAGGAGTGGAGTATCTCTCTTTCAGCCCCAGGGAGATGCCATGACTTAGGCCTGTGCAATTAGAACATCTCTTTGCCCCTATGATTCATGCAGGAGTGGGCATAGAAACAAGTCAGGGCCTAGCCCTCCTTGGGAATTAGATAGGTGGGAGCCTCTTTCTTTCTGAGATCAGGACTGTTAAAGACTTGTAAATTTGGAGGTGCTGAGGCCATCCCTGCTACCACATGCACAGACTCCATTTGAGAATAAAGAGGAAGGCAGAGCTGAAAGTTGGTAAGATAAATTCCTGAAAACATCCAATTAGCACAAATTCAGCTATATCTGAGGCTGCCTCCTGCATTTCCCAGTTGAACACACAAAAAAAATTATTATTCTTTAACTAGTTTAAGTAAAGCATATGGTCACTTTCAGTTGAAAGAGTTCTGACTAATAAATCTAAATGAATAATACATGCAAATTGCTTAGTATGATGTCTAGTGCATAGTATACCCTCAATAAGTGCAAATTATTTTTTATTTGTAGCTCGACCACTTACTAAACTTTTGACATTATTGGAGTCACTATTTTTTCTGAACCCCAATTTTCTTATCTGTGAGATATACATAATAGGCATGCCTTGAATACATTAAAGCATTGTGACATGAATCAAGCAAGACACATCTTACAAGTGATTTGCATAATGTAAACTGATATACAACGATAGCATAGGAGACTCACCAACCCATATTAGTGCTCTTAATTTTCTTCTACTTCATTGAATCTTTAAAGAAAATTCCCCAGACAAACTTCTTTCCTGTATTATATATTTTATAACATCTAGGTGTTCTTTTTCTTTCTAGTACAACAGATCATAGCAATACTATCCTTAAACCTTACCACTGTCTCCAGATGAGAGGACAGCTTGCATTTATAGCACAGTATAAACAAGTGATGAAACATAACTCATTGCCTGCAGGTCATTTGAACAGTGTATGTGTATCTGTCTACTGAGTCTCCTCTAAACTAGTCCTTAGAGGTTTCCCTAGAAACTGCTCTGCCAAGCTGTCTGCTTGCCCTTGGGCTTCTGGCTGCCTGGGGATTTGGGAGAACACTGCCTCCTTAATCAGATTTAGTCAGTCCCTTACCCCTGGTTGTTATTCTTTAAAAATATTCTAGTCAGGGTTGGCTTCATGGGTGTTAGACTTGTTCAGTCACACATATTTCTGTGGTCAGAAGGGTTCATATTTAGTTTAATGCTCTGTTGTCACCTCCTTGAAATTCTTAATAATTTTAAACAAGAAGCCATGAATTTTCATTTTGTAGAAGGCCCTGCAAATTACGTAGCCAATCTTATTCTAGGTGTTGGTAATTAAAGCTAGCAATTTGTACCAGCTAAGGAGGGACCTCATTCAATTTAGTAAAGACAAACATACAAATTCCAAAGTCATATACTTAACTGTTTCCTCCTTTTTCTCAATCTTCACTATAGTGTCTCTAAATGTCAACCTAAGCAGCCCTTTGCATGACTTCAGAGGTTAATTATTGCAGGAAAATCAGTTCTAGTGTTTATTAATTAAAATTAGTATTATCTAAGATAAAATCACTATATTTGTTAAATAACAATACTTTTTTAATTATAGTTTTCTGCACCAATTTGTTTATTAAAATTAAGAAATATATTATAAAGCCAAAAAAGAACTGCAAAAGCTCTGTTTGGCAAATGGAAGCTTTATAGACAATATAGGGAAGAATGAAATGACTAGATACCTTACATTGTTAGTTTCTATAATTAGACCTTACCAATTGGCTGCTTTAGTTCATGTTAGTTAAAATATATATTCATAATAGATTTCTTTTTCCTGTTAGTTTATCGAACTGCTGCTACATTCTTTTAATAATATTTTTTAAAATTTGAGAATAAAACTGAATCTTAAGTTTATAAAATCTTTATTAGTAGTTTACTGAATACACCTTTAAGAGGTGGTAATTCTATTCATGTATGACCCCCCCTTACTATATATATATATAGTATATATGTATATGTATATATATTTCTAAACTAGGTCATTTAGCACAATTTCTCACACTTAGCAGAGCTTTTCACACTCAATAGGTTATCTAAATGCTGTGATGTTGACACCTGCAGCTTCAGCCCTTGGGCAGTTAGAGCCCTAGTTGGTCATCAAAGGCATCTCAAGTATCTCTATTTGAAGGGAGGTCCTTGGAAAGACAGTATCAACAAATGCTATCTATTCAGCCTCTCCCTGAGTGTGATAATGTTAAAAAGTTTGTAGGAAAAAAAAAAAAGTTGGTAGGGTTGAATAAATTTGGATAGTACTAGATTAACCTAAGTTAAATAGGTTTCTTTGCTCTTTACTACAGAACCTTTCAGAACTATAAAATACTTTTCCACATTGTAAGGAAAATATAATATTCAGTGACTTTCAAGTTTATTTGCTGATACCATTAATTTCATTTGACTCCCAAGCACCTACCACCCTTTTAGATACCATGTTCTTTTAGATACTCTTAGATAATCTTTTAGATTATCTTTTAGATTATCTTTTAGATACTCTTAGATAATCTTTTAGATACTCATGCTCTTTTAGATACCATGTTCTATTATACAAATAGTTTCTCAAAGTGTTGTGTTCAGTCCACCTCATTAAAAAAATTAGGAAGTTTCCAAAAAATTTTGATGTTGATTCCCACGTCAGATCACAGATATATAATTTTTAAAAGTGCTAATTTTAGGGCTTCCCTGGTGGGGCGCAGTGGTTGAGAGTCTGCCTGCCGATGCAGGGGACGCGGGTTCGTGCCCCGGTCCGGGAAGATCCCACATGCCGCGGAGCGGCTAGGCCCATGAGCCATGGCCGCTGAGCCTGCGTGTCCGGAGCCTGTGCTCCGCGGCGGGAGAGGCCACAACGGTGAGAGGCCCGCGTACCGCAAAAAAAAAAAGTGCTAATTTTAAATAAGCTTTACAAAATAAATATATATCTGTTCAAACATTTGAAAATCACAAAAGATGAACATGTACTGAAAAAGCTACTAAATTCATTTTAAAATATCTATTGATTTTTAATTTTTTCTGCCTAAGTTCAGCTAAAATAACATATTTTCTCTGAATATATAAAATTAATGACTTATCTGGAATGTACTAAAATATTCTGGGAGTGTCCCCAAGCAAAATTATAATAAAAAGTTTCAGATATTTTGAAAATCATACTGTATATGATTTGTATGTAAAAGTGTACATGTATGAAAAAGTATATATATTTAAAAAGTGTATATACATATACATATGAAATTACAAAAATACCCACTTAATCTCCAAACATTAAAATAATGTTAAACCTAGAGCTGGTATGGATATAAAGAAATAGGTATTTTCATACACATTTGGTAGAAATGCATTCTGAAAAATCTTTCTGGAGGGCAATATGGCAGTTGGTCATGATGCAGTAACTGATACTAGAATATCCTTTTTGTAAGAAACAACTATAAAACTGGATGAGTTATATGAGACAATTCTTTCTAGGTAATGGATAACAGACAGTACAAGACTAAAAGAAGAAAAAAATTCACAAGGTGGTCTTCATGATTACCCCACTTTCTGCCTGGGAACAATTTCTCAACAGAGGTGCAGAAAGCAGGTGTCCAAGTAGTGCAGAGTAGTCCCACTGCGATGAGAAGGCAGGCATGAGAATTTAGGGCAGCAGAAGCAAATTAATTCTCTGGCACATGGTATCAGAGAAAGGGAGGTGTCCAGAAAATGGGTTCTAGAAAGCCATGTGAAAATCCCCTGTGGGTCTATGGCTAATTCCTGGGCTATACATTTGCAGGATGACACTCCCAAAGCTTAACAGATTGCAACTCCTATTAGGAGTATGGAACAGACAAATTATGGGTGCAGCAGCTCTGGAGAAGAGCAATCCTGGTTTAATTGGAGCTCTGGCTCTATTAGAGTAGACAGATTGCATTAATACCTTGTTAAAAATCCTGACATCCAGCTGACACAAGAAGGTTGACCCTATAAGAGTAAGCGTCACATTCTAGAGTTAAGAACTACGTTAGGTCTGCCCTAACACAACTTGTAACCGAGATCTGACAAGAGTTACAAGGGAGAGAGTTTGGAGTTTGAGTCCTGCTAAATTAGAATGCTTGAGCACAAGAATTTTAACAGCGAGTAAAGCAAGTCTAAACAAATTCAAGGTGATCAACTAATAATTGACTTCTTGAACCTCAAGGCAAGTTATTATCTACAATGTCCAGTATCAACAGCAACAAAAATTATTGTATGTGGAGAGAGAGAGAGAGAGGGAGAGAAGAGGAATGAATACATGAGTGGTTAGTCTTCGGGAAGAAAAAGAACTTAACACTATCCAAGATGTTGAACTTAGCAAGCAGAAACTTTAAAGCAGCTATTATAGCTATTATAACTATTTTCAAAAAATTAAAAGGAAATCAGAAATGAAAAGAAGTTATGGTCTTAATGAATGAACAGACAAGAAAAATTCAGCAAAGAAATAAAAACTATAAAAAGTCAAATGGATATCTTAGAACTAAACTATAATAACTAAGATAAAAGATCAATTTTATAGACAATAGCAGATTGGGGTTGAAAGAAGAAAATCAGTGAACTTGAAGCCAGATCAATAGAAATTATCCAGTTGCAAGAACATAGAGAAAAAAACTGAAGATAAACAGACTCTTTTGGGCATGCCTGACATTACTGAATGGTCTAATATATGTGTAATTAGAGTTCTGAAAGGAGAATAAGGAGAGACTGGGGAAGAAAAAACTATATGAAGAAATAATGGCTGAAAATTTCCCAAATTTAGTGAAAAATAATATGTTGTAGATCTAGGAATTCTGTGAGACCCTAGCTAAATAGATATAAAAAGAGCCACGCACAGGCACATTATATTTAAATCGCTGAAAACAAAACTTATAGAAAGAAAACTTCGAAAGCAGCCAGAGAAAAAAAGACATTATGTCATGAGAACAAGGAATATAATTATTGCTGACTTTTTATTACAAACAATGGAGCCAGAAGATAATGGAGTGACCTTTTTTTAAATACTGAAAGAAAAAAAGAGTTAACCCATAATCTTATATCCATTGAAAATATTCTTTAAATAGTAAGATGAAATCAATCATTTTTTAGATAAATAAAAGCTGGGAAATTTTGTTGCCTGCAGACCCCCTTCATTTGAAGAAATGCTAAAGGACGTCTTTTAGTCAATGGAAATAATACAAAATAGAACCAGGTTTATAGGAAGAATAAAGAGAATCAGATATGACCTCTTTCCATTAGGGCTGATTGGTTTGTAGATACGTTTTGGAACTTCTGCAGCCATTTGTAAACATGAGAAAAGTTAACCTAAGAACAAAGCTGATCTCTGCTCCCTGCTAAGGAGGACAGAGCCAAAAACTCCAAAGAAAGAAGCTGGGGTCCTGGTCAAACAACATGTAAAACCACTCTACAATTGTGTTTTTCAGTTTTGTGAACCAATAAATCTGTAACAAAATGTAAGTAATAATATTTATGAGAATCTTAAGTGACAGTAAAATAAAATATCCCTCTCTTCTCTCCCAAATATGCCAAGCAGAGCTATTTGTGATATCTTACAGGGTAAAAAAATAATTAGTGTATATATAGTATAATCCCTCTGTATAAGTAGTGGGTTACACTAAATTTTTAATATGGGCTTATAATCTTTTTTCTGCAACTCTAAATTTCAAAAGTTTTTTTTTTTTTTTTTTTTTAAGTGCTTTGGTGGTAACATCTGCCCTGACTTGAACTCCTTTGGTCACAAAATTTGACCTGCACTTACTTAAGGCTATTTATGGTCTTTATTTATTACACTTGGTTTGAAGATTTCTATGTTTCACTGTAGAAATAGTACTGTGCATTTCACTGTGATCCAAGGTTCTACAAGCCATTTTATCTAATATATATGTACACATTACCTTGTCCTATTCACATACTTCTTAATGCTGAAATACACTTGGTTTCAAATTACGGAATACAAACTAGGATTGTTTTTTCTTTTCTTTTTCTTTTTTTTGTTCATCTATTTCCCTGATTAAAAAACATTTAGCTCACGCAATAAAAAATAATAATTTAAGAGATATAATTAAGTAAAGCTATAGATCGAAATAATGTTCTGGTTATTACTAAAAAGATAAAGTAGAATGTAAGTATTCAGAAGTAAACTAAAGCTACTGTATAATTCAGGACACTGCTATTGAGTCTGCCCAACATCAGTTACATTAGAAGGAATACAACCAATTAGTACTGTTTCACCATATGCTGAACGCTGAGTACACTTGTAACTGCGCTCTATGATGGTTCTCTTTTTGCAGTTAGCTCTCAGGAGTAGATAAGCATTGCTTATTAACAGCCCAGTGAATGGCAGTTCCCACACCACTACTGAAAAAAAAATACCTATTTCCCCAAACCTACAATAGTGTCCTCTATTCTTATCCATTCTGGTTTTATACTGGAAAATGGTGTAAACTTGAGCAATCTGCCTCCTGTAAGCCTTTTTATTTCTCTATAAAATGTGGATATAGTATTTGCTTTACATACCTGACAAGGCTGTTCAAGATCAAAGGCAAAAGTCTATGTGAACCTTCTTTGTAAACTCTACAGAGATTATAATTTTTCTCTTAGTGTTCCGAAATTGTCATTCCTCATTGTCACTCTTTACCTGTTACATAAATTACTTACTGTTCTTATATACCAGCGCTTTACTTTTATCTATAATTTCCAAACAGAAGAAATGCCTCTCATTTATTAAAGGCAAATTCATCTATGGTCTGTCATTAAAGGTTTTGTTTCCTTTCTGCTTTTCCTAATACAGTGTACTCAAATTTAAGTAATGCTGTAAAATAATTATGCACATATTATTCATTGCCTGTTTCCTCCCACAAGAATATGAACTTTATAAAAGGTGAGACACTTGTGTATTTTTTTCACTGCTTATTTTTGGTGAATAGAATAGTATCAGGATTTGCAATAGAAATTCAAAAATATTTATGTATGCACAAATATACTTATATATATGCATATTTATATTCATAGATATGTATGATTGATGTCAATAAATATGTATCTACTGTATAGATACTTGTGTGTATATGTACCTGTTGAGTGCTTACTAATTTCTAGGCAGTACATTCAAGGTTTTATACACATCATCTCATTCAATCTTTAAAATACATCCATAAAGTAGGTACAGTTAAGAAAACCAGGCTTAGAGATGTTATATAATTTGCTCAGGTCATATAACTGGTAGATGATACAGAGCAGAATTTAAACATACGTCCTTTGAAGTTAAAGCATGTTCCCTAACCCTTAGCCTAGAATTTATCCAAGAATAACTTATTATAACTATTCTAACAAGTTACTCTGTTTTTAACAAGGTTTTGGAGAAATCCTAAACAAAGTTAGAATTGATCATTATGAGAATATCTCTGGAAATTTTAATTTCCCATTTCACACTGCCATATGTAGGACCTAGGATTTTACAGGTAAGCACACACACACTTGTATCCATTACTGCTATAGAAAGTTTGGGAGTTACATATCTAGATAAGCTAATCGAGAAGTAGACTTCTGGGGCAAAATTTTAAGGCCAACAATCTTACTAAACTGGCAATTTTATAAGGAGTGACTAAATTATAAGCCTTGACTTAGTTGGGGCTTACCAAAAAATCAGAATCCAGCAAAATGTGCCATTTTAAAAAGTTGACTTAATTATTTATTCAACTAAGGTTTCTGTCCTCACGAAAAATATCTAATGTATCCAAATGTGTTTAATTAAGTTACAATATAATATATTCTGGTTCTAGAAGCTAATTTTTCCTGTAATGATTTTGAAAAATATCTAACAGTATTAGACCAAGGGATAATCCATCAGCATATGGTTTACTGTAGTTATTTCCTGGTGATACAGCTAAAAATAATACTCAAATAGGGCCTCAGGAATCACTGAAATTAACGTTTTAGGATTTTGTAAATTACCAAAAGGTACATATCATGTCTCATTATCCTTCACTGCATTATATCATGAATGTTTTATTTACATCTCAAGTTAAACAGACTTACATGCAGGTGCATGTCCTATGTAAAGTTTTACTGATTCTACACTATGAAATAACTAAATTTCCAAAGAGGCAAAACTGGAGCTAACTCTTTCTACTTAATCCTTTATCATTTGGGGAAAGAATTACTCATCTGAGATTAATGAATTTTATGGTCATTAATTAATTTATTTTCTGCACCATTTTTACCATAAGATAGGCTGTTCTGCATTAATTTGCAAAAATTAAAGCACATACAGAAGCTGATTTGGAACATTTACCTATGTTACTGGGTGCTTGGGTAAAAAGGAGCTTTCCCCTCTTCATTTAGTCATCTCTTAATCCACCATGGACTTGCTCATGCTAACGCCTTCTTACTGCCTCCTGTTCACAACTCATTCTTTCCACTGGAATGGTTGTTTCCTCTCAAACTTCACTGGTCTTCAAGAAGACAGGCTAATGAGGAAAGGAACGTATTGCAAGGGCAGTCAGACATAACTGTGCTACATCTGATGATCTCGACCACGGCTTCTTTCCTGCCTGCTATTCTCTTCTCTCCAGATCACCATGATATTATTTCCTCTTATTCTCCTGTTACTTTCATGGTCACTTTTTCTCCATTTTCTTGGTAAATACTCTCTATTCTCCTACGGTGTAAATGAGCTCCCCAGAGTTAAATTCTTATCTGTATAGTTCCTAGACTGACCTCAAGAATTGTCATGGATTCAGCTAACACCTACATTGCTAATGACTCCTATATCTACATCTCTAGCACAGCCCTCTCTGCTGAAGTGTATCTACAACAACACCCTCTTTGACTTATCCATCTGAATGGTACACAAAATCTTTAACTCAGTGTGAGACAGACCTGGGTTGGAATTTAATTAGTTTCTAATAGCTTCACGAACATAAGCTCAGTTTACACAGTTGTAAAATGGGAATAATGATTCCACCTCATTGGGATGCTATGAGGTTTTAATGAGATAGTGTATTTTAGGTGGTAAATTCAGCTTCTAATCATAACAGGTCATAGGAGAAGACAGGTGTGCTCTTCAGAAGGAATTCATTACTTCCCAAATCTGCTTGCTGATTCTATATTCCCTTGATCAGTGAATGGTACTTCTTTTCACCCCTTTGCCAGACCATAAATCTACAAAACACTTTAGACACTTTTCTTCATCTGCCTACCCTTCCCTCATCAATTTGTTATCATCAGGTCCTTTCCTCTTCCTAAATATCTCTTGATAATCTCTCTCAATCTCTGACTTCTAATACCTGTTTTAATTTAGGTTCTCATCAATTCTTGTCTATAAAAAACAAAAGTCTCCTAACTGGCCTTCTTTCCTCAGTCTGTAATGTATCCTCCCCACCAATACCAAACAGATCTATTTAAGTGTATCTGGGCAGTGACTGACCTACACTAAGGTGAACCCTACTAAGTCATGCCCCTGTATAACTTCTCCCCTTGAGTGCAAGTGGATGTGTGATTTGCTTCTAGGCCAAAGAATAATGCTAAATTGATGGTATGTCAATCCCATGATTATGCTCCATTGTATGAGACCCCGTGTTACCAGATTGAAGGAGCAAACAATCATGTTTTGAATGGCCAGTGGCAGGGAACTGCAGTGCCTCATTCTTGCATCAGGAAGGAACTTAATTTTTCCCAAAACCATGAGAGTTTGGAAGAGAATTTAAACTCCAGAAAGGAATGCAGTCTGGTTTACACTTTGACTGCAGCTTTGTGGGACCCTGAGCAGAGAGACCATGATCCAGGGATTAGGACTTTGGGGGACTCTTATTCTGCTTACCACATTAGTGAAGAGAAAAATAAGCATACAACTAAGTAAAACATTTATGACTCTAAACTAAATAAAACATTTATGACTTACCTCAGAAAATCCAGTTTCAAATCTTTTTGGTTCAATTCACACTACACTTCATATTCTACAATGAAAGCTTTCTTTCCATTTTTGACCATTTGAACTTTTCTCAGTTCCATAAAACTTTTTTTTAAAAAAACTAGCTTCCCACAAAGACCACCCTCACAACTGACACCTGGCTACGCACCTCCTTTGGGTAGTCACATAGAGAGGGCCTGGCCTGGCTGGGTAGTGGGCTGTGAGATTTTCTCCTGGGGACAAAGGCTGCCAAGTCTGCTTCAGCAAAGCTTGGAAGCACATCAAGAACAAGAACAGAGTGTGGTTATTTCTTCTTAAGATGCAGACAGAAGACTTCATAAATTAATGTCTTTAGGCTAGAAAATTTTCTTACATTCATATAAGAGTAAGGGGTTAAATGAAGGCAACATACGGATTAAGTTTGACTGTAGTTGTTTTATATTAGTGATTAAATAGTAAACGAACCAGTGATAAAGAGCATATTGTTGCCAGCTCTACTGCTGAGAGGCACTATCTCCTTGTGTGATATTCTGAAATCCTCCATATCTATCTACTGAATATGCAAAATCTATTTTAAGTAAATAGAAACCTGCAAATTAGATATATGTGTTTTGGTGAGTGCGTAAGACATTTTGGACACAGATATAAGCCCCATTTCAAAACACACAAAGATTTAGTGATATATCAAAAAGTAAGATGAAGTACTATTCCATTTCTGTACTCTACTCTCCCCCCAAAGTATTACCTCCTTCACTCCTAAATATATGGCAACTGACATAAAAAGATATCAGAATCACAGGTTAATTGGTTAATTCACATACAAATCCAGTCTGTTCCAAGTCTTTTCTGTCACCTTGAGAGATATCTCGTTCACATGTAAGACGTGGTGACAGCATGTGGATGGGCAAAAGCGAGTGATGTCATTCAAACAAAGCAATGCTGATGCTAATGTTGAATGTCAACGCATCAGCAATATCTTCTTGACATATGTGGATGAAACATTTAATTCATAGTAAAATGAGACAATATAAATTAAATTACCTCAACTTCATAAAAGGAAAATATGTAAAGTGCTGATGGTAGATGAGGTAATTAACTTGAAGAGGGTAAATGCTCAGGATGTGAAATCAGACAGCAAGAGGTGATATTCTGGTTGTATCATACCCTCAATATCTATGTGATCTTCACTTATCTGAGCTTCTGTCAAACACGATGGAGGATAAGTGCAACTCATTCACTCATTCATTCAAATAATATCTACTGAGTGACAACTTTGAGTGATGCACTATTCTAGGTACTGAGGATATGCCAATGAATAAATCAGACAAATATCCTTGCTCTCTATGGAGTCTACATTCTCACAGTTCTTCAATGGGTAGCTATAAGGGCTGGGGGTGATTCAATAACATATCTGGAAAAAGTAAGCACTGTAAATAACTTTAATTAGCATCACTATAATAGTAATAAAATATTTCAGAAACTTGAAAAGTACACTTATTTGCATAATAAGTAGCATACTAAATAAGTAAATGGGTAATCCAGGCAAACTAGCAACACTAAAATTTGTATAAAAATTATGTGAGATTTTGTGCTAGCTTTAAAAGAATGTATCTCTGAAGAGTAGCTTAAAGGAAAAGAATTATGCTTAAAAAACTTTTTTTCAGCAATTATCCATATATTTATTTTTAACAAAGTGTCTTTTTAAAGTAAAATTTAAATGAGAACATTTCTCTGTGGATTAACAATCACCATATGGGCTCTCTTACATTTTTTTCTCTTCACATATCCCTTTTGCTACTCTTCCACATGATCAAGCAGTCATCACACCATGATTTATCATCTTTCTCCTGTCAATTCAGCCATCACTCCACTCTGTTCTATTACTATTTCCTGCTGTGAAAATCCCTGTAGAATCCTTGGTAAACTCTCAGAAGTTTCCAGATTCTGCTTTGGAAAGCAGTGAACCACAATGTTATTAAAAACCAGTGACTTATAAGGGGATTTGTTCCTTACTCCTAAGCAAAGGAGTGACACTCATGCACAGCTTCCAACTGACAGTATAGTCTTTTCTGAAGTCAAACGTACTGTTCCAGCTATCAAATTTTACATCTTGAGTAATTTAGGGAGTTCTTTAAAAAGCAAAATGCCTGGCTCTGCCGTTCATTCAGTGTGCCATTCCAAGAGCTGTGACTGCCAGAACTTGTTAGTTACTATGAAGGCAGTTATCCTGTAATGCTGCAAGGCAAACGTATTAAGGTTTGAGTCACATATGTGGGCACATACTTCAAAACTCCACACTTTCAAAGGACTTATTGGAGCCTACAGTCCAACTTAGTACTCGTCCAGTTAAACAGACGTTAAGAAGAGCATGAAACACTACACACTATATAAGAATTTTCACAGAGTAGCACACGTATTGAGCTTACATTAAAAAATCATAATGGCATTAAATCATCCTAAACCTCTAACAACCATTCACAAGAAAACTCTCACTCTTTCATCAGAAAGCACATGGCATTCTGATTCATATTTAGTGCTAAAAATGTAAATTCGACAAAACGTGTCTGAAATTGACCTAGACACTTAAATATTTTCATAACTCCAGAGGCAAAAGGAAAACAGGCAAAAATCTCTTCACTGTGCATTATAGTTGGCTTTGAACAAATAGCCTGGACGTAAGCAGTAGGTGGCAAAGTTAAAATAGAAATGTTAATCCTATGAGAACCCTTGCCTGCTATTTTATAGCCCTTCCTAAAATTGAAAAAAAAAAAAAAAGAGTAAGGAACATAAAAATACCCATCGCCCTAAATACTAAAAACTAAAAAACAAAAAAACGAAAAATCAAAAATGCTACAGAATATCAACAAATAATACCAAATTTTAGAAAGCACTGATTATAAATTACGTTTTTTTTCAACCTGTGCTCCTTTTTAGGGGATGTAGTAGCAGGAATGAATGGGAAAATAATTAAGTAAACTTGGTTTCTAGTTTAAGTTTTAATAGAAGAGCAGGACATTTTTTACTCAAGATTAAAGAAGATGTATTTATATGAGGCAACGTTACAAATTCTTGTATTATAGCTACATATTAGAAAATAGCTTCTTTCAGAAGTCTTAATTTTTCTAAAATTATATAATTATTAAATAAACAGGAGTCAGCAATTTTTTTCTGTAAAAACCCAAATAATAAATAATTTAGGCTCTTTGGGCTAAGCAGTCTCTGGCAACTACTCAACTCTGCTGTAGTAGCACAAAAGTAGCCACAGACAAAATGTAAATGAATGAACGTGGCTGTGGTCTAATAAAACTTTATTTGTGGGCACTAAAATATAAAAATCTTATGATTTTCACTGCTTATGTAACATTCTTCTTGTAATTTTTTTACAGTCGTTAAAAAATGCAAAACATTCTTAGTTTACAGACCATACTTGCAGAGGGCAGTGGGCTAGATCGGCCCATGTTGTAGTTTTCTGATCCCTAGACTAGACATTGATAATGCAAACTAAGAAATAAAAGATGACAGGACAAAGCTTACTTTTCTTTCTCCCCTCCCTCCCTCCCTCCCTCCCTCCCTTCCATTTATTTACTTATAAATGTACATATGTGCATACGTAGGTATGTATGTATTTATTTGTTTGTTTATTGTGTCAGCTGACAGCACACAAAAACTAATGAGGCAGTCCTAGAAGGGCGAAAAGACAGCTTACCAGCCTCTCAAGCTCAGCCAGAGTAGTACACTGTAATGGACTAACTGTAACAGTTATTGGGCATTGAGCCCACACAACTACCATGGAGATTCTGTGAACTACAAATCATTCATAATAGTCAAGGTGGATACAGTTACAAGATACGTATTTGCATTCCAATGACCTGTCACATAAGTTTTTCCTATGGCAAATTTTTTGACAACCAATGTCTTCATCAAATTTCCTTAAATTCTCCATGAAGGTCCAGAGAAAAGGGAAGCCATGAGAGAAGCTTGCTTCATTGTGGGAATAATTGAAGCATCATTATTTATTTATAACAATTAAAGGGCTATTTTGTACTTGGGGATTTGACAACACCCAAGACATATTATATCCTTCCTAAGACATTTAGATACACAAAGCTAAGAAATCCTGGGAACAGTGACCTGTGTTTCTCCTAAGTTCTATTTCAGAAAAGGCTATTTTATTCACTTTTAGCAGCAAACAAGCACAGAGAACTGTCTTCTGAAGAAATTTCACCAGAAATCCAAGATCTACTCAGGCAGAAAATATTTCATCACGATATACTGTTTGTTAGAGTTTCACGAAAGTTGAAGTCACTTTTAAAAATTACAATGTGGGGCTTCCCTGGTGGCGCAGTGGCTGACAGTTCGCCTGCCGATGCAGGGGACACGGGTTCGTGCCCCCGTCCAGGAGGATCCCACCTGCCGAGGAGCGGCTGGGCCTGTGAGCCATGGCCGCTGGGCCTGTGCGTCCGGAGCCTGTGCTCCGCGGCGTGAGAGGCCACAACAGTGAGAGGCCCGCGTACCGAAAAAAAAAAAAAATTACAATGTGGTTTGATATAACCATGAGGATAAGGTTCAATGGTTAAGTGAGTTACCATCTATTCAGAAAGGTGCTGTTGGCAGAGGCACTGTCATAACATGCACTTTCCAAATAGGATACAGTCTTCAAGAGACTTATGTGGCTTTGTAAGCAAGCATTAGTGAAGCTTCCCACTACAATTCAAAACAGATGCCTAAATACTGTTTCTGAAAATGATACAAGTTTTTTCTTTTCTTTTTTTCTTTTAACATCTTTATTGGAGTATAATTGCTTTACAATGCTGTGTTAGTTTCTGCTGTATAACAAAGTGAATCAGCTCTATGTGTATGTATATATATCTATATATCTATATATAGATATATATATATCTCCCCATGATTCGGCCCTCTTGCGTCTCCCTCCCACCCACCCTATCCCACCCCTCTAGGTAGACACAAAGCACCTAGCTGATCTCCCTGTGCTATGCGGCTGCTTCCCACGAGCTATCTATTTTACATTTGGTAGTGTATATAAGTCCATGCCACTCTCTCACTTCGTCCCAGCTTACCCTTCCCCCTCCCCGTGTCCTCAACTCCATTCTCTACGTCTGTGCCTTTATTGTTGACCTGCCCCTAGGTTCTTCATAACCGTTTTTCTTTTTTTTTTTTTTTTAGATTCCATATATATGTTTTAGCATACGGTATTTGTTTTCCTCTTTCTGACTTACTTCACTCTCTATGACAGACTCTAGGTCCATCCACCTCACTACAAATAACTCAATCTCGTTTCTTTTTATGGCTGAGTAATATTCCATTGTATATATGTGCCATTATCCATTCATCTGTTGATGGACATTTAGGTTGCTTCCATGTCCTGGTTATTGAGCTGCAGTGAATATTGTGGTACATGACTCTTTTTGAATTATGGTTTTCTCAGGGTATATGCCCAGGAGTGGGATTGCTGGGTCGTATGGTATTTCTATTTTTAGTTTTTTAAGGAACCTCCATACTGTTCTCCATAGTGGCTGTATCAATTCACATTATCATCAACAGTGAAGGAGGTTTCCCTTTTCTCCACACCCTCTCCAGCATTTGTTGTTTATAGGTTTTCTGATGAGGCCCATTCTAACAGGTGTGAGGTGATACCTCATTGTAGTTTTGATTTGCATTTCTCTAATGATTAGTGATGTTGAGCATCCTTTCATGTGTTTGTTGGCAATCTGTATATCTTCTTTGGAGAAATGTCTGTTTAGGTCTTCTGCCCGTTTCTGGATTGGGTTTTTTGTTTTTTTGATATTGAGCTGCATGAGCTGCTTGTAAAGTTTGGAGATTAATCCTTTGTCAGTTGCTTCATTTGTAAATATTTTCTCCCATTCTGAGGGTTGTCTTTTCATCTTGTTTATGGTTTCCTTTGCTGTGCAAAAGCTTTTAAGTTTCACTAGGTCCCATCTGTTTATTTTTGTTTTTATTTCCATTTCTCTAGGAGGTGGGTCAAAAAGGATCTTGCTGTGACTTATGTCATAGAGTGTTCTGCCTATGTTTTCTTCTGACAGTTTTATAGTGTCTGGCCTTACACTTAGGTCTTTAATCTATTTTGAGTTTATTTTTGTTATGGTGTTACAGAGTGTTCTAATTTCATTCTTTTACTTGTAGCTGTCCAGTTTTCCCAGCACCACTTATTGAAGAAGCTGTCTTTTTTCCATGGTATATTCTTGCCTCCTTTATCAAAAATAAGGTGACCATATGTGCGTGGGTTTATCTCTGGGCTTTCTATCCTGTTCCACTGATCTAAATTTCTGTTTTTGTGCCAGTACCATATTGTCTTGATGACTTCAGCATAGTCTGAAGTCAGGGAGTCTGATTCCTCCAGCTCCGTTTTTCTTTCTCAAGATCACTTTGGCTATTTGGGGTCTTTTATGTTTCCATACAAATTGTGAAATTTTTTGTTCTAGTTCTGTGAAAAATGCCACTGGTACTTTGATAGGGATTGCACTGAATCTGTACATTGCTTTGGGTAGTATAGTCATTTTCACAATGTTGATTCTTCCAATCCAAGAACATGGTATATCTCTCCATCTGTTGGTATCATCTTTAATTTCTTTCATCAGCATCTTATAGTTTTCTGCATACAGGTGTTAGGTTTATTCCTAGGTATTTTATTTTTTTTGTTGCCATCGTAAATGGGAGTGTTTCCTTAATTTCTCTTTCACATTGTTCATCATTAGTGTAAAGGAATGCCAGAGATTTCTGTGCATTAATTTTGTATCCTGCTACTTTACCAATTCATTGATTAGCTCTAGTAGTTTTCTGGTAGCATCTTTATGTATAGTATCATGTCATCTGCCAACAGCGACAGTTTTACTTGTTTTCCAATTTGGATTCTTTTTATTTCTTTTTCTTCTGTGATTGCTGTGGCTAAAACTTCCAAAACTATGTTGAGTAAGAGTGGTGAGAGTGGGCAACCTTGTATTTTTCCTGATCTTAGTGGAAATGGTTTCAGTTTTTCACCATTGAGGACGATGTTGGCTGTGGGTTTGTCATATATGGCCTTTATTATGTTGAGGTAAGCTCCCTCTATGCCTACTTTCTGGAAGGTTTTTATCATAAATGGTGTTGAAATCTGTTGAAAGCTTTCTCTGCATCTGTTGAGATGATCATATGGTTTGTATCCTTCAACTTGTTAATATGGTGTATCACATTGATTGATTTGCATGTATTGAAGAATCCTTGCATTCCTGGGATAAATCCCACTTGACCATGGTGTAGGATCCTTTAAATGTACTGCTGGATTCTGTTTGCCATTACTTTGCTGAGGATTTTTGCATATATGTTCATCAGTGATATTGGCCTGTAGTTTTCTTTCTTTGTGACATCCTTGTCTGGTTTTGGTATCAGGGTGATGGTGGCCTTGTAGAATGAGTTTGGGAGTAATCCTCCCTCTGCTATATTTTGGTAGAGTTTGAGAAGGATAGGTGTTAGCTCTTCTCTAAATGTTTGATAGAATTCACCTGTGTAGCCATCTGGTCCTGGGCTTTTGTTTGTTGGAAGATTTTTAATCACAATCTCAATTTCAGTGCTTGTGATTGGTCTGTTTATATTTTCTATTTCTTCCTGGTTCAGTCTCGAAAGGTAGTGCTTTTCTAAGAATTTGTCCATTTCTTCCAGGTTGTCCATTTTATTGGTATAGAGTTGCTTGTAGTAATCTCTCATGATCTTTTGTATTTCTGCAGTGTCAGTTGTTACTTCTCCTTTTTCATTTATAATTCTATTAATTTGAGTCTTCTCCCTCTTTTTCTTGATGAGTCTGGCTAATGGTTTATCAATTTTTTTTTATCTTCTCAAGAACCAGCTTTTAGTTTTATTGATCTTTGCTATGGTTTCCTTCATTTCTTTTTCATTTATTTCTGATCTGATCTTTATGATTTCTTTCCTTCTGCTAACTTTGGGGTTTTTTTTCTTCTCCTTTCTCTAATTGCTTTGGGTGTAATATGAGGTTGTTTATTTGAGATTTTTCTTGTTTCTTGAGGTAGGACAGTATTGCTATAAACTTCCTTCTTAGAACTGCTTTTGCTGCTTCCCATCGGTTTTGGGTCATCGTGTTTTCATTGTCATTTTTTTCTAGGTGTTTTTTAATTTCCTCTTTGATTTCCTCAGGGATCTCTTGGTTATTTAGTAGTGTATTGTTTAGCCTCCATGTGTTTGTATTTTTTACAGATATTTTCCTGTAATTGATATCTAGTCTCATAGCATTGTGGTCAGAAAGATACTTGATATGATTTCAATTTTCTTAAATTTACCAAGGCTTGATTTGTGACCCAGGATATGATCTATCCTGGAGAATGTTCCATGAGCACTTGAGAAGAAAGTGTATTCTGTTGTTTTTTGATGGAATGTTCAATAAATATCAATTAAGTCCATCTTGTTTAATGTATCATGTAATGCTTGTGTTTACTCATTTATTTCTATTTGGATGATCTGTCCATTGTGAAAGTGGGGTGTTAAAGCCCCCTACTATGATTGTGTTACTGTTGGTTTCCCCTTTTATGGCTGTTAGCATTTGCCTTATGTATTGAAGTGCTCTTATGTTGGGTGCATAAATATTTACAATTGTTATATCTTTTTCTTGGATTGATCCCTTCCAAAGAAGTGTCCTTCTTTGTCTCTTGTAATAGTGTTTATTTTAAGGTCTATTTTGTCTGATATGAGAATTGCTACTCAAGCTTTCTTTTGATTTCCATTTGCATGGAATATCTTTTTCCATCCCCTCACTTTCAGCCTATATGTGTCCCTAGGTCTGAAGTGGGTCTCTTGTAGGCAGCATATATATGGGTCTTGTTTTTGTATCCATTCAGCCAGTCTACGTCTTTTGGTTGGAGCATTTAATTCATTTACATTCAAGGTAATTATCGATATGTATATTCCTATTACCATTTTCTTAATTGTTTTGGGTTTGTTATTGTAGGCCTTTTCCTTCTCTTGTGTTTCCTGCCTAGAGAAGTTCCTTTAGCATTTGTTATAAAGCTGGTTTCGTGGTGCTGAATTCTCCTAGTTTTGCTTGTCTGTAAAGGTTTTAATTCCTCCGTTGAATCTGAATGACATCTTTGCTGGGTAGAGTAATTTTGGTTGTAGGTTTTTCCCTTTCATTACTTTAAATATGTCCTGCCACTCCCTTCTGGCTTGCCAAGTTTCTGCTGAATGATCAGCTGATAACCTTATGGGGATTCCCTTGTATGTTATTTGTTGTTTTTTCCCTTGCTGCATTTAATATTTTTTCTCTGTATTTAATTTTTGATAGTTTGATTAATATGTGTCTTGGTGTGTTTCTCCTTGGATTTATCCTGTATGGGACTCTCTGTGCTTCCTGGACTTGAATAAGTATTTCCTTTCCCATATTAGGGAAGTTTGCAACTATAATCTCTTCAAATATTTTCTCAGCCCCTTTCTTTTTCTCCTTCTTCTGGGACCCCTATAATTCGAATGTTGGTGCATTTAATATTGTCCCAGAGGTCTCTAAGGCTGTCCTCAATTCTTTTCATTCTTTTTTCTTTATTCTGTTCTGCAGTAGTTATTTCCACTATATTATCTTCCAGGTCACTTTCCGTTCTTCTGTCTCCATTATTCTGCAATTGATTCCTTCTAGGGAATTTTTAATTTCATTTATTGTGTTGTTCATCAGTGTTTATTTGCTCTTTAGTTCTTCTAGGTCCTTGTTAAACGTTTCTTGTATTTTCTCCATTCTATTTCCAAGATTTTGGATCATCTTTACTATCATTACTCTAATTCTTTTTCAGGTAGACTGCCTACTTCCTCTTCATTTGTTTGGCCTAGTGGGTTTTTATGTTGCTCCTTCATCTGCTGTGTGTTTCTCTCTCTTCTCATTTTGCTTAACTTATTTTGTTTGGGGTCTCCTTTTCGCAGGCTGCCAGTTCATAGTTCCCATTGTTTTTGGTGTCTGCCCCCAGTGGCTAAGGTTCATTCAGTGGGTTGTGTAGGCTTCCTGGTAGAGGGTACTAGTGTCTTTGTTCAGGTGGATGAGGCTGGATCTTGTCTTTCTGGTGGGTCGGGCCACATTCAGTGGTGTGTATTGGGGTGTCTGTGACCTTATGATTTTAGGCAGCCTCTCTGCTAATGAGTGGGGTTGTGTTCCTGTCTTGCTAGTTGTTTGGCATAGGGTGTCCAGCACTGTAGCTTGCTGGTTGTTGAGTGGAGCTGGGTCTTAGTGTTGAGATGGAGATCTCTGGGAGAGCTTTCTCCATTTGATATTACATGGAGCCAGGAGGTCTCTGCTGGACCAATGTCCTAAACTTGGCTCTCCCACCTCAGAGGCACAGGCCTGACACCCAGCCAGACCACAAAGACACTGTCAGCTACACAGCTCAGAGGAAAAGGGACAAAAAAAGAAAGAAAGAAAGATATAATATAAAATAAAATAAAGTTATTAAAATAAAAAGGTAAAAATAATTATTAAAAAGAAAAAAATTAAAAAGAAAAGAAAAAAGAAAGAAAGAAGAGAGCAACCAAACTAAAAAACAAATCCATCAATGATAACAAGAGCTAAAAACTATACTTAAAAAAAAAAAAGAAAAAAAATTGGACAGAGATAACCCTAGGACAAATGGTAAAAGCAAAGCTATACAGACAAAATCACACAAGGAAGCATATATATACACATTCACAAAAAGAGAAAAAGCAAAAAAATACATATGTTGTTGCTCCCAAAGTCCACCGCCTCAATTTTGGGGTGATTCATTGTCTATTCAGGTATTCCACAGATGCAGGGTTCACCAAGTTGATTGTGGAGATTTAATCCTCTGCTCCTGAGGTTGCTGGGAGAGATTTCCCTTTCTCTTCTTTATTCGCACAGCTCCTGGGGTTCAGTTTTTGGATTTGGCCCTGCCTCTGCGTGTAGGTAACCTGAGGGCATCTGTTCTTTGCTCAGATAGGACAGGGTTAAAATAGTAGCCGATTAGGGGGTTCTGGCTCTCTCAGGCTTGGGGGAGGGAGAGGTACAGAACGCAGGGCGAGCTTGCTGCATCAGAGGCCAGCATGACGTTGCAACAGCCTGAGGCACACCGTGTGTTTGCCTGGGGAAGTTGTTCCTGTATCACGGGACCCTGGCAGTGGTGGGCCACACAGGCTCCTGGGAGGGGAGGTGTGGATAGTGACCTGTGCTCACACACAGGCTTCTTGGTGGCTGTAGCAGTAGCTTTAGCGTCTCATGCCCATCTCTGGGGTCTGTGATGATAGCTGCGGCTCGCGTCCATCTCTGGAGCTCATTTAGGTGTTGCTCTGAATCCCCTCTCCTTGCACACCCCGAAACAATGGTCTCTTGCCTCTTAGGCAGTTCCAGCCATTTTCCCGGACTCCCTCCCGGCTAGCTATTGAGCAGTAGCCCCCTTCAGGCTGTGTTCTCGCAGCCAACCCCAGGCCTCTCCTTGGGATCCGCCAAAGCCGGAGCCTCAGCTCCCAGCCCCCAGCCGCCCCAGCGGGTGAGAAGACGAGCCTCTCGGGCTGATGAGTGCTGGTCAGCACCGATCTTCTGTGCAGGAATCTCTCTGCTTTGCCTTCCACACCCCTGTTGCTGCGCTCTCCTCCGCGGCTCCGAAGCTTCCCCCCTCCACCACCCGCAGTCTCCGCCCGCAAAGGGGCTTCCTAGTGTGTGGAAACCTTTCCTCCTTCACAGCTCCTTCCCACTGGTGCAGGTCCCATACCTATTCTTTTGTCTCTGTTTTTCATTTTTTCTTTTGCCCTGCCCAGGTAGATGGGGAGTTTCATGCCTTTCGGGAAGTCTGAGGTCTTCTACCAGCGTTCAGTAGGTGTTCTGTAGGAGTTGTTCCACATGTGGATGTATTTCTGATGTATCTGTGGGGAGGAAGGTGATCTCCGCGTCTTACTCTTCCGCCATCTTGAAGGTCTCCAAAATGATACAAGTTCTTAAATACCAACATAAAAAGTCTATGTAAAGGTGCCAGATACTTATGTGGTAAGAAAAGCCAAAGAATTTGTGCGAAAACATGTTTCTTACTGCCTTCTATCTAAATAAACACTGCTGAACAGTTTATAAAGACTAAAAAATTCCATCCATGAAACCTACATATTTTATGTAGACTTTCATGAAAAAACAACCTGAATGTGATATCAGAGTCCACCTCTGAGAAACAAAAACACTAACTGGAGAAGATATCTGCACCTCTATGTTCACTGCAGCATTATTCACAATAGCCAAGATGTGGAAATAACCTAAGTGTCTGTTGACAGATGAATAGAAAAACAAGTGTGGTTTAAAATATTACTCTGCCATAAAAAGAATGAAATCTTGCCATTTGTGACAACGTGGATTGAAATTGATGGCATTATGCTAGGTGAAAAAACGTCATACGGAGTAAGACAAGTATTTTATGCACTCACTTATATGTGTAATATAAAGAAACAAAAACAAAATGAAAAACCACATTCACTACCAGATGTGGAGAGAGGGAGAATTAAATGAAGGCAATCAAAAGGTACAAACTTCCAGTTATGAGATACTAAGTACTAGGGATGTAACATACACCCCCATAGTTTTGGGATGTACTACAGTTACATTGCTGTATGATATATATGAAAGCTATTAAGAGAATAATTTCTAAGAGTTCTCATTAGAAGGAAAAAATTTTTTTCTTTCTTTTTATTGTATCTATATGAGATGACAGATGTTAACTAAACTTATTGCAATAATCATTTCACAATATATATGTCAAACCATTATGTTGTGTACCTTAAATTTATACAGTAATGTATGTCAATTATATCTCAATAAAACTGGGGAAGAAAAGAGTCTACATTTAAGACAGTCTTCAAAAGGAAAATAAGAAAACAGTCATTTTTTTCTGAGTAATATGAGACATTAGAGAGAGGTGTGACTCTAAATGACCTCATCACTTCAGGAAAAAAAATTTTTTTTTCAAATGCAATTTCCACACCGGATGATCAGAATCAAGGCTAAAAGAAACTCTTTATAGTTATTTATATGGAAGCAACATCTTTGGAGAACACAGTTTTATGCAAGTGAAGATTAGCTTTTGCAATCAGTTATGAATTCATTTCATTGTACGTGTTGCAGTGGATATAGTTATGATTTCCAGTTCATCTTGACAAATATTTACTGAGGTTACCTGGTACTGTGATATGCCTAGAGAGAAATGACATATGAAGGAGAAACAGAACCTTGAAAGGAATGTGTGGTAATGAATACAAATATGGGAGACTGGATTAAGCACTGGTTAAAGAGTTTTAGAAGTGAATAAACTGAGTTTGAAGCATGATGTTTGAAATGTCAACCTGTCATACAACTTGTGTTACCTAATAATAAGTTGTAAATGCAAATACTGAGCTCACAAAATGGCAAGGACTAGAGATACACATCTGGGATTGTTTGCACAGACTAATGAAAACCAAATGAATGAACGAGATGGCCAAAGAATACATAAAAATAAGAGGACCATGCAGAGAACCTCAGGAAACACCTACACTCATGGGGAGGAGAAAGCCAGGCTACTGAAGGAAACTGAGAGAGAACTGCTCGAGACAGAGGAAAATTATGTGCCTTGTGGCTGAAGCAACAGGTAGGGTGATTCTAAAACGCCAAATGAGGCAAAGAGGATATGGAGGCATTTCAGTGGTTAAAGGATTTTGGATTTTCTTGTCATGGGAACACTGAAGACCTTGGCGAAATCAGCAGTATAGCAGAGGTGGCAGTAGGTGAAGGTACAGGCCTAGTTTCATTTGCTAGTGTAAGGTTTCTAAACCAAGAATTCAGTGGAGGATGAAATGGAAGAATAAAGTATATACTAATATAATTGATAAAGAAACGTCCTGGAGATGGCAGGAAAGCATATATGGCTCCATGTGTTTATGAAGCGGTCACAGTATTTGTTTTAGTTGAGAGAACACTCATGCTTAAAATTTCCCATCCCTTCATTCATCTCATTACCTTATTTCACCACAATATATGCCAGGAATAGTTCTAGGTGCTTTACATATATTAACCCATTTGTTCCTCACAACAATCCTATAAAGTAATTTATCTTAACTCCATTTTACAGATGTAGAAACTGAAGCATGAAACACCTCAGAGCCAGACACATGTAAACACTGGAGTTTTTCTGATTTCAATATCATGCCCGTAGCAAGTATGCTCTTTTACTACACATTAAGCTAGTTTGAGCTCAAATACTTACCTGTTCCGAGAAACAGAACATGGTATCTACCATCGGCAGCATTCACTCGATCCACAGCTATTTTTGTGTACTTATAGTCAGTGCCTGTACGAACAATCAAAGGCCTTCTGTGGATTGGGTAGATGGAATTGTACATGAGAGGGTGGTTCCGAATAAAAGTGACAACATCGTCTGGGAACTCCTTGGTGGTTCGCATATTGGGTGTAAATGCTCCTCCTGGGCACTAAAAAAAAATTTTAAAGGACTAAGTTAATACAATAGTGGCTTTATTTTAATAATAATCAGAAGACCTCTATTTTTCAAAATACTTAGAAGCTCAAGCTGTTTTAAATGTATTTGCTACCGAGTGAGGAGAAAACCGCATGACTATGCATAGTACTATCTGTAGAAAATAAGGTGTATAATTTGATCATTTAAATAGGCTAAGTCCACTTATCCTGCACTGTTTGTTTTCAGAGAGGAGCTGACACCATTTGGTATACGGTATAAATTTTCACCCTTCTCATCCATCACTTTTCTGTTTCTTATTCTGCGCCAGGTCCAGTGTTGTTATAAAAAAAAACCCTTGTGGATATAATCTAATGCTGCTACTGGCTAAAATAAATTAGATTATTGTTATCAAATTCAATCAGAACTCTAACCTGCGAGAGTTTTATTCTATCTGATCCCCTCTCCCAAAAGAGGGCTCTCTGAAGTTGGAGCTTGGATTGGATATGGTAAACCAGACCTTATAATTTCCCTCTGGAAAACACTCCAGTGATTTCCATTACTCTCAGAATAAAATCCCAACAGCTTAGCCTGGCTATAAGCCCCTGAATGTCTGGCCTGCATCTGCATCTACCCCTCCCATAGTTCTTGCCCTTCCTGAGTCCCAAGCCAGCTCCCGCTCTAGGACCTTGGCACTTGCTCCGCGGTTTTCTCTGTTGCCTCATTCAGTTCTCAGTTCAACAGTTACTTCCTTAAAGGTGATGACACATACAAAAATAGCTCCCCATCGCCATCTCCACTCTCCATCTCCTTAGTTTGCTTTATTTTTCATCACAGCTCTATTTACCTGTGTGTAATATATTTGTTGCTTATATCTTTATTGTCTGTTTCTTCCTCTACAATGTAAGCTGTGAATTAGTCTTAACTGGGTAAATTTTGTTCATGATTTCACCCTCAGACCTATAATAAAGCTGAAGAATATTAAATATTCCACAAAGAGTAGTTGAATGAGTGAATTACTCTGTTATATCTGGCATCCAATTTTGGTGCAGGGGCTGTATGAAACAGGCGCCTCAGTTCTGGGGAGGAGAGGAAAGATTCAGAGCATCAAGTTTAAAGGGGCAGAGAGAAAGCAATTATGAGATCTAAAAATGACTGCTGGACAGTTTCAGCAGTTCTGGAAAGGAAGCATGACAAGGGCTTCTGAGAAGAGGATTCCATTTACAGAGCATCTGAGGCCAAACTCATGGGTAGGCTGGGAGGTGCTGAAGCTTGGAACTTAAAACACACTCACTAATAGGAGCTGAGTGTTAAGTTATATGAGCAACATATAAGCTTTTAACACATACAAACATTATTTGTCTAACCCTATTAAACACTGTCAATACCTCTACTTTCAAAAAAAAATACTTGGTCATTTTTTTTAAAACAAAAGCACTACTGTTCTAGATTTCATTTATCCTCTTTAGAGAGGTACAAAGTGAAAGGAAAGCAACAAAGCAAACTTCCTGTTCAATAGCAATGGGTACAGCATCTGTGGTGAACAGCAAGATGTAATGGGGACAGTAATAAAAGGAAAATTATACCTCATTCGACAGTGGCAATGAACATTTATTTCTAGTTGACTGCTCCTATGCAGGAATATAAGCCTAGTGTGGCCATATTCCAACAGAAGATAGAAATGTGGAATTTTATGTGAAATCTGCCAAAATTTTAATGTTGACTCAATGAAAAAAAAAGAAAAACAACTTTAGGGACCAAACAAAACATGGCAATTTCTGGGTTAAATCCATGCAACAGCTGACCTACAATGTCACTGCCTCTGGGCCAGTGTTGCCAGGCAGTCCTACATTTGCAAATAAGACTCAGCAGATTATGAATGTGCTCTCACTCATTTGAGCTGTATCATCCTGAATGCAATTTTTAGTCTAACTTTGACCAGTTAACATTACTAGAATTTTTTTCTAGGACAAGTAAATATAGTTCTCTTTTTGTAGAAAGGCATAAGGAGCAATTAAATGACTTCACTGAAGAGAGATAATGAGACAAGTAATAAAACTAAGCTTCTCATTCATTATCCCATTAACTAGACTTTCATCTGGGGTTCACATGCTTTTCTTTTAGGAAGAAGTATTATATTTATGCATGTTTATAAATTGCTTACACTAAAAGACCAAATGAGGACAAAAAATTCCATGTGAGGGTATTCTAAACTTATGGGTGTGTACCATACTTCTGAAAAGTGTAGTATTATGGGTTTTTTCTACCCTCATTCCTCACACAAAGTGGAAAACGGGAAATACATTGCTCACTGAATGAAAACATGGAAAGAACAAATGCATGGGCAATTTAAATAGTTCCAGTCCTTCGTAAAACACCACTAATGATGGTCTGCTAAGCTGAGATGTCTCCTTAAATATTTGCAAGTATTCTCATTTGTAAGTTCCAGAAAGATCCAAAGTTAGCATATATTACTAGGCAATTTATACAATTTCCAGTTAGCAATTATTTTCATGAGTGATAAGCTTATTAAATTGTAAGTGCCTAGTTTCTGGGTTTTACTTAATAGTAGTTGAAATTTAGATAAAAATTATGTTCAGTTGCTCAAAACCATAGTTATTAAATATGTAACCCAAATAAATCAACTCAAATCAATTATTTTATATTCATTCAAATGTTCTCCATTTGGGACTTTTGTTTTATATTCACAATAAACTTTACTTAGAAATAAGTGTCTCCTAGTAAAAGTTTGTTTTCAAAATTACAGAAGAATTCTTTTTGACAATAATTAATTTTTCCATTGATTCATGGCATAAAGCTTGTAGATAAGACACAGAATGAGTGACAGTGATGGTGACAAGAACAAAAATTGATTACCCTTTGCAGACTTTCCATCTGGAACTGTGAGTTTGCTCAGTATAAAACTGCCAAGTATAAATAAGATGTGATTAACGTATCCCTCACCTTGTGATATATGAAAGCCTCTGTACTGAAACCTCAAGATAATATAACACCCACGTGCTACCATAAAATAAAGCCTTTGTCCATTAATTGGGCTGTTGTCTCATTCTTAAGAAGGATAATTTTGCTCTACAAATAGTCATTAAGTAATTTTGGTTAAACTTCTCCTTTAAGTGTTTGTTTTTCTCCAGTTCTAGCTTCTGTTTATCAAGTGGTGATAAGCACTCCTTTTCTGAGTAAAGACATTTTAAGTGTTTTGATTACTAAAGTGCTAAGTGAAATACAGGAACAATAAGAATGCCATGTTAAGGAAGTATGCCAAATTTCCTTGCTATTCTCAGGTATTCTTGAGCATCTGCTCCTAATCCACTCACCCATTTATACTAGTCTTCAGCATTAATATATTCACATATTAATTCATATGTCAATTCTTTGGACAGCTTTTATTCAAAATGCTTTTTGATGTGCCCAGTTGGGGACTTAAGAATCGGGAGCTACCACTGTCTTCTAGACACAAGTGTTCTAGTAAGGAAGATGGACATATTCAAAGTAAAATAACAACTGATACATATAATTATAATTTAATATAAATATAAAATAAATAACAGAATTTGGTTCATGATCAATAAGAGCCAATATTTTTAAAATGAATTTAGAATAGTAGAGAACTTAAGGCTGCCGGAATTAGTGAAGAGGTTTAGGGATTAAAAAAAATAAAAAGAGTTTGGAATATTTAGGGAACTATAAATCCTGGGGCAATCCTGAATCACAGAGCACAAAGTGAAAGAAAGAGGTAGGAGTTGAGGCTAAAGACAGATAACAGAAAATAAATGCAAAACTATTCACAGAAGGAGTGACAGGCATGTTTCAAAAGAAGCTTGACCTAACACTTGAAGGACAAGTGGTATATGGATAAATAAATGGACATAAATAAATGATATTCTAGAATTGGGGCTAGTTTCTAGCATTGGTCTTTGAAACTTGTGTTCGGAGAGAAATTGATCTTACGTTTAAACGCTTGGTAATCTAGGCCTTTTATTTAAAGCCCAAAGAATTACAAAGTTGAAGACTTGTATTTATGCACCAGCTGGCCCTCATCTTCCTTGTATTTATCCTCCATGACTTAAAAGCTCTTTGTTCCAGTCCTACTAGCCCATGCAGAGCTTCTAGGATTCACTTATTAATTTCTGTCTTTGCTTTGTAATGTATGCAGTAACCTTTGCCTGAAACATCCCTCCTTACTTATCCAAATTATCCACATCAACTACCCTTCAGGCCCAGCTCAATCTCACATATTTTTATATGCCTTTCCAAACAGGGCTGTCCCATGTCGACCTCCTTTTTCTCTAGACTTCAATAATATTTATTGTCTGCTTTATTCATATGTCTTGAATAATTATGTGAAACAATATGTAATTAACTTTTCATGCCTATATGCCTCACGTGTTCAATGTTATTGTAAACTTTGCTATGTTTTAAAATGTCTATGAGGAATAAAAATGCTTCTAATGTAAGAACAACCAAAAGATGCTTTGAACATGATCCATATAATTAGTGGTCCCAAGAAAAAGGGAAACCTTTTTGCTGACACTTTTGTCAGGATCATGAATTTTCTGTGTTCTTTTGCTGCACTAGGTTGTAGACCTGTTCAAAGCACGGTGATTGAAGCAGATGGTTCTGGTCCAGTTATAAACAGATGTTAAAACTGAAGACTTTTGTGAGGTTCTGCTTTAACAGTATAGTATAAGCAAACACAATCTTCTACAGAAGCTTAAACATGTTGTATCAGAATAATGTAATATGTTAGCTCAGCCACAGAGAGAATCTGCAGTCCTTGGCTGCCCTTTGCAACATACCAAAGGTGTCTTGTTTCTTCCACAAACTTGTATTACTTATGGAAAAACATTATGACACAATTGGCAGGCTTCTTCCCACTGACTTGGGCTTGCTAGTTGGGAGTTTGCTAACACAGCTATCAATGCTGCTTTAAAAGAAGCACCTACCAGGAACATTAGAATGAGGGTATAGGATTTCTGCCAGTGTCATTTCTTTAAGAATCCAGTCATATATTTATGAGGTTGACCTTGCAACTGGACTACTGTATAGGGAAATAAAGTATGGCGATCATAGTTGATCCTACCTTGGGAGGCTTCAGAGGCAACATTCTTAACCCTAGAGAAAAAGAATGCTTTGGGTCAATTGGCTGTAAGTCTTCTGGCTACATGAAGGTGATATTAAACCTTAGAAGCCCAAGAAAGAGACAGATACTGGCCACTCTGAGTCAGAGAGCTGACTTCATGGTGTTTTGCTCAGTGAAGTGCGGAGGAACTACATCTTCAGGGAGGTATGCTTTTCCAGGGGCAGTTCCAGAGGTCATTCCTCCACCCAGCCTCTTATTCCCTAAGGATTACTCATCTGACAATTTTTTTTTTTTTAATTTAAGGGAGTTGCTCTGGTCTCAGCACCAGATGTAAGAAACCACATTATAGAAATATGTCTCAAGTACTGACTACTCACTCCCTTTTTTCATGGAGTCTCCTCCAGATGTGTGTCACTAAGCCCTGGCTTATTTCACACTGCTTTGGAACAGGAAAAAAATGCTTATTCTTAGGAGTTCAGAAACAGTGAAAAGTGGGACTGTTTGCAGAATTTTCTAATTTAGCGTTGGTTTATATTGTTTTACTAAAAATGATTTATCTAGTCTCACATTTTATGTAGGATAATTGCTATTCAACATGAGTGTTCTTCTCAGAGACCTTTTGAGCTGCCATTGGGTGAAGAGTCATGAGGCACTGTGGGACCAGGGAGAGCGCTTTTCTTTAGGGGAAAATCCCTGATTTGTAACATCTGCCAATTTCCATGGTGTAGTAATCCCACCATGGCTGATTTCCAGTTGCTACTGTGACCTCCTCAATTGAGATGAGGTGAACACAATCTCTTCTTGCCAGCCAGGTACAAGCTAACTCCAGCACACACTCACTGAGGCTCTGAGGCCTTGAACCCTGATTCAATGAGTGTGGCTCTCTTTTATCTCTATCTGAGAGGTTTCTCTTAAAGTTTTATTTAGGGGAAATGGAATTTTATTCAGTTTACAAATCAATTGCTCCTGTACTAATCCCATATATATTTTGTTCAAAAGAATAACTGAGGAAAGCATATATAATCACAACCGCCTCTTAATTTGCTGATTTAAGATGAAGCAATGACTTGGTCAAATTCAAATAGCAAACAATTCTCAAAAATATGACAAATCTTTGGATACTTTATCAGTGAATCATTTGAAAATACATGAACTACATTCAATGAAATAATGAGAGCCTTCAGTTATGATGGAATTTGAAAGTTACTCAGCTTCCCCTTGCTTTCCCTTCTCTTATGTAAACCCTGCTTCTTATCCAACACACTCCAACTTGAGGTACCCTAAGATGGATATATCTGTTGACTTCTTTTCCTTGTGTGATACCGAATAATTAAATGTTTCTTCCATCTTCTGTTGAGCTATAAGCATCAAAGTGAAATCATTTAAAAGGAGAATGTAATTATATGGTTAAGACTTTGTTGCCAGCCATGATTAACTACAACTTTTTAAAACAATTCTTTCCTGGATAAGTAGCAATTCTGATAATCTTTCCAAAATTAATTAAAAGTTAATTGTTCTAATAAAATACATATCAATGACTAATCTTTGAGCTTCCTAGCCAGGGAACCAAACCTGAGCCCTTTTAATTTTGAATAAACATGTTCTTTAGAGGCTTAGCACACTTTTTTCTATTTTTAAAACATTTGACAGCAGTATACTTTAAGATGATGAGAAAACAAAGGAGTAAATAATGTATTGCAAAGAAACTCTAATAATAACACAAAACTAAAGTGAATCAACAGTCAGTAAAAATTACGAGGAATGAATGTCTGAAAGTATATTGACAAAGGGGATTTCATATTCAAATAAAAACATTTTAAGTAAATATTATTTTAATAAATATCTTTCAATTTTAAAAAAATCATTCTTTACTTCCCTCCAACCCAATTTATAAATATAACCTTACTTGATGAAATGCAAAGATATAAGAGGATTATATTCCTCTTGGTCAATTGTGTAACATCTCCTCTCAATCAGTGTGTTGTATGACATTTTACAGAGACAGAAACTAATCAATATTTTAGAATGCAATGCAGCATTATTATGGTCCAAATTAAAAACAAATAGTAAGACAGTGATCATTGTCCTAGAAAAACTCAGTTCCAATCTGCCAGTGCATTGTCTGTAACTTCAGCTGGAAAAGGTAGTTTACAATGTACCCCTTAACACTACAATGTTGCAAGACATGGTTATATTTGTATGCCTTAAAACTTTATAAATATTTTATTTGAATTACATCACTTTCATTGTCATTACTTGCTCACACATACCATTTTATTTGTTTGAGAAATATACACAACATATAATTTTTAACTAAATATATCCCTAAAATTGAAATATCTCCACATGATTTATCTCTAAACTAATTCTCACATGATTATTCTTTCATTAAAGTAGATGAGATTCCTTAATATAAGGAAGGATTGTGAAAAGCAACTAGCATTCAAATTCTTAGGCTGCCTTCAAAATGTTAACACTTTCCAAGCTATGGTTTTTATGCCAGTAAAATTAGGAAAATATCTCTTCCCTATCTAACATATCCAGCTGTCTTGAAATATAAATGAGATTTTATTATCAATAGCACTTAGAAAAAATTGTACAGAATGTTGTAATATATATATTTTTAAAATCCCAAATCTAAGAACCTGTGAGCTGAAAAATTATAATGAGTATACCAGTAGGTCTATAGTTGTATTTAATAAACATCAGCATGATATTCATTTCTTAGTAACTTATATTTTTTAAAAAAGTAAAATAACAAAGAAAGTTTCCTGGATACTTACAGTTCCAGGGCGAGGATAAGGAATTCTACCCTGGTAGGAAATCAGCTGATGATTGGGCCCTTCTTTGTGGGCAAAAGGCCCATTAAACACAGTCTGTATATCAGATAAATGATACACACACACTGCTGATCCTTTAAAAACTGAGCTAAAAAAGAAAATAGAAAGATATTAATTTTCTTATTTTTAAAATTTAAATACAATTTTAAAAATAAAGTAAAATTTGTGATAAAAACTTGATGTAATTCATCATGGAAAAGTTGAATGTTATGGTACACATTGTAAAAAACTAAAAAACTTCTACTGTTTTGAAATAAGCCATTGATATCAAAACATTTAGTTCACCCATGGAGGTAGTAGACAATAAGTTATAGAAAAGTACTCAATGGACTTGTCCTAAATATAGGACAAGTCAAAGAAATTTCCAACTGGTTTATCTTGCAGAAGATATTAAACAAAAAGTGAATTGATGATTTATTAAAAATATGATTTGAATTCTAAATCAGTATCAACATAACCTATCATAGTTTACCTCACAGAAATAAATCTCATTAATAAGAGAACACTGTATCTCTTTGTCTTAAGATTATTTCAATGTGAGAGTATTCTTACAATGCTGTCCTAAATAGTAGTTGGAGAAATTGTTGTAAACATTCCCTGCTACTCTGCTGTAAACAATAGAGTCCAAAAAAGATTCCTTAAATTATGTTTAGTCAATAAATTCTCATAAAATTTATTTGGATGCATACTGAAAACTATTTCCATTGTCACTAAGCAGACTGACTGAAACCAACATTTTCCTGAATCACATATTTCTCTTAAATTAGATGCCTAATGGGAAACTTAGATGCCCACTGAGAAAACCAAGATATATTATTAATCATTAGCATTAATAGTCAGAAATGACAACATTTTTTCTATGTTAAAGTTATTGGTGTTGGGAAACACAGAACTAGGGAAACACAGAAACTAGGGAAATATTTTTTTGAGACAAACATTTTCTTCTTAAGAATCTGGTTCCTTTTGCTTCGTTCAATTCTTTGTGAGTTAAATCAAGACTATTTCCTTTGTTAAAACAGGTGTTAAACTCATCCTGAAAGACATCTTTTTAGATATCTTATAGGGCAAAGTAAATATGATTTATAATCAATATCCCTGTGATATTCTTTTACTGTGAAGAGATCATTACAGTTTACAATTATACCACATTTCCCCCACTAGAGAAGAATGGTAAAATCTTTAGATTTTCATTTTGTAGTTGACTGTCTGATGAAAAGGACATTCTGAATTGGCCATATCACAACTGGAGTTCTGTGCTGAATTCTGAGTAACATTCCTGGTGTAAAATGAGTACGCAGGAATACACGCAGGAAAGGATGAGAATATGCTGAACTGTCTTGAAATACATGATAATTGGGATTGGACATTCCAGATAAATTAGAAAACAAAGCTATTTTCAAATATCTAAAATATTGTCACATGGAACATGAAAACTGGTTTAGTGTGTTCATAGCTATCACTTTAGATTGCTATTGAAATAAAAATTCTAATAGAAATGCTAAGAGTTTTATTTGCATCATGAGTCTTCAAATTATTTCCTTAAAACAATAGCTTATATACATTATCCCTGCATTGTAGTTTATATTTTCCTTTCTTTGAGAAAAATAGCATATAATCATTATAAATACCCCATACAAAACTATTTTGAAACTCTGAGTTCAGCATAAATATATTTTAGTAATCAGGCAAAAGTAATAAAATGAGAGAGTTACATCCTAAGTGTTAAGTAAAATTAAAGAGTTGAAAAGAACGTTTTTATAATAATTACTATTACTTAATAAAGTTTATTGTTTAACTCATACAGTGTAATTGTTTAATATTACCTTGATGTTGTAAAAATGCCATACACTAGTGTTGTCCTTGGGTTATCAGTTTCCAGCAGAAACACATCCTCTATAAAAGGGAAATATCAATTTTTAAGATTCCCAAATATTTAAAAAATTTATCCTAAGAAATAATTTCAACTACAAAAAGTATTATTCAGAAAGATATTCCCGCAGCATCATTATAATTTGACAGCAACTAAATGATAAGCACATGGTAAAGTAAGTTAAATAAAATGTTACACAAACACTTATGGAAACTATGCTGATGAAATAATATAAATAGAAAAGACACAATGGTATTTAATATGGACCAGAACCATGTAAACCTTAAAACTATACATCAGAATACAATAAGAAGATTACCAGTGAGTGTTTCTGGTTAACAAAGCTACAGAAATTTTCCTGTTTCTTCTTTTTTCCTGAATTTTCTAAATATCCTTAATGATAATATATTACATTTTTAATTTAAAAAGTATTACAAATCTCAATTTCTTTTTAATCTAGGGTTAGAATTTGGAACATGGAAGAAAACTTTTTCACAATGACTTATAAGACTTTTTTGTCTTTTAGTCAAAATTGCTAGTGATATTTTTATTTAATCAATAATTCCCCTAACAACAAGAATTTTAAAGTATATTGAGGCAAAGGCAAAAGTATAGATCGTAAGGTACAGTAATACATAACAGAACCTGGAAGTAAATTTCTGATAGGAAATTCCAATTAATAACCAATTGTTATGAATGCAAGAAAGATCTGGATTTAGTGACCTTTTTGCAAATAAGATTCTTGCTGACCAATACAAAGAAAGATTGTTATTCACAATAAATTTAGAAACTCTTAAGCAATAAATTAATAATCACCAGTCTTTTCATAAAAGGCTGGCACTGTCTATTCTCCCTAAAAATGGGAAAGACTGAAACATTCTAAGTCACTGAAACATAAATATACGTGCAAAGAATTTGGGGGGAAATAATGAGTAACTAGGTTATAACATGAAATCATACTTAGAACGTTTTTTCTAGAAAAGCTGACATAAAAACTTGTGTTTCTATGATCAACATAATGGCTTTTTGAGGAGACCAACTGTCTATTTCAATTATTGTAGCTGCTAGAACCAGTATTTTTTCCATATTATAATACATTTTTATTGCTTATCTCATCACCTGCCTCAGTATTTGAGACTAACCAGCATTTTATATTTTAATGGATTAAAGCAAAAAAAAGTCATTTCTAAATGGCATTTAGTAAACACAATACTATTATGTGTACCAAGTTATTCTACTGTTCGAAACATATGGATACCAAGGGGGAAAAGCATGGATGGGGGGGTGGTGGTGTGATGAACTGGGAGATTGGGATTGACATGTATACACTAATATGTATAAAATAGATAACTAATAAGAACGTGCTGTATAAAAAATTAAATTAAATTCAAAAAAAAAAAAAGAGAGAACTATTCCTTGGCAGAAAGGAATCAGATTGTCAGTCCTTATTTGACCTGGAAAGTATAACCCTCCTCATGTCACACATACTGAGAATATTTAGTCCCAGGGTCACCAAGAAGAACTAAAACTGGAGCACAAGTCTACTTTCTACTCTGACACTTTTCCATCTAACCTCTATTGTGTCCATTAACTGTAGTAAAAATATATAGCTGTACTCTCATACAAACTGATTTTAAACGAGAATATCAGAATTCAAATATATATGAAATATACATTTATTTTAGAAAAGCACAAACATATCATTACTTATATATAAATTATATAAATACCTCTCTCTTCTCTCTCTAAAACACACACAAACACACACACAAAACACACGGATTCATATATCATGGTGGATTCAATGAACTAAATGTTTCAGCAGTGCACTTAGGGGCAAGACAGATTTAAAAAATACTCAGGAAATTCATGAACAGTATCCAGATCATTAATTCAAATCAGCACTTATTTATGCTGAAAACATTCATGAAAAATGCAACCTCTTTTGAGAGTTTATTAAAATATGTAAACTTTACAAACTCTCTTTCAAGAACATTTTTCAATCTCACATTTATGTACCTAGTTCATCAAAGTGGGTTTCTGGGCCATCTTCATCAGTTACCGAGCATACCAGCCTCGCTTTTAAGAAGGTAGTCCACTTGTTGACAAGGCTACGCAGTCCACCAGTGTCATTCTGAAACCATTTTGTAAACACATTTCAGATTGCTTAAATAAATATTGAAGTGTATTTAAAATTTACCTTGGATTCTTACTACTTGGGGATTTGTTATAATCTGAAAGATGGAAATGTTAACCAAATCTGCATATCAATAGTTAAAGAGGAATATTTAAGATCTATAGTATTTTTTAAAAATAGCCTTAGTTATACTGTTATCCTCCTATTATAAGATATCAACTGAAAATGTATCAAAATGAATTTAATAAATATATGCCATAACACTTTCTAAATTTCTGATGAAAATATGAGTAAACTGTTATGGAGACTACATAATTTAATTTGCCTTTTCTTGATAACTCATTTTCTTCAGTACAAACATAAATGATTGTATACACGGAAGCGTGCAGATTCTACCATGGTCAGGAGAGTGGGTTTATACTTACACCAAATAGTCCCCAATAATTCTATTTTCTCTCCTTCATTTCTCTGCATTATCATTTAATCCTTAATATTTCTAATCAGATGCTTTATATACATATTTCTCTGGTCAGGGCAAGGAAAATGGTATTTGGATCATTCACAAATAGTCTCTATTGAATGACATTTTTTCTGTACTCCCTGAAGCTTTTCACATCATCAGCTGGCTTCACTGCCTTGTTCCAAATGACTGAGAAGCAGATAAGCTCCAAAATCAGTGGAATATTATGATGTTTAAAAATAGACTATTTTAAACACTAAATATTTTAAGAAATACTTTTGCACAGAAGATGCTAATCATAAATGAGTCAGGACAAGCCTGTAATACTCTTATGTGAGAAGACATGAGTTTTTTTGAGTTTCTATGTATACTTACTCTTGATACACAAGAATATTTTGATCGGTTTGTAATTAGAACTGTATTTTACTAAAGCATTTCTTAATTCTCACTATTATAGACAGTTTTTCAATAATTGTCTTTTACTGATGTTTTGCTGTATTTTATTCATAAGAATTGTTCTATTTCTTTTTATAATATACAATTCAGCAATTTCTTTTTAATTCTAATGCATTAAGTGGAAAAAAGCAAAAATTAATCAAAACTGTTTATTTGTGTAAAACCATAACCAAAATATTCCTTGGATTAAATTATTTTCCAAAATAGTGTGTTTATCTTGTATGACTGATGTGAATAAACATTAAATCTAAATGTTTCCTTTTAATATTTTATTAATTTGTAACCGCAGATTTAAAAAGTAGGAAGATAAACTATTGGGAAAAGAAGACATGTTTACATAATTTGAATTTCTTAGTCTTTCTTCAAATTAGAACAACTTTAATACTTACAGGACATATTCTAGCAATCATGGAATGAATCTGCTTTGTGCTTCTGCTATTGTCGGTCAGTTTCTCTTTGAAGAAGAAGTACACCTTAGCATCATTTGGATCAGTGCCATCTGGGATAACATGTGCATCCACAAACATAGGTTCTAGAAAAAAATACAAAGACGATATATATACTCATGATGAAAATCCATCTACTCTCCATCCAAGTAGACCACAGGCACATGCCTTTCCCATCTTTGGTATAAAGGAACAATTCAATATTCATAGCCAAAAAGTCTAAAAGCAAGCAATTGTATTCACTGAACATACCGCATTTGGAATGTCAAGTGCCATAAAGTAGAGCTATGATATAAAGCTTCAACTATTCTTCTCTGTCTGCAATACATTCTGGAAGCACACTAATTGCAAAACTTCTTTGTGCCTGATGAGTTTTAAAATATTGAAAAACTTTTCTACCAGCTATTTCCCATGGGATCTGATAGTCGTTTCATAGAAAAAAAAGTTTGTTTTTAAACGTGTGGTTTTCAGGCTAGTGCATATAAACTCAAATTCACTGAAGCAGAATGAGGAGTTGGGAGTCCATGATCTGAAAAACACATTTCACTTAAAATACGGCATATGAAATGAAGGGGAAACTTTTCAAGGAAAAAATGCAGTCATTTGAAGACATAGAGGGATTCCTTATTTCAAGAACAAAACAATTTTTAGAATAGTCTATTTCCAGATGTACTAGAGGAATAATTTGAAGAAGTAAATGGACAATCACTGCTTTCTTGTGCTGGTCTGTCAGTGAAATAAGATGCTTAACTGTAGTGATTCATGCTTAACTCTTTAATGTTAAGTGAATTGCCAAATCTAAGGTCAGCTTAAATTTTCCCCAGGGTGAAATGACAAACATCTTAGTGGTTTCTTCTTCCTCTAAACAACAGCAACTGATTGGAATTGTATATTAAAGTCAAATGAGCACTTTTCATGATGTGAATTCCATGTGACCCCCAAAATTGAAAACATTTGAACACTGATAATCATAAAATTATCATACTTATGATTTCCATTAAGTATTAGTCAAACTGTGAAAAAATAATATATACCAGCTTTATAATTTTAGAATCTAAGCATAAAACAAATAGGAGTTCCTAAATATGCCCTATTCGTGATATCTGTCATAAATTTAGGAAAATGTTTAGATTTGGCATTATTAAAATATACAAGTAGACCAAATAAATAAATGACGTTTAATTGTAACATGCAACAATTAAATTCTTGTCTATAGGTACATATGATGAATATCACTGTCACTTTTATTTATTCATATATCCTATGATAATTCTATGATTGTTAATAAAGAGTTAGAATATGAAATATGGCTCATTTCATTTACTTATTTAGCCTAAATATTTAAAATCACAGAGTACAGAATTGTTGTTACTCATATTTTAACTTTTTAACCATTTTAATGTAATTTTCATTATGAAATTAAATTAGTTTAAAGTATGATTCTCAGAAAATGGATAAACTGTTATTTTACCACTTAGCCATTTGGAATTGTGTTGATCAGTTCTGACTGCATTCCTCTTGGTTAAACTTCGAAAAATAGCTGCATCTGTTCCCATGAAATCTATATACATTGCAGAGAAAAGCTCCTCATCTATGAAAAAGAAAATGTGAACAAAATTAAAAGCAAATCTTAACTGTTTTTAAGGCTATTTTTAAAATCAAGGAGAATTTGCTTATTAGATCATGACACATATTACAGAATATTTATAGTTGTTAATTGGTTTCCATTGTTCACCAAATTAAAAAATTGGATAAAGTTTAATTTGGTCTCATTATTGCCCGTATAATGACCAAAACAATCTTTCTGATATAGAGATAAAAATTCCTCTGCCTGTACTTAATTATACTAAATACTTAACTAAACTTGATTATATAGTGTAGTGTGTATCCGAAATGGCAGAAATAATATAGGTATAAAAATAAAGAAACGGCTTAATTATTACTTCTTTAATAAATAAAAAATACTGTAAGAGTCAGAAATCTTGATTTCTAATTTTGGCCGTAGTTAAACTGGAAATTAGGGATAAGTCATTTAGTACCCTGAATCTCAAACTTCTATGGGAATTGGATTATGATCAAAAGTTCGCAGTACATATTAAAAACTCTATGATTTTACTAAATGGATTGAAAATAATAGTTTTTATTATTATTATTTCATGAGATGGAGCCACATCAAATTGTCAAAGTACTATTAATGATAAAACAATTTCATCATTAAATGTATATGTTTTGATCTTTATGTATATGTTCATCATTAAATGTATATGTTTTGATCTTTATCTCTAAGGTAAACAAACTGCTACTTTTTCAATTGCAACACATAACGTGTTAACATTATGTTAACAATATAATATGATGTTAATAAGCCATATGTGGCTTAACATATTAGCACATATAAAATAAAACATAAAGATAAGAAAAAAGATATTGTAAAATTAAATTAAATTATCATTATTAATGACAAAATAAGATATGTTAATCTGTATGCGCACAACACTGGACATTTTGCTTATTTGTTAAGATCCACATTAATTTTTATTCTAGTAAGGAGAGTAAGCAGTAAATTGGTACGTATGACCTTTGAGTACAAAGTTAAGTATCTATTAAAAAATAATAAAATTGATCAGGTTTGGCCCACTGGACTACCATGCAGCTGCGTTCTTTGACTAATGTTCTAGAATTACTCTCCTGGCTACCTTCAGATTATGGTCATTTTGGCAGGACTGAAACATTTTAAAGCACTCTAAGCTCACTGTTTAGTAATAAGCAATACCAGTTGGCCTAGGATAGAATGGAGAATGGAATGTTTTTAATATGTGCTCACCAGGTCACAAACTGGACCCCTACCAGTTAGCAAGTGGGTATGGCAGGCATTGTGTCGCCAAGTTCTGCTTCCTGGTAGAGATCTGAAGTCCATGGGAACAGATTATAGGGAGCTAACAAAATGTGCCTGAAAGAATTTTGAGCTATTTAGCTTCTTTACAATTTTGTGAACACTTGTGAAGCATCTACACAAGTATTCTGTAGATACAATGATTGTTAAATTGAGATAACTTTGTAATTAATTATTTCACAGCTTTGTTATATCCAATTATGCCCAAAAGAGGAGGTTATAAATTCCTGATATTCAATAGATTTATTAGCATCTGTCTACAGGAAGGAAAATAAAAGGACACTCAGAGGATGGTTTATGGCAGACAGGACTGATTCTAACCCTACTGTATACCACCTTATTAGTTATGTCTTAAACATTACAAAAGGGTTAGATGGCTAATTGGCTTCATCTCCTGTCTTAAATTCTCAGCAATTTTAATAGCAAGTTAAGGATAATAAAGTTTCTGCTTTACTTTGTGTAAGAAATATTTAATTAATGTCACTTTGGAAAGAATTTTATTTGAGAGTAGAAATTCTTTTCTTTCAGAATTTCATTGTAGGGTTTATGCAAAGATAAACTTGCTCAATTTAAACTTTAATCCAAAAATATTTTGCTTTCCAGTTGTACTTCCACTGACTAAAAACTATCTCATGAGGTTTTGAAGAGGTTCTTTAAGAGGTGTCATCTGACTTTGTTGTGCTACAATAATTACTAAAAATAGCAAAAGAACACTAGCACGTTGGGCCAGATGCCGCGCTATATTATGTAATTTGAAATTCTAATGCTCAACGCTTCTTGGTACTTTAATAGATAGAAATATTTTAACCAATTTGTGTTATTTAGTGCACTGCAGTTGAACAGAAATGATTCAACATCAAATAGCAAAGTGAGATGAGTACACAAATGAAATATTAGAGATAATATTACAGGGATAATCAGTAGAATAAATAAGATGATAAATATAAGGTTATAAAGCTTCCTGCTCTTTTTAGTTTCAGGTTTCAAGTTAAGCAAACTGTTTAATGATTTTCTTTGAGAGTAAAAATTATAATGTTAATCAAAATATTAAAAAGTAGCATAGGACTATAAGCCTAGGAATTGAAGTCTCAGGTCCTTGAAAAATGAAGAGCAATAACAACTTTAATTTCATAAATGAATCCTATTCTCTAAAGCGCAAAACTATTACATGACTTACTACAGTTTAACAGGAAAATTTATACTGCCTTGTTTTAACCCTTTTTTGTTCTAAATAATATTTGATGAGATAAAACTCCAGTATGTGTTAACAATAATTTAGAATTTTGAAGTTTATTTTCATAGCATTTAACTTGAAATAAGTGAAAACTTTATATATTTATCTAGTACTATACAAATCTTACAGTTTCTAAAGGTGAATAAAATTTTCTTCCTCATGAAGAAAATACTTTCTGAGACACTGCTTCTATTAAATAATATTTAGAAACTTATTTGAAAATACTCTGCATCAGACTTAATTGGATATCTTGAAGTTTCAAAGCTTTCTAATTTTTCTGTCCTAATGATACATTTTCATTTCCTCCCTACCCAATTTGAATGACTATAGGGAAATAATTTACTGGATAATTCCCAAGCTCACATTTCAGTCAGTGCTGGATGTATTTGTCTTAATTTAGTTTCCAGACCTGAGAAAGAAAGATGAGTTGCCTTTTTAAATGAATAAAGCAAAGAGTTTTGAACAAATTAATTATTTTTCCACCTGTTCTACTGTCAAATGATGCAATTTTACCACTGGCAATACATAGAGAAACAAAAAGGGAAAAGCATTTACTATATAATCGGCATACTGAAATCCAAGATTTGTCCCACAGTCAACTAATGTTAAGTCAGACATATTCTAGAAGTGTCTTAATTAGCCAGAAAAGAATGTCTTCTAAGTGAGGTATAGACAGGCACTGGATGATTGAGACTCAAGGACATTGATTTATTAATGTGTGTAGCAGCAATCAACTGGGCCTGCTTCTTAACTGATATATTTTATAAAAAAATGAGAAAATAAAAAAGTGATTTTATGAGCACATCTTTTTTAGTACAGCAACTTCTAGACAATCCACAGAGAATGTACTTAGCTAACACATGCACTTCGTTATTATTTCGCATGAAAGGAATACCAGTTTTAATCATTTGTAAAAGATTACTAAAACATGAGGAAAAGTGAATATAATTAATACTAGAAAAACAACTACAGAAAACACTGAAATTTACTTTATACTATATATTAATATATGTATACATATACACAATACCTATTAATATATGTATATACATACATACGCTTTTTAAATGGTTGACTTGCTCTACAAATAACAGCAGTCATATTAGATGAAAAAATACATGGTTATCATTTAAGCATGAATATTCTTGGAAACGAGAAATTAAAATTTCTCACAACTTTCTATTATTTTACTCAGGTGCTATCATCCATGCAGCTATCCAAAATGGACATATAGTATCATGAATTTATTTTCTTTAATTAATTTAATTTCCTTTTTTAAAAAATATTTCCCCCTCCCTCTTTTATTTTCCACTTACTGATCATAACAGACACTGTGTTCACATTGGGGTTGAAAGAGCAGCGTCCTTTTCCGGATTCACACTTGGAGTCAATCATGAAAACTTGGTCCTTTATTACAGATAAAATTGGAAATGTAGTAACGATAAATTACTTTATCTTAGTTAACCAATTTTTCTTTAGTAAAACAAAGCATCATCATAAATAATATGCTTTCTACTTGGTTGCTTATGCCTTCCCAATTTTACTATATTAAGACTCTCTTGGCCTATATGAAGAATCCATTTGTAAGTTATAAAGCTAACCTCAGCAGGTCAAGTTCACATCCTACTACACTCCCCATAAAGCTGATCCAACAAGTTCTCAAATCAACATCAATAAAAAACACTTGGAAATCAAGGATCATTGTAAACCTGAACTAGGTATGTTGAACACTGGCCAAAAGAAGAAAACTGATTACAGAGAAACAATGTGTATGAGGATTATGAAACTTTCAAAATAATCAAGATTTTTTTAAACATAAAATTTGTTACCACTTATTTTGTTATATAAAGCATTATACTAGATTCAACAAAATAATTCATAATTTAGATTAAAATGTTTCTTTTACTCATTCACTTATTTATTTAACAAAAATTTATTGAGCACCTATTACTTGCCAGACACTGACAAAACACTGGGGGTAGAGTAAACAAAATAGACAAAAATCCTTACCTGTAGGTAATTTATAATCTAATGACAGATAATATAAATAAAGAATATAAAGAGAATAAATACGTAAAATATAAAGTATGTTAGATGGTACTCAGTGCTTAGGAAAAAAATTAAACAGGGAATGGGACTAGGGAAATCCACGGATGGGGGGCAGTGGGTTCAATTTGAAATATAATGGTCAGTGTAGCCTCAGTTAGAGGGAGCATTTTGTTGGTATATTTATCTTTTTTCTTACATAAAGTTAGTAAAAGCTACTACTAAAATTCAAAGAAAAATGATCACATTTGTAGATTGCATTAAATGATGGAGGACCTTAATTATCAAGCTGCTTTTCAAAATTATCCTGAATGAAATATGGGCTCAACATTTTTGAGCATGGAATAGAAGGATCAAAACATTGCTTTGAGAAGATTGGGTCTTACTTGTGCTTTAAGAAGATTGAGAATGGTGGTTGTAAAGACAGACACTGGGTTCAAGAAAACAAACTTGTTTTGAACTGCAGTAGTCCAGGAATTAGGTAATAATAATCTGACATGCCAGGATCTCAGTGGTCAGGGTAAGAGTGGTAAAGATGTAAGAGGATTTGTAAAGTGAAAATCGACAGAGCTTGGCAATCAATAACAAATTGGAGGCAGCTCAAGAAGATGAAGAAAACAAAGTTGATTCTGAAGTTTTGACTCTTTAAAGAAAATAAAACTAGTTCATTTTTGTTATACTGAGTTTGATGTATTGGCGGGAAATCCCTGAGGTAATGGGAAATTAGAGAGCTTAAAAAGAATCACAGTGCTCTAGCCTAGAAAGGTCCTATAACACGACGCTCTTCATGGATTAACTCTAAAGATGAGGAAAATATGACTTGTCCAAGATCACCCATAGCTGAATAGTGACAAAAGCAAAATTAAAATTCAGTCTCCTGACTCCTAACTATGTCTGCTTTCCAAGAGGTCATCATTTATACAATAACTAAACTATGATAAACCTGCAGGAAAACAATACAGTTTAGTAAACTTGGTTGTGTAGCCAGAGTCATACATAGATTTGACTAAAAAAGTGACAGCTGGCACTGCAGGAATTGAGGAGATTGCTTAGGCACCACTAGCTCGCCGCTGACTTCCTTCTCCATTGCATAGCCTCCTTGTACTCACACAGTGATAGTCTAGATCTTGTCATTCCCAGGAAGGGATGTGATCCACCTGAATAATGACTAATTCAAGCACCCTGCAACAATTCTTCAAACTCATCGCCTAAGAACCCTTTCTATTTTTTACAATTTATCAGCCTTCTATCTTCTTGATAGATAGATTAGATTCCATGCTTTTTAATTTTGTTTTTTTTCAAAAATATCAATATTAATTTCCTTGAATCTGTGATTGTTTTCATTGCACCCATAGCCTATAAAGACACATCTATCTACATTCTCCACACCTGCCTCCAAACTTCTAAGCATTTTGCGAAAGGTTATCCAACAAGGTGTATTCAACATAGTATAGATTTGTGATCACCAACTTAAAGTGAACCCTCTACACTCCTCAGCAACCTTTCAAAGGCACTCTGTCAACTGGTTCTTCCCTTGATAACGTCAAACCATTGCCACTATCGTCAAATCTCCCAATTTATTCTCAGCTCATATGATTGACAACCATGTTGCTTAGAAAGTGAAGCCCTTAAATGAGGCATCAGTTTCTCACTACCAAATATATAAGTATACGTGAATACATCCACTAATACACGAGAGGAAATATTTCTCTTACTCTGAGGCCAATCCTTCCACCAGTGTTTCCGATCCTATCTTACCCAGTCTTCTTAGGCAACTTATACTTTCCATTATCCCTACTCGTTCTTTTTTTTTTAAATTAATTATTTTATTTTATATTTTTGCCTGTGTTGGGTCTTCGTTGCTGTGCACGGTCTTTCTCTAGTTGCAGGGAGCGGGGTCTACTCTTCATTGCGGTGCGCGGCTTTCTCATTGCGGTGGCTTCTCTTGTTGCAGAACACGAGCTCTAGGCACGTAGGCTTCAGTAGTTGTGGCGCATGGGCTCAGTAGTTGTGGCACACAGGCTTAGTTGTTTCTCTGCATGTGGGATTTTCCTGGACCAGGGCTCAAACTTGTATCCCCTGCATTGGCAGGTGGATTCTTAACCACTGTGCCAACAGGGAAGTCCCCTACTTGTTCTTTAATCTCATTAACTGCATCCCTTACAACATTATTTCAACAACTCCTTCAGCTCTTATACATTACTCTCCTTGAGAATCACATTTCTTAAAGAATTACATATACTCATCACCATTTCCTGAGTTCTCACTTTCTTCTCAATCCACTTCAGTTGGGCATCCAACCTCAACTGCTCTATTGAAACCCTTTTTTGGCAAGACCCCTAATGACTATCATGTACACAATTCAGCGCTTATTTTTTTAGACCTCTTCTTTCTTGGATTCTCAATGGTATTTGAGATTGTTGTCCACTTCTATCTTTTTTAAATGACTTGTTTTTATTCCCAGAACACACTTTTTTTTTTTTTTTCCTCTCCTCTTGTTGTTTCTTTTTAGTCTTTTTTGGAGATCCTTTTTCCTCCATCTGGCCATTTAAAGTTAGGAGATCCTCAAGTCTCAGTCTTAATCATTCTTTTCATACTATACTCTTTCTTCATGATTAAATCTACACTTTGTTTGGGCTTCAGTTACTCTTATGAAACAATTACTCAAACATTTATATAGCCAAATTTATATTCAGCTGCCTACTTGATATTTCTACTCGTATCTTTCAGCAGCATCTCAGACTCAACAGAATCAAACCCAGGCTCATAATTTTAACCTCAGACATGGTTCTCTTCATTGTTTCTCATCTCAGTTCATGGTAACTTTATAATTAAAGAAGCTAACAAACAAACAAACAAAAAACGAACAACAAAAGTATCAATGTAATGTAAAATACAAGAGACAACACAATTCTGTTCATGGCACTTTCTGCTTAAGGTTGTTTCAGTTGCTTCTTCTTAGACACAGGACAAAGACCAGTATCTTAAAGATAGCTTACAAGTTCTGAAATGATTTTGTTTCTGCCATTACTCTTATTAAATAAATACATATTTGTAGATTGAATCAATAAGAGAAAAAATAGGACCAGAAAGAGAGTATGTGGTGAAAAATCAGGAAAGAAGGCATGGCAAAATGTCCCATGGTTATAGATGTCAATAACGGCACTGGGCTTCCCTGGTGGTGCAGTGGTTGAGGGTCTGCCTGCTGATGCAGGGGACAAGAGTTCATGCACCGGTCCGGGAAGATCCCACATGCCACGGAGCAGCTGGGCCCGTGAGCCATGGCTGCTGAGCCTGCGCTTCCCGGAGCCTGTGCTCCGCAATGGGAGAGGCCACAACAGTGAGAGGCCCGCCTACCGCAAAAAAAAAAAAAAATAATAATAATAATAACGGCACTGAAAAATAGAGGGCATGACCAACATGTCATAGATTGGTCTAGGAGAAAGGATGCTGATTAGAGGAGCCCATTTGATCACTGAGAATCTTGGTCATTAGGGAAGAGTTTCAGTTAACGGGTGAAAATGAAATTTAGATTAGGAAGGTTTAATGAAAGACATCGAAAATAGGATTGTAAAAGCTGAAAATATAGTCTACTAATCCGAGAAATTTTGTGATAAAGTAAAAGAGAGAGAAAGGAGAAGAGTTGAAAAAATGTCACAAGAAAGAAAACTTATTGTTAAACAAGAAAAAAAGAGTAAATACAGGGGAAAGGGAATGAAGATGTAAAACAGTGAAGGCTAAAGATCAGAGAACTTTCTTGATAAGGAAAATGCACAGCTATTCTTCTGACAAGAGAAAAGCTACAAAAAGATGCATAAACAGAAAAGTTTGGTGATTAATTTTGTTCAAAAAGCACATGGAATAATTTGAATGCCTGTGATATTCTTGGTCAATCAAAGGCAAGGTTATCTGCTTGATGAGTGGCAGCATCCGGGGCTTAAACAGTATTCAGTTATGAGAACTGATGTTATGGAGGCATCTGATAAAATCAACCCGAGATGAGAGGTAACATTCCAAGAATGTGCAGCACAATTAACCAATAATTGTTTCTTATTAATGTTTTATTCATTGGTTAAAGTCATCATTTACTTGTGTTGCTTTATTTTTTTCCAGAAACAGAAGACAGTGGATAAAAGAGAAGAATTATGGTTAGGAATCTATGTAGCAAAGATTGTAGGCTCTTTGGATGGACACCATTGAATTGCTCTAGGAAAGCTCTGAATCAGTCTCACAAAATAATGGAAGGGCCATAGAGTCTCATGAAAGTGCGTGGTGTTCCAAATGTGAAGTAGGGTTATAAAATGTTCTCTGAGAACCAATGAATTGCTATTAAACAGGCAAATAAAAGATGGTAGATAATGTGTCAGAAATAAACAGGAATACTTAATGACTGTGCCACCCTAACCTGGTTCACTTTCAAAGTGGTTTCAAATACATGAAAAATGCCATATCTTAGTACTAACATAGGGTGTTAGCAGTAAGCACTACCTCTGATCACTACAAAATACAATGTTAGTGATGAATAAGGAGAATTCTCTCAAAATACAACTTTCTGCATCATGTGGTCTTTCATTCTAAACTAAAGAAAATAAATACATAGATGTTTGATGAAACAGTGCATTCTATATTTATATTATTACTTATATACTACAGATATATAAAAATGATGTTGTGGTGAAACACTTTGACTTGACTATTAAGGAAAACAAAAAGCTTAAAATTTCATAATCTTTTTCACACTTAAATAGGCTCTTAATATATTATTTAAAGAGATTAATTAATGGAAATGATTCCCCTTTGAAACACATCTTTTGAAGTGAGACTAAAGTAGTTCATATTTAGTAAAGTGATTAAAATTTATTCCATGCTGGTTTTCCAAAGGAGATTATTTTTTGGACCAACTTCCCAATTAAACCATGAAGTGTATAGTGGGCAATTTGTACATGGGAAAATGATTTCATTTAAAATATGAAAACTGCTATGCAGTTGTTGGCCTGCACAGTGACTGCACAGCCCTCAGTGGAGTGTCTGACAGACTGCAGACGTCTGGGCCACTAGTTTATTTAATCAGCTGATCACAGGCATGTGGTTCTAATGACAAGCTCAATTCAGCCAATTGTACTCTTCCAAGAAGCATAGCTTTACTTTTCTTTAAGAATTTTAGTATTTCATATCATCTTAAACCACTTGTAAATGGCTCAATTTGGGGTCCAATTATAATTACTCATTTATTTTTAAATGGCTTTTTATTCACTGAAAGATAGATGCATATAAATTACATCTGAAAAAAATTTAATAATAAAAGACTATAGAGGAAATCATTGTTCAATTATGTTAGTACTAAAGTGGATGAATCCTTGTTAAAGGAAAATAAACTTAATTAAGTATATCAGTAGCAATGTTTAATCTTTTTTTACAATTCTAACCTCTAAAATTGAATTAAGATATTATTTAAGGACTGGAATTTCTAGATTTAAGTTGCATAACGAAACAAAAGCAAGTTAATTTGAAAGAATTCAGTTTTAAAATACTTGTATTAAGTAAAGCAACATGTTTCATTAAAAGAATAAGGAAAACTCTTTTGATCTAATGTGTAGTTTCCTTAGTCAATAATTGTGAACTGAGATAAACAGTCTTAAATATCACAGGTGAAGTTCAACCAGCCTTATATTTGACTATACAATTAGCTATGTATTTAGTCTTTAGTAAATGCTTTTGTTCACAGAACCCCAAATCATTTTAACCAATGTAAAAATAAAGCTATAATAGCCTAGTGTAGACCAATGTTGGTCTAAAATGGAAGTATGATTTATTAATTATATAAAGTTCTTTTCAGCTAAGGCACTTGTCATCCTGCTTTATACATCTCTTACAGGTGTCTACCTCATAAAAATTTACCAAATTTGAAATATAATAAATAAGAAATTACTTAAAATAGATTTGAGAAAGTGAGTTTATACTACAATATTTCTATAATTTGGAGCACATATTATCAATACCTTATGCTCTGAATAATTATGAAATTATACCATTCTCCTTCCTTTATCTTCTGCAGCTTTTCCATTCAGAAACATATATATTTAATTGAAGGCAAAAGGCTACACTTGAAGTTACCTGGCAGACAGGAACCAAATGTAATATATTTTGTGTTTAAAGGGCTTGAAACTTTTTTTATGGCCATTAATGATATTTCCAAGTTTTTACTGTTAAATACAGTTGTAAGAAATCTTTGACACTAACATCAAACTAAGAATGAAAAATTGTTACACTTACCTCTGATCTCCTCCCTCTGTTCAAATAAGTACAGACTGGGCTGAAAGCACCACTCCCACAAACATACAAATGCGTGCGGTTGAAAGCCTGAATTACACGGACAAAGTTCCCGCAGCCATGCTAAAACAACAGGTAAATAAGCGGTTAGTAACCGAATGACTTTTATAGCTATTTCTAAGTATTACTGTGATACTTTGTTATACATTTTCCTTTCTGCCCTAACTTTTTAATTATTGTTAGGAGATGACAAGAGAACATGGTGCATTTTAGGAGGAAGGTAGTTTACCAGATAATGAGTAAAATGATATGTCTCTCCTATTTCAGTATTTATATACTGGGCACCTTTTTATGTTCTGAAACTTTATGAGCTTACTCTTTATCTGAGAAAGTTTAGAAATTGAAAGGTACACCAAATTGTTTTTTCAAATTTTCCTCAAAACATTACACATAACACACACGCACCCTCACATATTATATATACATGTTTTGAATGAACTTGTGTTTATAGAAGGTCCATATTATCATTAGTTACAGTTGCAAACACTATTGGTCTTCATAACTGGTGAATAAAGCAAACCTTAAACAAAATGCCAGCATTGTTGCTTTCTATGAAAAATAATGGAATCCTGATCTCTCTGCTCTTGATACACTAAAATACTCTCCTCTCCCCCAAAACTCCTTTCTCACCTGTTCCCAATCCAACCATTGGAAAGGCTGTCATTTATTCACTCAATGAAATGCAAAATATGGTAATTATAAGTTGACTATGACTTTGCAGAAATACATAAACATGGTCAGCACCAAATGCAGATCTCTGTGACTGAATTAACCATTGCATGTTCTACACTTGCAGGGTCACTATCCTTTGCTGACTACACATTAATCAAGCCTGAGGTTGAATGTAGTGCCCTTCACGAAGTCATTGATCTAGCAAAGAACATTATTAAAAATAATGTTAGAAATTAGAGACAAAAGTTTTTATAAGGAAATATGTCAAAATCTAATAGGGGTTTCCCCATGGGTGGTCATACAGTGTATATTTTTTTCTCTTCTAGGTACCATGTATTTTACTAAATTATTATAATGCACATTTATTGTTTATATTATTAGAAAAGTAAAAAAAAAACTTTTCTAAAATAGAAATTTAAAGTCAATATTATTTTATATTTTCTCATCATTTTTCCCTTTTATACTCATTGTTACTTGCCAGCAAATATATGTTTATTTTCATATGTAGTAACTGTATACACATGTTTCTATTATGGACATATATTATCAAATCATCAATCACCAACTCTGCTGTTAAATAAATTTATCCTTACAGACCAGACTATATACTTTATTCTTATTTTAAGACATTAGGATTTTTGTTAAATATATAGTGTCACTGTATCTTGACACCTGTTTATAGAGGTACCTGGAAATTGACTATATAACTGCAGATGAAATGTGTTTCTCTGGAGAAAAAAGCATAGATGAAGTACAGTGTATATATAGTATGCCTATGTTAAGGGTATCTGTGAGCAATGACACTTGTGTTTATTGTTTTCACATCCAAGTCCAGTCATTCTGGGATTCTGCATATAACATTTTCCCGTAAAACACAAATTCGATCCAATTCTATTAATAATAGGTTCTGTCTTTACATTTCAATACAGGTTATACTTGTTTCATGTATATGGTTATATCAACATATTTGTTATATATATCATTATTATGGCTAATATTTTTGAGAATTTATTATGTGCTAGACATTAGAATAATCATTTTATATACTTAACCCCTTTTACTTCCCAGGAAGTTTGATTTTTTACATTTATGGATCACATTTATTGAGCAAACTATATGTACTTAGGCACTTTATATTCATTCAGGTTTTTCAACTCAACCCCTTTCAGAAAACAAAAGCTTAGATCTTGTTTAGCTAACTCGCCTGAGGTCATGTAGCTAGAAACAGGTAAAGTAGATTTTCAAACACAGACATGTTTTACATTGAATCTTGTACTTTTAACCACTTTATAATTTGTCATTGGGTGAGAATTCCATAGTTGTTAGAGGGAAGTTTTTATAACAATTATTAATATTTACAGAGCTCTTAATCCTTTGATGTTAGTTGTTTTTAATCCTCACAGCAATGTTCCAATTAAAGTATTCAGTCCCATTTTAGTGATGAGGAAATTGAGTCCTCAAAAATGTTAAATGAAGTGCTCTAGGTTTAATAAATAACTCTGGGTCTTGAATCATGGCTACCCTCCACCATGAAGACTAATTCCCACACTATCTGATGATGCTTTACTGTGCTCCTCCAAAGCCTCCCCAAAGAGAAAAACATGAAAGGAAAAATAAATCAATTGCTTTAATTATTGAAAATCATTTTCTAGGTCCCTTCCATTTCCATTGTGCTTAGTTTCTGTCCACATTATTTCTGTCCTAGACCACTGCAGTTGTGTCAATTCCATCCAGAAAATATTTATTTACTGAACTCATTCTGTGAAAGCACTGTATATGGTGCTAGCAATACTGAAATGAATAGATTCAATTCCTGTTTTCAGAGAAAGGGGAGTATAATACATCAGGCTGTAGTAGATGCTATAATAGGGTTATATTTTTCAAAGTGTGCTATAGAAAGAAAGAGGAAATGAGTAATACTGAAGTGGGTGTAATGGTTTGAGAGTGGATGTCATTTGAGCTGGAACTTGCAGAATAAGCTAGAGATTCTGACAGGCAAAAGCATAAGAAAGGAACATTCCAACAGAAAACACAGCATGAACAGAAAAACTGGAGGCATAATAGTGCAGGATTTAGCTGGGGAATAGTGCCTAGAGAGGACAGAGGATTATTGTGTGATGAAACCAGAGAGGCAATTAGAACTGGACTATCATCATGCCATAGCATGATGGGCAGCAGAGAGTGAATTTAAGTATACAGATCTCAGAGCCAGACGACCTGGGTTCAAACTCTGGCTTTATCTTTTACTAGCTATTTGAACTTGAGATATTTACTTAGCCTCTCTGTGCTTCAATCTTTTTATCTGTAAATGGTGATGATAATATTTGTTGTAAGCAGTATACTACTGAAGCACTTGGAACAGTGTCTGGCACATAATAAATATACCCAGTGTTAGGTATTAGATTCTTTCATATATATTTTCAGTTCCAATTGTCAGTACAAACCCTGTGTAATGGACAGGGAATTTGTCCTGCATAGAGATTAGTACAGGTCCTGACCACAGTAGACATCCATAAAAGGTTTGCGGAATGAGACATCAGTGAAATTCAGTACCATGGATGCTTTCTTTTTATTGCTTAATTCTCTTTCAAAACTATTTCAAAGTACAATGCTAAATGAAAAATCAAGCTGCTAACATTATGCAGAATGTAATACTATTTTAGGTATATACATATACATGTCATATACTAAAATGCTGGAAGAATATACCCCCAATTTTTAAGTTATTATGTTTGGGTAGCGTAATTAATTTTATTTACTTAACAGTGTGTGCTTACTATGTGCTATGTACTGTTCTAAGCTCTCTGCAAATATTAATTCACTAATCCTCTTAATAACCCAATAAGGTAGGTTTTATGAGTAGCCCATTACACATTTAAGAAAAATGAGGCACAGAGAGGTTAAGTCTCCAGGGTCAAAGAGCTAATAAGAGATTGTTTTCTGTTGCTCTCTGCATGCTTTTCTAGGTCTTCAAAAATTTCTGTGTTAACAGGTATTATTTATATAATTTTAAAATAGATGTTTTAAAATAATATATCGTGGAGCTCAGATTAATAGGGCTTTAAAAATATTGACTCTTCATGGTCCATACTATGCAACGGAAAAAAAAATACCTCTTAATTTTTTTCTTCTTGGCCTATACTTCTTGGTCTGGGGAATATATCAAGGTATTTTGATAAATGTATTCCTAAAGAAAATATGTTTTCAAATAGTTTAGGATCCTCTGGTCACAGAAACAGGGAAATTGATATTCTACAATTAATAAATCAAGTTTGACATTGTGTGTATGTAATGCATATAGGTCTAAATATATGTAACCATGCTTAATTTTTCAATGATCTCATACAGTACTTACTTAGCACATTCATTATGCTCTATCTCATTGGATATGTTTGACAGCATGTGTTATTGTAAGCTCAATTTATTTAGCATATGAATAAAATATTAATATTCAGAAATAAATAGAGCATGTAGGAATGTGAATAAATAGGGGCAAAAAGGGAAATTGGGAGGTAAGTTATACTCTCTTAGCTGAGGCAGACAATAAGCTATATTCCCAGCATGATAATTTACTTTCCTGATAAACATTAGTTTATTATATAGTATTATGATACACATTACCTGGGATCAAATTTTAAATTATATTGAATTATTTTCTAATAATTGAGTATTATTTTTATAACTTTAATTAAAGTTTGATATAAGTAAAAAATCTAAAGGAATAAGAGATGTTTGATTCTATGGTTTTTTTTCAATTGTTATAGAAATATAAAATTTGTCACTAGTTTATGCTTTTCTTAGTAGAAGATTAACATAATATTTAAAAGTAAAAAAATTAACCAAAATATACCTTTAAAAATTGTGCATAATGAATTTATTATAAACTTATTAATCTAAAGGTATTAATAACTCAATATCCATTGTGTCCTACCCCCAACCTGAGAAAAGTACTTGGAATAGATTCCCATGCTTACTGCTTCCATCTCCATTTTTCCAGATCTTGTTGAAATTTCATGAAGTGCCTAGATACAGATCTGGGCACTGGATCCAATCACTAAAAATGCAGTGAAATAAGTTCTAGAGTGTTTCAGGTGAACGCACAGGGAGGGGCAGCTAGCCCAGTCCTGGGTAGCAAGAAAGGACTCTCCAGAGAGGTGACATCTGCACTGTTATTTGAAAGGATGAGTAGATGATTCCCAGGTTAAAAAGATGGGAAGATAATTCAACAAGAAGAGAATCACATGTAGCCTGTACCAAAGGCTGAAAGAGAGAAAGGATACAACTTATTTGAATTTCAGTATTATTGAACTAGAATAAGGGGACAAGTTAACGTAAGACCTAGCATAGTTGCCACCAAATCTATCAAACCTTTCCTAAATATCCCAGATGCAGTGAATTTTTTCTTTGTCTTTGTGTGTATTCTCAGCATTTATCATATTCTCCCTGGAGAAGTGGCATGTTTTATCAACTAAGAGCAAAAAGATCTAGAGCCATATGTGCCTGAGTCGGACAGAGGCCTCCCACTTGCAGGCAGCGCAGCTTTGGGTAAGTTCCTTACTCTCTTAGTGATTCAGTTTATCTATCTTAAAAATGTGGATGAAGACAATAATGTCCATCTTGCAGCATCGTCATGAGGATTAAAACAAAACACTTAGAATAGCACCTGGCCCATTCCATTAATTGTTGGCTAGTATTACTTGGTAATTATTGTATATATGTCCCATCATCCCCAGTATATTGTGAAGACTCTTAAAGGTAGGAACTCCACCTTATATACCTCTGGTTCCTTCACTTCAATTAACTGATTTGTACAAATTAAAATATTCTGTTCCTGCATTTAAAAAAATGAAATATTAAGTAATTAGATGATATTTATTCCAAAAGAGCTAAGAGATTCTTAAATATTTAGTTTCATTGAGAAGTGTAATTAAAATGTTGTTCTATAGAACTTCTATTTAGCATCATTTTTCTGCCATTGGTATCCTGCTTAAAGGACACTTGTTTGTAAGTACCTCACATGCCTTAAGCGAGATGAATTTGTCAACATTCTCTTCTCTTGCGTAGACAGAGCATATATTTGAAACTTAGTTTGATTATTATTTCCCAGGCCCCAACAGCGTTGGCTGTACTACAACAGAGCCCACTACCAGTTACCTCTGACTGGCCATGTGGCAGAATATAAAGATATCCATGAATGATATTACAGCATGACAAAACTATGTGAAAACATAAGCATGTATTGAAGATTTCATCTAATGACATTTAATTATAATAAAGCAAATAACAGAGCATTTCTACTTTGCCAAAGGGAGAAAGAAATCAAATGACTTGGCTAAGACTCTTCAGAAAATCAACAACAATTTTTGGAAAGAGAATGTGCAAAGGTATCTAAATCCTATGTATTCTACCTGTGGCAGTTTCTGTGAATGGGACACAGAAATTTTTTAAACAAAGAACAATTAAATCCAGTAATTACAACCACAGGATATAATCGTGGCAAAAGGCGAGACATGATCACATAAACATCAATGGGAAAAATCTCTACATTAGAGGATGAAGGAAAGTAGTTTAATTCATGCAAAATTATCGAAATCATAGCTTCAGGGGACCAAAAAAAAGTGCCTTTTCCACTACATTATACTTCATTCTGCTATTCGTTCCCTAGAAATTGTAATGTACTCTTTTGAATGTTTCTTTCACATTTTTTCTGGATTTTTTTCCTTTTTGATTGTGGTCCAACAGATCCTGTGGGTAGCAAATATACTACTGTGAGCTCCTTTTGCCCATTTAAGATTTTCTCTTATAAGGTGAATTATGAAACTAAAACAATGAAACCCTGAGCTGAGTCACTCCTGGTCAGCACTCTTGCCAAAACACCCTCTGGTGAGACCCAGAGATCTGTACTCCAGAGTCTGCTGTGGTCCTGCCTTAAGCCAGGCTTTTTCAGAACTTTGTACCTGGACTGCTAAGAATCAATAAAATATAAAAGTTTCATTTCCACACTTCTTCTTCCACAAGGAAGAAGTTTGAGACAAGAAGGTGAAATGACATCTAAGCTTCATTATAAACATTAAATGACTTGTGCACATTAAAGAGCTGTTCCATGTATTTTTTATAATATTCAAGAATAATTTAATGTGTCAGTTTCAGAAAGTCATTTGTAGAAATCAATGTAGATTTATTCCTTGATTCTTTATATGGAATACATTTTGTAAAAGTATTGCACACTGAACATTTACTGATATTTGTATCTGCCTTGATTTTTATTTCTGTGGTTATTTTTAATTAACAAAGATAACAGCCATTACTGGTGATTTATGCTTCTGGAATGTGCTGGCTAACCACTACCCTTTTGACGAGAATCTTTCTTTGGAAAAGCCCACATGGTATCTGGGAGCTACTCCAGACACTTGAATTATCATTATTTCAGCAGCCTGCTGAGAATTCTGCAGGTTGGATCCACTTTGAACAGGGGTTATTACTGAAATCCATCATGAAAAGTGTCAGGGTTCAATAATGAAAGCAAAGCAGGAAATTTTTACCCAGTCAGGAATTCCTAAGTTACAGTGTTTAAGAGTTCCAATCACTTTGCATTTACATTTCTTACTATGTGTCCAGCCGAGGATTCAAAACACCAATACCCTTTGTCTCCTTCTTGGATGCACTCAAAGTACATGAATTCAAAGACCAAATATTTAAGTTTTGGATTTTTTTAAGCACTCACTGTGGGATCTTTGCCAGCCATTTTGCACTCTTCAACTTTGATTGCAGATGCTGGCCAGAAAACCTGCTCAGAAAGGAAAATAAAGGTTGCATAATCTCACTTGTATATATGACAGCTCAGTACTCTTCATTTACTTTATGTTAACAGATTTCTTTAAGTTAATTCTATATTTATATTTCAAATTTCTTCTTTCATTTTATGAACTCAAGTTAATAAAGATTTTATTACTTTATTCTAAGACCTATGTTTTTGTTTCTTCCATGAATTTTTCCTTCAACAATTCTTTCTATAATATGTGCTCATTTACTAATGGTACAATTTTAAAATAAGGAAATTATTGATGTGCACCATATAATGTATATTTCCCTCCCTCTGATTTATAGTACACTTTTCACAACTGCTTATATCACAATGAATTTATGTTTATACTGCTATCTTGGGGATTTTTTGGTAAACTACACAGCTAGGCTGGTAAATTTACTGCAAACTAGGTACTTCAACAGCTAAAATAACCTGGATAAAGATTCTCTCTCTGACATACTGTGCTAGCATGCTAAGTCATTGCAGCCTTGGGTCAGGTCTGATGGAGATGATTTTTTTTTCATCCTGTAGCTTTTTTCAGCCTGTAGCTCATTGTTAAAATAATAAATTCAGATGTGTTCTTGCTGTAATAAATTTATAATTAATTTACTTTTATTTCTTTACTTTAATGAAGCTCAATTTATTTCCTTGCTGTGACATAGAATGATAAATATAGTTAACCCTTGAACAACTCAGAGGTTAGGGACACTGACCCTATATTCCAGTTCCACATCCAAAGATTCAACCAACCATGTATCATGTAGTACTGTAGTATTTACAACCAAAAAGAATCTGCATATAAGTGGAGCCATGCAGTTCAAATCCCTGTTGTATAGGCCACATTTTTTCAAAGAACACTGCATTTAATAATCGTGTTCTTTTCAAGGCCTTCTTGGTTTATGTACAGATGACAAGGTATGCTGTCCTTTAATATGACCATTTTTCATGCTATACTCCATGCTTCTTTTCCCTTTCGACGTATGTATACACGGGAAGTATTTTCTCACTTAGCTTCAAGTTTTAGATGGCTAAAAACTATGAAACTAGACATGGAGAAATGAATTGATTATATTTTCAGTCCTTGAAATAAGTAGAATTTTCCAACTATTTATTGATATATGACCTGTATTTTCTATTGTTCTAATGAAGTACATAATTTTTTCATTGTATTTGAAACTTTTAAAGAAAAAGACACCTAGGAATTTAGCATTGCCCTCATGAAAATGATAAACTTACACTCAAAGGTTCTTGACTTATGTTGTTAATATTCAAGGAAAGAATGTGATCTTTGCTGCCCACATATATCCGGTCCTGATCTTCATCCATTAATAATATCCTGTAGTCTAAAGGGTGGTGAGATAGGCTGAAGTATTCAGAGGTCTTGGTTTCTCGAAGCTCTGAAATAGTGAATAGCACAAGTGAAAATTGAGTATCTTGATTCCATTATTTTAATGAAAATTATCTTATGGAAATATTTACCAAAAAAGTCAAAATACATTTTCCTCCTACAATAAATTAATTTTAAAACAGTTATATTAGTGGATATTTTTATTTATTTCCTCTATGTTGAATTAAAACATAAATAAATCCATAAATGCAATGTTAAAGTTTATAGTAGTACTACTTGATTACAAAATTATTCACATTTTGCTAGGACCTCAACTCAGTTGTTTACTCTTTGTCATCAGCTCAAAGCTTGTTAAAATAAATCACCCAAAAAAATATAGCAAGTGATTAGATTGAACAAAAAACAAAAGCAATGATGGTATGAATGTCTTCCTAGACTCTCTTAATATTTTACTGTTGGACTTCAATACGTTCATCATTTTAGGGTTGTTGTTTCCTACCCTGAATATTTACCTTACTTCCTCAACATAATTCTAACTAGTTTAATAAATTTTTCTATAAATTACTTGGATTGTGTTCAGGAAAAAAGTTAGCCTCTGCTAGACCAGAGGTTGTTGCTGAAGTAGGAAAAAATATCCAAGAGCTCAGAACATGAGAGAGAATATAAAATGCAACAAATGTCACTAAAGGTGGGAGAAGACACATTCTCCTTTGATTTTGCCTAAAATCCAGGGTGTTTAATAAAGCTTGCTTTTCATCCAGTGGAGGAGATTCATGGCTGCATAATTTTCCTGTAAAACATCATTTGTAGGGTGCTGATTGGGTGCAGAATAGATATTCAACAAATACCTCATGAATAAATAACTCTCCAGTGAAATACACAGATTAAAGAAGTAAAATATGACTGAGTTTGTGGCATCTGGGGCTCAGTCACTGGAGTCTGAATGCTGGCTCTACAATTTCATTTATATATGTACTTGGCCAGTGCCTTTATCCCTCTAGACTCCAGTGTCTTCATCTTTAAAGTCAGGATAATAATAGTCCCTACATCATAGGGGTATTGTGAGGTTTAAATTGTTAATATACATCAAGAGCTTAAAAGAGTACCTGTCTCACAGTGACATGGATTACATGGGTTACCTATTATTATGACTTGGGACAAGACTTCAAGCTTCAGCCAGACGAGTAAGAAGAACAATTCTTTACACAGGGAGAAAATATGGAAGACTAAATTGTCTGATTTATATGTATTAATATATTTAATATTTCTTTTTGTCACATGTAGAATCTACTCAAATTATTTGAGCAGGACAGTAAAATAATAAATCATATTTAAGAATAATAATTTGGTGTGCAGGATAATTTTAGGGCATGTGAGACTGGAAAACTAAGAGATGCTCTTCCAGATATGATGATGATAAAGACCTGATTTGCCAGAAATAGAAAGGAAGAGAGGAGTTGACGTGAGGGTCACTTAAAGGATTTGGAATGATTTTATATGAAGTTGGTCTTTGGGTAAAAGGAAGAGGTAATTATCTTCCAAAGATGTAAACTGAGAACAGGATAAATGAACATGGCCTTTACTAATTTTGAGAGATTCAAAAAGGAAATTTCTTTGGTAAAGAGATTACTTGAGTGTTGATAGATTAAATTCAAGTAAAAGTGGAAATGTCCCACAAGCATGTAAAATTAGATAACTAATTTGTCATTAAAAATATCAAATCTGCAGGGAGAGATTTCCAGTTCTTCTCATGGATGATATGAAGCTCAGAGAGTAGACAGCTCTGAGGAAGCTCTGAGGAAGAGTAAGTCTAAAGTGAAAAGCAAAACACAGAGATGCATTGATCATTAGATCCAAAAAGAGTATCTCTGTAATTGAAACTCAAAGTGAGGCATGATGTACAGGCAGCAGTGGAGAGAGTACAGAATTGGAGTCAGACAGTTCTGAGTTGAAATCCCAGTTTCATCACTTACTAATCTGTTAGTTTAAAAAAACTACCTTGTTTCTCCCAGGTTTCGATTTTCTCATCTATAAATTGGTTATGTTAATACATAGCTCAAAGGATGTTCCACCAGCACACAGTAGAAGATCAGTGTGCTCCTTTTGGCAGGAGAGATTACTGACCCTCTGTCTAACAGATATTTTCTTTCTCTTTCCTGTTGGCAGGGAACCATATGCCAACCATAGTGGATCCCCCAGCAAGAGAGTGACTAAAAATATGACCATGTGACTAGTTCTGGCCGATGAGATTTAGAGGGAAGTCTTCTGCAAGATTACTAGAAGAGGTTTCTTGGGTCTTAAAAATGGCACAAAAAAGAGGTGATTTCTTTTTCTGCCTCTGGACATTGGTAAGTGAGAATATAATACTTTCAGCAGTTGCTGCTACCAAAAAGATTGCTATCTGAGAATGGCAAGCAGAAATTTAGGAAAAATGCTGAGTTCTATAAGAAATCATTCAATGTCTACACTAACCCTACAACTGTTCTACTACAGGATTACTTCTGTTATATATGATTTTTTTAAAAAAAATCCTTGCTTTTTTTTAGGCACCTTGAATTGAGGTTTTCATTTCCTGTTGTTTAAACCCTTACTAACTGATCATATCTGATAATATCTCTCCAGTGTTCACAGCCACTAACACCTTCTCACTCTTTCTACCATGGTTTGTTTAGTCTGGCTATTTAAAAAAAAAAAAATTTTTTTTTTTTTTTTTTTTGCCTTCTCTTCCCAATGTATATTGAAATAAAACCAAGAGTGTGAACTGGGCTGGGAAAACAGTCTCAACTAAATTTTACTTGCAAGTAACAAACAATGGCAGTTCTCCTCTTTACCTGTTTCGTTAGAAAATAATCAATTTCTTGCATTAATTCAAATACCAGAGGGAGCAATAACTGCATTAACTTAAGACCTTTCTGGTCCAAGGATTTTATCTCTTTTTCTGGGCCATAAAGCTATCTTCAAATTTAATTACCTATAGCTCATTGATAGCTGACAGCTGTTAACCAAGGAAGATTTACTTTAGAAGTGCCTCTGTTAGAAGCCTAGAAGCTAAGGCTATTTTTTTTAAATGCTATTTAAATTGCTGGTAGTTAGCCATAGCTGAACTCTGGGGCTTGGGAAAAACAAAAAAATCAAAATGAACCTTTTTTTTTTCTTAAGGAATAAAGAGATGAGTTCAAAGCATCCAGGATTTTTATCTATAAAGAGAATGACTGAATAATCCATCATTTTTGGTTTAATGCAGATCCAACTTAAGTCAATGAATGATTCAATAATTTGGCTACAGTTAGAGAAAATGACTGATTTAATGATTTGGTTACAGCGAGAGAAGGAACTCACAATTATTGGTCTCTCATCTAAACAAGTCACAGAATGGCACTGTCCTACATTTCTTTACATCTTAATAATTATGTCATTCTTTTCACAGCATTGGAGGTACAGCTAGTTGAGCTGTTTCTCCGGACATGCTCAACTGACTGAGAAGGAACTTTGAGAGTATGCAGTATTAGAAAATGCAGCGGCCCCACAAAGGGCAGTGTAGGTCTCTAAATCCTTGGGAAAATCTCCTGGGAAACAGTATTAAAAAAAATACTACATGCTTCTATCCTGAAATGCACATTATTGTAGCATTCTAGGGTGGAAAATTACTGTAATGTCTTCCATGGCAGTGTTCCCTGAGGGAAAATTTGTAGCATGATATGCTTACCTGAAATTCATGTATTGACATGGGCTTACCTTTGTATGGAAACTATTGTGAGCCTTGAGAATTTAACCAGGGCTGGGAGAAAAATAAGTTCCCCCCAAATATAAACCCTCGCAATATAAGCTTCTGGGACCACTTGAATATAGCCAACACACTGCTATAGCAATTACAACATAGTTTAATATACAGAATATATTGTCTGTAATTAACACTCTATCCCTAACCATATTAAGAATTAACCTTTGTTCTCTGTTAGTGATCTTAAGATTTCTGAGGTGACTAAGTCAGTGAGAACTTATTAATGTGCTCGAAAATGTGATCTTGGTGGAGGAAGGTGGAGAGTCTAGAGTTCTCTTTTATGAATAATATATATCTGTTAAACTACTGATTAGGGAACACATTCCCTCAGAATACTATATTATCTTCGGCCTTTTATAAGTTTCAAAAACAAGCAAAAGATTACCTGATTGAAAATCAATCCCCAGGGGTCTCTTTATGAGAAGCATATGCAATGGTGGCTTATTAATTATATTTAAAGTTCATGATGTGCTATTAATTAATTAAATTTTTTTGGCATTACTTCAATATTTTATTTTTAGGGACCACAAGATGAGTTAAGAAGTTCTGGAAAATATTGGAGAGGCAGGATCCCTATCACAAAGGCTTTGAGTACCAACATAAGAGGCTTCTACTTTGTTCTAGAGACATTTGCGAGCCTTGGGAAGCTACAAAGCAGGAAAGCAACAAGGTCATCTTCTGCCATCAGACACTATTTATTAAATAGCAAAATTAATGAAGACCAAGTGTCTACCACACCTGAAGACTGTCCCATCCCCAGGGCCCCTGCTGTGAAGGTTGTCACAGAGAGAGAAAGCATGGTTTGGAGATCAAGGGATGTTAATGTCATGGGCCCTGTCACAGAGCAGCTACTCAGAATAGATGTGTGGAAGGAGTGCAGGAATAACCAAGTGAGTGAGTGTGCCCCAGAGGCTGTGGAGAAAAGGGAACCCTCTTGCACTGTCGGTGCCAATGTAAATTGATACAGCCACTATGGAGAACAGTATGGAGGTTCCTTAAAAAAACTAAAAATAGAACTACTATATGACCCAGGAAGCCCACTACTGGGCTTTTACCCTGAGAAAACCATAATTCAAAAGGACACATGTACCCCGATATGCTATTAATTTATATATTCAATACATCTTTATTAAGCCCTTATCAAGGCAGGCTAGACATCTGCTCACAAAACAGGACACTAATAGGAATATACCAGGCCCCTACGACAATTCCAAATCTTGACTTACATTCTGTTATTTTGTTTGGCTAAGCCCACCATGACAGTTTCCTCACCATAAACCTCAGCTCTCCCTCTGGCAGAATGCACACCTACAGATTTTAAAGTAAATCCTTAGCATGTCTTTTACTTTGGAGACATTGCTACTGACAGGATAATTTCCTCTCCTGAATGTCTTATCGCAGAAGAATTTTAAGTAGAGTGGGCTTAAATGACCCATCCTCTCCCTGAGGCTCACTATCTTGAAAGTGGCTTAGAAACTGAACTTCACCTATCCCTTTAGGACAAACAGGCAGATAAAGATAAGACCAGTGAAACTTCAGCAGGCTGACACTGCAGTTCCTAATTCCTAAGGCAAAGAGACACCAGAAGGAATGTAGTAAAAGCACATTTGCTCAAAAATAATAGACCCAAATAGCTACCACTTGTGGGTCTAACAGCAGGAGTAACTGTTCTAGGTGCTTAAAACACCTGTTTAATTTGCATTTAAAACCTCTTTGTTAGGCTTTAATATCATTCCTGTTCCACATTTAAGGAAACTAAAATTCAGTTCATTTGAGCAATCTAACCAAGATCACATAGGAAAGAAAAGAAGAGGCTAGAGCCAGGATTCAAAGCAAGGTGGGTTCCTTAATCTGTGAACTCTATCAGACACCCTTTTGTTTTTCAAATAAGACGGACAATTTAAACACTTATTTATTGGGTTTTTACTATGTTCTTGACCTGCCCATGAGTCTGTGCAGTGCCAAATATAGTATAAGAAATGCCTCAGTCTCTCAAATTTTTTCTTTGCCAATTTGAGGAGCAGGGGGTGAGGTGGGGTGGGGAGAGGAGAACATACTCCAAACAAATTGAGAATAATCAAATTCTCAGTGATGCTCTTCTCATTAAATCATCAGATCAAGTCCAAGAAAAGCTGCATGAGAGTGAGATCAGAGAGTCAGATATAGCTTCATGTAAGAGGTAAATGGTTCCACATTTTCTATGTTTTTGATGGATGGGCATGATTGGCTAAATGGAAGCAAACTGCCAAATGGATGAAAGAAAGAAAAAGGAAAACAGTTCTATTCAGTGAGTCTGGCCAGGGAAGGACAACAGTGAATACAGAATGTATCTCCCAGGCACTGCATCAGAGGGCAAATTAACCAATATATAAGAGCTTTTAAAGATGATTCTTATCCTGGCTTGCCACAAACAGCCCAGCTTTGGGCTGTTTTACCAGTGTAATTATCAATAGTGCCCCCTTTACACTCTCAAAAGATTCATGGTTTAAATGATTGTTATAATTTTAAGCTTTCTCTTCCTGTCTTGAATGATTTTCCATTACTTTTAGAACAAAATCCAAAATTCTTAACATGGCCTTTGAGGCCTGCTATAATCTGGCTCAAGATTACCTCACTAGAAAATCTCAATCATCACTATTTGGATATTTTGTTTGTGTTCTCACCCTTCTGACCTTTTCACATCTTCAAACTTGCCTTCCTCCTTTCTGCCTTAGGGTCTTTGTACATTTTATTCCTCTTGCTGAGAGGACTTTTCCTGCCTTTTTCTAACTCCTACTCATAACTCAAGCAGTAATTTCGATGTAATTTAAATTGGACTGCTTCATAAAGGCTTTGTTGATCAGGTCTCTTGATGTCAGGTCTCAGATCTGCTGAGATTTGCTCGATTTCCCTTTGAATTTTCTCTTCTCTTAAAGGCTGCCTGAAAGATCATTTGAAATGGTTTAAAATGCCATGGATTGGGGGGTGGGGGACTATACTGTATGACTTGCTAAGGCCCACACTGTTTTCTGTAGAGTTTTGCATCTGAAACTGCCTCAAAATATGAGACAAAGTTCTTTGTTCGTTCACACTCTCTCCCTTTATTCTGTTATATTGAGTTTTATGATCTTTTAATTTTAATGAATTAAAAATTATGACCATGGATCCACCAGAGGGCAGAGAGCAGAAATAAGAAGAACTACAATTCTGCAGCGTGTGGAAGGAAAACCACATTCACAGAAAGATAGACAAAATGAAAAGGCAGAGGACTTTGTACTAGATGAAGGAACAAGATAAAACCCCAGAAAAACAACTAAATGTAGTGGAGATAGGCAACCTTGTAGGAAAAGAATTCAGAATAATGATAGTGAAGATGATCCAGGACCTCAGAAAAAGATGGAGGAAAAGATTGAGAAGATGCAAGAAATGTTTAACAAAGACCTAGAAGAATTAAAGAACAAACAGAGATGAACAATACAAGAACTGAAATGAAAAATACACTAGAAGGAATCAATAGCTGGGTAACTGAGGCAGAAGAACGGATAACTGACCAGGAAGACAGAATGGTGGAAATCACTGCCACAGGACGGAATAAAGAAAAAGGAATGAAAAGAAGTTAAGACAGCCAAGGAGACCTCTGGGACAACATTAAATGCAACAACATTCACTTTATAGTGGTCCCAGAAGGAGAAGAGAGAGAGAAATGACCTGAGACAATATTTGAAGAGATTATAGTTGCAAACTTCCCTAACATGGGAAGGGAAATAGCCACCCAAGTCCAGGAAGAACAGAGAATGCCAGGCAGCATAAACCCAAGGAGAAACACACCGAGACACACAGTAATCAAACTGACAAAAATTAATAACAAAGAAAAATTATTGAACGCAGCAAGGGAAAAATGACAAATAACATACAAAGGAACTCCCATAAGGTTAACAGCTGATTTCTCAGCAGAAACTCTACAAGCCGGAAGGGAGTGGCACGATACATTTAAAGTGATGAAAGGGAAGAACCTACAACCAGGTTTACTCTACCTGGCAAGGATCTCATTCAGGTTTGATGGAGAAATCAAAAGTTTACAGACAAGCAAAAGCTAAGAGAATTCAGCACCACCAAACCAGTTCTACAACAAATGCTAAAGGAACTTCTCTAAGTGGGAAACAAAAGAGGAGAAAAGGACCTACAAAAACAAACCCATATCAATTAAGAAAATGGTCATAGGAACATACATATCAATAATTACCTTAAACGTGAAGGGATTAAATGCTCCAACCAAAAGACACAGTCTCACTGAATGGATACAAAAACAAGACCCATATATATGCTGTCTGGAAGAGACCCACATCAGACCTACGGACACATATAGACTGAAAGTGAGGGGATGGAAAAAGATATTCCATGCAAATGAAATCAAAAGAAAGCTGGAGTAGCAATACTCATATCAGATAAAATAGACTTTAAAATAAAGAATGTTACAAGAGACAAGGAAGGACACTACATAATGATCAAGGGATCAACCCAAGAAGAAGATATAACAATTAAAAATATATATATACCCGTAGGAGCACCTCAATACAACTGCTAACACCTATAAAAGAGGAAATTGACAGTAACACAATAATAGTGGGGGACTTTAACACCTCACTTACACCAATGGACAGATCATCCAGACAGAAAACTAATAAGGAAACACCAGCTTTAAATGACACAATAGACGAGATAGATTTAATTGATGTTTATAGGACATTCCATCCAAAAACAGCAGATTACACTTTCTTCTCAAGTGCACATGGAACACTCTCCAGGATAGATCACATCTTGGGTCACAAATCAAGCCTCGGTAAATTTAAGAAAACAAATTATAACAAGCATCTCTTCCAACCACAACACTATAAGATTAGAAATCAATTACAGGGGAAAAAAACATAAAAAACACAAACACATGGAGGTTAAACAATACATTACTAAACAACAAAGAGATCACTGAAGAAATCAAAGAGGAAATCAAAAAATACCTGGAGACAAATGACAATGAAAACATGATGATCCAAAACGTATGGGATGAAGCAAAAGCAGTTCTAAGAGGGAAGTTTATAGCAATACAAGCCTTTATAGCAATACAAGCCTATCTCAAGAAACAAGAGAAATCTCAAATAAACAGTCTAACCTTACACCTAAAGGAACTAGAGAAAGAAGAACAAACAAAACCCAAAGTTAGTAGAAGGAAAGAAATCATAAAGATCAGAGCAGAAATAAATGAAGTAGAACCAAAGAAAACAATAACAAAGATCAATAAAACTAAAAGCTGGTTCTCTGAGAAGATTAACAAAATCGATAAACCTCTAGCCAGACTCATCAAGAAAAACAGGGAGAGGACTCAAATCAATAAAATTAGAAATGAAAAAGGAGAAGTTACAATGGACACCACAGAAATACAAAGCATCATAAGAGAGTACTACAAGCAACTCTATGCCAATAAAATAGACAACCTGGAAGAAATGGACAAATTCTTAGAAAGGTATAACCTTCCAAGACTGAACCAGGAAGAAATAGAAAATATGAACAGACCAACCACAAGTAATGAAATTGAAACTGTGATTAAAAATCTTCCAAAACACAAATGTCCAGGACTGGATGGCTTCACAGGTGAATTTTATCAAACATTTAGAGAAGAGCTAACACCCATCCTTCTCAAACTCTTCCAAAATATTGCAGAGGAAGGAACACTCCCAAACTCATTCTATGAGGCCACCATCACCCTGATACCAAAATCAGACAAAGATACTACAAAAAAAGAAAATTACAGACCAATATCACTGATGAATATAGAGGCAAAAATCCTCAACAAAATACTAGCAAACAGAATCCAACAACACACTAAAAAGATCATACATCATGATCAAATGGGATTTATCCCTGGGAGGCAAAGATTCTTCAATATATGCAAATCAATCAATGTGATAAACCATGTAAACAAACTGAAGAATAAAAACCATATGATCATCTCCATAAATGCAGAAAAAGCTTTTGACAAAATTCAACACCCAGTTATGATAAAAACTCTCTAGAAAGTGGGCATAGAGGGAACCTACCTCAGCATAATAAAGACCATATATGACAAACCCACAGCAAACATCATTCTCAATGGTGAAAAACTGAAAGCATTTCCTCTAAGATCAGGAACAACACAAAGATGTCCACTCCCACCACTATTATTCAACATAGTTTTGGAAGTCCTAGCCACGGCAATCAGAGAAGAAGAAGAAATAAAAGGAATACAAATTGTAAAAGAAGTAAAAGTGTCACTGTTTGCAGATGACATGACACTATACATAGAGAATCCTAAAGATGCCACCAGAAAACTACTAGAGCTAATCAATGAATTTGGTAAAGTTGCAGGATACAAAATTAATGCACAGAAATCTCTTGCATTCCTATACACTAACAATGGAAGATCAGAAAGAGAAATTAAGGAAACTCTTCCATTCACCATTGCAACAAAAAGAGTAAAATACCTAGGAATAAACCTAACTAAGGAGGTAAAAGATCTGTACTCAGAAAACTATAAGACACTGATGAAAGAAATCAAAGATGACACAAACAGATGGAGAGATATACCATGTTCTTGGATTAGAAGAATCAATATTGTGAAAATGACTATACTAACCAAAGCAACCTACAGATTCAATGCAATCCCTAGCAAATTACCAACGGCATTTTTAACAGAATTAGAACAAAAATCTTAAAATTTGTATGGAGACACAGAAGACCCCAAATAGCCATAGAAGTCTTGAGGGAAAAAAAACTGAGCTGGAGGAATCAGACTCCCTGACTTCAGACTATACTACAAAGCTACAGTAATCAAGACAATATAGTACTGGCACAAAAACAGAAATATAGATCAATGGAACAGGATAGAAAGCCCAGAGATAAACCCACGCACCTATGGTCAACTAATCCATGACAAAGTAGGCAAGGATATAAAATGGAGAAAAGGCAGTCTCTTCAATAAGTGGTGCTGGGAAAACTGGATAGCTACATGTAAAAGAATGAAATTAGAACACTCCCTCACACCATACACAAAAATAAACTCAAAATGGATTCGAGACCTAAATGTAAGACCAGACACTATAAAACTCTTAGAGGAAAACATAGGAAGAACACTCTTTGACATAAATCACAGCAAGATCTTTTTGATCCACCTCCTAGAGTAATGGAAATAAAATCAAAAATAAACAAATGGGACCTAAAGAAACTTAAAAGCTTTTGCAAAGCAAAGGAAACCATAAACAAGATGAAAAGACAACCCTCAGAATGGGAGAAAATATTTGCAAATGCATCAACAGACAAACGATTAATCTCCAAAATATATAAACAGGTCATGCAGCTCAGTATTAAAAAACCAAACAACTCAATCAAAAAATGGGCAGAAGACCTAGACATTTCTCCAAAGAAGACATACAGATGGCCAAGAACCACAAGAAAAGCTGCTGAATATCACTAATTATTAGAGAAATGCATATCAAAACTACAGTGAGCTATCACCTCACAGCAGTTAGAATGGGCATCATCAGAAAATCTACAAACAACAAATGCTGGAGAGGGTGTGGAGAAAAGGGAACCCTCTTGCACTGTTGGTGGGAATGTAAATCGATACACTATGTACATTTCCACTATGGAGAACAGTATGGAGGTTCCTTAGAAAGCTAAAAATAGAATTACCATATGACCCAGCAATCCCACTACTGGGAAACCATAATTCAAAAAGACACATGCACCCCAATGTTCATTGTAGCGCTATTTACAATAGCCTGGTCATGGAAGCAACCTAAAAGCCTATTGACAGACAAATGGATAAAGATGTGGTACATATATACAATGGAATATTACTCAGCCATAAAAAGGAACGAAATTGGGTCATTTGTAGAGACATGGATGGATCTAGAGACTGTCATACAGAGTGAAGTAAGTCAGAAAGAGAAAAACAAATATCATATATTAACGCATATATGTGGAATCTAGACAAATCGTACAGACGAACTGGTTTGCAAGGCAGAAACAGAGACACAGATGTAGAGAACAAATGTATGGACACCAGTGGGGGAAAGTGGTGGCAGGGTTGGTGGTGGTGGGATGAATTGGGAGATTGGGATTGACATATATACACTAATATGTATAAAATAGATAACTAGTAAGAACCTGCTGTATATAAAATAAATAAAATTCAAAAAATAAATTATGAGCATGAACCAATAAAGTGAGAAAAAAAATGCTATCCAATTTTTTAAATTAAGGTTTTCATGATAATAATTTATTACTATTAAAAGGTAAGGTGTATGGGGAGAAAGGCCCAGTTTTGGAATGAGCCAACTGGGGCTGAAGTTCTTGTTTCATCATTTGTTGATACAGGGTTTCGTTTGCCCCCATTCACCCAATCACTCCCCCCCTTCTATTTCCCCCCACCTTAAGTCTTACATCTACAAAATAAAAGGAGGAATGAGATTATTTATTAACCAGAATGATCTCCAATGTTCCCTGCAGCAATAAAAATGTCCATGAAAATAATTCCTTTTTAACTGTTTATAAGTTTTATCTACTATTGTAAAATATCTGTAAAGCTAATGTAATCCTTCATATTACTATAAAAATGATAAGAAGAAAGGACTTCTCTAAAAATCTATCTTAGCAATATGTAATACACAGTAATACAACTGTGTCCTTTCTGGAAAAGAAGCTAAGCCAAAAACCAGGCTTTTTTTCTCCCTACCTAAAGCATATTCCATTTGTGTTGTGTGATTCAATAAACCAGAGAATTATAAATTCTGACTTCCCTTCCTCTAAGCTGACTTGGGAGACATGAAAGCTGGCTTCAAAGATGTTAGATGCCAGGAATTCCCTGGTGGTCCAGTGGTAGGACTCCGTTCTTCCACTGCAGGGGACATGGGTTCCATCCCTGGTGAGGGAACTAAGATCCTGCATGCCATGAGGCACGGCCCAAAACCAAACCAAACGCAATCAAAACCAAAAGTGAATCACTCTGCTGTATACCTGAAATTAACACAACATTGTAAACCAACTATACTTCAATAAAATTCAATTAAAAAGAATAAAAATTTAAAAAAATTCTAAAAAAAAAAGATGTTAGATTCCAATCTTTGGCTCCATGTATGTGGCAAATGGTGGCTGGAGTCTATCTCAGAATATGGAGAATATACAATTAGGGGATAGCTAAGATGTCTTGAGAGTCTTTAAATTAGAAGGAAGTAACTTCTGGAAAGTAGAACCAAATCTGAACCTATTGCTAAGCGTAGAGGATAGCATGGATGAGCTGAGCTGTCATTACCATTGACATTCCTACTGTCAGGAAGACCGCAGCTTCAGAGTGTCCACTTAAGACGTAAACAAGGGAGATAAACTTGTGGAGGAGGAAACACTTCATCTGACACCTCCTTTCTAGAGCTCTTGACACTTCTGGAAAAGCTGCTTTGGGGCAAGTTATTCAAAAACAGTGGGTCCAAGGTAAGAACAGTAGGTAAGGAGACAATACCTCAGACTCAGCTGTTTGCAGTGGGGAGAGGTGAAGAGCTCACATGTTGTATCACGCCAGCAAAATCCTAGGGCAGAGAGAATACAATAGACCCCACTCCCCCACTCTAATCCCCAATGTGAACCATTCCCCACACAAACCATCATATGGAAAGATTCTTATAGTAGCATTTTACACTTGTCTATCACAACATTTTTACTATTTATTGATTTTCTATGCTTTCAATAAAACTTTCTTTGGATACCCTGTGGCCCTCCAGTGGGAACTTCTAGTTAGCAAACTTGATTAGAGCAAGAGTAGTAGGAGTTACCTTGTGCTGAGTGAGGTCTCTTGTCCCATCTCACCCCCATAAAGTTCTCTGACCCTTCATGCCAGTTCCCTATGATATAAAGCTTACATTTTAAAAAAATACAGCAGGCTCTTCACAAAATTAAAATATTCTTTGAGGTATATATTTATTCAATCATTCAATAGATAGTAAATGAGCCAGAGGCCAGTTAAAAGATGAAAATTCTTGGTGTTTCCCTTCAAAATGGATAGTCATCGATGGAGGTACACAAACAATTGCAGCACAAGAAGATGACTCAGGAAATTAAGGGGACATTGAGGAAGGAAGATTAAGTCTTTCTGGAAATAACAAGAAAATCTTAAAAAGAAGGAAGCACTTGACGTTATTTCTTCATTCAACAAATCTTAGTTGAGCCACTCTATTCAATTAATACACAGAAATAAATGCACAAAGTATGGTAAAAGACAAGATAAGTGCTTAAAGCAAGGGCAGCTGCTTTACATCAGGGGTCAGAAAAAGCTTCTGTGAGTGTCATATAAGCTGTGACCTGAAGGATAAACATGACTTAATAAAGAGATAAGCATTTTCCAGGGAGAAAAAAGAACTTGTGTTGAAACACTGAGATGAAAGATTCAAATATGTTTAGAAGTTTTTAGAGTTGATAAGAAAGAGGATTTGGGTGGGCAGAATCAGGGAATCAACCAACACGCAAAAATGCAAACTTCTCGGTTGTCACACAAGTAACCTGTAAAGATGCAAATTCCTTGTATATCAAACCAAAGTGCTTCAATTTTTTCAAAGTTGCTTGGGGCACCAGTGAAAAAATCTGAGAAAGCACATTACATGATAACTTGCAAGTTTTACAAAGACTATTCTACTATTAAAGGGTTTTCAAGAGTGAGATTATTTTATGACACAATATTAAGTGAATAAAGTAGAATAAAACATTTTGTATAACTAAACTATAAGATGCCTGCATAGATGCATGGACAGAAGTCTTGGAAAAAATTCAACTTATTAACATTCTTCTTCATGATGTGTTAAATTAGAAATAAGAAACCGATAATACTGATGGCTCAATTCAACATTCTGTCAGTTTAAAGAACTGTAATTACTCTTTAATCAAGAATCAGGCTGTGCAAACTTTCTCTACAGACCTCTGTGATTTAAATATATTCTCATACCAGAATCTGGTTGCACTACATATAACAAAATGTTGAACTAGACAAGGAAAAAAATACCAATTATCACTAACTGGAAAACAGCTATATATTGCCAAAATTTTTCTATCTCTAGATTCTTTCAGAATGATGGAAGACCACCCACAACTTCCAGTAAAACAGAGTATTTGGAAATTAACAATCCAGCTCCTCCCACTACCAAAATTCTTGAACTTTGCTTTCACTTGATGCATCTTTAAACCCATTTTCATTTGCACACAGGAAAAAAATACAATAAACTGTATACCACAAAATCTCAAATCTAAAGAACCAGACTTTATGAAAAAAGAAATACAGAGATGCTTTCCTAAAGAGACAGCTATTTTATCTAAACATTATTTAATTCAACATGACTCACTGTTTAGCCAAGTTACTGCTTTTGGCTTCAAAACAAAGAAACACATTTGGGAAAATGTAGAGGACAGTGGAGACATGTTCATTTCACTTTAAACACATTCATCAGTCATTCAATGCAGAAGCTCCCTTTTCTCTTTTTTTCTTGTTTCTCTCTCCCCTAACACTGTCTAAAATACAAGGTCAGTGACTGCAGTGCTCAGCTGCTGGAGAGGAGATTTTTAAACAGTCCTTGGGAGTGTGCCTCTACATAGTAATAGAGCTACCCTTTGATTCTTTTCAAGAGAAGCACAAAGGATCCAACCATGTTTCCTGCAGCTTTGAAAAGCCCAAGACTCATCGTATATACAATGGCTTTTCAATGTATATGTAAGAGGTTTCTCTTTACTTCATCCTAGATTGGGAAACCATTTGTTTCCAAATTTAACGTGATCCCATTTTGAGAAGGAATAGATGCAGCCTCACTCAATTTTTCAAACTAGAAGATCAGTGTTGTACTTTTCTGCTTTTGCTCTGGGACATAATATTTATCATTCCTGCAGGCACTTCAAGGAGAATAGCAGAATATGGACTCAAAGCTTATTTATTTTACAAAATGCTGTTGCTTCCATCAGGTAAGAATTAGCCAAGGCTGTCACTTTAATTTTCAGGGTACAAGTAAAATCTTTTGGTGGAAATAAGGCACACTTAAACAAGGAAGTGACAAGCTATTAAAAACCAAAAGTTTGACCTGAGTATTAACAGCTCACGGTTGCCTATTTAATGTGGAGGGAAGTTTCATTCTACTGACTTATAGCCATTTTTACCCCTGAATCTCAAAAAGCAAAACACATTTTATTAGGCAAAATGACAGGTGTAGATAGTTGGAATGATGTTATTTGAGGGATTTCACATTACACAATTCAAGTGACTTAGCAAGACAGTCAAACAAGCCACTTTACACTCTAAAACTAGAAGAGTGGATAAACAGGTTTTAGTTAGGCATTTGCCTTTGGTTTATCTCATCAAAGACATACAAGTTGTACTTCCCTAATTTTAAAACTTTGCAACCTTAATTACTCATAAATAATGAACGTACAAACAACCAAGATTGTCTTTTAACATCCAAGTGGAAAATTAATTCAAGTTAGTACAATTCAAGTCTCAAAATAGTTTTAACCTAAGATATACAGATAATTAACATAAAACTCTGTTTTTTCTTTACCAATGCATTTTTCTGGAATAAAGAGTGGTGTTTCGAAACAGAGACATCTATACTCAAATTTTGGCACTGCATCTAACTACATGGCTTTAGGTAAGTAATTTAAATTATTAGTGCCTGAGTGTCCCCACCTGAATGATGGAATAAGAATACCTATCTCAGGGGACAATTGTGCTAACAGAAAGAGAAAATAGGTGTAAAGCACCTGAAGCATAATAGCTATCACTCATAGCTGTTAGTTTCTGTGCTAAGACTGGATTTTAAACAGGGTATTTGTGCACTGTCATAGCTTTGGGGCATTACTCTGCAGTTATTTCCTGAGTTAATCCTACTAAATAAAGTTTGTTGAATTAACATCTAATTTGTATTGAAGTGCAATCTGTGCACCAATAAAATGTTATAATGTTTCAAAATTCTAGCAAAAACAGTTCTCAGATTCCAACACAAAAGTAAATGATTTTTGTAGAATACAATTTTTCTTGATCTTTTTCCAGTCTGCCTTTCTTAACTTACCACTCACGCTACCTACTATCTATTGAGAACATACAAAGTACCCAATTTACTAAGAAAAGTTTACACTATTTCACTTAGTCCTCACAACAATCCTATTAACTGGTCCTATTGTTTTCTGCATTAAACATACAGAAAAAAATTTTGGATGAATCTTGGGTAACTTTCTCAAGTTTTGAATGTAAGTCTGTATGACCCAAAGTCCATGTTCTCTGGTAATTCAAGGAGGATAAGAATACTCAGCAGGAGAACTTGGTCTCCTTTACTTTTCCCTGAATATAGTAGTGGTTTAAAAATTTTAATACACATAAGAGATATGTGAATTGCTTATTAAAAATAAAAATTTACAGGAATAAAAATAGTTCCTTCCAAAAACACTTATTCAGAGGGTCTTCTCGGATCTTTCTGCTGAACACACTCCAGGGCTGCTGCCAAGGAGATTAACCAGATCTTCCAAAGACTGCTTCCTTCTTCTGATTCTGAACTCAACTGACACCTCACTGGAGGGATATCCCTTCCCACTTTATCTAAACAAGCCCCTCCCTTGTTACTAGGGACTACCTCTATTTTTATTATCTTCAAGGTCTTAAAATTATTTCTGTCCTAAAGCCTCAACTTTGTTTTAAATATGCTGCTGGTTGTAGAATTAATATCAATGTGTGACTGGAAGAATGGTTTTTGGAGTCATCTGACAAAGTCATTTGTTTTTGGAGTCATCTGACAAAGTCATTTGAAGCCATCTGACAAAGAATTCAAGATCCTCCAAAAGGTGAACTTACTTTTCTTCACAAGAGTTTGTGAAGATCAGAGATAACTTACATTTTTGCCCAGTTCTCCTCTTTCCACAAAGAATTTGGAAAGAGTCTCAAAAATGTGTGAGAAGGAAATAGGCAAGAGGGACTGAAGCCCTATGTACAGCTATAATACCTGTGCAGAAAGGCCTTTCCCCCAGTTTTTGGTACAAAAAATCCCTATCTTACATACAAATGTGATCCAAAAATTAATGAGCAAGCTAATTATTTGAGGTTCAAGATTAATTTTTCCTTTAAAAAACCCAATGTTATAAGTTGTACTAAGATCCATAGTTCTCCCTGAAAATCTGTCATGTTTGTATTACTACTGAAAATATTGAATCAAATGTCTGTCCAATATTTTCTAAGATTTTCCATTAATTATTTCCCTTCATTACAGTTCTATAAGGTCTATAGTGGTACACAGTTTTAGGCCCTGGGTCCAGAGTGCCAGGGTAAATGCTCTCCTTGCCACTTGCTCCTTGTATTATCTAGCAGTTACTTAATTCCTTGAAGCCTCCATTTACATATCTGTAAACTGAGGATAATGATATTATCTATCTCATGGATTTGCTGTTAGGGTGAATTAAGTTAATAACTTAAAGCAGTAACAACAGTTATAGGCACATTACATTGCTCATAATATAGTAACTATTATTGTTACTCCTATTTTCAGGGACTAATGGTTAATATTTCTCAGAAAAATCAGACATCTTTTTCAAGGTCACACAATGAAAATGCCAATGGAAGGAAACTGAAATTAGGTCTTTCTGTCACTAGAACCACTGTCCTTTCCACTTCACCATACCATCTTTCTATACTATCAGGGCACTAACCTTTGAACTATACCTAACCAGCAGTGGACTATGTCTTTTTGAGGAAATGCATGCAATGTGCTAACTTAGTACATCACTGAAATCATTTTCAAGATATATAACACAGCCACCATGAAAATATCCCCCTAAATTCTCTGTATCTGTTCTGTGAAAATATATCTCGTCAGAGGGTTTCATTCCCTACCTGCTTCAGAAGCAGAACTTTCCAAATGAAATCAGAAGTCAAACTATAAAACAGCTCAGCGAGAAACAGCTCTTTTTGAGTCTCTAGTAGGAACTCCCAAACCCTACCTATCCGACCTCTCCTACTTCACTATTTACAAAGCACAGTCAGTCATACTGTTCAGCTTTTCACTTCCATTCTATGAGAGGTTCCTGTTTCCTCACATTAACTGAAAACTGTCGTGAGGCCAAAACTGGCAGAAAGTTTGAAAATGGGATACAAAAGGTAATCATTCCTATAGGCTCTAGAAATTGAACTATACCCTCTATGGCATCTTTAATTTTTTTAAAGATATTTCCTGAGTACTTCTTAGCTGGACATGGCTAAACCAACTGCTATTGAGAATACCATAAAAATTAAAAAAATAAAACTTTCTAGAAACCTACAGTCTTCAAGAGAAGATATGATATGTTCAAGGTAATATAATATAAGGCAGTATAAGATAACTGCCTTTAAAGCAAGGCATAGAATGGCACCAGCATCCATCATCCAATCTATAAACCAGGAAATCATTCTTAATTCCTCCCTCACAGCCAATCAATCAGTTCCTGAGTCTTGCCAATTTACCTCTAAAATGTCTCTCAAATCTGTCACCTTTTCTCCATCCCAATTATCACTCTTTAATTCTAGACACTTATCATGTCTCTGACTAGATAATTGCATGAACCTTCTAACTGTTCCTCCTGCTTTTAGTCTTCTCCTTTGTTCAAATATTTATTGAATGTTGGAGAAACATGGGCACTATGGGGCAGTCTGTGTGCTGGGAGCTAGGGGTAAAAGACTTAGATTCCACCCTACAAGTCAAGTGGAATTCTCACATCAGCTTCATGCCTCTACCCGAATTAACTACCATCCAAAAGCTAACCATGACCATGTCTTTTACACTTAGCACTTCTGTCCCACTTTAAATCTATTCAGTGACTTCCTATTTTCTAAACCAATAGTTACAAGCTTGTTAGAAGCCATGGGGTACTTTTTTTCTCAAAAATTTCATATATGATCATAGCCATAAAATGTGTGAACCTTCAGGGTATCCCTGAAACTCTGGCATTCATTCAAGTATCCCTCCATGTTCCATGGGGGTGGTGCATAGGAGGTAGGGGTACACACACTCACGTTATAAATGTCCCACCTAAAGAGAAAATTCCTTGCTTATGAGTGTACTAAGCAAGACACTACATGACCTGACCCTTGCTTACCTCCTTAGCCCAGCACTTGGTATTTCCTCCTTGATCTTTATGCTCCTGCCAGTAGAGCTGCCGGTAATGTCTTAAAAATCATCTTCTTACCTCATGCTTCTCAGCTATGTTCATACTAGTCTCTTTTGTCTTATTTGCCTTGCTAACTTTTCCATGTTTTTTAAGGCTTAGCCAATACTACGCTTTCTTTAGAGTCTTAACCAATTCCCACTTTTCCTGTGAGAAATGAAAATAATGACTTCATTAATAACATACTATTTTACTGGCACTGAGATAGGTGTTTTAATTACATACATTTAATCTTTGCACTGCAAGGTGTATATTTTGTACTTTGTGTCTTACACATAAAGAAATTATGCTTAGAGGAGTTAAGTGTGTTGATGGATTATGGCTAGGGAGTGGTAGAGTCAGGATTAGAATCCAGGAAAGCTTGACTCAAGTTCTTTCCATTGAAACACAGTGAGTACACATCTATTCTTACACATATTGGACTCAACCAGATGCATCTGTCCCACAAATGTGGGCACTTTAAAAAAAATTTTATTATTTATTTTAGAAACCTCAGGAATGCTTTAGAGACATTGGGAGATTGTGCCTACTCAATAAAAATTGCTTAAATTGGCCTTCAATTTTCAACTCAATTTGGGGGACAGGGAGGGAGAAGAGAAGAGAAAGGATTATTTGTCCCAGCAGGTAGTGTTGCCTGACTTCAACTATTTGTCATTCACCATGGAGGGAATTTGAAGCAAGAGTGGTATAGACTAATCCTTTTCAAATGATCAGTGGTGAAGGACAAGTGTTTTGTTTGTTTTATTTTTGTAACATATAATAAAAGTGAATTTCTACGTACGTGAAAATTAACAACTCAGCCATACAAAATTCAATCCCAAATTTCTTAACATTAGATTCAGTTGACATTACAGTAAGTCCCCTACATACGAACGAGTTCCGTTCCGAGAGCACGTTCATTAAGTCTAATTTGTTTGTGAGTGCAACAAAGTTAGCCTAGGTACGCAACTAACACAGTCTGCTATATAGTACTGTACTGTACTAGGTTTATAATACTTTTCACACAAATAATACATAAAAAACAAACACAAAAAATAAAGAAAACATTTTTAATCTTACAGTATAGTACTTTGAAAAGTACAGTAGTACAGCACAACAGCTGGCATACAGGGGCTGGCATCGAGTGAACAGGCAAGAAGAGTTACTGACTGGAGGAGGGAGAGGAGGTGGGAGATGGTAGAGCTGAAGGATCGTCAGCTATAGGAGATGGAGGGCGAGCTGCCATTTCACTCATGCCTTACGTTGATGGCACAGGTTCTGGTTCCTTGCTGGATTCAATTCTATCTACCCTCTTGAAAAAATGATCCAGTGATGTCTGGATAGTAGCTCTTTTTTTCTCATCATAGATGACACGGTAGCACTAGATTGCATTGTGAACGGCTGCTGCAACCTTTGTGTACCATTCTGCATTTGGGTCCTGTGCCTCAAAAACTAACAGTGCCTCCTCAAATAAAGAAAAACCCCTTGCCATTTCCTGCGTTGTGAATCTCTTCGGTTCTTCAGTTACTTCTTCTTCCTCTTGTCTCTCTTCGTCCTTTCTCTGGGCCTCCAATTCCATCAGGTCTTCATCAGTAAGCTCCTCATGTTGCACAGCAAGGAGTTCAATGAAGTCATCCTCTTGCAGATCTAGCTTGAAATAAAGATACTGTACTCTATACAGGACTGTACAGTAAAGTACACAAAAGCACAACCACTTGTAGAGAATGTAAGCACGTGACAATATATGCCAGACACGTGAACGTTCGTGACCGGACGTGCAAATGCACATTCGCATCTTTGAAAGTTTGAAACTTGAAGGTTCATATGTAGGGGACTTACTGTACAGTACTTTGTCAAATGGTTGTACTCTGGTTTTCTGTATTTACCACATTGTGGACTGATAACAGTCTGATTTTCTGTATTTACCACATGTGGGCACTCTCTGCCATTTATGAAAGATCAAATCTTAATAGTACTGGTACAGAGTAGTTTTTTCCTTTTCCAAAATTAATAAAAGCAAATTCACTTGGCATTCTCATTTTGCTTATGATGCATTTCAGACAATGAGTCAATAATGTAATTAGTCAACAAGTCTTCAATACTGAGTAGTCTCTGCAGTTTACTATGGCAGCAGGCATGAGAGCCAGTGTGTCTACAAACAGCAAGTATATGCTATGCATAAATCAGGCAATTTAAACATTTATTAGATGATAACTTTACCGCCTTCATGTCTCCATACTCTGGACATAGAATATGGCCAAGGTCAGGTCATGGAGCACTGTCAAATATTTCTTCCCTTAAAACACTTGGGGAAAAAAAAAGATAGCCTTCTTTAGAGAAGTCTAAAACAACTTCTTAGTCCCATCCTTTTTACAGTTTACAATGTTTTTATTTTTCAAAGGATTTCTACTCTTTCTATTCCTCTGTTAAGTACATTTAGAAAACATGGGCAAAATATTCCAAGTCCAAATATTTCTTCAAACTGAACATTCTTTTTCATCCTCCTTTCTTTATCTTGATTTTTTTTTTTCAGTACGCACGCCTCTCACTGCTGTGGCCTCTCCCGTTGCGGAGCACAGGCTCCGGACGCGCAGGCTCAGTGGTCATGGCTCACGGGCCCAGCCGCTCTGCGGCATGTGGGATTCTCCCCGACCAGGGCACGAACCCGTGTCCCCTGCATCGGCAGGTGGACTCTCAACCACTGCGCCACCAGGGAAGCCCTATCTTGTTTTAATGAAGTATTTCTTTCTTACATATATTTACTCAGCCTTTGTATTTTATAGAACGTAGTCATTTTCATCCATATTTTCTTTTCATTTTTCAATCTATGATGGATTTTTTCATGACAATTTCATTGCAAAATCTAGATGAAGGAATTCTGCCTTTTTCTAACTCTAGAATCCCTCTCTTGAAATTGACCACAGTCTCTTAGTTGGGGAGATGATAAGATCACTCATAAACTTACTTTGGCACCCTTCCCCTTATCATGTTTCACAGCAACACATGTTTCTTAAGGCAAGAGATTTTACTGCCTCCTTCATCCAGCTTTTGAATGTCATACAAAACATCATTTTGCAGCTAAGTTTCTAAATTTAGCTTTAAGTATGTCTACCTAATTCTACCATGAGTGGATAACTGCTTAATCTTCTAGTTACTGTTCTGCATGAAAAATAATACAAGAATATTTATTTAGCCTTCATTTTGTATCATTTATAAACAGCTTTTCCACCTAGAATTTCAAACCAGAGGGGAAGTAGCATGACTAAGCTTTAAGAATTAAAGAACTTTGATACTTTTGTTGAGTAGATACATAAAAGGAAAAATTACCATTGCTGATATAATACTTTTCCCTGATTTTAAAGCCTTAATACATCTTTTAAACTGATAGACTATAAGTTATTTTTATTAAGGTCTCTACTTCACACATAATAAAAAGATTCTTATGCATAAAAATACATTTTCTTAAAGGGCGGGTGCTACTGAATGTAGTAGATAATAATGTACCATTTCATAATAATTTTTCAAAGAAAAAAGGAAATAAACACTATAGGTGAGGGTACTTTCAATCTCAGTTGGTGAACAAATCCCCTAGAGAATAAAACAGAATACTATCTTTATGGCCTTGGGATAGGTAAAAATTTCTTAAATACAGCAAAAGCAATATAAGTCATAAAGAAAAGAATGATGAACTGGAATACACTAAATTTGGTATTTCCATTTATACAAGAGCATCATTAAGTGTGTGAAAAAGCAAGCCAAATAATAGGAGAAGATTTGTAAACTCATACATATAACGTATAAAGGGCTGATATCCAAAATGTATAAAGAACTCCTAGAAATCAGTAAGAAAAATATAAACTAAAATAAAATAGGCAATGTCTTGTACTCTGCAAGATATCTACATTACCAATAAACATTTGAAACAGTGTTTAAACTCGTTAGTGATCCAGAGAATTCAAATTAAAACTACAGTGAGATATCACTATATTGCTACCAGGTTCACTAAAATTTTTGTTTTAATAAAAATAAAAATAAATAATAAAGATGGCCATTTCCATCTTTTCCATTCAAAAGCAATGGGAACAAAAGCAAAAATAAATAAGTGAGACTACATCAATCTAAAAAGCTTCTGCACAGCAAAGGAAACCATCAACAAAGTGAAAAGGCAATAAACTGAATGGGAGAAACTATCTGCAAATTATATATCTGATAAGGAGTTAATATACAAAATATATAAAGAACTCATACAACTCAATAGCAAAAAAAAAAAGAAGAAATAAAAGAAGAAGAAAAGGCAAATAACGATTAAAAAGTGGGCAGAGGAACCAAATACACATTTTCCAAAGAAGACATACAACCTAACAGGTACCTGAAAATATGCTCAACATCACTAATTATCAGGGAAATAAATGCAAATCAGAACCACAATGAGAGATAACTTCAGACCTGTTAGAAAGGCTATTATCAAAAAGACAAGAAATAACAAGTGTTGGCAAAGATGTGGAGAAAAGAGAACTCTTGTGTACTGTTGGTAAGAATGTACATTGGTCCACTCACTATGGGAAACAGTATGGAGGTTCCTCAAGAAATTAAAAATAGAACTACCATATGATCCAGCAATTCCATTTCTGGTTATTTATATGAAGAAAACAAAAACACTAACTCTCAAAGATACATGCACCCCCAAGTTCACTGCAGCATTGTTTAAAATAGTCAAGATATTGAAACAACCTAAGTGTCCATTGGCAAATAAATGGATAAAGAAAATGCGCCATATATTTTGATATATACAGTAGAATATTATTCAGTCATAAAAAAGAATGAAATCTTGCCATTGGCAATAACAAGGATGAAACTTGAGGGCATTATGCTAAGTCAGACAAAGAACTAAGTCAGACAAAGAAAGACAAATACTGTATGATCTCATTTATATGTGGAATATAAAAACAAACAAACAAACCCAAGCTCATAGATACAGAGAACAGACTGGTGGTTGCCAGAGGTGGATGGTTGGGGTGGGTGGGCAAAATGGGTAAAAGGGGTCAAAAGGTACAAACTTCCAGGTATAAAATGAATAAATCATGGGGATATAATATGCAACATGGCAACTACCATTAATAATACTGTATTGCATATTTGAAAGGTGTTAAGAGACTAGATCTTAAAAGTTCTCATCACAAGAAAAACTTCTGTAACTATGTGTGGTGACAGATGCTAGCTAGACTTATTTTGGTGACCATTTATCAACATGCAAATATTAAATTATTATGTCATACACCTGAAACTAATATAATGTATGTCAAATATACCTCAACACAAAAATAATAAAATAAAGTATAGTCAGGACTTCCCTGGTGGTCCAGTCTTGCAATGCAGGGGACACCGGTTCGATCCCTGGTCAGGGAAGTAGAATCCCACGTGCCAGGGGGCAACTAAGCCTGCGTGTTGCAACTACTGAGCCCACGTGCCACAACTACTGAGCCCGCATGCTCTGGAACCCACGTACCACAAGTAGAGAGAAGCCCACGCACCACAATGAAGAGCTCGCGTGCTACAATGAAAGATCCCGTGTGCCGCAACAAAAGATCCTGCGTGCTGCAACTAAGACCCGATGCAGCCAAAAAATAAATAAATATTTTTTTTTATGTATGGTCATTTTCAAGTTTATCAAGGATATAGAACAACTATGTATACTGCTAAAAGAGTATAAATTTATATAACCATTTAGAAAATAATTTGGCTTTGCCTGTTCAGTTTGAAAATGTGCATACTATATGACCCAGCAATTCAATTCTTAGGTATGTACAAAAGAAGGATATGAAAATGTTCACAGCAGCTTTATTCATGATAACCTCAAACTGGAAATGACACAAATGTCTATGAACAGGAGAATGGATAAACACATTATGGTATTTTCCTACAATGGGTATTGCTCAGGAATACACTACTTCTACTCATAGCAATGTCACTGAATCTCTCAAACAAAATGTTAAGCAAAATAAGTCAGACAAAAGAAAAAATATACTATACAACTCCATTTACGTAAAGTTCAAAATCAGGCTAAATTCATCTATGGTGTTAGAAATCAGGACAGTAGATACATTCAAGGAGAAGTTGAAACCAAGAAGGACCCTGTGGGGCTTCCAGGCATGAAAGCCTTTTTGTCTCCCCGTTTTCATGTAGATAAGACTCCAGCCTCCATGACCATCCCTGAGTTCCAAAGGGCAGATTCGAACAGTTGCTAATCAAAGGAGGAGCAGTCAAGAAACCACCTGAGGCGAGATTCATGGGGCCAGAGAAGTTCATCAGATGAGGAGACTGCCCACCTGAGAAGACATTAAGGGAGTGCAGCCCTGCACACACCTTAATCTTATCAGCAACCCCACCCTTGAACTACTGCTATAAAAGTCCTCAAATCCTCCCAAGTTGGGACACATAGTTTTTGAGGGCAGGAGCCCTCTGTGTCCTCCTTTGCCTGGCAAAGCAATAAAGCTATTCTTTTCTACTTCACCCAAAACTCTTGTCTCTGAGATGTGATTCGGCACTGGTGAATCACATCTCAGAGACAAGAGTTTTGGGTGAAGTAGAAAAGAGGCCAAGCTTTTGGGATCAAAGGGAGAGAATAGTTATTGAGATGGACAAAAAGAAACCACACATATTTTTCAACCTGGGTGGTAGTTACACAAGTATGTGCCAACTCATGTGGTAATTTATTTATAATGAAGATTTTTGTAATTTTTCTGAATCTATGATTTGTTGAAAATCATAGTTTTGAAAAGAAAAGGTATTTAAATCTATACATAGTCTCTGAATCATGGTGTGTTAGTTTCCTCATTGCTATAACAAATTACGACAAGCTTTGTGGCTTAAGAAAACAAATGTATTCTCTCACAGCTTTGGAAGCCAGAAGTCCAAAATCAGTATTACTGGGCTGAAATTGAGGTGTTGGCAGGACCACATTCCCTCTGGATACTCTAGGGGAGGATCTCTTCTTTGTCTCTTCTAGTTTCTGGGGCTACTGACATTCCTGGGCTAGAAACCACCTCCTCTTCTGTGTCACATCTCTCTTATAAACAAATTTGTGATTGTATTTAGGGCTCACCTGGATAATCCAGGATAATCTCCAGCTCTCAAGACCATAAATTTATTCATATGTGTGAAGTCAAATTTGCCATATAAGGTAACGTTCACAGGTGTCAGGGATTAGGATATGGACATCTTTCAAGGAGCCATTATTCAGTCTACCATACCTAGTGCCATTGACAGTAATCACTGTGAGTTCAGAGGGGAGAAGAACAACCAAGTACTAGAATCAGCTGAAATCCCTCATGGAACAGAAGGGGGAAAACTGTATTTTTATGGATAATGGTATTGGAACATGTAGAAAAAAACAGGCCTTCGCAGTCCAAAATGGCCACAAAAGATGCCAAGTGATAAAGAAAAACAAAGTTTAATATAGTCCACTATTGGTAAAAGAAATCAACATGTGCCTGAATTGTGGTACCTTTTCATGAAAAGAGAGAATATTAATTTTAGCTGTATTTGTACATCAGAAATTATACCAGTGAAAATGGTAATTTTCATATGATAAAAATTTGATTGAAAGGTGAATATCATCAATAATTTTTGTTTGGGTTTGTTTTCCACGCTTGTGAAACCCTTTGCCTTTAAATGTCTGTGCTTATTACTGTTATGCAGAGTTACTCAGGTTGCTAATGTAAACACACTGACAGAGTGTTGCTAGAGATCAAGCATTTCGTCATCGCCCTGGCACTACAACAAGACTCAGACACATTTTACTAGAAGCAGAAGAACCCTTTCACTATAGTCCCCAGTTGGGTCTCTGAAAGCAATCCCTGTGGAAAATCAAGATACTCTCAAGTGTCTGCTCCTCACGTTATTGTTACGTGTGCAGCTTAATCCCTGACCTTCTTGATGTCACTGGTTTGAAATGCATGCCTGTCCCTTTGGAACAGTAGCTGCGGTCACTTGCTATTCAGAAATTTCTTCAAAAGAAGAGGAGATTCTTTTCTGACATCCTTACAAAGAAAATAAAATAATTTCAATCGCATAATCTCCATAATGAAAACTAAGGTTATTACACAATTAAAAATTATTTTGCTCTATTTAGCAGGGCAGAAATAGAGACACAGATGTAGAGAACAAACGTACAGACATCAAGGGGGGAAAGCGGCGGGGGGGGGATGGTGGTGGTGTGATGAACTGGGAGATTGGGATTGACATATATACACTAATATGTATAAAACGGATAACTAATAAGAACCTGCTGTATAAAAAATAAAAAAAATTCAAAAACAAATTATTTTGCTCTAATACAGTTCGATTATAAATAGGCATTAAAATGATCCTGAAAAATAGGTTATGTACTTTAAAGTGAGGTTACTGATAAAAATATTCTTTTAATTCTGGAAAATTATATGCTCCTCCCAAAATTCTGTCAAAGACAATGACAGAAAGTCTTTCCAAAGTTTCCCATCTGTCCTTTGCTTGAGGTGACCTTCAGGGCAGACTCCACATGAACTTGCACAGCTTATGAATTTACATGGAGAGGGGAGACTTCCTTTACCCGATTATGTTTTGGAACAATTTTCTTAAGCTCTCCACTCTGGGAGAGGGGGCACTATTAAAGGAACAGCAGAAGTACCTCCCATTAGAAAGGTCATAGGCTTAAGCTAGAGCCAAGTTCTGGGGATCCACAGCTGGGGCAAAAATGAACCTCTTAGTTGCTGGATCCTGGGTGAGACCAAGGTTCTTGGGTAAGGCTGAGGCAACAAAGCTGGGAAAGGTTACTTGGGGTTTTTCAACATTTTAATAACAGCACAGGTATATTGATGCTTATCAGGCAAATATTAGGCCATTGTATTAATGGGTGGCCATCTGTGCTCTTTTATATCTTTATGGAGAGGGTGTTTATCCAACAACTAAATCCAGTTATATTATGGCTAATGTATAACCTATTGTTTGCCTAAAATGATGTCTGCTTGAAAGACTAACATCCATACATGTTTTTCTACCAATAGCATTATTTTTCATTTCTGTATTTTATTACTCCCTTGGTTTGAAAATTTTGGAATGTAGACCTACTGATATAACAACTTTGTTTCTATATTTATATATAAGACAAGACACAACCAGATTCTTTGAAAATAGACTTTTGGGAGTATTTAGGATAACCATGCTGTTCCACTGTCCATTATGTTATTGCACAGGGCATGTGGAACTACTAGATTTCCCTTGTCAATTCCGTTTCTTTACATTGGAATTATATTGGAATTATAATAGACAAGAAATACAATAATCTTAAATTTATAGGTAACATTTCTCTAAGCCCTTTACATAACTGTGAATCTTCACAATAGCCATTTAAGAAAAGAAACTATAATTTATCAACTAAAATGGGACATTTTTGAGTGTGAAAGGGGGAGCTAGTTATAATTACTTCAGCACAACTGTCATAAATGGGAACTGTCCCTGGCAAACTAAGATGGATGGTTACCATACATATTATTTTTATCCTTACACTGAGGAGGATATTGGGCACAGATATTTCAATGATGTGCCCACACTCACAGCATTTACTAAGTGTCAGAATCAGGCCTGGCTCCCTGGGCAGCCTGGCTCCAGAGACCTTGATCTTAATCACACCCTGGAGGACTCTAGTAGAATCAACATGATGTAAACTCTAAGGAACTGATAGACATAAAAGGAGATTATAATGTTAACAGTTTACCTCCTTTGAAATATTCAGTTGTAACACCAGTTTGAGCTGAGGAGATAACTTTTTTGTTAGTGTTTAGATTTCACTTCACCTTGAAGCTCTTTTCAAAAAGAGCTTTCTTTTTCTCAGTTTCTCATATTATGTTTTAACTAGACTTGGCATGTATTTAGCAGTCTCATTATCATGTATTTCTATAAAAGGTAAGCCTTTATGAATTTATTTCTTGCTTCTTTAAAAAGAGTTTGTGTGGGGGGGATATTTGGATTAAATGTATTCAGATAACCAGTTTTAAAATAGTCTTTAATAAATCAGAAAAAGAATTTTTAATTAACTATTGTTACTAATTTTTTTAGAGTTTTAAAATTATAATTATTGTTTCTTAAAAGGCTCTTCATGAATGCAGGTAAAAATTTACCATTCTTCTGATTTCATAAAGGTGTCAGGATAACAATGGATTTAATAGATGATCTCAACTTAAAAAATGACTGCTTTGAGGCTGCATTTTAGAATAGTTGTCTTTTGTCCATTCTCCCCTCTGTTTAGCAGATAAGGCATGTCAAACAAACAAACAAAAAACAAGAATATAAATTCACTCTGAACTAACAAAATGATAACCTGGAAGGAACAAGGGTTAGCAAAAGCGGGGAGAGGCTGGCGCTGCTGTGCCGCACTGTATTCAAAATAATGGTGCCACCCCCATCAGAGATTTTCGAAGGACACACAATCCTGCAATGGTTGGGAAAAGTAGGTCAGAAGAGGAATTTATGCTGATAAAAACTGTGTACTTTAATCTTAGAGTTTAAGGATTAATAAACAAAGGAGCATTGTAGATATAAATTCCTTTCTGAAAAAAATGTTATAAACATCTTATCATCTTACTGACAGTTCTGTGACTGAGTAAAACTCATCCACTTACATGTCTCTACTGCTGAAGGAGCTAGAATTGAAAAGAAACAGATCTTATCCTTTACCTGGGCCTATGGCCCTTAGTGAGAGACGAAGGAGACTTCCGCCCCACACACACCATGTCACCTAGTATGGAAGAAATTCAAGGTGTTAATCAACCTAAATGGTCACTCCATTTGCCTCCCCTATGTTTTGAGATGAAACTTAAAGCCTCTGGGGTTTAGCTTGAAGCAAAAATCAATGTTAGCTCCATCCTCCCCTTCCTCTCCTCTTCCTTCCTCTTATTTCATTCTAATCACCACATGCCACTGGACGGGATCTGGAGAAGCAGTCACTGAGGCCCTAGCCTCACAAATTTCATCATCAATGTATGTTAGAAAAAGAAAGTCTCTCTTCACCTTCGCCTAAGCCTTTCATTAAATTGATTCTTGAATTTAATCCATTTTAATTTCTTTTTGCCTGCTTATGTATATATATGTTCCTTAAATTAAAGTCAAATTCCTGACTTCCAAGAAGAGGACATAAATACTTCAAATGATGCAGGCTTTGGCGTCAGTGACATAGGGTCCTTTACTGAAGGGAATTTGAATTTTCAAGGATGTGCCCATGTGCGATATATTCTTAAACCCAACAAATTACTCAACAAAACAATAATTTCATAAATGTTCAGCAGTTAAAAGAAAGGAAAGGAAAAGGCAAGAAAAGACCAAAAAAGAAAAACGAAACAAAACAATGTCTTAATTGCATGATTGATTGCTAAATTAGCCACGACATCTCAGTATTATCACTAGATAAAGTGTTTGCTTAAGGTATATTAAAAAATTTTAAATTAGTAGCCATAACCTGATATGAATGGATTTTTCTCCATCCAAGAATAAATACATCATAAAAAATTAAAATCATATACTTATGAGCATTTATATCTGTCAGAAACTTATTTTCTAGAGAGGATGGCCAGCTCTTCCCTTTCTCTAGACTCCTGACCACTTGACAATAATATTGAAGGAAATATTTTGATCAGACCAGTTAGCTTAGAGTCAGCATGAAGAATATTTTAAAGGAACTAAGGATTCTTTGCTAACTAAACAAACTAAAAATTTCTATCAGCTCAAACATTTTTACCAGCTAAACATTTACCAGTGTTTTAGTTGTATGACATGTTTGTCAATATCTTGTTATTAATTGTGATGTTTCTAAATATGACTAAGGATATTCTATGTTCACAAAGTTGGAAACTGAATCAAACAGCCTGATGATTTTTTCTTCTTCCCTTAAAACTTCCACAATGTTCAGATATTGGACACTGATATGGGGAGTTTTGTTGTGTTATCTAAGATATTGCTTTAATTTCACCTTATTTTTCTTAAGCATCTAAAGGACTCAACCACACTTACGGCACTGACAGATTGAAAATACTCTTAGGCATTTGTGACCCTAGATTATGGTAGGCTTCTAAATCTATCTGTATTTGAGGAAGGCTTTCAGGAGAGTCATCTAAGAATATGTATCCTGGACCCTACTATAAACCACTGGCTAACAATTCCTTTGGGTGGGGCTCAAAAATGTATACTTTAAATAAATCTTCCTGAGAATCCTGAAGTTCAAGCAGGTTTGAGACCTACTAATCTATATTATGAAAGAACAAAGATATTTGCCTTTAGGGCTTCCATCTGGTTTAACTGATGACTTGACACTAAACCCCAAAGGGAAATTTTTAGTTATGCAGGAGTCCAGATATATTCCAAACTGAAAAACCTCTGTGAATACTGTACAGCAAACTAAGGTACTGCACTTAAGAGTCTTTGAGATTAGAGATTTTTGTTGTAAACTCATAAAACTACAAAACTTTGGAGGAGGAATTTCAGTCCCTATTTTTACAGACAAGGAAATCATCAAATAAAGTAAATCCTACATCAAGTACTGGTGTTTACAAATCACACATGCTCAGATGAAGTATAGAAAATGAATAAAAAAATTTTTAAATGCCTAAGATAAATTGAAATAAGAAGCTTGAGTTACATCAGGCTGAGCCATCCAAGTTCATGAACCTGCCAGGTGCAGATCAGAGCCCAACCTTTTTACATCCTTTCACACAGCCCTGCAAAGTTTAATTAGACCAGATACATTTTAGTCAAGACTGGATCTAGCTTTACATAGAGCAGCTATGAATTAGAGGTAACTGTGCATTTGTCTTTTCCATTTATTTTAGGAGTCTAAGTTTAGGGAGGAAACAAACCTTTCCAATCCAACTTGAATTTGAATATAACTGAAACTTAGACATGTAGAACTGAATGTATCTTGAGGGGATGAAGTTAAGGCTCCTTACTTAGAGTTGCATTATTTGTCTCCTTCACTGCAACACTCAGAATTTATAGGAGCTTTTGCTTTTTCAGGCTTTTTTTCCTCTCTTTCACCTTTCATCATTTGAAACTTTTGCCTAAAACTCCCTCCTGAGACAGGCACTCATCTCACTTTAGTTCTTAGACTAAAAATCCAAGAAAAAATAGAGGTGAAAACTCAAGATAATTTCCCAGTTTTTTTGTATGTAAAAAGAACTACATTTATTTCATCTGTATAGATGAGGTATTATAATGGTTTATCCTAATTATATGCTTAGACATACATATTTAGATAACTTTTTTTCCTTAATGTTTATGGGTCTAGAAATCACTTCCTTTGCTTTTTATAACAGGTGTACTGCTAAGTTTTGGTATGCTTGTCTTAGAGTTTTGGTTGTTTTGGAAAAGTACCCAACACAGTCTCCGCAAGGGATAACGTATTTTCTACTCTATCATTTCCAAGTTCATCCTAAATAGTCACATCAAGCCTCAGGTTGGTCTAGTGAGCTCACAAATGCTTACAAGCGCCTCTCTAAGCCAGGGTAGCAACTAGTCCTCTCAATCATGGCTATACAACTGCATGAACTGAACTCCATGTTGAAAACAAAGATATGACTTTTGGTGTGTGTGTTTTCTATGTTAACAATTGTTCAGGGGCACACATTTTGAAAATCCTTCCACTGCCACAGTTTGCTGACAGCCTCCATTTGGGTGTCTTTCCTTGGATGGTAAGCTCTTCTCTGAGACAAGGCATGAGGCCTTATTTGGTGATGATAGCTCAGCTCCCAGCTCAGGGGCTGGCACAGAAAATGTTTCTGCACTGAACTGAAATATAGAAATCTCTAACACCTTTCACATATGTTTTGGTTTAGGAGTCCCTTTCTAAGTCTGTCAGACACAATTTATTTTTTAAATAATCGGTTTTCAAGAATGTCTCATCTATTGGGCTATAAACATATTTAAACTTGGGAAAAATATTTTAATGAAGAGGGAAAAAAATATAAAAGGCTATTTATATAAATCCCCCTTAGGTTTTACTCAAATAAGTCTTAATTCCACTGAAATAATCCTTGTGGTTAAATGTATGCCCAGCAAATGCATATAGACTAGCATTTTTATCCCACTCACTTTTCAGCAATACTACTATTTCCTAGGAGAAATTAACTATTGCCTAGTTTTTATTGAATAAACTATGACTACAGTCCAGCAGCTTAAGTTTATAATCATAAAAATAAACTTTTAAAAAATATTACGAATCTTCCACGATGGCCAATTATTTTCTGGCTTCTTTGTTAAGATTTTGGAAATATAATAATCCTGTTATTGCTTCCCTAAGATACTTCATCATCTCTATTATAGCCACTTTCAGAGGGGAGCATCATCACATTTCTGCTAACATGAGTCTCTGGACATACAATGGTCCAACCGTGTCCCTTGAAACACTGCTACAACATGACAGAGAAAACTGATTTAACATGGTAAAACCTATACATAGCTTGAGCTCTGTCCAACAGCCTGAGAGCTACAGAGGCATTATCCTGTTTCTATTTGATAATATTAAAATAATCTCAATCAGGGAACAAGATCTAAGTTTAATTGGCAGAAACCCAGAGTGGAGGTTTGAGATCCCAAACTTGCAGAGGTCAAGGGCCCACAGCCATTATTCTTCCAGCAGTGGCAGAGACAGAACTGGCAAGTCCATTCAATCAAAGGGGATAGATAGTGAGTAGAAGGCCACCCACACAAACCTTTGTTTGCTTGCTTGCTTCTTTTCTTAGAATACCGTGAAGACAGGTGCTGTGGGGCTTGAAAAGTTCTGTCTGGGGAGACCTACTGCTTGGTGAGTGCTTTTTCTTCTGTAGATACCTCCAAAGCACAGTTTTGTTCTTTAATTGATGTTTGTTTATTTAATGTCAGCAATGTTGACATAGCTTTATGTGTGACTTTAAATCAAAGGCACACAGGATGAAATAATATGGATTTTCACTTAATTAACAAAGACCTTTATCCAGTTGACCAAACACAAGAAAATGAGAACATAGCAATATGAGCATTCCTTTGCCATTTTATGTCCTGACAGCAGCACTACAGAACAAATTTTGAGTGTAGGGCACATGAAAAAAAGTTACTTTCTCCTATATTCAGTAAAACTTTGATTTTTAAATCTATTCATCCATCCATTATTCTTAAACCACAGGAGTGTCTATCCTTAAAAGGAAAAAATATATATCATAAAGTATGTTCAAAAGGCATTGCTTCCAGATCAGTTAGTTCTGAAAACTTATAAATATATTAGAAATAATTCAGTCATTTGTAATATTATAATATGCAGTTAAATTTGTTCTGAGTAGCATGATGTCACAGTCACATATTTACTTGCAACGGTTTTCAATATTATGGGCCTGCTTTGACTATCCAATAAAATACCCGAATTTTAAAAACTACTTCATTTTATGGCCACATCATATTTTATAAGATTTGGGCAATATATCAAGGGAAATATATACCAAGCCAGAATTCAGGTTTGTTCATGCAAATTAAATAGCTATAAATTTAAATGGTTAAAGCCTTTAGAAAGATGATCTTAAAGTTTTAAAAATGTAAATATCATTGACATAGCAACATTAATTATTTCAAAGGATATTCCTGAGTGTGTATTATTTGTCAGGCACTAGGCTCTGAGAATACAATGTTGAATTAAACACCATATTTCTCTCTGTATGGAGTTTTTATTCAATGTTCAATTCAATGCTGCAAGGATTATTATGTAGTTACTAAAGTAAACTCCAATTATCCAGTGATTAGAGAAAATATTAAGAAAGATTGAGTATAATGTAGGAGATTAAAAAATAATAAAGAAAAACAAACAAAACCCCCACAAACACCTTAAAGCCTCCAAAATACAGTTGACCCTTGAACAACATGGGTTTGAATTGTGTGGGTCCACTTACACTTGGATGTTTTTCAATAGTAAATTCTACAGTACTACACGATCCACCACTGGTTTAATCTGTGAACATGGAGGAACTGCATATACAGAAGGCTGACTGTAAGGTATATGTGGATTTTCAGCTGCGTGGAGGGTCAGCGCCCCTAACTCCTGTGTAGGTCAAGGGTCAGCTGTATATATGCTTAGACAATAATACTTAATTAACTTCTCTAGCCGTATCATCCGTGATACCTCTAAACTTATCTTCCACTCTGGCCTACTGATCTACTTAATATGCCACAAACATATTCCAATCATTCTATCTCCATATCCTGGATTTTATTGTCTTTTCTATCTGTAATGTTCTTTCTCCAAATTCATCTTTCTATCTTTAAGGATGCAAACCAAATATCCAGACTTTCCTGACCTCTCTATTTTCAATGTCCGTAGCACTTAATTTATAGTGCTTTTACTTTGCTTGATCTGTAAGAAGATAATTCCTTACATTATAGTGCCTAACTATAAATGCATTAAGAGGAGGCACTATATTTTGCTTCTCTTTTTGTCCCCTGTAGTGCCTAATTCAGTGTTTTGCATATAGTAAGTATTGAATAAGTATCTCTTTAATAACATTTATCTAACAATTGGAAATATCAGGTTAATGATTCCAAAGTGCTCTGATATTTCCTCAATTAATGTGCATAAAACTCACAGATTCAATTTACATATAAGGAAATTGATTATTAGGTAAATTAGGTAATTTGTCAAGATTATATAATCGGTGATTATATAAACTAGTGATGGTAATACTCAGGCCTGAGATTAAAAGAAAGACTGTCTTCTGAGGGGTTCAGTGTTTTTTCTATAATATTATGGTCAATATTCAAATTAAAAGAAATGTATTTGAACAATGAAAACCACACTGTAAAAAGTTTCCTTCTAACACAATTATTTTTACTTCCACTTATTTTTCACAGTTCTTTAAGAAGCGGTCATGTCACCTGGTTAAAACCTAGTTTATCAGTGAATTCCATGAGGATGGCTATGCATAATTATAATCAGCACTCCTGCAAGGTGCCAGGGCAGCTGGAGAAGGTGTTTGTTTTGACTGAAAACTGGGCATTCTGAAGAAACAAATAGTAACTTAGTGTTGAAGGAGCTCATCCTTATAGCTTCTGATAATTCCAGTAATTTAAAATAATCACTTGACATATGAAGCATTTAAAATATATGGAACATTATTTGCATTTAGAGACACTGCATTTTTAACATAAGATTTCTATGGTAGAATAAATAAATAATATAAAATTTCCACAGAAGTAAGTTCTTAGGACTACATAGCTTAAAAGCTGACGTATTTGCTTAACTAGATTTGCTTAGAAAGAATGCAGAGAGTAATGTAAGACTGAAGTTGTGGAAACAATGAAGCTTGTGAACCAACAAAAATGAGTACGTTTCAGATAAGCAGAAAAAAGTGAGAGAATTCCAGGGAAGGGGTCCCCTTGGAATGCCTATTTGAGAAATCCCTATTAGAAAAGCATTTTTTTGTTAATATATGAGATAAACAACAAGTTACCAATTTAACATGCTACTATGGGAATTCATAATATTTTCTGATTAATGGTTGTAGGGAAATATTTTGAAATAATCAAAATATATCGTTTCAAGCAAAGAGAAAATGTATTTATGTTGGTGTATACATACGGCAATTATTTTTATATTGGGACAAATGTCCTAATAAAAATGCCAATATTTCAAAGTATTACAGTTTGGAAATCACTAACATATAATAATATTTTGAAGTTAATTCTGTTCTTACTTTTGTCTACAGTGTTGAGTTGATTGACCTCCCCTTGTTTCCCTGTCTTGTTGTCCCAACTGCTTTGTGAATTGTTAGTACAGGCAGGAGGCATGTGATAAATCTGAAACCAGGGAAGAAAATAGGGTGCAGAGTGGCATTATAATGCTGAGAGCACATTTATCATTTCTTTATATATCCACATGTATAAATACACACACAGACACCACACTAGTTAACCTTCTCCTTGAAGAAGACATCATGACAGGGAAGTATTCCATACATTTAGAGACTACGTATATAATGCCAATGAGTCAAACAGGCCAGGAGATACTATAAACTGATGGTCAATAGGAACTGAGTCTTGTTCTCAGTTTTAGGATAACAGTAAAGCATGATGAGGACAGTAGAAATAAGAAAGTGCAGGCCCTTATAAAGGGGGTAGCCATTTCTTAGCTACCATAGTCTCTGTACTGACAGATTTTCCAATTTTTCAAGAGAAACAGACAATTTAGGTTTTATTATGAAATTTCGCAATTTAAAAAATTAGACAACTAATACACAGGTTTTTAAAAACTTTTTATTTTATATTGGAGCATAGATGATTAACAATGTTGTGTTAGTTTCATGTATATAGCAAAGTGATTCAGTTATACATATACATGTATCTATTCTTTTTCAAATTCTTTTCCAATTTAGGTTATTATAGAGTATTGAACCAGCATTCCCTGTGCTATACATTAGGTCCTTGTTGGTTATCTATTTGATTTAATTGATTAATTTATTTATTTATTCACGGAAAGGCATTTTTTTTATTTTAATTTTTTTAAACTTTTTATTTTATATTGGGTATATTTGATTAACAATGTTGTGTTAGTTTCAGGCGTACAGCAAAGTGATTCAGTTATACATATACATGTATCTATTCTTTTTCAAATTCTTTTCCCATTTAGGTTACTACAGAATACTGAGCCAGCATTCCCTGTGCTATACAGTAGGTCCTTGTTGGTTATCTCTTTTATTTTATTTATTTATTTTTCATGGAAAGGGATTTTACTTTAAATATAGCAGTGTGTACATGTTGATCCCAAACTCCCAGTCTATCTCTCCCCCTCTTTCTTCCCCCCTAATAACCATAAGTTCATTCTCTAAGTCTGTGAGTTTTGTAAATAAGTTTATTTTTATCATTTTTTTAAAGAAATCTTTGTACACATATGCAAGTACATCTTTATTTTTATTTATTTATTTATTTATTTATTTATGGTGCATTGGGTCTTTGTTGCTGCATGCAGGCTTTCTCTAGTTGCAGCGAGCGGGGGCTACTTTTCATTGCGGTGCGCCGGCTTCTCATTGAGGTGGCTTCTCTTGTTGCGGAGCACAGGCTCTCGGCGCGCAGGCTTCAGTAGTTGCGCCACACGGGCTCAGTAGCTGTGGCACACGGGCTTAGTTGCTCCATGGCATGTGGGATCTTCTCGGACCAGGGCTCAAACCCGTGTCCCCTGTATTGGCAGGTGGATTCTGAACCACTGTGTCACCAGGGAAGTCCCTGTATCCTTTTTTTTTTTTAATTCTGCAGTTTTTTAACACTGTGTAGATCAAGGTCTACATGTCTGTGGGTCATCTGACCTGCAGGTAGCAATCTGTGACTTCTAGAATACAGGACGTTGCATTTCTGTCTTCCAGTTAAGGCAAACAAAACAAACAGCAGCACCAGGAACAGCAATCTCTTCTTTCCTCTCTAGATCCCTCCCTTATAATTTAAAATAGGATACTGATTATTAATATAGATATTCATTAGTCATGTATTTGTAACCAACTGATGACCATATACTTTCCTCTCTCAGGAAGCAAAGATTATTCATGAAATTTATATGATAATGTCAAAATTTGTTGTTTGGAGCAGGGGGAGCAGAGTTTATTACAGTTGGCTGGAGAAATTCCACAAATAGCAGATTGCAGGAATCCACAGCTGATGTCTGTGTGATTCTATAGCTGCTATTGTGGCTATACCACGTGTCATAAAAGGAACTGGAACAGACAACCAACAACATTTTAGAAAACAATTTATCTGTAAATTGGGAATTACCCATATTAAATGTATAATAAGCTTGTGTTATCAAAGCAAAAGCTATAACAATAAAATACACATTTAAAATTAGGAAAGACTATTTACTACTCCTAAAACCTAAGTTAAATGTATATTTAAGAGTATAAAATGCTTTGTATATTTCAAATGGATAAATTACGAGTAACTAAAATTTTAACTACAATGAGGATAGTGGAGATTTTTCAAAAGGGTATTTTAATGTAAAATCCTGGTATTATTACAACTCAGTGCAATTTTTAGTAACTTAGATAAATGAACTAGAATGCTCCCCTCCCCCAGACCTGGCACTCCTGTAAGTAATCACATATGAATTTAATGTTATAATTAACTGTAATTAGCTAGCAAAGTGTTAATGAAAGTGTGTTTTTTAGCAGCAAAGAAAATCAGCATCTCATTACAAGACAAGCAGGGATTGTTCGATGTATAAACCTACTTGTTCATAGATCAGTTCTTAAATGTTGAAAGCACAAATTTTCTGTGTTACTTTTAACATTTATAGCCTCATAAAAACTCTCACAGAAGAAGTAAAAATATGCAGTATGGGATGTTTTTCTACATAGCCTCACTCCCAGTTCTACATTCTTCTCCTTCGCCTTTCCAGACCCACACCAGAGCCCTTCCATCCGAGTTGGATTCATATTTATTGATGTTCTCCATGCCAGGCACTGTGGCAGGAGGGAAGTGAATTATAGGAGCTGTGAGCACCTCAAATATGTTTTGGATTAATATGTTTTCCTTCTGTTGGTATTTAGAATCAGAGAATTTATTGCTAGATGTATTATTTTCTTCCCCAAAGCAGCTTCTCCTTTCCTGAAAGCACTATTTACTTAAAGGCATCTTTCAAGTTTCTGGGATTCAGATCCCAGTATCATCCTTGACCCTTATTCCTTCATTTCTCAAACCAAAAAAGAGCCTCATGTCTATGGTTTCACGTCTGGGATCTCCTCATCTTTAACTGCAACTTCAAGTCCCTCTTTTTTCCGGTTACTTTCTCAGACTTTACTCTCTCTTCTCACCAATTCTTCCTTTGCCTTGTTACCAAAACTTATTTTCTTATAGAACAGATGATAACAGATGATCGAAACCTCTCATGTTTATAAATTTTCAAAGACTCTCTTTCTTGCAGAGTAAAAGCGCAGCCTATAACTTGCAAAGTTCAATGTTCTCCACGGTGTTTCTGAACTCTTTTTTTCCCATATTAAGTTTCCACTACGTCACCTCTTATTGTATGCTAAGCACTGTGCATTCCTCCTTGTGGAAACAGGCTCAATCAGAGCCTTTCCCTACCTGGAATTACCTTATCCCACTTGAGTAGCATGACAACACCCTTCTAATATGTCCAAAGCCCATCTGAGAAGTTCCTTTCTCTTCCATGTCTTTTCTGATGGCAGTACTCAAAATTCTCATCTTCCTCTTCCATGATTTCACAGCACCTTGTAGATGCCTTCATTAAAGTGCTCGGCAGAGTGTGCATTACATTAGTTCTATCCCCATTAGACTGTAAACTACCTGAGACCACTATTTATTTTTTTTTAGAAAGTCATTCTTTATTCCTTTCACTCAGCACACCCATTTGTTGAATACATTTTCTCCCTTTTAACTGAACTAAAGTCAGACTTTTCTTATTTTTAGATTAGTAAATCAAAGCTTAGACATGCTAAATTACTTAATCAGGGTTTCTTGGCCATTTAGTTGTTAAGTTAGTTCTCCTTGACACCCAGCCTCCTGTGCTACCCGCAATGCCATAACAATAAACACTAACACTGCCAGAGGGAATACCACGTGTCAGGGACCATTCCAATTATCTTTACATGTGTTATTTAATTCTCACAACTACTCTATTGGAATCTCTATTTTACAAATGCATAAACTGAAGCATAGAAATGTTTAATTAGTTGCCCGAGGGCATGCAGCTAATGTAACGTGGAGGCAGAATTAAACACAGCAGCTTGGTAAGGGAGCCCAAATTCTTAACGTTCTCTATGGGATTTGTATTTCAAAAGGGTACAGCAGAAAGAGTCACTTCAAAGAATGTCTCTCTAATGGTAGAGTTTAGACACTTGTGCTCCCTGCGTGGGAGGGAGAAAGACCTCCCCTGGAGCCCTTCAAATCACACCACAGATACCACACCTCCTCGCTTTATATTAACAGCTTGCCTTGGAGGAATATGTGCATTTTTGCCTGAGTGAGTTCAGACTTTAATGCGGACCATGTTTAATTTATGTTCCTCTATAAAAGTCAACACGAGTTTCTGGCTGTAAATTTGTCATGCCTTACTAATGAACTAAATTGTGTTTTCTGTCAGTGTTCCATTTAAATTGATGTGATCTCATTCATTAGGACATGAGGTATGTATAGCTGTAAGAAATGTACAAGGGTTTCAAAAACTTCTCCCCACTCAAAAAGCCAAGGGGAAAGTGGGCTGAAGAGTTGATAAACATGCGTGGGCAAAGGAATAAAAATTTAAAGATGATTTTATTTCATTTAACTTTTACTATAAAATCATTTCTCACATATGCCACTTATATCCTGTTACTTCCTCGTTTGCAGACCTTTAATTTTCTGCATTAACTGCACGATCAGTTTAACAGTCCTGCCTTGTATGCAAAACTTCTTACAGAGCTAGCTCAAACCTATCCTTCTAAACAACTCCCATTTAGACATCTTATGTTCATTTACTAATTCACTTGTTCTACATATGTTTGCTGGGTGTCCATTATGCTTCAGGCACTGTTCTATGTGCTGAAGAGTGCTAAAATGGTGAATATAACAAAGTCCCAGCCCACATGGTGCTTATATTTTAGTAAAAGAAACAAGTAGGGCTTCCCTGGTGGTGCAGTGGTTGAGAGTCCGCCTGCCGATGCGGGGAACACGGGTTCGTGCCCCAGTATGGGAAGATCCCACATGCCGCGGAGCGGCTGGGCCCATGAGCCATGGCCGCTGAGCCTGCGCGTCCGGAGCCTGTGCTCCGCAACGGGAGAGGCCACAACAGTGAGAGGCCCGCGTACCGCAAAAAAAAAAGAAACAAGTAAATAAGAGAGGTAATTTTAGTGTTTGATATATATCCGTAAAGCAGCAATTCTCAAAAATTTTGGCCTCAAGACCACTTTGCATACTTAAAAATTATTATATACCTCAAAGAACTTGTTTTGAGTCTATGTTTAGTGATATTTACCACAATAGAAATTAAAAAAAGTTTAAATATGTATTAATATATTAAGAATAACCATAAAACCCATTACATATTAATGTAAGTAATATGAGTTTATGAAAATAACTATATTTTCAAAGCAAAAGATTAATGAGAAGAGTAGCATATTTTTCAGATCTCTCTAATGTCTGGTTTAATAGAAGTGACCAGAAATTTCATATCTGCTTCTGCATTCAGTCTGTTGCAGTAACACCTATCATACGGCTTCTAGAAAACTCCACTATACGGTCATGAAAGAACAAAAGTGAAAACAGAAAGCTACATCTTACTACTACAATGAAACTAATTTTGACCTTGTGGGCCCTCCTGAAAGGATCATGGGGGTCTTCAGGGATCCCCAGACCACACTTTGAGAACCACTGGTATAAGGGAAGGAAACAAAGGGCAAGGGGTGGGGTAGCACTTTTAGATAGGAGTCAGTAAATACTACTCTGAGGAAGTGAAAGCCTCGCTGAGGTTTGAAGAATGAGAAGGCCCCCAAACAACTGTAGACAGAGAAAACAAGAAACATGAAGGACCCAGAGTATAGAAGAGCTCAAAAAATTTGAGAACCTGAAAGGAAGCCACTGCGGTGATAATATGGTGAGCAGGGGAAAGGGTAGTATGAACTGTGGTTGCCAAGCCAGGGAGAGCCAGACTGAGCAGGGCAGAGGTCAGAAGCTAGTAGCCTGTGGTTCTGATCTAGACATCTGTCTTGCAGATGTATTTTGTCTGCACAGTGTTGTTTTTTTTTTCTTCCACTATTCTTATTGAGCCAAATATTTTTAAAAGGGGATTTCACTTAAAAATCTGGATTGCTGGATGCTCTTAAGCAGACCAGAACACCAGGCAAAAGGAGAGCTACTGCTTACATGGGGCAGCTAGAGCTGAGTAGCACCTAATATCGCATTTGAAGGAGCCATAGTCTCCACCACTCCTCACGGCTTCTTCAAAGCTGAAGCCCTCTCCAGTGCTATCCATTCTGGCCTGATTCACTTATTAAACTCATTTTTCTTGTCCCACACATACATTGTATGTATGAGACCTCTAAGCAGGGACTCATTTTGCAGCATTTGCTTCTTGATTCTAAGTGAAATGGAAAATCTTTGAACTGTGGTATGCAGGGAGAAACACGCTCTCATTTATGTTTTTAAAAGACAACCAGTTATTGTGTGGAAAGTAATTACAGGGGCAAGAGTAGAAGCTCCTCTGAAATATTCACCAGGCTCCACCCCCCTCCACCCACCTCCAGCATCGTGAACTTGGTCTTCACTCCTGCCTTTCCCAACAGTAATGCCCTTCCTCCCACTTACACCTTATCTTACCTTTTCTTCCTCTAAGATCTACCTCAAAGTGGAGATGCAGTGGGAGGTATCCTCAGACTACAATCGCCCCCTGAGGCTATTATGCTATTCCTTGTTTACACAAAGAATTTATAATCCATGGTTTTAGAGCTTTTCACAGTAAGAGTAATTTCATCAATTAGACTCTAAATTCTTTGAGAGCCTGAATTTATCTCTCTACTGCTTCTACTACCTAGAACTGACTGCTCCTACCAACCCCAGCAAGAAAAAAATCACAGCTAGCAATTACAGTTCCTTAGGCGCTTTCCTCATGTTGGCTAGGCTGTCACCGTCTCTTGCTTAGTGGTTGATTGATCATGATAGGCAAACATTTGAGAAATGACCAGAATTTTATCTATACTAGGTACAATTGCTTTTACCACAGAGGTATCACCTTGTTCTATGTATTATTTAAAATACTACAGGCAAGTGATTTATCTTCTCTCTCAAGTTTCTTCACCTGTAAAGTGAAGTTATAATAAACAGCACTTCCCTCATGGGCTGCTGTGAAGATTAAATGAGATAACAGTGCTCAGTTCTTAACTACCATCAGCAGCATGGCTTTTAGCTGCCTATTCTCATGTACAAGAGAAATGTTTGTGCTATTCGTAAATCAGAAAAAAAATTTGTGACATTTTTACAAAGTTCTCCCCACTAAAACGCACTTGAAAGCATACCTCTTTTGTGACGTTAATTTTTTAGTAATAAAAAACGTTTTCAGCATCCTCAGTGTATATATTACTTAAAGGCACCTTTCTGGAGAGAAATTTATGACTAATCAATTCACATATTAATAATTTCTCTAATGACCTATTTTTTAGTATCTTTGCAATTTTAGATTTTCTTACATTATGTTTTCAGTACCAAGCCCCATAATCTTTGTAGGTACTACTACACTACACAGGTAAGTTGAGCATTTTAAAGAAACATACAAGGAGAATACAGAGAAGTAAACTGATTAAGAACAGGGGCTTTGGAACTAGATGGCTTGGTTTGGGCCCTCAATCTATCACTGGTTTTGTGTCATAACTTCTCTGTGCCTCATTTACCACCTATAAATTGGAGCTAATGCTAATATCTAACTTATAGGGTAGTTTTAAAGATTAAATAAGTTTTGGTGGTAATTTACAATGTATGTCCCCAAATATAACAAAGCATTATCAAGTTATTTAGCAAACATAATTTAAATATAATTGATACTGCTTCTTAATCATTAAAAATATTTTTCAAAATTATTTTGATCGTTGAATAGCTCCTTCTGCAATATAAATAAAAGCCACACTGATAATATTTAAATTAGGCCACACTGAAAATTGAAATAAATTTTCAATTTCCTTGTCAATTTGATTTGTCGCATGAAAAATACCTATTCTCAAGCAGCGTGAAAACACTTGTCAGTAAAATGAAAACGCTACTGGTCTCAGAAAGCTCCCATTTCTTTGCTCTTTCCATCACTGTATTGCTTCCAGCAGTTCCTGGGGAATTGCTTTCAGGGTCACGCCAAACTGGACCCAAGAGATTGCAATAATTACATCCCAGTGGTGTTGACATTCAGCTTTGTCCCACAAGCTGCTGAGGACAGGCAGGGTGCCATCTGTTATGTTAGATGACCACTAGCTAGCTGTGAGTTGTGGAGATTACTTTTCTGACATGCTACAGTTTACTTCTGAGCCAACTTTGTAAAGTCTGAAGCAATTATAGTTATCTTGGAAAAAGATAATGGCAAGATTATGAGCATATATTGATCATATACAGTTACAAAATTTAAGCATAATATCACAGGAAACATATGTAAGTCACTATTAATTATAAATTTTCTCTACAGAGGCTACCATATATTTTTAACAAGTGTGCTAGTTTATTATACATTCCCAGTTATAACATTTATTAGTCATGCCCTACTGATTTTTTCTTCAAATTTGAAATGTTTTGCCTCATTCTCCTCCAACTGCTAAGCTCTTTGTAACCTGAGGTTCTTTAACTTTGGCAGAAATACTTTCCTTTATATTAAATGTTTATTTTTAAAATTCCTTTAAAGATTAACGTAAAATGTGATTTTAACTGCCATATACTCTACTACCTAATCTTATCTCAATGTTTTCACGCCATGTGGTGATAATGGCCACTGATGTTTCAAACAGTATTTTTACTACATTTCTTTTTAAATATACTTATTAGTTGACAGATGGAACTAAAATAAAAAATACATTCACACTGTTTTCCTCTTTTCTTGAAATTAACTTCCATCTTACACAGGTCTAGTGATTATATAATTTAAATATATTTTCCCATCTAGTCTTTTGTTTTGCATTGATAAGAAAACTGATTTAACAATGTATTTTGTATTTTAAAAAATTTCCCCAAATTAACTCTTTCACGGATTTTGAAATGTAAAGTATAGTTTATGATGTATGAGATTGGATGTAGTGCAGTTGGAAGCAATATGACTCAAAGGAGGTAAAATTTCTCTCAGTAGATCTTACATAATGAATTCTGCTAAGGGTGGAATTATTTCTTTCAACCTAAATCAAACTTTTGATTAGTGTTTTTTGTAATGACAAGTTTAAAATTTATATTCTTCATTCAAATTTAATAACTCTTTATGATTAGAGCCTCTTCCATTAATGTGAATTTTACTTTCACAATGGAATTTATGGTATCTGTTTCAAGTTTTATAGAATAAAAAATAAACATAATTTCACAAGAAGTTACATTGGGACACCAAGGTAATTTAGGAAGTTTTATGTTATAAACTATAAAAGTCAAAGTAATTGATCATATAGGGGTGGTGAAAAAGGAATCAAGAATGGTGCTCACAGGGAAAATATTCTGTATGATACTATAGTGATGGATACATGTCATTGTATATTTATCCAAACCCATGGAATGTATAACACCAAGACTGAAGCCTAATGTAAACTATGAACTTTGAGTGATAAAATTGTGTCCATGTAGGTTCATCAAGTGTAATAAATGTATCACTCTGTTGGGGGATGTTGATATTGGGGAAGGCTGTACATGTGGAAGAATAGGAAGTATATAGGAAATCTCTGTACCTTGCTCTCAATTTTGCTGTGGATCTAAAACTTCTCCAAAAAAATGGTGCTCAGGTTCATAGCTTGGACAGTGGGGTATTTAGGGCTGCCAATCACTAAATACAGGACAAGGAAGAGAAAGAAGTTGGGCAGTGTTTAGAGTTTTAGCGTTAGACATCTTGAATTTGAGGGTGCCTATGGGATATGGATTTTCACACTTGTGTCTAGGTCATGGTTCTACATAAGAACATTGGATTCACGGGAGACCTCAACAGGAGATACATCTGGGAAAGATCATAGAATGTAGATGGTGAAGGAAGTTTTGCCAGGGGTTGAGATTGTCCAGAGTGTGGAATGTCATCCTAGGGACACTGGTATTTATGGGGTGTGTGCAAAAGGAGGAATTTAAAAAGATTACAAATAAGTTGCCTCAGAGGTAGACTTGAAAAAAATGACTTGAAAGAATATTGTCATTGAAGCTAAAGAAAAGAATATTTTCAGGGAGAAAAGTGGTCCATTGCCTCAAATGTTATACATAGATCAAATCAGATAAAGAATGTAAGTAATACTAACGTAGCAGTGAAGAGGTAGGTGACTCTTCAGTGAGATAATGGAAAAATCCCATTATCTTAAAGGGAGGAGATGATGTGCAAAGGCTTAAAGGGAGGAGATGATGTGCAAACAGCAAACACAGAAATGCATGTAAAGAGCTCGGTATTGAAAAGGAGAAAACAGGCAGGCGCTGCTAGAAAACGGGACCTAGAAAGCAATTGTTTAATGATGGGGGACATCTGAGCAGGTATTAATGGAAATGGTCATTTAAACAAGATTTGTTGGAGATATAAGGGACAATAAGTAACAGAACGAAGTCCCTTCACAGACAAAGGATACAGAATTCCAGAGCACAGGGAATCAAATAGCATTAGAAAGAGTAACACTTGATTCTTTTCAGTCAAGAGGGCAAGAGGCAGAGATATAGAGGCAGGAAGATTGCAGGCACCTGACTGTGTTCTCAAGATGCTGCAGAAGGAAGGGGATGCAAAGGAGCACAGATTCCAAACACATATAACACTTTGTGAAACCCCATTTCAGGCCATGCATTCAACTATTCATGGAATTTCAGGGATCATAAGTTTATGGAATTATTCATGAATATTTATTTATATATATAAATATAATTGGACCTAGAAAAGAATTTTCTGTCTATCTATCCATCCATCCATCCATCTAGTTTTGTGTGCATGTGTGTGTGTGTGTGTATGTGTGTGCGTCTGTGCTAAAGCCACACCAGCATGGAGTAAGAATATAAGAATAGCAGGAGACAAACCATGAAGAGGTTAGCTGATATTTAAAATGAATTTGGACACATTACCAAACCTAATTCAAGTGACCTTGAGCCAAGAGGCTTAAAAGGCTTCGGTTTTTTTATGAAAACCATCCGGTTTTCATAAAATCCAGTTCTCCTCTTTGAAGGACACTCGTCACGGTACTGCCGTAAAGAGATGTGCATCAACCCCCCTTCAACTCATTTTGACTTTATCCCTACTATTCTCTCTCTCACTCACTCTGCTTCAGTCACACTGGGCTTCTTCTTAGAATATTCCAGGAATGCTCCCTTACCCCTTTGGGTCTTTACTCTGGCTCTTTTCCTCTGTCTGGAATGCTCTTCCCACAGATATTCCCTTGGTTATCCCTCATCTCCTTCAAGTCTTTGCAAATCTCACAGTCTAAAAGAGACCTACCCTGACTACCATTTTAACACTGAAGGCGGCCCTCCCCCATCTCTGCAACACACCATTAACCTATTCTACTTTTTCTTTTCCAAAGTACCTACCACTGTCTAAGATACTAATTTATTTATTTGTCATGTTTTGTGTTTTTTATCTGTCCCCTCCCACAAGAACATAAAGTCCACTACAGAAGGGGTATCTGTTCTGTTCACTTATATGTTCTGAGTGTCTGTAAGAATATCCCACACATAATAGTGCTAAATAATACACACTTGTTAATTAAATGAATGGATTTGAATGATGTCCTGGAGATTTACTATGTTTAAAAATCATGGTGGTTGCTTATCTTAGAAACACGTGTTACATAATTTATAGAAATCTCTCAAAAGATCTGTGCCTTTTAGGATATTGAAATGTTCACTCTGACCTCCATTTAAAATAATCTTATCCAAATGTAGATCATACTACAGCAAGAAATAAATCAGCATGCCTTTTAGGGAAGTCCCTTGCATTGTAAATATTCAATAATAATCATTCTTATGGAATTATAACTTTGATGAAAAACAACCAAAGTTAATTTGATTGCTAGGATGTGAAGTGGTGTTTCTGAAAGAATGATCTTCTATCAAGAATTTTTAAGCCTAATTGTTATTTTTATTGCCTGGGGAAGGACACACACACACACACACACACACACACACACACAGCCTCAAGTTGATCAATCATTTTACCCAAGAACTCATCAAGACCAACATTATTATTCTTCCAAAGGAAACCCAAGTGTTATTCTATCAATAGTTTCTTAGCTAATCTTGTATCATTTTTATATTCAAAAACAACCTATAAGATGTGGTTTCTGATGAAGTTTTTTTTAACACTAACGTAGCAGCACTAGCTTCCAAGAAAATAGACTGATAACTTCCTCTGAGTGCACTCTGAGTTTTACACACTGCTTGCAAGAAATAATGGACAAGTTATGGCATCATTGGAGGAGTTTTGCTTGTGTAATTGATTAGGAAAGAGAACGCTACAATTGCTACATTCTCCCAGGGATTATCTTTTGTAGAATGGAAAAATCAAACCTCTCCTACATGTGGTGCTTATCTTAGTAATCCTGGAAACAATTATCTGCATCTACAGTTGGCTTTGCAGCAGCAGCAGCAACAGCAGGAGCAGCAGCAATGAGTTGAAATAAAGTTAGAGAACTGGATTCATATTGTTCTTTGTGGAGATAACCAATGAGTAGGGCTAAAAACCTCTAATTAGCCGGTGCATTACCATAAAGACAGTGTGAGGAGAAAATGTCAAGCCACATAAAATTTGTAGTGACAAAGCCTGCTGAAAATCATAAAAGCCTGAAAAAGCTTGTCCATAAATGAATACAAATATTGTTTATTGGGGGAAAATAATGAAATAAACTACTCATGTGATTCTGTTGATTTAATATAGTAATAAGTATTTTGGAATGCATTATATTTAAGTAAAACATAAATATAGCTGTAAGGGGAAAAATTATAGCATACAGAAACCTTTGAGCACACAGGAAGTCACTCTATTCTTTTAAATGTCCTGATCATTTTTTAAATTTACTGTGATCATATGAAAAAGAACCACAGTAGAAGTTGACGTTAGTCATTATAACTGATCATATAGATTACTACACCTAGTTCCCCAAATGCTATGATTCAATACTGTATGGCTTAGACCACTAAAATGTACTCCCCACCCATTGCAAATAATCTCAATATATGAAATGAGATGTGTTAGTCATGTCTATGAGCACAGTCCTCATTTCCTGGGAAGTATTTTCATGGCCTGAAATGCAATACACCTTCTGGTATTTTTATTTTCTCAGAGGCTAGACTGTAGCGAGAACTTTGAATCACTGTATAGCATTGAGTAAAACCTCAAAATACATTCTGGAATTTTTAGGAAATGCATTTTTTCCTGGTATTTGACACTGTCAACTCTGCCTCATATAATTTACATATTTGCTGAAATGCAATCATATGAAGAAAAGCCATTTAACAGAGCTCCTGACTCATAGTAAGTATTCATCGAATATTTGGTGATTTGTTAAGCACTAATGTCAATGAAACATTTCATCTCCAACCAGCACACTAGAAGCCAGATTAGTACTGGCTTCCCCCCTTGCGGAGTCACTATTACCTCATGTCTCACTTCAGACAATTTATTTTTCTTGTATGCATGGCTGGGTTCAAGAGTTCTTTCCTTGTTTTAATTGGATATATTCTTTGTACCATTTTTTTAGTACAAGTCCTATAATACAGTAAAGACATCCAATAGAACTCTTTGAGAGTTCTCTGGAAAACTTTTATACACAAATGTTTAATTTGGACAGTTTCCACATTAAAATGGATCTACACACACAAAAATTTTAAAAAGAAAAAGATCCTGAAGAGGAGGCTCCTATCAGTAAGTGAAATTCACCTAAACCCATTTGTGAAAAAGAAGGAATGATGGTAAACACACTTGAAATAGAAGAATGAGGATTCCATGGCCTGACATTCTATGACACCAGACACTCAGAAATAAGAAGTTCTCTTCCATCAAGTGATGACTTCTTTCATGTTTTACTATTATAATACTTTTTTTCTTAAGTATTTGCTAATACGCCACAACCTACCCTTTGTACTTTTTATATTTAGCAATCAATAAAAAATATACAAATTAATGAATGGTAATTCGAACATTTAGCCTCTTTCTAAAATTAAAAGGGGCCTGGAAAAGTAGATTCTACCTAAGTACATCACAGCCTACACAGAATTTAGATTCTGTTCCAAATCTCAGAGGGCAGAAGCACACACCTTAACAGCACCCCTTGTTTGGACTTTGCCTGATCTGGGATAGTTTCAAACTGAATCAGAGGTAACGCACTTGGAATATCAAATAAAAGTAATTCTAATCCAATGGTATAACCTTCTAAGGGAAAAAGTTGGTTTTACCCTCATTACGTGACCATTGAGAACAAAACAGCTTACTTCCCCAATTCGGTTTCTGCATCCTCAGACATAAGGTCACCACTCTCTCTTTGGAATGACATTTTGTGTTTTTGTCCTATGACTCATGCATGCTTCTTGCTGCTCCTCCCACCCTGGACACAAATAAAGGCTCACAATTTTCCCTAAGACAAGCTTCACAGGCAGCTTTGCACTGGTTCAACTGCTCTGTAGTCCTTCATAGTATCAAAGCACATCTTTAAATCATGAGGAAAAGATCCACAATGTCAACAAAATTACCTCATACCACCATAACCCATAATTTGCAGGAATCATCACTCATCTTTCATTTTCACTTGGTAGTCATTATTTCCTATGAAAGAAATGTTTCTAGAGTCCACACTAAGTGTGAGGCACTATATACCCTAATCTCTAGGGTTAAAGTCAGTGTCACGGCTACTTTGTGAACAAAAATGTCATTTCAGTAAACATTTGCTATGTTAACTTAGCAGTCTTCATTTGAATTTTATTAGTTTTAAATTTAAATTTAAATTCATGGGTAAGCTTATTTTCCTTTTATAGTCAAAAAAGCTGTAAGCAAAAGAAATGTATCCCTAATTTTATATATTGGCATATATAAGTAAAATTTCATATATTCAATAAACTTGTTCCTTTTAAAAGGTGTGAAATATTTTAGATATAAGGATCCATTTGAATTTCTACATTTTATAGGTAAGAAAATTGAGAGTGGCCCAAGATCATAAGGCTGTTAGTGAAAGAATCAAGGTAAAGTTCTTTTGATTTCACTATAGATGACTTTTAACTACATAACTAGCCTCTATTTAATTGCTACAAAAATTCGAGGCCCCATGAACTAACTTTTCAAACATGAGAGACACTGAAGACTCTCTGATTTAAAAAAAAAAATACAACTATGCTACAATATGGTAAAGAAATGAATAAAACCTGTGTTTTTAGAGACTTTTATGGGCAATTCCAAAGTGAAGATGAGCAGCAAATAAACAGAAAGGCCAGGCAGAGAAAAACTCCAGCCTTGGAGGGAAAGTGTTGATGGGAGAAAGTAAGCAGTACATTCTCATACAAATGGTGGCATTGTTTTTCATGGAAGCTGGTGCAAGGTAACCAAGATGTAAACTCTAGCCACATGTTCAGCAGAAATATTGAAATAACTGTGTTTCTTTGTACAAGAATTTCTTTATATGTTTATTACTGCTTTGATGTACACTATAAATTTCTGCTTAAAGGTCACAAGATTGTGTTGAAACATCACAATCCAGGTTGCAATAATACGTTGACTGTACAGAAAAACTGTGTAATGAACTAGAGAATAATAAACGTTAAGGCCAATGTATGAATTAAAAAACACAGCTTTAGTGCCTTTAAGGCCAATGTATGAATTAAAAAACACAGCTTTAGTGCCTTTAAAAAAACCAAAGATTTCTAAGGAAATCTTTGGTTCCCATGAGGTAGTATAAGTAAAATATTTTACTGTTGAGTTGAAGTCATTTTTTTTAATGAAATCATTTCAGTTGCAAGCTTTCATAAGATTACAGTATCATGATAACATTTTTCTTTAGAATGAGACAAAGAAGATGATTCTTATGATTAACCTGTTTAACGTTTTACAGCTCGGGATTTTCCCCTATATATTGCTTCTGAAGCAGACTATTACCTGATCTCTTAAGTATACACAGAATTTCTTTTTATGTTTTCAGATATTTGGAACACAGCTTTTTCCCCTATTTGATCCCTAGATCAATTGTGTAAAGAATAATTTTTGCCTTCTTAAAAAACCTGTACATTGGTGAATTCATATAAAATTACAATAGTTTAAAGTAAAAAATTAACAGCTCTTTGATAATGAGTTTTAAATACATGAGTCAATTCAAAGCGATTGTTACATCTATGTAAATTTGTTATGTTTAAAATCTGTTTTCAATACTATATTCCAACACAGGTACCTATGAACTCTGGCCCACACTCCTGCCTGCCCCTCTCCCGCCAAAAAAATTCTTCACTTATATATTTGTATGCCTTGCTGCCCCAGTGATTCTGCCTACGCAGTCCTTTAATTTAACTGTCTTGTCATTGCCTAGCGAGCCATTAGTTTATACAAACCTGCTGTGCTAAGCATCTATTACAACAAACCTGCTGGTGACATATTGGTTTTTTTCCCCTTTGAGACTTTAGAGCAGCTGTGTTTTTTGTAAGATTCCACTGAGTCCAGAGCATACTCACATTATCCATTCAAACTAATTCAAATTGAGGGACAGTTAATGAATGTCCTGTTGAAGATGCTATCTAACAGTAAATACCAATGAGCAAATTAATTAATTATAGCTTCACACATATTTATTTTCTTTTTTTCTTTTCTTTTTTTTGTTACTTTTATGAGTTTATTTTATTTCTAACATCTGGTAAAGTGTTTCTAAGTTGGCATTTGTGCAATAAACTTACACTGTATATGCAGTATGTATTGATATGTCCATGTATTTAAGAAAAATGGCTCAGCTGACTGTGTACTTACAGTTAGAAATTAAATTTCTTAAGGATTACTTGCATTCTCAGGATTTCCCTTAGCAAATATTGCTTGGTGGGCAGAATTCTAGGAGTTAGTTAAATGAGTTAAATGTACCATCTTAAAATTTATTAAACCAGCCTTGTGCTAAAAAATCACCAGAAATCAGTCTAGTCCTTAATGCTGAAAATATAGTTGAATTTATATAAGTATTTAAAAATCTCAGTAAGTCAATAGTTCCTTATAACAAGACCAGTAAGAAAGGAATTAGGATATTTCTAAGTAACAAATACTGATGGATTTTTCTCTCTTTCCAACATTGACCACTAAGGTCTTTAAATGTGTACGTGTATGTGTAAAATCAATAACAGGTTATATTAATTAAACTATGGCATACATTGTCATTCTCTCAGTGCTTAGTTTATACTCAGAGTTACTAGATAGTTAAATTAAAATATCGCATGAAAAGATTTCTATTTTAATATAGCTATGTAATTTGATAGAGCAGATCCAATTTAAAGCATGATACATCAAGTACATTTACCTTTTCTCACCTGAAATATTTATTTAAATAGTTATTTAAATGTATTTAAATATGTAAAGTATTTATTTAAAACAAAGTTTTAAATGGACAGAGATATTAAATATCTAAACAGTTGAGCTTACCACTTTTTAGTTAGTATCCAAAATATTTATTTCAATATGGTATAACAGAAATAGACAGGTTGAAGAATAAATGTTAATAAATAGAAAAGAATGACCCACTGAAATTTTATAACTGAGTTTTTGAATGCCTCTCACTAAGGTTCTATCTCCAGGAAATATACTGAATTTAGAAAAAGAAGAAAGATTAAATCAATGGTTCAACTCCATAAACCAAGATTAAATGGATGAATAGAATCACCAAATCAAAGCATTGGTAGTATGTCTAACAAATTACAGTACTGAAAAATACAGTAGCCTCGAAGTAAAGGTTAAAGACAATTACCTTCAGTCTGTCAAACTAGTTACTGAGATGCTGGTTACAGGTTTCACATTTCTTAGAGTTAATTATATAATAACACAGATTTGAAAGCACTGCCTACCCTGAGTATAAAGAGTAACTGAGATTGGATAACTACTTGCAAGTGCATACCATGGAAAATAATCTGAAGACTCCAAATATATTCATCTCTCTAAAGAAATATTCAAATGTTTAACATAGTCTATTATAGAAGCTCTATAAATATTGATGTTATGTTACCTTAGATATCCAAAGACTATAATTTTAATTTTAGTTTATCAATTGTAAACCATCTATATAAAGAATGTAGTTTGGAAGACAGAAATATAGACTAATACTATTTCTCCAAAGAAGTTTTAAAGATTAATGAATTTATAATTATAAAATAAACACAACATTTTAGAAAGATGTGTACTGGCATTTTTTCCCCTTAAACCACTTAAAGTCAGAGATGATTCCTGAGATGGCCTCTAGGAAACTTAAAGTGAAAGAAGTTTGTAATTATATGAGATACTGGCATGAACACTAAGTTTACAACACTAATGTAGTAAAGAGACATCTGAAAGGAAGGAGGTATACAGTGAATATCTATTTACATTGTTTTTAACAAAGAATGAAGAAGGTATGGTACCATTCTTAGGTGTCTGAATTTTTGTCTACGCCACTACTTCTGTTCCATGTCCCAAAAGTATAAGGATCCTTGAACTGATTTTGATTATGCTTAGACATAATAAACATTTTAAATATTTATAATCACAATTATTAAAGAAAGTTATTAAATCTAATTAAGGAGATAAAGTATGCTGTATTTTGTCTCATAGTTTAGTGCAAAAGCATATTTTGATTTGATCTTAAACTTGAAATATGTTTTGAATTTTATATTACAAAAATAAATGGTTTTTTTCCATTTAATCTCTCAATAGCCCTGTTTGAGAAAGGGTAGCTATTACTATTTTAATTTTGATATGAGAAAAGGAAAGATTGTGAAGTTTAAAGGAATAAGACATAGTAAAATTAAAACTAGAATCTAGGTCTCATCCTAATCCTGTATACTTTATGTTATATATAATCATCTTTTTATGTTATAAATAAATCTGCAAATAATTATTATTCATGATTTCCTTTTACTATAGAACGTGTCATTTTCCTCTTTCTTGTATTACCACACATCCCTGTAATAGACTTAAGACACCTGTTATATTGGTTCAAAATAATAATTTAGTTTAACCTGCAAAATATATTCTTCTTAAAGAAATATGGTTACAAATTCATTATGCATTATTAGTTAAAATATATATTATTTTAGATAACATGAATACAAATCAAAGTAATTGTATACATTTCCAAATACAGCACAGTGTTTTAAGGCTGAGCTATAGTTATCTTAAGCATAAATATAACGATAGAAATGAGGACACATCATATATTGTAAAAAAAAAAAAGGATTTATTTGTAGCACCCTCCTAAATAATACCCAACAATATAAATATTTTTTCCATTTATGACAATTTTTAATAACACAATCACAAATATCTAATTCAGTGAAGTCAGCTGTACGGAGTTGACAGTGGGTGAACAATCATTCAAATTATACCTCTGGCAACTTTAAGCAAAATTAGAAGCCATATTATTCATTTTTTAAACGTTTCCTTATATGTAGTCTATTGTCCTCATAATTGCAAAATGTAATTAAAATATGCAGAAGAGAATCAGATTAGATGTGTGTTAGAGGAAACCATTTGCTTTTAGAAGTTTGACGTATTGAAGGCACTTACATTATGGCTAAAAAGTCTGTTGTCTTTGACAATCTGGGCACTTGTCCAATTTAATCTATCACATTTTCAATACATAAATTTTTAATGCTTGTTGCTGTTACTTTTGGATAAAATTTTACCATGGCTCAAGCAAGGGCAAGCAAAAACAAAAGCTTATTTTTATTTCTGATCTCCTCAGTTGTTGAAATGGGCAAATGTTTCCTGAAGGAAGCTGAGGACCTTCCAAGGTTCCAAAAGTATCCCTCCCTTTACTTGCATCACCCTTTCAACATAGACCATAAAGCTCAATAAAAATTAATAACAAGTTTAAGAGTGTATAAAGAAAAATGAAAGTAAGTTCAGAAAGCTTAAAATCTTGAAAGGGCACTTGGTAAAATAAACTTTGGAAACCACTTCTAAACAACCAAATCTAAAGGCTCAAAAATGACCAAAGTTGTTTTTCACTTGAGGTTTGGCTGAGTTATTTTATTATATATACTTTCTACTTTTTAAATCTGTTGCTTTCAAGGCTGAAATATACATGTTCAGTAGTGACTGAACTTTCCTCAACTAGTTTGGCACATAATGAACTACACAGTTCATGGAGTTTCAAAAATACGAAAGAAGAACCAAGAGCTCAGTATCAGAGAAATATCTCTATAGAGAAAGTTTAGATTCTGACAAGATTTTAGACAAATACTATCATAGACCATATGATATTACTAGCATATTATCACTTTCTCCAAAATCCAAAACAACAGTCAAATGTCCTGTGCATCAAATGTATGCATTATCTAGGTATAATGCTATTATTTTATGATCATTGTAGTATTGGATTTCAGTGGGTTTCTTTGGGAGGCATATGCACAGGCAATCTGTATATTACCAAGGCTCCCTGCAAGACTTACAAGACTTAATGAATCTTGCTTCAGACCCCACATTTCTGGGCTTGATACAAATAAGAGTCTCCCAGGGAGCTCAGCTCGGTGCTCTGTGAAGACCTAGATGGGTGGGATGTGGGGGTAGGGAGGTCTAAGAGGGAGAGGATATATGTATACATACAGCTGATTCACTTCACTGTACAGCAGAAACTAACACAACACTGTAAAGCAATTATACTCCAATTAAAAAAAAAAGTTTCCCAGGAATTCCACACAAGGAAGCACAAGGAATTCTCTCTTGTGCTTTATCTCTGCTTTGCCTCTTGGTTCAGAAAAGTCAGCACACTTCTGCACCATGTGAGATAGGGCTTGGAAATTTCCACTTTTTGCTGGTTTCCACTGAAAGTTTGGACACATTCAGCATTTTGTGATACTTAGCAAATTTACAAATAGTCTATGAGTGAGATAGGAGGGGTCTCAGTCACTGAAACCCCTCTGCCATATTTCCTGTGCACCCCTTCTTGAGTCCAAACTCCTGACGGGTGTCCCTCTTCACCATGCACAACCTGTTGCAGAGTGAGTCTCTCCCGCTTTTCTGCCTCCCCTTGATACCTATACTGTTTCTGTAGTAGTAATAGCCTATTGGACCAGCTTATCTTCTCCAGCCTTGCTTATAAATGGACGTCATCCATTGCATTACACACATATAAAATCTTCAAATAATTTGGGATACATAGAGAGGAATGGGAATGAGGCAAAGAGAACAAAAAAGCAAAGAAAAACAAGACGGCATAAATATGTTCCTTTTTCACGCTTTTTCCCTTGTTTTAAATAAAATACATAAGCGAGATGAATTGATAAAACTATTTATATTCAAAGAAGAAAATATCAAATTTCCTTAAAGAACAAACAAAAATATGCAAACTATTTTCTTGAGTCCTGGGAAAAAATGTCCTATCTTTTCTGCTGAATATAATGGTCAAAATCAAACTAGAAATTACAAATCTACAAGGACTAGTAATTTCACCCTCTTATCTAAAAAACGTTCTCCAGATAATTGAACTATTATACTTTCCCTAAATGAAGATTCTTTTTCCCATGCTAACTAGAAAATGGTATTACTATAACATTTATTCTTGAATGTAAAAAGCATTAGAAATTGTGGAATTCAGGCAAGAATGATCAACTAGGAAAATTTATTTATTTTTTCCTCCCGTCCTTCTAAAAGTAACTACTATATGCTTAGGATAATAACCTTACCAAAAGTCTGAAGTAGTCAATGTTTTTAAAAACCATATATTCCTCTCATTTATTTTTCTATTGGTTACAGGCCGTTTCATTTAGAAATACAGCTTTGCAACCACTCTTAGCATAATGGTACTACCTTAGGATCACATATAAAATCATTGGCTTGTGTAGGTAATATCTTTACAGGAGACAATAAACTATTGCTGTACAAATTGACTAAGGTCACTTTGACATTTAATTTATCTTGCAGTTCTCGGTAATCTTTCATAGTTAAAAGCTGAATACATAGCAATGTTTTTATAGGAGACAGTACAGATTATTGAAGTGTATTTATAGAGATCATTCTTCACTTTAACAGTTAATGTGAGTCTTTTCTTCTTATTATTATAATACCAAGGTAATTTATATTCTGCAGTTATATATATTCTTTCCTTGGGGGTATATGCACAATATTTCAAAGGTAGTCATGATATTTTCTTCTTTTCAGATGATTCTCTACTTCTTATTATAGACCTAACTGTGATTAAGTTCAGTGTGTACATTGTCTAAAAAGGAGACAGAAGTAGGTCCTAGACATTGTAGGAAAATGATACACTAAAAAACTTTGAAACCGAAGGGAAAAAAAGAGCAAGATAGTGTCCTACACCTAATAGACACTATAGAGACACCAATATTTTTTGAGTTGAGAAGTATAAGCCACTAAATCATTTTCACAAATATAGGCTATTGAAAATTATGTTATCTAACATGAATTTTTTTAAAAAAGGCGTTTCTAATGATTCAGGTGTAGGTACTTTTTTCTCTGTCTGCTCAGGTTCCTAACAAAACTCCCACTCTGAATAAATAACTCCACTGTTAAAGTTTGGAATATGTGGCTATATTATGATCTTTTTTCTCCATTATTATTGCTGTAACAAGAAAAGATTAAATTTCTTGTGATTTTATTCTGAAGGAATATTTCAACATTGACTATTGATTATTTTCCCATTCTTCAGAAAAGGATGGAAGCTAGGAATGGTGCTGCATTGGATGGCCTGAAGTTGTACTTCAACCTTATGAAACCTTTTGTCCCTAAACTCTTTCATCAGATAATTAATGAGGAAGAGGCAAAAACTGTGATACCCAGAGTTTTTACTTATTTTTAAATCATAATAATCCCCTTTCACTAGTTTACTATTATTGGTTTCCTTTTCTAGCCCTCTGTTTCTCCTACTGTTGTTCCTTGAATGCCACCCAACTGCCTTGCCATGGCAACTTGCCTCACTATTTGGACCACATGTTAGACAGATTAGTTTCTCCAATTCCATTTCATCCTAATCCCTATAGTCAACATTGTTCAAATCCATCACATGGTAAAGACTTGATCTTAGTCTCAAACAGATCAAGTTGAGAAATCGATTTCTACACCATCGCTCTATCAGATGCACTTTCTACCATCTTTCTTGCTTCTGTGTGTGTGTGTGTGTATATATATATATATATATATTTTTTTTTTTTTTTAAGAAGATGTTGGAGGTAGGAGTTTATTAATTAATTAATTTATTTTTGCTGTGTTGGGTCTTCGTTTCTGTGCGAGGGTTTTCTCTAGTTGTGGCAAGTGGGGGCCACTCTTCATCGCGGTGCACGGGCCTCGCACTGCCGTGGCCTCTCCCGTTGCGGAGCACAGGCTCCACACGCGCAGGCTCAGTAGTTGTGGCTCACGGGCCCAGTTGCTCCGTGGCATGTGGGATCCTCCCAGACCAGGGCTCGAACCCGTGTCCCCTGCATTGGCAGACAGATTCTCAACCACTGCGCCACCAGGGAAGCCCTCTTGCTTGTATATCTTTAAACTGTATTCTTTCTTCAGGTAAAGCTCAGATTGTACCACTCCTCTTTCATTTTTTCCTTATCTCTTTAGCCTTCAACACTAATCATTAACAGTGTCATCTATTGTATAGTTATTATTCTCTTAATCTCCTTAATGGGATTGTAAATTCCTGGAAAGCAAGAAATCTATCATTTACTGATATTCCACTCAATAGAGGAGATAATGCCTTAAATGTGGTAGGTTCTCAATCAGAATATTTTAAATTAGAAAATATCTTGAAAGGCTGAGGAAGGTGTCAGATTTATGTGTACCATTGTGAACTGTGTTAGCTGTCATCCTGTAGTGATGTAGACTCTAGCTCTGAGATTACATGAATAATTCAGGGAATTATATCAAGGATATTTCCAAAGTATATCAAATAATTCCTGAAAACTAAACAAAGACCACCGTATCAAAAAATTAACTTAAGTTGCTCCTTAGCCATTATGAAACAGCCAAGCACATTTAAAACGTAAACAAACCCTTAAAAGTTACAAGAAATTTAATGCTGTACCATGACTGAAAGGTAACTGAAGACATTTCTCTACTTTGAATATTATTGCTATGACTCGAGTTTTAACCTTTGTCACACATGAATGCTGAGAAAACTAATCCTACCTCCCAAAGATAACCCACTTTTGCCATTGTTATGAAATAAATACCCAATTTATAGTACAACAACGAGATAATTCTTCCTTTGGTAGACAGTACAAATACTTCAGACTAGTTTCTGAATATTGTGAATTACAATTTTAATTATGGCAGTTGAATAAGAGAGTGTATTAGAATATACAATTTTTTTCTTATTTAATGTGGTGGCCTCTATTGGTAAAGAATATTAAAAAAAATGCACTGAATTTGATTTGGATATATGTAAGTTAAACTCCTTGTGCCTCCTTGATAAAGTGGAATATAAACTGTATTTCATGTGTTATTCAGTTATTTCACTTTATCATTGCAGTAGGATGTTTGTTAGAATTAAACTTACATGATTTGTTTTTTCAGATTCTTTTTCCCACAATGATTATGGGAATTTTTCAGAAATGTAGAGGTCATGGATACATGTTTCTACCAACAGATGCTATTTTTTTAAACAAAATTCGTATATTTCCCTAAAGAGCATGTTTCCAAAGTAGACAGATTTGGACCTTCTCTGATACTGGCTAATTAGCACTTAATGGGTTTTTGAAGGCAGATAACTATAAATGCTTTCATTTCTTCTTTTTTCAGATCTAACTGCAAATAGGTGTTTTTCAAAAAATCAAATAATTTTCATTTGGTTGTAGTCCAAAAACTCTCCCAATTTATTGGTGTCAGTTTACCTTTCACAGTTATGTATTAAAGCCTGATTGGCTCCACTCTATCCTCTCCCTTATCATCCTTCACACTGCATTTCCAGTTTCTCCATATACCCCTTTAGCAGATAAGTAGAGAAGACAGTTATGATGATGTGGGAATGCTATGTACAAGTAACAAGTATACCCAAGTTCTAGTTCTTCTGCCTAGTGGCCAAGAAATTTAATCTCTTTGGGCCTCAGCTGTAATATAAAAGGGCCAGATTAAGTGATATCTAATTCTTCTTTCAGCAACAGAATTCTGATTCTAAATACAGTAAAGTGATGCATATTCTTTCTGGCCACTATGATGCCACTTAGCATTTTTACTACGATTAAACTGTTAGAAATAAGTCTGTAACATAAGATATGTCTCCATGACTAATGGCACCCAACCCAAGCACTATGATCTTATTTCTTCCTTACTGATTTATCCAAACACACACACACACACACACACACACACACACACTCCATAAATCCTCATTCTCTTTGAAAGTGCCATTTATTTTAGTTAAAACCTTTCTTAAACTAGTCTTTACTAATGGTGCTTAATCTCCATGTGGCTTAAAGTAACAAACCAAGGAGTCTGTGTATAGTGAGCATGTGGTCACGAACAAGAGGAAATCTGAATTTAAAGGGCAGAAAGCAATGGAAAATGGAAGCCAGCAGACTAACTCTGTTTTTCCAGCTGTTTCACTAGTAAAAAAATTCTAATAAAACAGATAGTATTTCTTTATAGCCTCATTAGTTTTCCCTATGTAAACTGACAGGGCAGGGCAGTGTTCCCTACATCCAATGTTCAGACACAGCAATCTTTTAATTTAAAAAAAGTATTTCTTGACCATGCTCAACAAAGTGGTAAACTTTCATAAAGGTGTTAAATACAAATCTGCAGAAATTCTAATCACTGATAAATAAAACAAATCCAAATTCCTAACATGCACATCAAACTACACATTAGCACAGAATGGTTAGAAAATTGCAGAGATTAAGTTTAAACATGAAAGGGTTTCAGTAATACATGCAATCTATTAATTATCTAAGTCTAGAAAAATGAGGGACACTAAAAAACACAGAGGAGAATGCCTACAAAAAACTCCTGTTAAACATCCAAACAGTTATCTCATTTTCTAAAATATCTCTGTGATCTGGAAAAATGAAGGGATGATTTAATTTAGGCTATCTAAGGCAAAGTTTATCCTACAAAAATCAATTATTTCAATTGCTCTCATTTTAAAAATTTTCTTACACAATTCACCCTTACATTGACTGATCTTTAGGCCTATGATGTTGGTATATAAATAAAGTTTGTAGGCACTTCTTAATTAATGCTTTTCATAATATTTTCTAAAATGTTATGAAATAAAAAGAGAAAATACAGAGAATACAGTAATATGAATGTAAGATTTGTGTTTAGATTTTCCATGTTGATTCTACTCAATATTCCCACACTATTTTTAGTGTAATCACAATACTATAATTCACTTTACAATATGATTTTTATTACAGCTTTTTTTTTTTGGCCGTGCCACATGGCTTATGGGATTTTAGTTCCCCGACCAGGGATTGAACCCGGGCCCTCGGCAGTGAGAGCGTGGAGTCCTAACCACTAGACCGCCAGGGAATTCCCAAAATATAATATTTAAATTGCTTTAATTTTTAATTCGCTTAAATAGTAGATTTTTGTCTTTAAAATAGCCCTACAACTACAAACATTGGATTCATTTATTAATTTATAATAAGAATGCATTTGCAGAGAACTTGAAAATGCTCCCAACTTCAATAAAATCAGGATCTTAACGTGATTATTCTGGGTACCTATAGGTATCATCATTTTCATTAAATCAAGGTAACAGTAAAAATTCTTGTCGTTGCCCTTTAGTTACTCCAACTATGGGAGTTCTTCATTTCACTACCTCCAGATGCTGTCATTTAACTAGGCTTCAATCATACCTACTGTCAAGAACGGGTATATCTGAGTTTACCTTTTGTAAAAGGATCTATGTAGAAAAAAAAAAAATAGAAAGGGAAAGCAGCAAAGTTATCTTAGCAGCCACCTGGACCAGCCCAACAGTGAACTGGACCTCAACTGGAGTACACTAGTAGCTCTAATAGTTGAATGGATCTCTTATGACCCTCAATCAACCCTAGTGGTTGTTCCTTTAGAAGTGGCCATCACTTCCGTGTTGTATACTCTAGTCTTGCCATCCTGCAAGACTTGCCATCACACAGCTAGCCTACATCTTGGCTTCTTTTCCTTTTGTGCCAACTTTTATTTTGTATTCATCTTCTTCCTGAATTAACCTCTCAGTAAAAGAGATCTGATCTGATAAGACTGTGTGTGGCAGGGTGGCAAGGCTTGGTGAGTACCACCTTTGGAGGCAGATAAGGCTGAGAGAGGCACAGTCACACAGACCCCTTAGGGCAGCATGGGGCTATGCAACCATCCAGCAGCTTGCATGGCCCAACTAATCCACTGGCCTACATTCTCTGAAAGTTAGTAATTCTATTCTCTTCTTCTCCCTCTAACTTCCCTTTTAGTAGTGATTAGAAAAATAAAGATCTGAAATAAACTAGGGCTAGATAAAATTATTCATTTTTGTTTCCTGGGTTGTGCAGCAGTGTATGGGGTTGTAGGGCATTGAATGGAGATATTAAATTTAGGAATTTCCACCAAAACATAAAACAACAAAACAATCCATTAAAAATCAACATTCTTTTTTTTAGTTCCTTGAGGAATAAGCAGATATCCAGAGGGAAGTAATATCTCCTTTTGGGGATTGGAGACTATAGAAGATGTTTAGTGGTAAAATGATTGCTTAGGTAAGCTTTAAACCACAGCCTTCAGACTTGCTTACATGCCTAGGTCAATTCTGGCCTCCCTTCATGAACACCAGAGAAGAAAACTGAAGGAAAAATGAGAGGAGGTGTGGATGGCAGAACACACAGATAGAAAAGAGTGCTCGGCGGTGAAGAAGACGGAGAAATGAAAATCAGGAAAATCAAAGAGCAGAAAGATAACTAGCTGAAGAAAAATACTGAAAAACAGTGTGAAGTTATTAATTGATTGCAAGATTTGCTACTGAGGAAAACAAAGAGTTGAATGAAAATTCAAGCTAAGAAGGTTGTTGCATTTACAGTTTAAAGATTAAAGCTACTGTGCTATTTTAACTATAAACTTTTAAATTAAGACTTTTTTTAGTTTGTTATGCAGTACCTTTATTCATTGACAGTATAGTCAGATAGTGCAGAAATTATGTTGGAATGAATACGTAATGAAACTTTCTAAATTCTTCATGAACTTGGAAATTGTTTTTTTTTTTTGTTTGTAGTTACAGCTTAACATGACTTGCTAAAACTCCTGCCAACTGCCATAAAGAATAACAAGAGAGTATTTAGATGCAGTTTATGTTGACCATTTCCAGAAGATGTACTTTTTCTATATAATTTCCCAGATTAAAAAATGAAAAATATATAAACCCAAATACTAAATGTGAAATAATTCTTATTAAAGATGAGTAACATTGAGCTCCATGTATAAGAATAGAAGCAAAGATAAAGATGTGTCATAATAATTAATAATAAAACAAGAATTATTGTACTCATTAGGATACATATGATCTAGGCAGTGTTTTCTGTCTGTCAATATTTAGCAAAATATGGGTAGAACCAAATCACACCAGTCTTGCAGCTCACAGAACTTGGGAATCAGACTTCTGTAATAACTTGGTATTGAGTATCAGGAAACTTATGTAGGGTATTTCTTTCCTTAAATAAATCTGCATGAAGCTAGGATAGCTGACACTAGATTTTCATTGAAATGACTAAGTAAAAAGTTTTGTCAATAACTTGACAAATAAGAGAATAATAGCCCATATTTTCACATCATTAACCACAGCCTACCCATAACTTCTCTGAGATCAAAAAACTAGAACTGCTGATCAGAGAGTGGCTTGATAAATTCTTTCCCAAAGTCTGTCAACATAGCCTAGACTATTTTATAGGTGATTTATGCCTTCATGCAAACCTCAACACATGTACATATGCATATATATTTATGAATATATTTATGAAAAAGAAATGCTGTTGTTGATTCCCTTTGAAAGAAACCATTAGATTAGTGGGTTTCTATATTTAAGGATTCTTACATGCCCTATATTCTCAACTTCATTTTTTCATAACAAACTAATATTTTCATAAGCAGAGACAAAAGTTAATGTACTGTATTATTTTCAGTGTGGGTATCATGAAAATGATATACGTATTTTTAGGAAGATATGATATGTCTTATTTTATGTTTTTTTTTTTTGCGGTACGCGGGCCTCTCACTGTTGTGGCCTCTCCCGTTGCGGAGCACAGGCTCCGGACACGCAGGCTCAGCGGCCATGGCTCACGGGCCCAGCCGCTCCGCGGCACGTGGGATCTTCCCGGACCGGGGCACGAACCCGTGTCCCCTGCATCGGCAGGCGGACTCTCAACCACTGCGCCACCAGGGAAGCCCTTGTTTTATGATTTTATTTCCTTTTTTCTCTAACTGTATGTTCCTTGAAAGAAAGAATTCTATTTTTTTTTCTTTTATGCCCCAATGCCACCAAGGAGACAGGATCCTTACAAGATCTATTGTTTTATTTTTTTATCCATTATCGTGTCCCACTCTAGACCCAAGAGTAGAAAGTCCATGTTGGTGAGGTTCAGACAGGCAACATGAGTGAATAAAGGAAACCAGACTAGAAGGGACAGTCCTATTCAGCCCCTATCAGTGCTTCCTAGATCCTCTGACTTTTCAAGAAAAAAGAGAAATATACATTATAAACTAAAATCTCCTGATTCTTAAATGTTAGCATCTTACTCATTGTTAAATATTATGTGAGCCAAGAATATCATTTTCCAGGCCAGTGTCCCACAAGTTTTCCACATCTAGAATAATGTTTCTTAATATAACTAGACAATACATTTCTTAAGGTGATGGAATATATCCTAGTCATCTTTTAATTCTCTCACTTTATACAAAATAATTATAATAATATTTAGTATTTAGTATACTTTTACTGTTGTCATGTCTTGCTAAGTGTTTTATATATGTTACCTTGTTTAATATTCACAATGACATTATCAGGTGGGAACTAATTTATCCTTATTTTATAGCCTAGTAAACAAAGTTTAAAGAAGTTGATGGAACTGCCATGAGTTGCATGTCTCATAAGCATTAGAGCAATGTTTCAAACCCAGGCAATTTGCTTCTGGGCCTGACCTAGGCTTGAGCATTTGCCTTAGCTAGTAGAGGTGGTGCAAAACAAAATAATTTCCATTTTGGTTTAAACAAGGCAAAGATAACAGGAGGGCCCATCCACTACTGTCCTATAAATTGCTCATTAAACATAAGTAAAGTCCCTCTATATAACAAATGAATTTATAAAATATAGTTCTTTCATGACTAGTTTATTGCACTATACTGTAAATACTCCATCACCTTTCCCCTCTTTATTACTGAGATAACACAGAGACAAGAATGAAGTATGGAAAATGTGTAATATGTGTTTTAGTGTCTGTTCCCTAGAACAGAAGATGTTGGATACATTGCTTGAGTGGCTCAAAAATAAATTGGGAAATATTGTACTATCACAACTCATTTTGTAACATTGCACTGAACAGTTCTGGAGTAACTGGGTGGGGGAAATGATTCATAGTTTTGTTTGCTGAAGAAGGTGGTAGAAAGAATTACCACACTTCATTTTGGTGGATGAACTCCAGAAATAAATTAAGAACCTCAATGTTACAAGATAGTCAAGCAAATTTTCCGATTGTCAAGTTAGAATTTAATGATAATTTGGGTTTTAACAACAATATTCCAAAACAAATAAATGGTAAGTAAAATACTCCAGGAAAAATAAAAACTACCTTTGACTACATGACTCCACAATTTACTAATGCAGTTATTTTAGTATTTTACAGAAGTAATTTCCACTCAGCAAAGCGATTTTTTTTATACCCTTCAGAGAAGTACAGTTGTGTAACTTGCATTTTGACACACATGGAGTTGTATTCTTACAGTCTACTAAGCCAGATATTGGTATTTTACTCCTGGAAATATTTTAAGCATTTACCTCTTACTTGTGAGTTCCTCATTTACTTTGCCAGACCAAGTCCTAAATAATAGGAGCACACTAAACCTAATTCTTTCAAAGGCAAGATACATATCTTTCCATTAAAGATCAATCAATAAAGTTATAGGTGGAAGCATGGAAAGAATGATATCTTAGCTTGATGTGACTAGAATCCTAAAAACCCACACTGTCCTAGAATATCATTTGCTGTATCATTTAATAAGATAGCTGCCTATTTGTTTTCTTTCCTAAACTGCATCCAATAAGCAAAACGTTTTTCTGAACTTGCCCATTTGAGGTATATTGGGCATTTCAAGGTGTTAAATTTATATCTTCCACAAAAAGAGAGTTTTTTCCCTATTTCTCCTTTAATGAAAGACATCATTTTGGTAAACAAACATATACTATAAAGCTCCTGACAATAGCCAAGAAAACTTTTTAATTCATGTCGTTTTAATAAGAACAGGTAAACATGACATGTCCTTCACAGTGAATACTGACATTTTCTAAGGCCCAAAGTTCTCAATCTGTGTTCTGGTTACTATTGACCTGCCCATAATATTGCTTAGTTTATTTCTACCTAGTAACCCCTACACATAGTTTTTTTTTCTCCAGAAAGTCGTCAACTGTGAGTATGGAGATATTTACCATAAACTAATAAAAGGTTTCCATGGCTTTCCTGCCTTCATGGCAATAGTAGGATCACAGTACAAAGGACAGAGATCTAAACCAAGATAATTTTCCAAGAGGAAGGTTAAAAGCATATTAAGAAAGGCCTCTCTGAATTATTGGCAACTTATGATCCTGGAACACAGAGCTGGACAGGGTTTGATTCTCTATTTTTGTGTTTTTGGACCTACTTCTGCTCTCTTCCAGTTCTCTAAAACTGCTAATGCAGACATAATTCATTCATTCTTTTACTTTCAAAAATTTATTAAGCATCTACTATGTATCATACATCATTAAAGAGACTGGAAAAAGAATGGTATACAAAAACGGATCAGAATCTGTTCCCATTGCCATAGGTGAAATATTTTTTTCTGAGTGAGAAGAAACCTTCCCTATCTTCCACTCCCAGTCTCCCTACCACTACCACTATAGACTGCCTCTTTGTCTTAGAGAGTCTGCTATCCCACATTTAGACACAAACACATACAAATGAAATTGTTTGTGAGCGAGTACATACTGCACAGATCTTTACCGAATTTTCTTAGCACCAGGCTCTGTTAGACCTGACGACATAACCTAAATCAAGACTAGCTTAGGTTGTCAAGAATCTCACTGAGATGACACTACATTTCAAAATATAAAGGAAATAGAAAATAGAACATAATTTTCTAGGTCATAACTTTGACATGACTTTCATATTTCACAAAGAAGTAAGTGAAGGGTATTTGTTCACTCAATGGGTAGTGAACACTCAAGGTGCATTATGGTTACACTAATGATGATTTTTCTGGCATTGAAAATCTCCACTGTTGAGTAAAGTGGCTATATTTCAATGTTTAGCAAAGACTCTATCTTGGAAACCATTAGAGCAATAGACTGAATAGAATTATATTTCATTGTTAAAAGAACCTTGGAGATTTCATGTTCCCTAACAGAAACTGAACTTTAGGGATTTGGAGGCAGTGGTCTCTAAATATGACTGCAGATTGAAATCACCTGGAGAAGTTTAAAAACAATAGTGGCTATACCTCATCCCTAGAGATACTAACTTAATTGGTCTGGGTGTGGCCTTGGCAGCAGAATTTTAAAGCTCCCAGGTGACTCTAATGTGTAGCCAACATGGAGAATCAGTGTTATAAGGTCTTGGGTTTAACATGATCAGTCGTTCCAAACATTTAGAGTTATAGATTTTTCCCTGGTCTAATTTCTTCTGTCTTGTAGTCTTATGATAAGATGGAAAACTGCTGATGGGAATGAAAGCCCAGAGAAAGGAGCTTCTGACCTCTGGTATGGAATTCATTTTCGTGTATAAAAGAAGATATTTCTGAAGACCTGGTTATTTTGGACTTCTGATGTTTAACACAGGCTGCTTCATGTCTTTCTTCTATCCCTCACATATGGCCAACATTGTGCATTTGTGTGTGTGTGTGTATGTGTGTGTGTGTGTGTATGAGAGAGAGAGAGAGAGAGACAGAGAGAGACACAGAAACAGAGACAGAGACAGAGAGAGAGAGACAGAGAGACAGAGAGAGAGAAATCAAATAAGAGAACAAGAGAGATTTGGAAACTGAGAAATGGAGAAGACTCTAAAAACAGTCCCCTGCTCCTATCACCACTATAGACAGTTTAGGATTTTAAATGCTCTGGGCATTCAGAGACAGTTTGGCAAACTGGTGCCAAACTGTTTGTCAGTATATCACTCATAATGATTCTACATTGTACAGGACTGCTGGAGATTTAGAGGTGAATAACAAGACAAAACAAATCCTAGCAAAAGAGCTTTGCCCCAGAGGCTTGGAGAACCTTGGTTAAGTGTAATAACCTCTTCCTTGGCATTCCAGTTGAACTCCCCTCTCAATCCAGTTTATAACCATGATAAAACTGTAATCCCTGCTTGCAGAATGATTAATGCCCACAAAGGGTTTAAAGCCAATTTTCAAAACCAACTTAAGATAATGTTTTTATTTCAAAACTGGCTTCTTCTATAAGTTGTTTGTGTCGCTCTTATGGCACACATTAAGCTGTGCCTGGTGTAGTATTTATGTAGTTGGCTTACCCTGCTGATTAGAACGGGTGGTTACTGAGGACAGGATCCATGCCATACTTCTCTTTGTACCTACAGATGTAGCAACCACATTGTACAAGGTAGGTTCTCTAAAATATTCGTGGAATTCAGTGCAGTTCTTTGGGTCTTTTTAAAAAATGGAACAATGTATTTAATGGAATCTCTCCAAAGTAGGGTGGATGAGTGGGGAGTAAAGGGATAAGAGACAGATGGATACAACATTTTTTTATAAAAGCCTGAAAGCTTTTTCTTATATTGACCCATAATTTGCCAACAATCAAGTCTAACCACATTTTCCAGCTTCCACTTTAAGGTGAACGTAATGTGTGCTATTGGAACTTAATACAGATACTTACATACCTTGAAAAATATCTATGCTTTATTATTAATGGGCCTCAGCAAATTTATCTTTGGTTATTAAAATTCTATTTTTAACCCAGAAGCAATTTTAGAAAAGGTTTTAAAATTTTGCCTTAGTATCAAATATTTATTGTAAAATTTGGAAACCAAAGATGGTTATTGCTTTAAAGGTAATTTCATCTAAGTGTTTATGGCACTAAATTTCATTTCCAAAGCATATATAAATGATGCATCTTAACTCTAGGCCATCTTTAACTCAATTCCTGCTACATGTTCCATCAGCACCTAGGCTCTGAGGCTTTCACCATTTTGTGAATGAGTCCAGGCTAAGCTTAATAATCTTTTTCTTAATTCAATTAAAAAAGAAGAAAAACCAAAGAAAGAATGTAAGGAAAACAAATGCAAGGTGATAAACTGCTAGATAAATATATTTTACACTTTAAATTCCTGATGTAATATCTGAAATGTCTATACATAACTATAAGTATAGAAAAGTGTCAAATACATATCAAAAAAGTAGAAATATATGAGATGAAGTAAATCAATGCAGATCATTATAAAATATCTATAAAGACAAACTGTTGAAAATAAGCACATTATAAAAGGGACATAGATATTATACACATAATAAAAAGATAATCATTTCCTTTCACCTGAAATCAGAATATTTTATTATTCTATAGCAAATAGGCATGTGCTCATTTGTCCTTCAACAAAATAGAGCCTATTGAATATTCTTTTCCTCCTGTAATAGAAAATTGCTTACGCCACTGGAGTCAATACAATTAAATGAATAACCAAAGTATATGACTAGCATAAAAATCTAAGCTAGATATCAGAATAAAAAACATAACTTTGTAGAACATATGCATTATCAGATCTCCCTGGAAAAAATATGCATAATTAGATTTTCACACAAAGGTTTTAAAACTCCAGTCATATCAGCAGGTTTTGAGTTCTAATGGAAAGTGGAATTGATGCAATTATGTTGAACAGTGGCAGGAAGCATGGCTTTTAAGAGAATCAGCTTAAACAAAAAAAATCCCAGTTGCATGTGCATTAAAGCTGTCAAGACTCTAAGCTAAAGATCTGCCCTCTATGCCAGCTAAACCCCTACCCGACTCTGGAAAGTATTGTAACTTTCTGAAGTCTTGCCAAGCCCTTTGCTTGAAAATAACATCTTAATTGGTTTCTACTAATAAAATTCAAAATGCTCTTTTGGTGATGATAATACACTCATTGTTTTATTCCAGCTTAATGTTCTGGTCTCCTGAAATGTTCTGAGTATTACTGTTCAGGGAAAAGAAAAAAAAATCCATGAGTTTGAATTTATGGAGCGACAATCTGGCTGGATAGACCAATAAAAGTTGGAAACTTTTGATGCCAGAAAGACTGCTTCTGAAAGGAATGGTTCTATTTAAACCTAGATTTGTAGATAATAGCAATGAGATTCCAATCTCTTCCCATTGTCTGCATCTTTATTACATAATAACATTTAGGTGTGAATACAGAACTAGGTGGATGATGTTTAGAGAACGCTTAAGGTTCTTACTGGCAACTGACAATTATCCAAAGAATCTTTCAAATCAAGAGATAATTTAAGTCATGAGGTTTTGTTTTTGCTTGAATTATGACAAATAGCATATATTTAAGAGGATGGAAAAGTTTTAAAAAGAGCTTCAAAATATTCACCACATCATATTATCAGAACTTTTGCATGCCTGGTCATCATCTTAAGTTTCTTCATTAAAATATTTTCAATCCAGTCTATTGAATGATTTGCATACATATAGACGTAACTCTAATTCCATAATGAAATTCAATGAAAATCTTTTTTATACAAGCCAATTTTATAATCACTTTACTACTACTCACTTCTTCATTAAAAAAGAAGTCCCTGTGTTAAGAATTACAGTTCTGTGGAACTGTAATAGTCTCTACCATTTAAAAGAAACTGTGGCCACATACACCACTTCTACCTGACCCAAATAAGCAAGGAAAGGAATACTAGGATGTTCTACTCCCCTTACTCTCAGTTTCTAATTTTGTTAGTGCTGTCTTAAAAGCTTCAGACCCTTGTATTCATCATAAAATTTCAACAATGAATGAAGTCCCAGCTTGGTGCACTTCACACAGTTTGTATAAAGTTATGTCGATTTACAAAAGAAAAAAGGGATTTTCTAATCTAAATTTTGCAAATTTCTCCTTTTTAGAAAGGAGAAGCTCATAATGAAAGATTATGTTTCATATGCTATAATTGGCACACTGCTAAGTCTTTGGTAATTGATGCTAACTATAGTCGCACTAGCCACTTGGGTTGGAAGACTTTACGGCTGTAAAAGAAGCAAATGTTGTAAACAAATTTAGGTATTTATTTTACAGTGCCTTTACATATTATTTTTTTCCATTCGCTCCCTTTAAGTTCCTGTTTTCTGTGCTAAGGATGGATTACCTCCTTCTGGCAGCAAGTCATTTTGTTCTCACTATTACTAGCCATAAATAATGGGAGGGAGGCAAAGCTCAAATACAGAAGCCACCAGAGTTTCTTGCCCTGGTCCTCAGCTCACGTGCACTAGCTATTACCGTATAACTAAGTGTTACAGTAACACTTAGAGTACTAAAGTGTTTGCCAAGCTAATTATCCAATTATTAAATGATAAATTTGTGCTAATTATAACTTTAAAGTAAGAAAACATATCAGTAACACATTGAAAACGATACCAGGAATACAACTCTTTTCTTCGCGACTTCTCAGTTTTTGTTATATGCACTTACAAGAGAACATATACTTAGAAAACACCAAAACGGTAATGAAATATAATTGATCTTTACCCACAGAGTATGTGTATACATGTATGTGTATGTAAAGATTGTGCATTTATCTTTACTCAGATATATATCCCCTCTCCATAATTCATTTATCTTTAGAAAGTGAAAATCTATACCAAGGAAAGAGGAAGTTTTTCATGAAAGAATTTAACAACTGTTTCTTTAGTGCTATTACTCCTAAAGAGACTGAAGGTTTTCTTTTCGCAGGATCAGCAGTCTGACCCTCTTCTTAGATAAATAGCAATTATCTTCTGTAAAATTATATTGCTTTGACTCCTTTGGCCTATCAATTCCATATAGGCTAGAGAATTGGCATTAGCTATTACATTATATATAAGCTTAAATATAAGCAATCTTATATCCAAAGTCTGGTATCTGCTAATTTTTTATAAGAAAATAGTTTCAGTAAAGTAGTAATTTAGGAATTAATTAGGTAGAATATTTTACCCTTTTATTATCAAGAATCTTAAATGCTAGAAAATGTTAAAGTTGAGAAAGGCAAGAATATTAGGCACTTTCACTGGCATCACTTCAAACCAGATCTTAAGGTTATTTTAATGATTGTTTCTTTCTAAGATAATACATAGAATACTCTGTTCTAAAGATTGACAAAGGGGAAAATGGAATCCTAAAGTACAGAGCACAGCAAGTGAAACTCTTGACTACAAAAGCAGTAACTTGGGGAAGGCAAGGCAAGGAAAGTATGTTCATTAACTTACATGAATTAGAAACAAAAATATGAACTTCTGGTATTTATGTATTGCCTCAATCTTTTCAAAGAAAATTTACAGGCATTTCTAATATGTTCAATATATTTGAAGCCTGACATATAATAATCCATAAATTACTGCTAAAAATCAGTAGTTAATTAAAAATGTAAGGTATGTTCAAGCTACAGTGTTGTGCATACTTTGAGGAAGCAAATAGCATGTGACAAATTTGCTAACATTGAAATGAATGGCCTGGCATTTCTGCAGATTTTGTAATATACATTTGCAGAATGTCTCTTATTCTCTACATAATTAGTTTTCTTTTTCCTATACCATTTCCCTCTTCCAGTCTTGTCTCTGTTAGCATCAAGCTGCAGATCCTTAGCCAAGACATTTAGCTCCTTGGGGCCTCCATGCCCACCTATTGCCTAAGCATTCTGTAATAAATGAGATAACATGTGGAAACTCTCCGAAAAGTAAAAAGCACCCTGCAGAAGTAAAATATTATTACTGAGTGCTCAAAGGCAGTTAATTCTTACTGAATAAGGAGGGAGTGTAGAAATGATTGTTTCTGAGCATGCATCTTGGAAATGTAGAATGTACTTGCCATCTTTTACAGCTCAGCACATTGTTTCATGGCTAGTGCTGCCCTAAAATAGCACATGGCTCAGCACTCAGCTCTGCCTTTTATATGCCCTTCTTGCCAACTCACACTCTGCCTTAGAAAATGTCTAACCTTTCTGTTCCTTGCTTTTAACTGTTTTCATTAACAGCAGAGGTTCTCAGTAACACATAAATGGAAATGCAGAAGGCAAAAGAGTCCTGGAGTTTGCCCAAAGCCTGCAGCTCTCTTTATGAATACTTTTATTTTTTGACAGTAATGGAACTAAAATAAAAATGACTGGATTTTTTTAACCTCATTATATAAGAGATATTTGGAAATTGAAAAAACTGAGTGTGTCTCAGTGCTATAGTTAGTTGACGCTGCAATGGTATCCATAAAAAAGAGCACCTGAATTTTTTTTTTCTTTAAAAGAAAGTATAGGCTATATTGAAGTTAGGGGGACACGCCCTGATAAACCTGTATACTGAGGTAAGGAGAGTGAATTATAAGTTTTTCTATAGTTATCCTTTGTCTGAGCTCAGATTTGCTCTCACAGCCACAAAAGGAGAACTCACCTACAGCAACAAAATAAACTTGTTCCAGAGGGTGATTCCCTCATCCTTACTTTGATGAAACTGAAATTGAAGAGGGAATTAGGAATGGTGTACAGAATGAGTTTTATTTCCTTTATTTTCAGGAAGGCTTGCTGTTCCACGAGAAGAGCAAAAATATACTGACACCCTTAACATGATAAAGTGAGTTATAGTGTGACTTCCTCAGAAAATGGTTTTTTATTTTAATTGTGATTTTTGTGGACCTTAAAACTAATTCTAGCAGCATCTGCAGAAACGGCTCTGGCTCTGGACTCTGACTGCTTGTGTTTTATCATGTCCCTTTCCATTCCTGTGACCTCAGGTAAGTTACTTTCTCTGTACCTCCATTTTATGAGGATGAAAATAGTGCCTAATTCACAGTGTTGTTAGAGAATAAAATGAGATAATGTGAATTATTTAGAATAGTGCCTGGCACAAAGGCAACATTAACGTTAGTGATTATTATTATAATGAATACAAATAAATTATCAAAATATTTTAGAAACACAGAAGACAAAATGGTAGCACACATCTATGAAGGATGGAAAAATGCATATATTTAGTTCTAGGTATATTTTTCTAAATCAAAACTGCAAAGAAAGTCTATGTAACGTATCCTATTATCCACACTTGTGAAAAACATATCCACATATTTGATCAACATGTAAAATGGATTTAAAATAATCTATCAAGCATCACTTGAGCCACCTTCATTTGACAGTTCAATCATAAATATTCACATGTATCTATGGATAATCATGGAATATGACGCATTTTTTCATGGAATTGCTATAGTTGGTTGACTAAATTAACAGAGCATATAAGCTCACTCTTCTGATTTCAGATTACTGAAGCATCCCTCTTTGTTCCCAACTGCAGGAACCTTGTACCTCTAGGAATGGCTTAACACCACAACATCATCTTTTGGCAACAGAATTAAGCTTATTGGATTCTGAGAAAACTCACCAAGAATTACTTTTTTATGACAGGAAAATATGTTTCCAACTCTTTTCTAAAAATCATTTAAAAAGAGATACACAGCATATCACTGTAATACATTTCTGTCCTAATATTTCCCAAGAGACATTCTTTGCTATACCTAAAACTTCTCTCCTCCAATTCAAGGCTATGAAACAGATTTTGTCTTATTTTGACTACTAGAGTCCCATGTCAATATATACCTTACGGCAAAATAGACATATGAATTTTTTGGTAATTTCTTCTCATTTTCTATTCCCACAGTATTTTACAACTGTTTTAACTTGCTCTTTACACCACAAATTTAGTGCTACTCTAAAGATTCTTTATGCTTTAGGTAACATCCAACTCACACTTGCATTCATCAATCCTTTCCTGAGTTCAGTGACTCTCTCACAGGGGAAGAATGCAAAGAGCTTCTTATTCACACAGCACCCCTTGTTGAGTTAGGTTTATTAAAACATGCAGGTGTTATTTGAGATGTTTAATTGACATTTAACTGAGACCACTGGCAGGGAAATTAAAGGAAATTGTAGTAACACAAGTTTTCCCAAGAACTAAGTATTTCAGAAGATTCAATACAACCAGAGTGAGCATTCTCCAAGATTAATGGAGTAATCAAGGCTTTATTTTTATCTCTTGGGCAACCAGTAGACAAACTGTTTTCAACAAATGTGCCTTGCAATGTTAATGCTACCAGAGTTCATAAAGAGGCAATTTATTGTTTTGAGTTTATTGTCCAATAACAATTTATCAGCTTTTGGATTCAGCCTACTAGTTCACAGGGGTCCTTTCATTTATTGTTTAATTAACTAAGCTTTCTGTCAAATGAGGCAGGTATTAAAAGATAAAAGAAGTTTTGTAAAATTCCATCATCTTTCATTTGTATACTATCAATGACCTGGAGACTTTGACAGCTTTATTAATTAAAATTCAGCACTAAAAGAAGGCAAAAAGAATCACAAAGTAAATAACTGAAAGAGCTTATAATCTTATGCAACCCTAGTCTCTACACTGAATACACTTGTTTCCCGATACAACTCACACTGACATTTTTATGTTTTTAAACCACTGTCATGCATATGTAAACTTTGGGCTGGAAAATTGGCCAATATTAGCTATGTATCCAAATAGCAAAAATCTTTATGGAGTTTTAATCTTTTAATTGTTTTTTTCTTTTGAGTTTTAGGTAATTAGTCACAGGCTTAAATGGGGTGAGGAACAGTTTAGTAGTAGAAAGTCTTTACTGAACATAGCAAGGAATTACTAGCAGTCACAAATAATTGACTTTTCTGCCATGCATTTAACTATCAATGAATTTATTTTTGAGCATTCATAGCTTTATAAAGCAATTTAAAATATTTCCATGGTTATCTTGATAACTCATAAGAGTTTAGAAACTCTAAAAAGAAAACTTGAAGTGGAGCCAGACAGCTGCCTATTCAGTAAAATGATATTCAGGCTTTTTGAAGCTTGTGTTTTATTGAGTGCACCTTAGTCTTATCCTACTTCTTTATTTCAGAATATTATCTTTCTAGATCTAAAAACATAAACAAAAATGATAATCCAGTATTTATCAGGATTACTTAAAAAAATAAGGTCTGATAACTTAGAGGTTTGTACTAACAAAACCAAAACATCCACATGACTGAATTAGTGCTTCTTTGCCAAAAAATCCACCTCTGGCACAGCAACCCACAATTAGGAGGGATCTCACAAATATAGAGCTTCTCCTTGAGGAGTGAATGGTTTGTGCCCCATATCAAGCACCCCAACCCTTGGGACTTGCACAGGAGACATGAGGCCCCATAATGTCTGGTTTTGAAAACAAAGGGGCTTATGTCCAGGAGACCCAAAAGGCTGCTGGGAAGTGAGATTCTGCTATTAAAGGGCTTTTACATACAGACAACTCGCCTTGGGACTCAGCACAAAAGTAGCAGTTTGAAAACCTCCTAGTCTATATGTGAAGGAAATTCATTTGCTAATCTTAAAGCATCTGCTGGAGGGGTAGTGGCCTTTTAGGACTCTCTCTGGGGATGGAGGTGTTGGTGGGTGACATTTTTTGTGTTCTCCCCTCTACCTGGCTAGTACCACCAGGCACATACAGTCACAGCACTTTCCTGCTGCTCTGCTAAATCTCTGGCATTCACGACCTGCCCTGTGTTCTCCTGTTGCCTTCTAAAGCTGGAAGTTGCATTACTGTACTCTTCTGCTCCATCTCTAAAGATAACATCTGCAGATGCATCATGACCCTGAGTTCTCCTGCTGCCTCGCTAAAGCCAGCGGGTGTGCACAGTCCACACAGGAGATGCACCCTGATCACCTGCCTCTGGTGGCCAGGGGAGCTTTCGTTTCTGGGCCCTACAGGACTGAAACAATCAGGGAGTCAGTTCTTGAAAGGCTACCACACCCAGGGCATTGAACAGACAGCAGAATGAAACACAACCCCAGTCTTTCTGTGAAAAAAGGCCTATTTTCTTGAGCTTCAACCTGAGGGGGAAACTTAAGGTTTGCCACACATCTAGAAGCTATGGAAGTGCTCTCAGGGAATGTAGGACAGGGAATGCCATCATTGTATTCTCCTCCCTTGGCCTCACTACAGCTCACTGGTGCCTCCCAGAAAGGAGTTTATACACTCGTCTGGAGCCCTGAGTTTTGCAACTGTCATCCAGGCGACACCTCCACATCACCTGATCTGGAAGACAGCAGGGCTTACATTTGTGGTCCCACAGAGCTGTATATATTTGCATACTTTAAAAGCTGCTACCTGAGGGTATTCTTTCCAATCAGCCTGAAACTAGGTGCTCTCTGAGATCCCTCCCTATGGAACACTGATGGGGCTTGGTACACCCTCAACATCTGTGACATACCAAAAATAAATCAGGCTGCTTAGACAATCACAGGGGTTTGAGAGACACGCAAGAGTTACTGCAAGGTTGAACAACAAGGTTCATCTCCTACATAAGACCACTCCTTTGAGACTGAGAGAGGTAGCTGTTTCATCTAATACATAGACACAATTACAGAGAGTCAAGCAAAATGAGGAAACAAGAATATGTTCCAAACAAAGAACAAAATAAAACCTCAGAAAAAATCTGAATTAAATGAAGACAAGTAATTTGTCTGATAAACAGTTCAAAGTACTAGTCATAAAGATTTTCACTGAATTTGGGAGAAGACTGGATGAACACAGTGAGAACTTGAACAAATACAGAAAAGATAATAAAGTACCAAACAGAAGTCTCAGAATACAAAAATGGAACTGAAAAATACACTAGAGGGGTTCAACAGCAGACTAGATGAAACAGAAGAAAGAACTGGTAATCTGGAAGACAGGGCAGTGGAAATTCACACAAACAGGGCAGCAAAAGAAAAAAAGAATTTTAAAAAGTTAAGATAGTTTACAGGACTTCTAGGACAACATAAAGAGAAACAGCATTTGCCTTACAGGGGTCCCAGAAGGAGAAGAGAAAAAAGACAGAAGATTTATTTGAAGAAATAATGGCTGAAAACTTCCCTAACCTGGGAAAGGAAACAGAATCCAGATCCAGGAATCCCAGAAAGTTCCAAATAAGAAGAACCCAAAGAGATCCACACCAAGACACATCATAATACACTGTCACAATTTAAAGATTGAGAAAGAATGTTAAAAACAGCAAGAGACAAAAAACAACTTGTTACATAGAAGGGAACACCCATTAGACTATCAGCAGAATTTTCAGCAGAAACTTGGCAGAACAGAGGGAATAGTGTGATATATCCAAGGTGCTGAACGGAAAAACTTCCAACCAAAAATACTCTACGCCACAAGGTTATCATCCTGAATTGAAGGAGAGATAAAGTTTTCCAGGCAGGAAAAAGCTAAAGGAGTTCATAACCAGTAAACTGGCCTTACATGAAAAGTTAAAGGGACTTTTTTAAGCTGAAAGGAAGTGGTACCAATTAGTAACAAGAAAACATATGAAAATAAAAATCTCACTGGTAAAGGTAACTATATAGTAAAGGTAGTGGATTAATCACTTATGAAGCTAGTGTGAAGGTTAAAAGACAAAAGTAGTAAAAATAACTATAACTATAATTAGTTAAGGGATACATAAACTAAAAAGATGTAAAATGTGATATCAAAAACATAAAAGGTGGTCAGGGGAGTAAAAGTATACAGTTCTAGAATGCATTCTAATTTAACTTGTTTTCAACTTAGAGTAGACTGTTATGTATATAAGCTGTTATATGTGAACCTCATGGTAACCACAAAGCAAAAACCTATAGTAGATACACAAAAGATGAGAAAAAAATCTAAGCATAACACTAAAGAAAGTCATCAAAACACAAGGGAAGGGGCTTCCCTGGTGGCGCAGTGGTTGAGAGTCCGCCTGCTGATGCAGGGGACACGGGTTCGTGCCCCGGTCCGGGAGGATCCTGTGTGCCACGGAGCGGCTGGGCCCGTGAGCCATGGCCACTGAGCCTGCGCGTCCGGAGCCTGTGCTCCGCAACGGGAGAGGCCACAGCAGTGAGAGGCCCACGTACCTCAAAAACAACAACAACAACAACAACAAACAAACAAAAAAAGAAACACAAGGGAAGAGAGTAAGAGAAGATGAAAGGAGCAGAGAAGAACTACAAAACAGCCCCAAAAAACAATTAGCAAATTTGTACATATCTATTAAACATTATTTTAAATGTAAAGGGAATAAATTCTACAATCAAAAGACAGAGTGGCTGAATGGATTAAAAAACAAGGCCCATCTACATGCTTCTTACAAGAGACTCACTTCAGACATAAGGACATACATAGACTAAATGTTAAGGGATGAAAAAAGATGTTTTATCCAAACAAAACCAAAAGAAAGATGGGGTAGCTATACTTATGTCAGACAAAATAGACTTTAAAATGAATAATGTAAAAAAAAAAAACCAAAGATGGTCATTACATAATGATAACGGGGTTAAACCAACAAGAAGATATAACATTTGTAAATATTTGTGCACCCAAAATAAGAGTACCTCAATATATAAAGCAAATATTAACAGACCTAAAGGGAGAAAATGACAGCAGTATAATAATAGCAGGGGACTTTAGTACCCCACTAAGATCAATGAATAGATCATCCAGACAGAAAATTAACAGAACATCAGTCTTAAATAACACATTAGACCAGAAAAATTTAACAGATGTATACAGAACATTCCATCCAAAAGCAGCAGAATACACATTCTTCTCAAGTGCACATGGAATATTTTCCAGGATAGATCATATGTTAGGTCATAAAACAAGTCTCAGTGAATTTAAGAAGACTGAAGTCAATTCAAGCATCTTTTCTGATTATAATAGTATAAAACTAGAAATCAATTACAAGAAAAAAAAGGAAAAAAAACCCACAAATATGTGGAGATTAAACAACATGCTACTGAACAACCAATGGGTCAATGAAGAAATCAAAAGAGAAATCAAAAAATAACTTGGGACACATGAAAATGGAAATACAAGAAATATAACACACCAAAATCTATGGGATAGAGCAAAAACAGTTGTAAGAGGGAATCATAGTGATACAGGCCTACCTCAAGAAACAAGAAAATATCAAATAAACCATCTAACTTTACATTTAAATGGACTAGAAAAAGAAGAATAAGCGAAGCCCAAATTAGTAGAAGGGAGGAAATAATAAAGATCAGTGTGGAAATAAATTAAACAGAGACTAAAAGACAACAGAAAAGATTAATGAAACTAAGATCTGGTTCTTTGAAAAGATAAACAAAATTTTTTTGATGCACCAAAGAGAAAAAGAGAGAGGGTTCAAATAAATAAAATCAGAAACGAAAAAGGAGACTTTACAGAAATACAAGGAATCACAGAAATACAAGGAACCATAAAAGACAACTATGAACAATTAAACACCAAGAAATTTGACAACCCAGAAGAAGTGGATAAATTTCTAGAAGCATACAATCGGCCAAGATTCAATGATGAGGAAATAGAAAATCTGAATAGACCAATTACTAATAAAGAGATTGAATCAGTAATTGAAAATGTCCCAACAAACAAAAGTCTAGGACCAGATGGCTTCTCTGGTGAATTCTACCAAACATTCAAAGAAGATTTAATATCTATCCTTCTTAAAACTCTTTTTTTTTTTCGGTATGCGGGCCTCTCACTGTTGTGGCCTCTCCTGTTGTGGAGCACAGGCTCTGGATGCGCAGGCTCAGTGGCCATGGCTCACGGGCCCAGCCACTTGCCGGCATGTGGGATCTTCCCGGACCAGAGCACAAACCCGTGTCCCCTGCATCAGCAGGCGGACTCAACCACTGCGCCACCAGGGAAGCCCTATCCTTCTTAAAACTCTTGCAAAAAATTGAAGAGGAGGGAATGCTTCCAAACTCATTTTATGAGGCCAGCATTACACTGATACCAAAGCCAGTAAAGGACACCAAACACACACACACAAATTACAGGCCAATATCCCAGATAAGCATAGGTGCAAAGATCCTCAACAAAATATTAGCAAACACAATTCAACAATACACTAAAAAGAGCATACACCATGATCAAGTGGGATTTATTCTAGGGATGTAAGGATGGTTCAACATCTGCAAATTAATCAACATAATATACCACATTAACGAAATGGAGAAAAATCACGATTGTCTCAAATAAATGCAGAAAAAGCATTTGACAAAATTCAACTTTCATTCACAATAAAAACTCAACAAAGGGGGTATAGAGGGAACATGCTTCAACATAATAAGGACCCTATATGACAAACCCACAGGTAACCTCATATTCAATGGTGAAAAGCTGAAAGCTTTTCCTCTAAGATTAGGAACAAGACAAGGATGCCCACTCTTTACACTTCTATTCAACATAATATTGGAAGTCCTAGCCGGTGCAATTAGGAAAGAAAAAGAAATACAAGACATCCAAATTGGAAAGGAAGAAGTAATACTGTCACTATTTGTGGACAACATGATTATATAAATTCATAAGACTTCACAAAAAAACTTTTAAAATGAATAAACTCAGTAAATTTTCAGGGTACAAAATCAATATTCAAAATTTGGATGCATTTCTATACACTAACAATGAACTATTAGAAAGAGGAATTAAGAAAACAATCCCCCCTTTATAATTGCATCAGAAAGAATAAAATACTTTATTTCTATTAATCAAAACCATTTTTATTATTCCAGATAGGAATCATGGATTAGGGCAAAGGATAAAGGGCCAAATGAATGCCGGTGAGTTTGTGCATTATATAAACCTTACCTAGTATCTTTGTCTTACATCACATTGACTAAACTTGAGTTGCATAGCCACTCATACTTGTAAAGAAATTTGGAGGACCAAGACAGCAAGGGAGCATCCCCACTTCTATCATCAATGAAAACACAGACTGCGGCTTTGGAAGACTCCATACACACTACCTCACTGGATCACTAGATAAACTCAGTGAAGTATGTATTCAGCACCTACATTGGTGCTATGAATTTTTGAGTGTTAGAATATTACTGTTTCCCATTATTTTCTGCTCTTACAAAAACCAGCCTGAGGAAGAATGCCTTAAATATTAAACTTTTAGTTGTGCATGGCCCAAGACCAAAGACAGAAGCAGGAGAGACTAATTTACCACAGGAACCATGGAGGAGCTTCTCTTTGTTTTGCTTTGAAAAGCAGCTATGAGAGGAGCTGAGTAAGGCATGATGACTAAATGTAATGTACTATCCTGGATGGGATCCTGGAACAGAAAAAGGACGTTAGGCTAAGGAGGCTTCCCTGGTGGCGTAGTGGTTGAGAGTCCGCCTGCCGATGCAGGGGACACGGGTTTGTGCCCCTGTCCGGGAGGATCCCACATGCCGTGGAGCGGCTGGGCCCGTGAGCCATGGCCGCTGAGCCTGCGCGTCTGGAGCCTGTGCTCCGCAATGGGAGAAGCCACAACAGTGAGAGGCCCGCGTACGGCAAAAAAAAAAAAAAACAACTAAGGAAATCTTAAAAAATGGACTTTATTTAATAGTAATATATAAATATTGGTCTATTAATTGTAACCAATGTACCATATTAATATAAGATGTTAGCAAGAGAAGAAACTGGGTGTAGGGTATATGGAAGCTACCTGTACTACCTTCTTAATTTTTCTGTAAATCTAAAACTCTTCTAAGAGTAAAGTTTATTTAAAAGGAAAAAAAGAGTAAATACCTAGGAATAAATTTAACCAAAGAGGTGAAAGACCTGTACACTGAAAACTATATACTGAAAGAAACTGAAGAAGAAACATGGAAATGAAAAGACATTCTGTGCCTATGCATTGGAAGAATTAATACAGTTAAAATGTCCATATTACCCAAAGCAATATACAGATTCAATGCAGTCCCTATCAAAATTCCAATGACATCTTTCACGGAAATTGAACAAACAATTCCAAAATTTGTATGGAACCACAAAAGACCCTGAATAGCCAAGAAATCTTGAGAAAGGAGAATAAGGCTGGGATATCATGCACCCTGATTTCAAACTATATTACAAAATTTTAGTAATCAAAAGTGTATGGTATTGGCATAAAAACAGACACATAGGTAAATGTAACAGAACACAGAGCCCAGAAATAAACTCAAGCATACACGGTCAATCATTTACAACAAAGAAGCTAAGAATATACAATGGGGAAAGGACAGCCTCCTCAATAAATGGTGTTGGAAAAACTGGACAGCCCAATGCAAAAAAAAAAAAAAAAAAGAATCCAGACTATTATTTTATAGCATACACAAAAATGTACTCCAAATGGATTAAAGATTTAAAAGTAAGACCAGAAACAAAAAACTCTTAGAAGACAACACAGGAAATAAGTTCCTTGACATCAGTCTTGGCGACGATTTTTTGGGTCTGACTCCAAAAGCAAAGGCAATAAAAGCAAAAATCAACAAATGGAACTATATCAAAGTAAAAAGCTGCTGCACAGCAAAAGAACCCACCAACAAAATAAAAAGGCAACCTTCTGAATGGGAGAATATATTTGCAAAACATATTATATATACAATAAGGGGTATTACCCACAATATATAAAGGCCTCATACAACTCAATAGCAAAATTACAAATAATTCGACTAAAAAATGGGCAGAACATATGAATAAACATTTTCCAAAGAGTCTTACAAATGGCCAAGGAGCACATGAAAAGATACTCCACATCACTCATCTTCAGGGAAATGCAAATCAAAATCACAATGAGATAGCTCACCTTAGACCACACCTGTCAGAATGGCTACCAACAAAAAGACAAGAAGTAAGTGTTGGTGAGATTGTGAAGAAAAGGGAACCCTTGTGCACTGTTGGTGGGAATGTAAATTGCTGCAGCAACTATAGAAAACAGTGGGGAGGTTCCTCAAAAAACTGAAAATAGAATTACCATATGATTCAGTAATTCCACTTCTAGGTATTTATCCAAAGAGAATGAAAACCCTAACTCAAAAGATATATGAACACCCAAGTTCATTGCAGCATTATTTAAAGTAGCCAAGATATGGAAACAAGCTAAGCTTCCGTCAATGAATGAATGGATAAAGAAGATATGGTATGCATATACAATGGAATATTATTCGCCCACAAAAAAGAATGAAATCTTGCTATTTGCAACAACATGGATGGCCCTTGAGGGCATTATGCTAAGTGAAATAAGTCAGACAAAGACAAAAACTGTATGATCTAATTTATATATGGCATCTTAAAAAAAAAAGAAGTCCAAGTCTTAGATACAGAGCACAGATTGGTGGTTCCAGAGGCAGGGCGTGGAGGGTGGGCAAAATTGGTGAAGGGGTCAAAAGATATAAAACTTCTGGGTATAAAATAAATACGTTATGGGGATATAATATATAGCATGGTGACTACAATTAATAGTACTGCATTTGAAAGTTGCTAAGAAAGCAAATCTTAAAGTTCTCATCACAAGAAAAATAATTTTTGGAACTTTCTACAATGACATATGGTAACAACCTGCTGCAGTAACCATTCTGCAGTGCATACAAATATCGCATCATTATGTTGTACACCTAAAACTAATACAATGTTATATGTCAATTATATCTCAATAAAAATGTAAACAAAAGAGAAAAGAATATCTCATTTTTAAATAGAAACAATATTTAACACATTTAAAGTAGTCATCAGATTTCGTATCTATTCAAATATAGACAATATTTCCATTTTTCTGAAGCTCAGCACCTTTTCTTAAAATTACATGCAACTGATATCTTCTGTCAAATTATGGAGTATTTATTCCTGATTTTGTAAAAGATTACATGCTAAAATTTCTTCTTGATAAAGCAGAATCTTTTCAACAATTATTTCCCTTGCATATTAGCAAGCAAAACAAGTTTTGTCTATTTATATACATAGCCTCGCCTTTCCTTATGACCTTTATTGATCTTAAAGATTTTCTGGAAAAAAAAATATACAATAATGTTATGAAATGTGAATTTGTCAAACAATTGGAATTTTTTCAAGAAAAATTCAACTCAAACAAAAATAATTTGCATGAACGTTTTATTCATTTGAAAAGGTATATGGCAAAAAATAAGAATTATAAAAATTATGAAATGCAATATCTAATAGGAGTCACAGTTCTTTTTTTATTTTTTGTTGTGGTACGTGGGCCTCTTACTGTTGTGGCCTCGCCCGTTGCAGAGCACAGGCTCCGGATGCGCAGGCTCAGCGGCCATGGCTCACGGGCCCAGCCTCTCCGTGGCAAGTGGGATCTTCCCGGCCGGGGCACGAACCTGTGTTCCCTACATCGGCAGGCGGACCCTCAACCACTGCGCCACCAGGGAAGCCCAAGTCACTGTTCTTTTAACATGCAAGATTTATCTAGCACAAATATAACTAATTAATAACACCTGAAGTACATTCTCCCATAGTAGTGATGACCATCTGGTTGACCTTGCACTAGATGAATAGGGAAGGCAAATCTGTAAATCATTGTTTCCCAAATGTTATCACCACCACAAGAAGGGATGGAATTTGGATGGGAGAAGAGATCTCTTATTTCACCCACCTTTAAATTGACTGTGATTCTTAATTGGACAGTAAGACAAGACTGAGAGGATTCTTCTAATGTGTCACTCAGAAATTTTTAATTATGAAATAAATGACAGTATATATCTGTATATATTTAAATTAACATATATTCATATATATGTCAACCTTGTACAAAGTTCTATATTTTGATGTTAAGACTAAACCATTTTGGAAGAAATTTAGTAACCTATTCAGTGCGATACTCAGAGAAGTCATAATAAGATCAAAGAGACACTTTAAGTGATAAGAAATTTGGAACAGGATCTCAAGCAGGTTCACTGTCAAATCTCTTAAGAAAATTAATATGAATTAATGATTAAAATATATACATTTTAACAATTGGCTTTGCTCAAGGTACTTTTCCAATGATACTTTGTCTATTATACAGTTCATTTTTGGAGTTTTTTTGGTATTAATTTAGAAACCGTGGCATTTCATTATGCTTGTTGATATATCTCTTTAAAACAGTATTCAAATTAAGTGAATTCTATCTCTCTAATTATTTCCTAGTAAGACTCTTGGGAAGAATAAAATAGGAATTATAAGACTTTCAGATCATTAGCTTATCTAATCATGCTGTATTCTGCATATGTTATAAATTAAAGTATTATTCTATAAGAATCTGTTTTGAGATTAAGAGCATTTAAAATTTTAGATATGCAGAATTTTAAAAAGCCCATCATAATTTCTAGTCACTTTGTAAATAGCAGTCACTGTCCTACATGGTATTGAAGTTTGGTTTTAAAAGACTGTATTAATTTCCTCTGTAAAAGGTAAATTGTAATTGTCTTTTCAAACACAGACCTAATGAATTATCTCTACTGACACACTTGTTTTTAATGTTTACATATTTTGGTTTAAGTTTCAGTTAAAAGAAGTTCTATTAGTTTCAAAGTAATAGAGAGAGCAAGTTTAGATACCTCATCTATGAGACCACTCCATCTTCCTATATGCTGAGAGAAATACAGAAAACTGGGGAGAAATTGTACTGTTCCTTAATGCCTTTCTTTTTTATTTGATTAGGTAATTCATAGTTCTCAACTTAGGAGAAGAGGTGTTGGCAGGCTGCAAGATTTGTTAGTAATTAAAAAAAAAAAAAGATACTTCAAAGGTCTGTTTTTCCTTTCTTCCCAACTTAACTGGATAGCCATGGGTTTCTGAGGGGAATGCCTAACTCAGAAGCTAAGGAAACAAGTAGAAGCTCACACACTCTAAGTTCTAAATAAGGCCCCTTCAGTGCTTATGATGACCTTGGGGAAAGCACTTGGTGGTTTCAGAAAGAAAGAGAAAAGGATAGCCATTTGAGTGATAAGTGTCAGTCATACTGCTGTTTGACATTCAAGATAGAGTTTCAAAGACATCCTGCTACATAAGGCTTGAGAGTATACTATTTCTCAAATGAATGAAAATATGCCCAGTGACACTGAGGTTTACGCAGAGACAGAGCTGAAAGAAGTAATAAAAATATAAATGACCTGACTGGCAGGATGATCTTCCTGCCTGATCCATTTCTTTCTTTCTTTCTTTTTTTTTTTTTTTTTGCGGTACGCAGGCCTCTCACTGTTGTGGCCTCTCCCGTTGCGGAGCACAGGTTCCGGACGCGCAGGCTCAGCGGCCATGGCTCACGGGCCCAGCCGCTCTGCGGCATGTGGGATCTTCCCGGACCAGGGCACGAACCCATGTTCCCTGCATCGGCAGGTGGACTCTCAAACACTGCTCCACCAGGGATGCCCTCTGATCCATTTCTTATTCCATCTGTCCAATTAGTATGCGTTACGTGACTGACCAAAATCATCCATCTACAAGTCATTTGAACTATATACATTAAAGCTCATGCGCACATTTGGCAAACCATACCCTCAGAGGACCATAAGCCTTTCATGTTTGTGAAAATTTGAAATCACACTCGTTTCCCTAAGCTTCTGAAGAGAACATCTGCATACAACAGCAATCAAAATATTGCAATATTTCCGACTATTCTTTTAGGTCCTTTTCAATTAATTAGGAGACTTTGCCAACCTCAGGAACTCCTCATGGAAATAGAAGAAACACCAGTAGAACAAAGTATGGAGAGACCAGTTTTGAGGCTAAGGCCCAATATGTATTATAAAAAATTGTAATAATTAAACTTGCATAGCTCTTTCTGCTGATGAGGATTAGCAGTTAAGGGGTGTTCCTCAACAAAGCCAAGTGACTACTAAGATCAAAGACCTTAGGCTTTGAGTTCTTCACCATCTCCTCATATGCGTGCATGCAAACACAGAAGAAACTTCAGAAAGGGCAGAATATACTTCAAGCATTTTCATAAACAAATGCAAGAGAGGCTTTTGTCTATTAACCAATAATTTAAAATAGCTGTCATCCAAAAAGCTGTCCACTAGATATTTTTAAAGCTAATCAATACTCAATAATATTTTACTGTCTTTAGTAATTTTTGAATCTGGATAAGAAAAAATACTTCAAATAACATTGTCCTCAGAGTGTTTATCAACTTTCTTACCATCAAATGTTAAGTAAACTCTTGCTTGGGGCTGAGATGATCCTTTTACACAGGTAGAACAAACAAATACTCCAACCAAGACCCAAATTGCCTGGAATGCCATTTCTTCAGATTTGCAAGTTAATATCCAAGGGAAAGTACCTTTAAAATAAAGATAACAAGTTTGTTATATTTCACTTCACATATTAGGAGCACACCCCCCCTTCCCACCACACACGCAAAACCAGCAATCTAGACAGAGCACTCTATTCACAAAAGACACAGCTGAACTTTTACAGTCATGCAAACAGTAGGAGGTGCTGTGACTGTTTCTTAGATGTGAAAATTTGGATTTGATTTCATTTGTGTCTGGAAGTCTTTGTTAAAAATGAAATTATTTCATCTTCCAGCAAAATAATGCTAATATTAAACAAGGCAGCCAGGAAAAAGTTACTGATTCCCAAAGGAAAAGCCAATATTTAAACTTATTTTTCGCTTTAAAAAACACATTACATTGAAAAGACTTGAGAATGGTGCAAATAGGTATTAGTGGATGAAAACTTCTCTTTCTACCATAAATATAGTAGCAGTAGGAAAATCCCACATGAACATTCACTTCCACACACTCATTAGCTCTTTTGGAGTAACCATCTCTGAAATGATATTTCTACACAGAGATCTACTAGTGCTCAATCCTTGATCACTGGAATTAGTTATCTGCCAGTTTATACAGATGACCATACAGCTGTTAAATGATGTAGATGAGGTAACCATGGATTTGTGCCAAATTCAAACCAATGACTTAGTGGTGAGCAATCCAGTGAACCATATATCCCTCAATGCATATTTAAAATAAATCGACTAGAAAGTGGGCTGTCAAAATGTCAAAAGATAAATCAGAGAGACAGGTATTACTGTTTGAAACTGTAGCTATAAAATTGACACATGCTATTAACTAATGTCTGAATAACAAAGATCAGGTAATGTGGAACTTCATATCTATAGGAGCTCTAGTGGCCACAATATGCAAAATAAACTCAGGACCATAAAAGAAACCCCATCATTTTGAATCTACCACAATTATACAATAAGATGACATGACAGAGTTTAATCTAGAAATTTATTTTTACAAGTTACAACAATACTGATCTTCAATATTATGTGGCTTTTAAAATTAAAATTTTACCACTAATTTTATTCAATAAAGAAATGCCACTAAAATTTGAAAAGTAACAGAAGCAATAGAAAAGCTTTAGTAATACAGAAGGAAAGGAACAATTAAACCGAACATGCCATTGTAAACAAAAATTATAAGTTGATTTCCTAGGTGGTATATATGTTATAAGAGGCAGAAACAAAATTGCATGCTTCTTTTACCACACAGATGGAGGAAACCCTAGAGATGTTTGTGTTGGTAATTTTCAAAAGAAACACTTTCTTCCTGCTTCCACAACCTCTTCACCTTGTCATCCCTAAATTAACTTAGAAGAAAATTGATTTTATAGGGTGACTTTCCCTTAGTAATTTACTCCCTGGTTTTGTTGACTTTATGTATAAAGACCCCCACACACAAAGCTATAAATATGCCTAAACTTTGTCTCTTTATTAAGCAGGCTGATAATAATCACGAATTTCTACATATTGCTATTAACAATATCTTATCTGATATGCCTCCACGAGAGCTACATATGCCACAAATTGCAAAGAATAATATTGGAGATGAAATGACAGGTCAAGTGGAGTGAGTATACAGAGCAATGTGATTTCAAGCCAACCTAGAGCTGAGAAGGGATTGAAAGCCAAGTGTCTCATACACGTCCCCGCCCCTCATATTTTATGACTTCTTCCCTTTAACTCAAACACTTAAGACATGCTGCTTGTTGTTTTCACTTGTACTGATTGAACACTAATAACACGTAAGAAAAGGACTCTTTTATAAAATCCTCTCGAGTAATTTTGCCTTAGAAGGCAGGGAAATACTCAGCTTTAAACTCTCCGCAGGTGTCACAACCTAAAGAAACAATTCCAGCCGGGCTCTCAGCAAGGGAAACACTTCCATGACAAACTGCATGCGCTCTTAAGAAAATATCCAGACCTGAGCACACTGATGTGTGAAAAGTCTATACCCAGACCCAAAAGTTATATTTTTCTAAATTTGTAATGCTGAAAACAACGAATCCAGCTTACCGATGTGGGACGAGATCAGCACGGAAAAGTCAATTTGCTACAGGTTTGGATCCGCGTGTTTGTAGACCTTTTCCCCAAAGACCGTAATTTCTAGGGCGTCCCAGAGGTGAAATTCTTTCTTCCCGGTCCTCTGAGTTTCTTTGTAAAGGAATCCTCAGCGTTGCAGTGGCGCGGCACCGGGAGCCCTGCTCTGCGTCGCTCAATCAAGCACTATGAAGTGAATGGAAAGTGGCCGGCGCATGGGGCGAGCGCTCGGGTGTCCGATTACAGCGACGCGGCGCGCGGCTCTGGCTGCCCCAGCGCGCCGCCCAGCCGGCTCGCTTCACCCGCCCAGCACACTCGGCCGCATCTCCACCCGCCGCGAGGCCCCACCCAGAGCGCGCCCGCGAGAGGGTGGCAGGGAGCCGCCAGGGCGGGGCCGACCCCAGGACAAGCCGCCCTAGAGATACAGGAATGCGCCGCAGCAGTCTGGGGGACGAACTGAACACCTCTGCTGCTTTCGCGCTCTGCAGTGGAGTGAACAACTTAAAAGGGTGTGCTCCAAGGTTTTTGTTTGTTACCGGCTGCTCTTGGAAGGCATTCAAGATTAAGCTTGGCCTTAAATATCAAAGTGCAAAGCAGCTTTTGCAAGAGAAGGATCACTAAATCCTTTTAAGGCAAAGAGATGCGTTTTTAAAAGGGCACGAGTCTCGTTCTTTTCCCGTAGAAAATTTTCTAAAACCGGTCGAGATAAACCAACAGCCTCATCGCAGATGCTTATCCTTTTAATGGGTATTGTTTCCTATTGTTTCCTTAATGTCCGAAAGGCAGTAACTCTGTTGACCTCACCACGTTGACTCATAATACAGTACTCTACCTCCACCCTCCCAGATATTACCAAAACATAATTACAAGAAATTATTTCACAGTTTTGTAAAGGAAGGCTGTTCTGAACTATGCCAGCAGATAGAGGTTTACAAATCTAGGCCTCAGGGGGTATATTTCAGCACTACTTTCAGATAAACTTGTTAAACTCTGGAATGTCTTTGATGTTTAAGTGAAAATTATTTCTCCGGATCACAATGAGCTACATACTTGAACTTCGGGAGAAATGAGCTTCGACCTCCATAAAATGAGCAGGTACTTGCTTAAAAATCACTGTGGGCTACAGCCCAGCAGATGTCACTATACAGAGGGAACATGGAGTGTAATTTCTCCACCTTGTTCCTCATAATTTTCTTTATGAAGTAAAGCAGATTACTAAATTCTTATAAACTATCATAGAAAACACTTCTGAAAGTGCAAAATCTTTGATGGAGTGGGACAGCTGAACTAAATCTCAGGTAGGAGGAAGTGAAGAAGTGATTAAGACATATCTTTCATGTATCTAAGCACCACTTGTTATGTCGACATAAGCCATGTCCCTAACTCTTTCTGTATAGCTGAGATATGAAGGGATCATGTCAAATAAGAATGCAAATTTAAGTGTTCAAAAATTATATTCCAGGGCCAATATTATCTTTAAACACAACTATGTTTATGAAAGAAATTTCCAATTCAGTGGATGTGTTCTTTTAAAAAAATCTAATACAGTTAAATTATTTTTTGTGATAATTAGTGCAATAAAAATGTGAGTAGCTCCTTGACATAAGTTTGTAATAATGAATTTAACCCACAAAACATCTGACAGTATCAAAAAACCAGATGCAAACATGAGTAAGCACTATGCATGGTTTTCTCTGAAATACTTCTGAAACTGATTAAGACCCAAGTTATACTGACCACTATTATCTTCCTACTGATGCCTGAGTCAGCATTTGTAAATTAGGAAGACAGGGAATAAGTCATTAAGAAAGAAGAATGCTATGAGCTTTAACAAATTATGTAATTCTTAATTTCAAAACGTGGAGTCATTAGACACTGATTAATCTATAAATCTATGTAAAGTAGAATATATTTACACATTTATTTTTCAGTTTCAGGGAACTGAGATGAAGAAATGCAAGGTAAAATGCATGTCAAATGGTGTTTTTACAGGGGAGTTTACTACCAAACTCAATTTATAAAAACCCAAAGCATTATCTCAGTCTCTCATATATACTCAAAAGGCTTTAAGAAAGTGTGACAAATAGTTTCGATTTAACTACAGTCTATGAAACTTGTGCTGTGATTCCCTCTATCTTTCTTGAATAAACTTCTTTTCTATGCATTTAATTGAATTGTATGCCTAGTACTGAGACACTGAATGCTATTTGCTTAGTACTCAGACATTTACCATTGGCCGCACCTCAAAATAAGTCATGAAAATATTGATAGGCATTAGCCAAGGCAGATTCAAGCACAAGGACGCAATTACTTCTCATGTTTGATTGAAACTTGGGCCATATAGTGAAATTCTAACAGTGGCACTAAGTTCCCATAGCAAGATTTTTCTCTGCTCCCCTTTCTCCAAACTGCTTAGGAGCCTAAAACACCTTGACAGGACTTATATAAGAAACATTGCTGGCCAGTGCTACTTTTCTCCCATGCAGTCTTTGACTCTTACAGGTGGGAAAGTCCTTACAGGTGGGAAACAACATGAGCTAATTGTGTAAGCTAATTTGGGAAAGGTGGACACTACATGGATGTACAAGAGTAATGACACAATTAAATTTCGAGGCTACTAATTACAAATTTTGCCCTCATCAAAATGTCTGGGGAAAAAATATCCAAGTTAAAATACTAGAATCACTCTCATTGAGATGTTATAGAAATGTTATAGAACCTTGTACACTGAAGTTTCTCTATTGAAGTATAGTGACTTTATTTTTTAATATTTTATATTTTTGGTGGTCCTTAAAAATACTATTTAACTTAAACTCTTGGACTGATTTTGAGTAATGTACTCATCTTTTTTTTTTTTAATGAGTTGTACAGCTATGAATTCTCTTATTTCAAATTTAAAGAAAAGAGATCATTTTCAGATTTTCTCCATCATACAGATAACCTATATAAATAAACTTTACCTCAAGAATCTCAGTCCTTCAGAGATTGAAAGTTGTCCTCTTATTAGTTATAATTAGTATTTGTCACAGGAGAAGATAGTTCATGTATATTCTAGTCATTTTGCATATTATATGAACAGCATTCTTAAATGAAGTTACTATTTTACATATGAGAACATTGAAGGTTTGCCCAAAGTCACATGGATAGTAAATATTGGACTAGAAAGAGAAACTGGGCATGACTGACTCATCATTTCATTTTTTTCAATATGAACCTGAGCAACGGTTACACTTGCTTCTTCTCTTTAATTCTCCTCTCCTCTTTACCTCTCCTCTCTCCTATCTTCCTCCTTTTCTCAAATTCCAGATGACAGCCTTTTAAACCTCCTGAACTATATCTTTAGAAAGTTTGTACTTCAAATGGTTGTTTACATTGTTTACATCAGCCTTACTTCTCCTTGGTTTACCTTAGTTGGTCCGAGAGCAAGCCGGTCAAACAGGTCTGGTCTAGAAATCTGTTGTGGAATTGCTATCTGCATGGATGATAGGCTTTAGTATTTCCTCTATTAAAATCATTCCTTATTTTTCAATAAGATGAGTGTATCTCTATTTTCATTCTTAACCCATTGCTAATCTATATCCCTGACCCTTGATCTCCTTCTCTTTTGATATGTACTAGACCCTAGGTTTCTCAAATTGTACAGTCCCTGGCACTGAACAAAATAAACTGGTGACAGTGGTTTGCACTGGAGAGGGAAACTGGCCAGAAAGAGAATTTTTGTTGTTTTCCCCTTTTTGCCTTTGTAATTTTAAACCAGATGAATGTATAAGCTTTTACAAAATTTGAAATTTAATTCTTCAACATTACTTTAAATACCCTTAAACTTCTCAAACACAATAAAGTGCTGTATTTCCCAACTCAACCAAAATAAGAGCATGTGACCTTAATGTCTATGTATTATCATATTTCAAATGTAAAATTAGAATAGTAAGGAATTTCAGTAGTAGGAGCCTGTTAGTGATTTTATTTTATTCTTTATATGCACATGACAAAGTTGTAAGAGAGTGTTGTGATCACTCACACTTTCATCACAGGGGTAAAATGTGAACTCTGTCTTGTCCTTATTGGAATATATCATGGGAAACCTCATGAGGGGAGTAGTATCTGTCTTTGAGATTAACTATCAATATAAATAATTGCAGTTGCAAAGTAAGTGATAGTTACTTAATAATGTTTGTTAATTGAATATATGCACACACACCCACAGTCAGACTTCTTTTAAGGAAGGCAAACTGCTTTGATGGCTCTATTGTATCTAAATCTCTCTTTCTCTTTACCTGACAGTATAAAACCCTTTCCCATATCTATTCTCACAGGAGAGCTAAGAGAGGCCCATGGAAGTGCCTCTGATTGTCATATATGTGTAAGGAGGGTCAAAAATAATAACCAGCTGGAGCAATGAATTCAGGACTGTTAGTTACGGCTAAATTGACTCCCATCTACAGTCCTTCAGCCTGGTCAAAGGCCTTTTCCATGTCATCTTCAGATTTTACTATTTTTCTATTATTCATGGACTTGAAGTGGTTGATTAGAAAGTAGAATATTAAATTGTATAAACAACTTTCACATCCTAGCAGAGGCATTCTCGTAATGAAAATCATATGGCCAAGTCATCTAGACCAGTGATTTCTAGGAGATAGAGAAGACTGTGAGGTAAATTTAAAAAGCATCAACTGGGCTTCCCTGGTGGCGCAGTGCTTGAGAATCTGCCTGCTAATGCAGGGGACACAGGTTCGAGCCCTGGTCTGGGACGATCCCACATGCCGCGGAGCAACTAGGCCCGTGAGCCACAACTACTGAGCCTGCGCATCTGGAGCCTGTGCTCCGCAACAAGAGAGGGCGCCATAGTGAGAGGCCCGCGTACCGCGATGAAGGGTGGCCCCCGCTTGCCACAACTAGAGAAAGCCCTCGCACAGAAACGAAGACCCAACACAGCCAAAAATAAATAAATTAATAAAGTAAATAAATAAATAAATAAATAAATAAAATAAAAAGCATCAACTACTACTTATTATACTTATTTAATTTTAGTCACGATACTTAATGCTTTGAAATTTCAAGTGACATCTAATAACTTTAAAGAAGGATATACAATTTTCATTTTTTAACAAATGCAACACAAGATATGCAGCTCGGGGTACATTTCAGTGAAATATTTTTCCTTTGATGGATTGTGTCTGTTGCAATGGGCTCACTGAATTTTAGACGAGAAGTGTACCAGAGGGGAGTATGATTTAAAAGAGAATATGTTATTTAATAGATATTTTACAAACAGAGTATTTCTTTTAATATCCATAACACTCCTAAAAGGAAGGTATAAGTATTGACATTATGCAAATAGGAAAGCCAGTGCAAAAATCTGAGTCACCTTCTCCTACCTGGGCCCTATCCCTAGGCAATGAATTCAGATCTGCCTGTGCCCGAGTCCACACACTTCCCACTTTCTACTACCATTGGTACATTAGTCCAGTCCAGTAAGTAGGAAAAGGCAGTGGAGACCTTCACCTTTCCTCCTAGGCTATTTAGGTCCTGAAGAAGGTTTTCTGTTTTTGTTGGATACTAAACACTATCTCACAGATCTGAGTTGTAAATGCAGATGTCTTATTATCACCATGAAATTATAGACAGTTTCAGAGCAAAATCACTGTCTATTTCTCCTTCATATCTTTAGAATAGCTAGAACTGAGATGATTAATGAACAGCCTTGAAGTACAGATGGAGAAGGATTTCAGGGAGTATGGGTGGAAGAGAAGAGGGAATCAATAATAAATTGGCTAGGTAAAAGACCACACAATTATAAAACAAAAATTCATGCATATTCTTTTTATCATCCATCCAAGGGCACATTTATAGTTATATAAATTGGTTCTCTTCCCTTATGTCTATTTTGTTACTTATGCAAATCAGTAAATGCCAGTCCAGAAACAAATTTGCACAGTGGATTCAGCCTGAGTAACATGAGGTTCATTGATATCAGGGAAGGTCAAATCTGATTATTACAAGTCACAGGTTACCTGTTATGCCAAATGTCACCAGGGTTACTGAGCAGTCTTTTGTTCATTCACTGAGGATAATGTTCCAGCTTATTTTCACGGCTTAGACATTCCCTTTCAGTGACTGAAAGGTCCAGGGTCCAGGTTAAACCCTCATCCCCTCTCATCCATTCCTTCCCCTGGCACCTTAAACTTGTATGCATCAAATGCCTCACCTTACAATTCTTTGACCACACCATACCTCCTCACACTTCTGTGGTTTTGCACACCATTTCCTGTTTTCCCCCATCTCACCCACCTTTTAAATTTTTTCTCATTCATTGAGATTCACCTCAAATAAATCCTCTCTGTTGAATGTTCCTCTTCTACAATCCTAGGCAAAATTAGTCAAGTCCTGGATGTTATATATAAAGTGGTAACAATATTAATTTTGATGTCAAATAGATTTTGATTTAAATTTTTGATACCTAACTTACTATTTTGAGTATTGTTTGATTTCCAGTTTTATTTTTGTTATTTGTAAAATGAGAATTATACCAACTACTGTTAGGTTGATGGTTAATTAGATACTATAATGTATGATGATACCTCTCTCTATTGTATTCCCATAAAATTGTTTATCCCTCTGCTGTATACTTACTTAGTGTTACAATCATGTGAAAATGTTCTCCATTAACTCCCACTGCCACAGGAAAGGACATAGGACTCTAGACATTTTCTAGCCAGAAGCAAAGCCAAGTCGTGGCACACAGTGACTGCTGGATAAATGGTTACTCAATGAACTAAACCGAACTTTTTTTTTTTGCGCTACGTGGGCCTCTCGCTGTTGTGGCCTCTCCCATGAGGGTTGGAGCACAGGCTCTGGACGCGCAGGCCCAGCGGCCATGGCTCATGGGCCTAGCCGCTCCGCGGCATGTGGGACCTTCCCGGACAGGGGCACGAACCCGTGTCCCCTGCATCGGCAGGCGGACTCTCAACCACTGCGCCACCAGGGAAGCCCTAAACAGAACTTTTGAAATGATAGTGTTGCATTTCAATACATGCAGTTTCTTACCAGCTTGTTAAGTAACCACTTTCCAAGGTTCATAACTTTACTCCCAAAGTAATTATGTTTGTATTTTCCCCTTCAGGCCACATTTGAATTTTAATTTGCATTTGTAAAAGCTGTGAACTGTAAAAACATTTGAACTGGCTTGATTCTTGATAATCAACTGTTATAGGAACAGGTGGTGTGAATTAATTCAAATTTTTAAATTTGAGCTTTAAAATTAAAATTCAGAAAACATGTTCTGAGCTCTCTGTTTAAAAATTTAAAACAACGTTCTGTGAAACTCTTATCACATTAAACAAAAAAGAAGAGCATGATTATAAAGAAACCAGTAGCAGCAATTCTTGGCATAGAAAGGGAAAAATTATCTATTTCCACTAATTGAATATAATTTTGTTTCTTCTCATGTTTCACTCTAGAGGTGTTTCATTCTAGCTTTCTTCTACCAAGGTCTTAATTTGAAACAACAAGAACATAATCTTTTAAGAATTAAATTTAAAATATTCTATAGATTTCCACCCCAATTTTTTTTTTAGTTTTTTTTTTTTTTTCCAGTACAGAGGCCTCTCACTGTTGTGGCCTCTCCCGTTGCGGAGCACAGGCTCCGGACGCGCAGGCTCAGCAGCCACTGCTCACGGGCCCAGCCGCTCCGCGGCATGTGGGATCTTCCTGGACCTGGGCACGAACCTGCATCCCCTGCATCGGCAGGCGGACTCTCAACCACTGCGCCACCAGGGAAGCGCTTTTTTTTACTTTTAAGATATATATCATTTAACATAATATCATATATTAAAAATTTGGGGTTATCTAATGCATTAATAATAGCATGAGTTTTAAAACCTTGCTTTACCAAAGGGTTCTTCAATTTATCCAAAATATTTCTTTAGTTAGCGAATTCTCTGAATGCATTCATGTTAAAAAATGTATATATCAATTTTCAGAAAATATCTATGGTTTAAATGAAGAGTTACAAAAAATATCACCAATAATACCAATTCAGTTTTAAAATTCTATGATGGGTAGAATAATGCAAAACTTTAAAAATTATAAGCGTATTACTTCAGGAACATATGGTATATTATTTGTATTTATCTACAGCAAATCCATATCAACTAGGAAAAAAGCATTTATACTTCATGATAATAGAAAATATGAAAATTTTACAAAAGTAAACCTTATTGAGAGACATTGAGCTCCAGCCATAGAATTAAGTGCTAGGGTTGGGTATTTTTCTACTGATCCCTTAGAAAGTATAAATGTGCACCTGTAACCCCAGAAAATTCATTACATGGGTAAGATTTTATCTAGAGAACTTTTCTTTTAAAAATGAACCATTTCTCTTCTTGGATTTAAAAAGCCCACCTCCCCTATCCCCATACATATCCATATATTTTGAAGAAGTGTCATATTAAAAGTTTCTAGGAATATTCTGACCCTGGGTCTACAAAGTTTAAGAACAAACACTAAAAGATACTATAATTCTATTACAACATAGATATACTGAAGCCATGACCTCAATTTTGAAAGTACGAATTAGAATTAAGCATCCAGTTATTGATGTTGTCATTTGTCTAGGTAGGTATGTATAGACCCATTGGAAAGGTTTCTAAAAGGCAACAATTTTTGATAGGAAATTTTTGATAGAAAATATTTCATTATTTGACTTACATTGAATTTAAGTCTCTTGAGTGCACATAAGCTCCTTGGTCACAATATATTGTTTCTCTATGGGATTTATGTTCTTTATATACTTTACCTTTATATATACATACATACCCTGAGGTATGACACATTAATACAAAATGTGTATGTTTGATTCTTTTAGGCTTTCACTTTGATTTAAGGCACTTTAACACCCAAATCTTCTGTTGTTTTTATTCTTTTTTACATTTCCTCCCTTATCAGACTTTTTTTTTTTTTTTTTTACTTTAGGATTATTATTTGAATGAAGCCAAAATACGATGAGAGTATCTGCAAATTGAAACACAAGAATTTACTTTTAGTGGAGAATGTAGCCTTTGGCAATATTTTAAACACTGACTGCTGAAACAATGCACGGGCTAATAGTGAAGTTTTGCATGTGCTACGATTTAATCTCTTCAGATTTTGAAGGGCAAACAAATGTCCTTTACTTTTAAAGTTTAACATTTTCCTCATATTTAGACTTGGAAAAAATAATCTGTTCACTGCTCAGTTTCACCATTTCTAAGTTAAGATCCAAAATCACAGATCGGCATAAATTTAATTATAAATCTACTTTTCTCAGACATCGCAGCCTGGTAACTAATGAAGTCACATAGATGATCCATATTTTACTGAATTTGTCAAGTTATACAATAGTTTAACCCAAATAAGGTCCTTTACTAGAGTAATAGCTTTTCTCAACATGTTTCTTAAATACTCATACAAATAGACAGCTACCCTGCTACTTACTGTCTCTTTTCTCTTCTAATGCTTCCTCTTCACCCTCATTTTTGAGTCAAAACCCCCATGCCTGCTGTTGAAATATGGATTATCTTTAAAGAGACAAAGTTTTGCTGTGTACAATACCAAAGAGGGCTGGAGGTGGAGGGAAATGCTTTATTTCCCATTTTTGATACTTTCTAACAGCGAGCTATATTAGTTCAGTTTGCATCCTATTGTCCTAAGGAATTTTGCAAGGAATAGCTCTGTTAGCATTTCTAGCTTTTATATTCAGCATATCTTACCTTCCACCTCTCACCTAAGATTTAAAAACAAGGAAAGCGAAGCAAGGAAATAAATCTGAATGAAACACAGGAAAGACAGAAGGTAGTACTCAGAATCTACATCCCCCTCCACCTCTTTTAAGTCATCACTGTCTAGCCCTGTTACAACCTACAGGATGTTCTTTTTCTATGCAGGTGATGGCCACATTGTCTTGACTACAGTTTCAATGGCTTTCTGAATTACGCCAGTATCACTTGGGAGGAATTGTGGTTTGAACTGTGTCCCTCAAAAAGACATGTTGAAGTCTTAACCCCCGTACTTGTGAATGAGACCTTATTTGGAAATAAAGGTCCTTGCAGAGAGAATCAAGGTAGAAGGGGCTCATTGGAGTGGGCCCTTAATCCAATATGACTGGTGTCTTTAAAAGAAGGTCATATGAATACGGTGACAGAGATTGGAGTTGTGCTACCACAAACCAAGGAACACCTGGGGCTACCAGAAGTTGGAAGGGACAAGGAAGGATTCTCCTATAGGAAATTCAGAGGAAGCATGTCACTATCAACACCTTGATTTTGAGCTCCTAACCTCAGGACTGTGAAAGAATAAATTTCTGTCATTTTAAGCCACCCAGTTTGTGGCATTTCGTTACACCAGCCCTGGGAACCTAATGTTAATTAGTTTTCTGTTCTGCTCCCTGCACTGTGCTTCTTTCCCCTGAATCATACTACTTGTTATAAATTAACATTCACCAAGGACTCGGACAAGTTCTCTTCTCCCTGAGCTTCAGATTCCTGACTTGTACAATATTATCAGTGATGTTTCCCTCCCATAACTGTGTCGCTTAAGCAAAATAAAAAAACATGAAATATCTAACATGTATAAGAGTCACTATTTCCCTGCTTCACTAATTTCAAACATTTTCTAATTATATGGAATGTAAAATCCTCAATTTCATATTTATTAATGAAAGTCAAGATGTTTCATGTCTTAAAATATTTAACAAAAAATGAAGAAATATTTACAAAAATAGCATTGAGATTGCATTAGAGTCAGAGACATTACGATGAACTCATGTTGAGTTTAATATATAAATATGTATGGAAACAGAAACAGCTACAGATATGTATGCATGATGGCTAATTTTATGGGTCAGTTTGGCTGGGCCACTGTGCTCAGATATTTCATGAAACATTATTCTGGATGTTTCTGTGAGAATGATTTTGGATGAGATTAATGTTTAAATCAGTGGACTTTGAGTCAAGTGGATTGCTCTCCATGATGTGGGTGGGTCTCATCCAATCAGTTGAAAGCCTAAATAGAATACAAAGACTGACACCTCTCAAGCAAGAAGGAATTCTGCAGCATATGACTATTGGATGTGAACTGCAACATTGGCTCTTCTCTGAGTCTCCTACCTGCTGGGCCATCCTGTAGATTTTGTATTTGTCAGCTCACATAACCACATGAACCAGTTCTTTAAAATAAATCTCTTTCTATGGTACACACATCCTATTGGTTCTATTTTTCTGGAGAACCATGATACAGTACGTACACAGGGGTTAGTATGTATATGTATACTACCTAGCTATATATATTGAGAAGCAATGACATACAGTAACAACAAGCACATGTAATACCTTGATTTTGGTGTCAAACACTATTCTCCAATAAAAAGGTACCAGGGCTCCTATTTCTCCAAATAGCTGATTCTAGAACCAGGGCAGAAAAAAATAAAAGACAAACCCTGATCATCTTGTAGCTCCAAAAAGTAAGGAAATGTTAAAAAATGAAAGGATGGGGATACTTCAAAGAGACATGATTAACTTAAAAGAGCTCCCAATGGCCAAAGCTGGAACAATATGAGCAACAAAATAAAAAACATTGTACTGGGTTATAACCTAAAGTATAAAATAAGTATACATGAGTTCATACTGATATAAATAAATGACTGAATAAATAAATAATTGAGGAAGAAGAAACAAGTGTTTCTTCCCAGAGGAATTCCAAATAATATGTGTAGATACTCCACGCTACAAGAGGTAAACAGTAATTCTTGTCTCTATTCTCAGTTAAGGATGGACTAGACTTAATGATTTATTTCCAAAGAATAGAGCATCAAAAGGGGAAATAGTGACTGTAGAGTGGAGAATCATGGAAAACACTACTTTAACCAAGTAATTAAGATTAACACCATGAATGATGTAATCTAGATAGCATGTACTTCTGATATGATATGAAGAGAAGGGCACTTCACTTCTTTTGTATTCTTTCCAAAACCTATAACCACAGTCTAATCGACATTAAACAACAGACAAACCAAGATTAGAAGACATTATGCAGAATACCTGGCCAGTATTCCTTAACATTGTCAAGGTCATAAAAACAAAGAGAGGACTTCCCTGGTGGCTCAGTGGTTAAGAATCCGCCTGCCAATTCAGGGGACACAGGTTCGAGCCCTGTAAGATGCCACATGCTGCAGAGCAACTAAACCCGTGCACCACAACTACTGAGCCTGTGCTCTCCAGCCTGTGTGCCACAACTACTGAGCCTGTGTACCACAACTACTGAAGCCTGTGCGCCTAGAGCCTGTGCTCCAGAACAAGAGAAGCCACCTGAATGGGAAGCCCGCACACCGCAATGAAGAGTAGCCCCTACTCACCACAACTAGAGAAAGCCCGCGCACAGCAACAAAGACCCAATGCAGCCAAAAATAAATAAATAAATTCATTTATTTAAAAAACAAAACAAAAACAAACAAACAAAAAAAGGAGAGGCAGAGAAACTGCCACAAACCAGAGAAGCCTGGGGAGGCCTGACAACTAAATGCAATGTGCTACCTTGGATTGGATCTGGAATATAAAGAGGACATTAATGAAAATCTTGGTGGAATCCAAAAAAAGTCTACAGTTCAGTTAACAGTAATATATCAATGTCAGTTTCTTAGTTCTGATAAATGTACCATGGTAATGTAAAATGTTAATGGGGGAAACTGAGCAAGGGTATGTGAACTCTGTACTCTCTTTGCCACTTTTCTGTAAATGTAAAATTATTACAAAATAGAAAGTTCATTTTTTAAAAAGTAGCACCAATTTTAAAAGTAAATAGTAGAGATGGACTTACAATTCTCTGGCCAGTTCATCTCTTCCTCTATTCCTGTTCTCCACTTTTAAACATATATAAAGGTCTATGCTAATATTTCTTACATAATTTTAGAGACGATTTTTTGTGTTCATGGAATGATAGGTGGAAGCAGAAACTTGTACAATATCTAATTTACTTTCAATCTTCTATCCCTGTAAAAGTGAGATTGCTATCACTTTTTGTTACTTTTAAAATTTTATTTCTGTTATAAATTATATTCTTACACTTTTATTCCTTTTTCCATCAACAATAGCCAATATCTCCTGAATCCTCATTTTGTAAGATTTGCATGTTATTATCACCCACAGCCTCTCCTCCAGCTCTTCTCTAACTTCCTCTCTCTAGTCACTTGAGCATTTTCTTATATATTGTCAAGGATGGTTATACCATATTCTGTTCCATAACAATAAGTAACCTTTCTGCTCTATCTACAGCTTAGTTTTAAAATTGAAAGGCAATATGAGGTATTTTTTATTCATGTTCATCTAAATAGTGTTTACCATGGAACTGTGTCATACTGTGATAACATTTTCTCTTCTATATAGTTTTTTTTTTTTTTTTTTTTGCATTACGCGGGCCTCTCACTGTTGTGGCCTCTCCTGTTGCGGAGCACAGGCTCCGACGCACACGCTCAGCGGCCATGGCTTACGGGCCTAGCCACTCCGCGGCATGTGGGATCTTCCCCGACTGGGGCATGAACCCGTGTCCCCTGCATCAGCAGGCCGACTCTCAACCACTGCGCCACCAGGGAAGCCCCCTATATAGTTTTATTCATCCTTTCATTCCATCATTTGTATCTTTCCTGTAGTTTAAGGTGACTTTCTTTTTTTGTAGCTTTTATCATATTTTTTGTTCTTTAAAATTCTCAAAATAACAAACTTATGAAATCTTTTTTTTCCTCATGAAATAATTCCCTTCTCTCATCTTCTATTCTCCTTCTCCAATGTGGACTGATTACTGTATAAAACATTCTGGTCCATATCTATATGACTCTTGAGGATTGAATTCTTTATTTTCTAAATTCCATATGTCCATTTCCATTTTTTGGTGTTAGTTTGCTCATTTACTCCTTTTTACTAGAACTCACACTTAAGGAACTGCCTAAAAAAGTGTATGTGGAAAGTAATCTTTTGATAGCTTATTTGTGTTGCAGTGACTTTATTCTGTCCACCATTCTCTCCATATGGTCCAGGATGAAGATTGATCGACTTTGAAGGCATGTACCACTTTCTTCCAGGATTCAATTTTGTTGTTAAGAAGTCTGATGCTAGTTTGAGCATTATTTCTCTATAGTTTAAGCAGTTTGGCCTTATAGGAACTTCTTTTTGTCCTTGCCATACTGAGCTTTTACAATGCTTTTCTAAATCTATATCTTTTTCATATACTCTGCTAAGCACTCAATTAGCCCTTTTAATCTGTAGATTTATACTGACATCTTTCAGAAGTGTCTATTAATTTATTTTTAATCCTTTTCGTTGTATTTTCTCTCTTCATGCTTTCTAGAGATTTTTACTAGTTTGATGTTCAGTCCCCAGGATTGATCTTCTATATCTTTTACCTTTTTTATCTTCTTGAGAAATTTCTTTGACTTTATATTTTAAACTTAATTAATTATTTTAGGGGCAATAAATTATTAATTGCTAAGAGATCTTTTTTGTTCTCTGATTACTCTTTGTCATAGAATCTTATTCTTATATTATGGAAGCAATATATTCTTTACAAAAATCTAAGGCCCCTATTAAATTTTTGAATGTTTTATTTTCTTTTGTAAATTATCCATTTCCTTAGGGTCATTTATTCATCTGTTCACTTTGGCTTTTTTACATTTCATACTTTTCTAAACTTTCCTGTCAACTCTAGTTATCCATTTATGTGGATTCATGACTATGAATTTTTCTGATGTGTGAGGTATTTGCTGATTGCCAGACTGTTTAGAATAAGGTCAGAATGTTGAATTGCTACATATTTGGATCCTTAAATCAGAATATAGATGGTCTTATTATAGGGTGGCTACTTCCTCACATGTTAACAACCTTTAAAAGGTTAATTTTTGATCTCAGAGTTAAAAAGCTGGCTGTCTATATTTAGTTGTGAGAAATGGAGTAGATTAACTATTCCATCTACCTACTGTAAATTAATCTTCACCTTTTATGGTAACTGAGACTTCTGGTTCTGAACTGTCCTGTAAGTTTGTAGCATATATTGACTCTCTCCTCACCCCTGTTGCCTTTTCCTCATATTCTCTAGGCCACAGATTTTTCTATCCTTTTGCAGTAGTACCACTTTGCCATCTGCTTTCTGTCTTCTAGAAACGTGTCAGAAGCTCATGGATAACCCCATTCTGCTTGCTTTGTTGCTGCAAATCACTTTAATGTAAAGTTAAGTGGGGAATTATATAAATACAAATGTTCCATCTACCATTTTGAACAAAGCTTCCCCTCTCCCAATCTTCTTTCTATTTGGAATTACTGTTCCTCCATCTCATCTCAACATTGGTAAAAATTCTGTTTTGCACTGGGAAGATTTACTGACTAAGGAAAACAGAATGCCAATAAAATTGCTTTCAGTAGGCCTTGCTTATTAGATGTTGGCTGTTCTAAGAGTTTACTACATAAAAAAAAACTAGACAATTATAAAAATGAGATACATTATATGTGGTGTAGAGAAGACTATCTTCTCTCTTAACTCTTGGCCCCAGCTCCTCACCTACTGAATTAAAAAAAAGAAATAGGGCTTCCCTGGTGACGCAGTGGTTGAGAGTCCGCCTGCCAATGCAGGGGACACAGGTTCGTGCCCCGGTCCGGGAGGATCCCACATGCCGCGGAGCGGCTGGGCCCGTGAGCCATGGCCGCTGAGCCTGCGTGTCTGGAGGCTGTGCTCCGCAACGGGAGAGGCCACGACAGTGAGAGGCACGCGTACCGCAAAAACAAACAAACAAACAAAAACTCTGAGCTCTCTGCTAAATTTGATATATTTCAATTTTATACATAAACCCTCTGTTAGAAATATTTTTCATAATTTTAAATAACATCTCAATACTATAACCAAACAATATGTTTCAACACTTTCAAGGCATTCGCAGAAATGGTTTTGATACGAGAAATGAAATCATATCTTGGAATTTGTCCACATAAGTCTTCCTATCTAAGTCCACGTGTGAACTTAAATGGGGCTTCATTATACACTATGCCTTCTAATTTAATAAATCAGTATATAATAAAAAAATAAGAATATATGTACTAAACACATTCATGTAAGATTTTTCATGCACTCTCTGGTCTTGAAGACTATGTAGGTCTCTACATGCCCTTATAAGTATATTTTTCTTTATCACTAGACAGAATAAGTATCTTCTCATGCGGAGTGGGGCCATGACTTCAATGACATTTTAATGGATTTTAAGTGGCTCTTGACCCTGACCTTATCTTATTTGTATGTGACTTTCTGTAAAGCATTAGACCTATGTCCTTTATTCAGTTAAATTATGAGAAGCAAAGCTGGTACATGCAATTCACTTTTTTTGTTCTGTGACAAAACAATATTTGTAAGTGGCTTTTATTCATATGGTGAATTAGTGATAAAATTAGATAGTTATTTTCAATTATGGCATAAAAGACTATTGGGGAGTGAATTTTGGATCAGTGCATTTGAGCTGAATATTCCATTTGATGTCATTTCCAATGTCAGGAATGGCCTCTGTCTAATGTATGGCCATTTCAGTGAGGGCTATGCCACCTTGTCTTTCTCAACTTGCGGTATTTAAAGAGTTTCTTTATGTGACTGCCTGGTATCTTTGAACTATTTATTGTAAAAACCTGGCCATCTTTATATTTTTATGTAAAGTTAAAACTAAGTGTTTATAATTATTGTATTTTGGTTGTGATAATTATATAACTTTATACAAAATTATCAATAGACACTTTCCTTAATCCAGAAGATTTCTTTAATTTTTCCTGTGGGGAGAAATCATGTATTATCATCTTAAAACCAGTTTTATACTTGATTGAACTAAAATCTGGTCAAAGCACCTTTTATTCCCAAATTATCTGTAATATTTAGAATCCTAGAATTGGAAAGAATCTTTGAGATCATGTTGTCTAATCAATTCTTTATACTTATGGAAACTGAAGCTTGAGGTGACTGGTGAATTGTTAGTATACTAAAACTAATATTCAGCAAAGCCTCAGATCAGATAGAACCATTATGTGTTGGTTACCAGTCCACAGCTCTTTCCATTGCCACTTTGTGTCCACCACACTCCCATACCGCAGTAAATCAGATATTCATTCCTCATTGGCCCAAAGAACTGACATAAATGAGTACGTATGTTAAAAGCTATTTGTCATTTATCATTGTACAGGAATTCACAGAGTCCTGGTATCATAGAATAAGAAAGATCTTAGAGGTCATCCAACACTATATTACATTACATTATACTAGTTTATATTACATTGTATTCTATTTTATTATAGTGTGTGTTATATGTAATATTACATAGGCTTAATGTATTATATTTGTATTAATTTTATATCCTATGTATACATGTAAATCTTGATTTTTTATTCAATTAAAACTACTTATTCAGTACTTACTATGTAAAAGATATAATGCTTAGCACTTTACATATATTATCTAATTTAATTTTCACAATCACCTTGAGAAGTTTCCTAATCGCCAATTACAGACAGGCAAGCAATGTTGAAGAGACAGTTTTTGAGAGAGTGAACATCTCACTTCATATCTCACAGAGCAGGAAATCAAAGTCAAGTCTATCTTTCCTCATGGTCTGTATTGTTAACCATACTTTTCTTTGGCACTTCACACTATGTTCTGCAAAACTGCCAATCTTATTCTCACTTTAGGGTATTCAATGTAATGGGTCCCCCTGCCTGGGAATGCTTACTCCTCCATCTTTGCATCGTTCCCAACTTCTAGTCATTGAGATCTCAGTTGCAATGTCAGCTCTTCAGAAAATTGTTTCTTGTTCATTTGTTTATGTTTATTTATCGTATTTTAGTTATTCACTTTTAGGGTTAGGGTTAAGGTTGTGGTTAGGGTTATTTACTTTATATTCTTATTGATTATGATTAAATTTTCCATAACTTCTTTTTATCTATATTTCTTTCTTCCTTTCTCCCTTCCTTTCTTCCTTTCGTTCTTTCTCTCTCTCTCTCTTTCTTTCTTTCTTCTTTCTATTGTCTTTTTTAGACATTCACTAAAATGTAAATTCATGAAAGCAATACATTTGTCTCCTTTACAACTCTAGCTTAGTCCAATGCCTGGCATGGAGTAGCTCTCAAAGATTATGACTTGAATGAATAAATGAACTTACATGATTTATAGACTCTTAGAGATTTTGTTATTATAATCTCATTGTAAGAGTTAATGATATTTTAACAAAATAATTTATTTTCAGATACAGTATATAACCTAGGAGATGCATTATAATTTACTTATTCTCTACTTTTAATTTTTAAAATTTTTAGTTTGCTATATATATATATATATATATATTTTTTTTTTTTTTTTTTTGCTCTAGATTAAAGTTTTTCATCCTTGGCACTATTGAAATTTTGGCCTAAATATTTCTTTGTTGGGTATAAAGGTGGGATGCTGCCTCTTGCACTGTAGAATGTATAGCTGCATCCTTGGTCTTTACTCATTAGTAACTAGTAGCTTCTTGATCCGCCAGTTGTGAATACAACAATGTATCCAGATATGGCCAAATTACCCCCAGTTGGAAACCATATCTCTAAATTATGCTGCAATAAATACCTTTAGTTATAAAGCTTCTTTCCATATGTAAAAGTATTTCTAAGGGTCAACATCTCAGATATGTTTTGTAGATGGAAAAGTAGAGGCTTAGAGAGTAAAACATCTTGCCAAAGGTTACAGTTATGAAGTGGCAAAGTTGGAACTTTATCCCCAGTCAGCATGAGTTCAGGACTTTGTGTTTAACCAACAGGTTTCGGGACTCCTAAATGAAGTCCCCATGAAGTCTGATCCCAGACTACAGTATCTTGCATTTCAATACTTTCCTTCACCATACTTCTACTCCTTTTCCCCAGATTATCTTGCTCTTCCATCCTGGTTTCTGGTAATCTATTTTCCTATTTTGTACTTGGAGATTCCTATTCTCCCTGTCTCTTCCCTTCCACTCACCTCTCCCTTTGTTTTGGTCAGGTTCCAAAGAAGCAGACCCTGAGTCAAGGACGTATGCATAAGTGACTTATGAAGGAAATGACCACAGGGTTACTGGTTAATGACCACAAGGGATAAGGAGTTGGAGGAATCAGGAGAGAGAAGGGAAGGAAGCCAAGTAACAGTGCAGATGCAATCTCAGGCATAAGTCCTGCAGAAGGTAACTTACACCTGGTTCTGCAGGGAGCTCTAGAGTTATATATTATGCCTTAGAGGTGCCCCATCTGGAGGCAAGAGAGCTGGTTTTCATAATATCTGTCAGTGTTTTGTCATTGTTAAGGGGTAGAAGATAGGTTGTTGAATACATACCAAAGCATTAATACCCCACCACTTCCACATAGAAAAAGTGAAAAGGATCCAATGGATCTGTGAAGAGCCCCACACTGTCCACTATATACTTCTCAGGTATTGAGTCAGCTCTATCCTAAAATTCACCATCTGCTTACTGTTTTCTGTTGCTGTGACCATTCTACTAGGTCCTGGCTAATAAACCAGGAACACTTAACGCTAGCTGTGAACAATGGTCCTGGGACCACGAGTTCTAGGATAGCCTCCTCTGGGAATCTTTGATCTTTATCACAAAAGAAAAAAAAAATTAAGTTTGTTCATGTGTGTGGAAATTCACTGACCCTTTGATAAGAGATCCCTGGACCAAATGTGGCCTCTTAGGGACTCCCATTTGAAGGCTTTGTCCTAGGTAGAACTGGAATTTTTGGCCTGAGGAAAATGGCAATTACCTCACTTAGGGACAGCTGGTACCTTCATGGGGAGTTAAACTTAACTTTACAGATAGAACCTAGTCATCTTGTGATTCATAAATATGAACTCATTGTTATAAGGAGTATACCAGGGGCAGGCAGGAAGGCCATAGCAAAGAAAATTACAGTCTTATTTCAGTGCCATAAAGAAATTGTCACATGAGCCTTGACACAAATTCTTACAAACTGAGGATCATGCAACTATTGCCCAATAGAGTTAAACAGAATGATTGTACTTGGTCTTAACTGCCCAGTTTCTGTCATAAAAATTAGGCACTGAATAACACCATGATACATAATGGAGTGAGAAAATGTTGAATTTCTTCATATCAGAGACTGTGAACACAATCCTAAAATAAATATCAAGCTATCAAAACCCCAATGCAAAATACATATCAATTTGCAAGAAAAATTTATACAATTGATATCCTATAAGTGTCATTTATGACATACTTCTTTCATCCTCTCTGCTCTGTTGTTTGGTCACCTTCCTTGTCTCTCTTCTCTTTCCTCTCCTTTACTTCCCTCACCAATTTAGTATTTATTTCCTAAGAAACAAGTTTACATAAACCTTAGTTAACTCTTTGCCAACAGAGATTTCTCACTTTTCAACTGCAAAGATCAAGGTATTTTTCTAATGAATCCATTCCAAAGAGGAATTCTAATGTCCACTGATTAAATAATAATTGTTTTTAATGTGTTTTCAAATATACTAATGATATTTGAGAAAGTTATTGTAAGCAGAAGACTTCTTAATATTGTAGTGCTGACAAAAAAGTAAGTTTGTAAAATCAGATTGTTATTTAAGAGCCCTGATTCTGAATAAAAGGCTCAATTTTCTCTTCTATATCCAGGAAACACTGGCTGATCCATGGCTCTTGCCAGCACTCTCATAGCTGCTTCAGACAGCCTGTTGCAGAAACTCTGGCTGAGTCATGTCTCTGCTCAGCTACTCAGTAATGAGCCATCTCTAGGGACATTCCTGAGACGTGCCAGAGATGTATTTCTAGTCTCCACCTATTTCTCTGTTATGCCCCAGGCCACGTCCACATTGGTGGAATTTCCAGTGCAATGCCCGCTCCGGAGGATAAAGGGAAAGTTTGCAGAATTGCTACTGAATATTACTCAATAAATCAAGAAGTAATGAATGGAATGGAATGCAAAATTCTTGGCCGTTAGCCCTAGATGGAACCACTTCCTTCTTATAAGCAAATAGTGGTTAACAGGTTGACTTGGAGGGCTGTGGGAGTAGGATAGTTTCTAAGTAGTTAATTTTTCTCTGAAAATATGGAAAATACCTTTTTCAAAGGGAGGAACTAAGCTATTTCTTTTTTTTTCCCCCCTCAGAGTAATAAGTATTTATCCAGGTAATATAATCAGTGAACAAATGTTTGCTGATTTTAATTCTTAAACAAAATGATTCAAAAGAGTTACTAAATGAACACTTGCTGATTTAATAAATAACATTATTATTCACATATGAAATGTGTTAGGTTCTGCAAATACTACATTCTCTCCTTTCAGCCAGTATTCTACTTTTGTCCCAGGAGAGCCTCCAAAAGAAAATTGCTACTGCCAATCTAGAAAGATAGCCATCTGAGAATAAAAAGTATAAAACATAATAAAAAAGATGTTGGAGACAGTGAATTGTAGAGAAAATGCAGAAATGGCTCTTCTTTTCATCCCTATTTTGCTAATAGTCATATCTGCACCAAAACCAAAGTATAGGAATGGACAAATTTTCTTTCAGACTCAAGAAAACGGCTTCATATCACTGTTTCCTGATTTTCTTTTTCAAGATGACCTACTGCTGTTAACTTTTAAAATATTTCTTCAATTTAAGCACTCCCTTTGGTCCCCCGACCCCATCTCCCCTCAAATGTTCCAGTGTTATTAGAACTGCTCCCTCCTGAACCTCCCCCTCTAGCCAGTGTGTTCATGTTCATGTACTCATGCACCACACCCGTTTCCCACATATGGCAGATATCACTGTTGGATCAACAATATTTCCTGCAGAGATTTCATTCTGAGACCTCTATCTGGGTAACTGTGATTTACAGATAAAATCTACTTGATGCAGTAACTGTAGTCATTCATCCTTTTAAGTCCATGCTTCAAAATACCACCAAGTTTTTTTTTTTTTAAATAAATGTGAGTATGCCACTTCCCTGTTTAAATCCTACATGGCACACAATTTCCCAGAATATAAAATATAAACTCTTTGGCATGGTAAAAGGGCTTTGCAAGGTGACCTTAACCAGCCTTTTCCTCTGCCTGTCACATATGGGTTCCAAGCTCACAGTGCTCTAAATCACTCCTTGTTATCAACATGTGGTCCCTGTCAAGTCTCTATGCCTTCGCATTTGCTCTTCCCTTTAGCTGGCATAACTTCCTCTCTCGTATTACCACTTCATCTCAGTTTTAGGATTTGGTTTAAATGCTATCGTATATGTGAGGTCGTCCCTCAATCTCCCAGACAGAGATAATTATTCACTCACTCTGCTCTTCAGAAGCTAACAAAAGCAGTGAGTGTCTAAAACTGTGTTAGTTGCTGTACTAAGGATAAGACATAGCTGCTGTCCTTTGAAAGATCATGGGCTACTGGAGCTATGAAGGTATTTCAATTTTGCTCTATGTTTTTATTATTTTTGGATAGTCCTCCCTGAACTCTGAGCTCTTTGAAGAACTGTTTGTCAACACTGATTGTGAAGTTTAGGCAGAAGTCGCTGGAAGCCATAAGCACGTTGGTGTCGAGAGAGAGGCAGAATGTAGGTGTAAGAAAGAGCATTACAGGACCTTCACATAACTAGTTGAGTACTGGTCAGTGCACTAATTAAAGATAAACGTTTCCTGTTACACCAGCTTTCCAAATAGGCATCAGTTTTTAAAATTATTGAAATGTAGTAACAACTGCAGATCTGCCTGGTAATGAGCTGGCTATTTATTATCTTTAGAACAGAGTTAGACTAGGACTGAGAAGCAATAGGTGATTAGGAAAGTGGATTATGGATGTAATTTTAGAAGAAAGCCAAGCCATTAGAGTTACTCCCTTAATAAAGCAAATTTCCTTAGAAGGGGTAACACATTAAGCAGCATCTTAGTATGCGTTTATTTATTATCTTTTCAAAAAATGTATATTGATGATCTTCCTCTGTGTAAAAGATTGTGCTAGATAGAGTTGATACAATAGATATAATCTTTTATTCTGAGGGCAAAAAAAGACAATAAATAACTAATGTGCAATAACATAAATTACAAATAATCAATTAACTATTTCACTGTAATTTTTTGTTTTTTAATTTAATTTTTATTTTATATTGGAGTATAGTTGATTTACAATGTTGTGTTAGTTTCAGGTGTACAGCACAGTGATTCAGTTATACATATACATATACCCATACACACTACTACATATAAAATAGATAATCAACAACGATCTACTTTATAGCACAGGGAACTCTACTCAATATTCTGTAATAAACTATATGAGAAAAGAATCATCATAATTTTGAGACACGGGTGAAGAAAGCATAGAACGGAATAATAAAATTTAACCTTGTGGTCAAGTAACTTTTCTATGAGGAACTGATATCTAAACCATGATATGAGGAATGGCAGGACTTAGGTGAAGAAGGGATGACAGTGTGTTCCAGGCTTAGTAAATAGCCTGTGCAATTGCCCCATGGTTTAATGGTATAGAATGCATTCAAGGATATGAACAAGGCAGATACAGTTTGGAAGCAGAAACCTAGGGTCAACATGTATTAAGCTGAGTGTAGAGATGTAGAGAGTAATCAGATTTTGGTAGGTCATATTCAGAATTTTGAATTTTATTATAAAAGCAATGGGTAGGCATTTTCTCTTCTCTTTAAGAGGAAGGGATTTGTATAGAACATTGATCTTAACAGATATTCTGGCTAAGAAATCATAGCTTGGAGATAGATAATGCTGATGTGAGGAAGTCTAGTAAAAACGCTTGAAATGTATTTGATACAGAATTGACAGGACTTGATGTTACATTGGACATAAAGTTTAAAGGAGATGGAAGTATCAAAGATGATTATCTGCTTTCTGGCTTAAGCAATTAGGCGGAAGTCCAAGTTACTTTTTGCCAGTGGAACATAGGAGGGGGTCTGCTGGCCATGAGGGGATCTTGTATTTACTTCTGGATATACTAGATGTGAGGTAGCTATAGTACCTCTGGGTGGAGCTGCCAGTAGGCAAATGGTTATATTAGTGTGGAGTCAGATGACAGTTATAGGATTCAGATTTCTATTTTAGACTCTTCCACATATATCGGATAAATGAAGCCATTAGAGAAGATAATAAAGCCCAGGTAAAAATTATGGAGTGGTAAAGAAAGAAGGCCTAAGAAAGAGCCCTGAGGAACTTCAGCTTTTAAAAGTTTAATAAAGAAGGAAGTATTAGCTATTAGACTGAAAGTATATGTGAAGTGCTTTACCAATTATTAGCAAGCTAGCAATTTAAGAAGACAGAGCACTTTTACAAAGAAAATGCAAAAGACTTAATGGTTTTTTATTATGATTTTTTTTCTGAAAGAAGAGAAATTATTTTTTAGCAAATTAGTCATGTGCCTACTAGCATTATGTTATTAGAAAAGTCATATGACTATGACTATTAAAAAGTTAGCCTTGGAAAGAAATGAAGTATTTCATCCCACAGATAAAATCTGTAGGCTAAAAGTAAAACTTCTATGCTATATGTCACCATTTTGACATTCTCCATTGTCTAGAAAATTTAACTAATTTTGTTTTTACCAAATATTGACTTCATAAATCATCTCATTTGCCTAAACATAAGAGTTGGCTTTTTATTTTACCTCCCTATGATGAGATGACATCTTTTTCTGAGAACATAGTAATGTGGTGGTCTTAGAAGTCCCTGCTAGAACAGTAAACTGATGTTGATATATATGTTTAAGACTAATTTCATTTTGTACAAAAATAACATATGATGAAGCATACGCCAGAATACTGTTTTTATCTTTTGAGGATTAAATTTCCCTTTGTAAAAAACAAGTCAAATGGCCTGGAGGCAATGTCACTATTGCCTATTAGTGCCACAGAGAAAGAGATTTGGACTAGAAAGTAAACTTTGCATTTACAAATCTCTCTAAAGCAAAACCAAATATCCTGGATTTTTGGAAAGCACTTGAAATAATTTTTGAAACAGGAGACAATTCAAGAAGAGGGCAGACAAGTACAAATGAATCTTTCCAAGAGTTAAGAGGGTTTCTGAAACATTCAAGCAATGAGAAAGAATAACATTTGCTCTCAGAATCATGGCAACATTATTGTTAAACCTTTCATGTAGTAGTAAGTGGTTTGAATATTTGAGAACTAGACAGTTCCAGAAATCCACTTCTCTTTTAGAAGAATTAACATTTGAGATATACTTAGAAGAAAGAGGATTTCTATAGGCAGAGAATGACAGGAAGGCTGTACTGTCTGAGAGAAGATATGAAGGGTATGTGAAAGTGAAAATGTGTTGGAGGAACCATCTAGTTTATGTTGTGTGCAGAGCATTGGGTGCCTAAAAGGAAGTAGTAAGAGGTTAGGGTGAAATGGAAGGACACTAGACAGCCACTGTTTGGTCTGCCTTGTATCTTTCCCTCATTCTGAGAAAAGCCACCTCCTCTCTCAATCATCTGATTCTTATCTAACTCAAAAATACGTGATTCTATTTGGGGCTCCCAATTATGATATATTTATTGCCTGGCTCCCAATTCCATTGTTATCACTAGAATGGATAGGTGGCCCTTGCCAGGTTGATTGGAATTTTATTTTTAAGATGAAACGAAGGGCAGTTATGTCTTCATCTTTTCCGCAGTTTGGTCATTGTGGTTAGGCAGAATAATGACCCTACAAAGATGTCCATTGTCTAATTCACGGACCCTGGAAATATCTTCAGTTACATGGCAAAGGGGAATTAAGGTTGCAGATGGAGTTATGGTTGCTAATATGATGAATTTAAAATAGGGAGATTATCCTGGAGTATCCAATTGAGCTCAGTGTAATCACCAAGTCCTTAAATGTGGAAAAGGAAGGCAGAAGAGGAGGTCAGAGTAATAAATACCAATTTATCTGGGAACCTTGAGAAACTACATGGCTTTCAAGTAATTTAGAATTTCAATTTCCCATTCTCCCTTACATCTTGTGCTTCCTTGGGCAGATTTTCTTCCTTTGGTGTTCTTGTTAATACAGGGTTAAGGTACCGTATTTCCTTGGTCCTCTGACATAAGCTTTATATCTTAAAATATTTATTAATTTGGGATGCATAGTACAGTGGACCCCTGAACAACATGGTTTTGAATTGCACCGGTCCACTTCTACACGGATTGTTTTTTTTCCACTAAATGCATACTACAGTACTACAGGTTCTAATGTTGGTTAAATCTGTGGATGTGGAACTGCAGATAGGAAGGGCCGATTGTAAAGTTAATACTCAAATTTTCCACTTCAGGAGGGCGGGGGGCCCCTACCCCCCACGTTGTTCAAGGGTCAAATGTGTAATCAATATCACATTTAAAATAATACATGTCATGCTCTTATTTTTCTTTGAATGCTGTTATCAAATCAATAGTGTCTACAATTGATAATATCTTAGAATTGAGGAAACGTGCTAATTAATGTCTGTTTTTCATGAGGATTAAATGAGTTTGTAATGTAAAGCACTCAGAATAGTACTTAGTACATAAGTTTCACTTAACAAATGTCAGTCATTATTGTCAATAAACATCATCATGATTATGCTAGGTAGAATAGTGAAATCGTTAGGAGCACAGTTTTTGAAACCTGAGCTCAAATCTCACTTTGCCATTTGTTGTCTGTGGGGGCTGACAAGTTATATAGTTTCTCTAAGCTTTGGTTTCTTCTTATTAAAAATGGAAATATAAGATTTACATTAAGACAGCAACGAGATTAAATATGAACATCTACTTTATGAGCCTATCATAGTGCCTGGAGCAAAGCAAAATCTTAGCTGAGGAAACAGCAGTCTGTTCCCAATTAGCCGTCAATCATTAGAGCATCCAGCATTCTGAACATTGGGCTGTATTCACAGGACTAGCATTTGTCAGCAGGTTTTTTCAGGAAATGGAGAGATAAGAAAGAGCAGAATGTATCTGATGTTTCTGGTCTTGGCTTGCATCCTTATTCCTATGTCCAGTACCATTGCTTTTGGATTTAAACTTGATGTCATCTCTGGGCCTAAAATGACAGATGATCACAGCCTTGCTGCTGTTGTTGTTTACGGAAAGGGATAGAAAACTGTTATGGGATATCCTAATAGTGACCTTGAATACAAGTTTTGGCAGATTCATGCAGTGACCCTTTGGCTTCTCTTGTGTAGCGGTCTCTTAGTTTAGTGTGTGATTCCAAATGTTTCCATTGTTGGCATATAATTGGCAGGAGAATGGGTGGGTGGTAAACGTGGCATGCTGAGTAGACTGGTACTGGTCTTGTAGAACTGATTGTTAAATTTTCAGTTTTGTAAATCCAGTTATCCAAAACAGTTATTATTAAAAATTAAATTACATAAACTTTCAATTAAATAATATTGAAAGCAAGGTCATAAGCATCCAACCCCATCATTTCTTGATTATTTTACTACCTAATAATACTATTTATGCTTTTGTGGCTATTTAAATCTATTGTCTTTGTATGGTGAAATGCCATTTAACGGTGTGCTACTGCACATCACTCTTCAACACTGCTCATTGACAGCACTTTGGTAGTCTTAAATCAGCCATAATATAAGTATACACTACAGAAGAGGGTCTTCTTTCCCAAGCTGTTTCTTAAACATTTACCAGGATACCACTTGAGTGAGCATAGAGTTGGGCACATTAGAGTGAAATGTTGTTAAGCAATCATCATGCACAAGGGTTCTTTCTAGATTTCCTTGAATGCATTTGACATCAAAGTAATGGTAATTTAAAAATTCTGTGCTTGTGTTTCTTTCTTTCTCTATTTTTTTTAAAGACAAACTTGTGAGTTCAGGGTAGAGACAGGTTATGCCCCATAGGACATGAATGTTAAATATAATTAGGAATTTCGATAGCCAGTGGTAAACTGGCTTGAAATTGTCTATGATGTGAGACTATTTGCACTAGAAGTGAGAGTGGTTTTGTTGTTGATTTTAAGAGGTGGTTTACCAATACCATAACTAAAATCCTTATTTTTGCCTAGAGTTCCAACAAAATGTTACCCGGTTTATCAATATGTTTAGCAATTAGGGCCATTCTTACTCAATCTTTGCACAATTTTAGTAACAGTCTATGAATGACATGAGGATAAACTCTATAAAACATTCAGAAAATACATTAAAACTGAACCTAGGGGCTTCCCTGGTGGCGCAGTGGTTGAGAGTCCACCTGCCGATGCAGGGGACACGGGTTCGTGCCCCGGTCTGGGAAGATCCCACATGCCACGGAGCGGCTGGGTCCGTGAGCCATGGCCGCTGAGCCTGCGTGTCCGGAGCCTGTGCTCCGCAACGGGAGAGGCCACGGCAGTGAGAGGCACGCGTACCGCAAAACAAAAACAAAAATAAACACACAAAAAAACTGAACCTAAAAAAACATACTACTATATATAAAATAGCTAACCAACAATGACCTACTGTATAGCACAGGGAACTACACTCAATATTTTATAATAACCTATAAGGGAAAAGAATCTGAAAAAATATGTATAATTGAATCAGTTTGCTATACACCTGGAACTAACACAACATTGTAAATCAATTATACTTTAATAAAAAATTAATTAATTAAAAAAACTGAACCTGATAAAAAACAGTAAAATCATTTAGTGACATAATACATGTATACAGTACAATTTTATATATGTTTTCTGTTTTTAAAATGTTATTCTCTGAATTCCTCTAGCATTTATTCCATTTGAATTCTGTCCCCTATTATGTACCTGAAAACATACTGGAATTCCTTTTGTCTTGTTAATGGTTTCAGTCAATAGATAACTTTCTTTAGTAGGAGTAAAAAGATACAGTAAAAAGCTTTTTGCTCAGTTTTTTCTAGATACTATTGCTAAATCTACATTTTATGGAGTTTGAAATAGAATTATTTACAGTCCAATACATATGATAAGGTGAAATAAGAAAATAATTATAAAAGCAAGTGATCATAAATTGGTTGCAAGACATTTTTCCTTGGTTGTGTTTGGCTTGGGTGATTAATGATTTATTAATTTGGGGGAATCTAAATATTCACTCATGGTTAGCCTAGAGGTGAAAACTAACTTATCCTCCTTTAATTACTACTTTACTTATAACACTGAAAATGCTAAAATAAGTCATCATAGAAATATTAAGTCCAATTAATTTTAACTTATCTGATAATAAACTATTTAATAAAAAAATGTCATTTACCAAAAAGCGTATTTGCAGGAATTTTTTTAGAGGCCTTTGTGGAGAATCTCTCTTAGAACAGCTTTAAGAGAAGAGAGAATCAGTTTGATAATACAGAAGCTCATCAGAACTCTAGTATTGTATCTTTTAAAATCTCTAGTATAACCGGTGCTGTCTTTCCTATTTTGAGTATGGTGCATCATTGCCAAGAATTGCCAGAGCATGCCTGAGTCTTTTGAAACTTTATCCTCAAATTCCAGAGGGTTTATTGCATCACAGAACCCTCTTTGATTTTGCCTACTTAAGGCTCCAAATATAGTTATATTCATTCTTGTTCAATTGTTGCTTTTCATATATTTCCAAGAAATGCTGTATCTCACCTAAAACACTTCAACTCATCAATAACTATTATGCATATTTAAATTAAAGTGAGTTGATTGTGTGTGTGTGTTTACGAATTGCCATGCCCAACATTGGCAACAACCAGGAAGTAGCTCAAATTTCACTTCCTCCATGAAGCCTCTCTTCACCTCTTAAACATAAATAATTCTTCCCTCGTAAACATGTAAAATATTTTGTTACCAACACTCATGTGGCACTTATCACATACAGTTAAATAGAATATACTTTTAAGAATAGTTTTACTTTCATCCCTTCTTAGTATAGTGATATCAATCACAGGGTCAGAAATTAGACCAACTGGTTTCAATTCTCAGCTCTGCTTCTTAACTTGATGTATGACCTTCAGCAGGTTTCTAGGGCAAATTGTCTGACCTCTCTGTACCACAGTTCCATCATATGTAAAATAATACTAAGTAATATTTATAATTTACTTAAAACTTTATTTTAGAGTGTTCTGAAAATTAATGAAATATATTAAAACTCTTAGACTAGTTCTTGGGACATAAAACATGCTCAATTATTTATGAGTAGATAACAACAATAGTAGCTATTTAAAATTGGTCACCTTTGTGTTGTACATTCTTGTTAATGTTTATATATGTTACATTTCGTTTAGTCATCCCAATAAACTTAGGAGAAAGCTGAAGCTTGTAGAGATTAAATTACTTGCCCAAAGGCACATCCTTAGTTAGTCAGGGAGTTGCAATTCTGACTCAGTTGGTCTCATGGTAAAACATCTGCTCTTTAACAGCATACAGTTCCCCTCTCCAACCAGCACCAAAGGACATGGGTCTCTTCTGTGTACATCTATAGATTCACATATGGCATGGGAGAAGGCTTATATAGACAACTCAAATATCACTACTAACACACATACCAGTGGTGCTCAAACTTTGCTGAACTTTAGAATCACTTGGGATTGGAAGTTTTTTTCTTTTTCCTTTTTTTTTTTTTTAAATCCCAATGCCCAGGGTACTCCTAAACCACTTAAATATGAGTCTCTGAGGGTGCGGTAAAGGCAACAATACATTTAAAGCACCCTAGATGATTCCAATATGTAACCAAGATAAAGAACCAGTGGTTTAGAACAGTGATTATAATTGGAATCAATTCGAATTTAGAGAAATGAATCCTCAAGTCTTCTAGAAGGGTCAGGAAGGGCTTCACAGAAGAGGTCATTCTTGACTTGATATTTGAAGGAGGAAAAGTTTTGCCAAGGAATCATGGGGAAAAGAAGGAGTAGGGAAGGGGAATAAATATGAATGAACAGAATATGCAAATACACAGCAGAGGAGAAAATGTTCATGGTAAACTGGGGCAATTGCCAGAATTCTGCACTCCTGGCTGTATTGTACTATCCCTCGAATGATCTTGTTTGTATGATAATGTTTGCAATTCTTTATCCATCATCTTCATCTTTTATTCTAAAAACATGACTTTGTTTCTTCCCTACCCGCTCTCTGACAACGTGTATTTTGACTATTGGATAGTATTTTGACTATCCAAACCAAATCCACTTGATCACTTTCTTACATTTTGCTTATCTTTTATCTGTAACCAGTTTGGATACTTACTTACTTTAAAATATTGGATAATAGATTTGTTCTATTAGATTGTGCACACTTCAGTGTAGGGTCATTTATTTTCTTCAGTTATATATCTGTATACAGTATGTACACAGTAAATCATTTACACTTGAAACAGTGTTTGTTTACTGTGTAATTTGTTGCAAATAACCTGATTTTTTTAAGTTTTGAAAAATTTAATTATTGTTGCCTATATATCTTTTCTATATTTCATATTTCTATAAGTATTAAGTATCATTTTATTGAAAAGTACAAAAGAAATTTTAATGCCTTAAATGATATGTGCGAGTAAAAAAAAAAATATATATATATATATATATGAAACATGTCTATGAGGTAAAGTGCTAAGTTAAAAAAATCTGGCATTTTGAAAATGCATTAAAATTTAAGTCTATGACAAGAAGATATTCTGTTATAATAATTCATGTATGTACCTCAAGCTGCCTTATTAATGAAAAATCAGAGATTAAAAAAAATGGTTACAGATGGGATAACAAGTTGGGTATAAGAGAAATGTTTGTGAAGCCTATTGTTTTGCCTCAAACTTATGTGCAAATGACTTCCAGGAATAATTGGTCAGAATGTGATTTGAGTCAGAACTTAAAACTCCAAAGAAGACAATAATAAAAAACAAACTAAAATGCTATGCAAGTCTAAGGGCGAAAAAGTTGTTTACTACAAATCCAAAGTAGAAAATATAAATATAAAGCATTAATGTATTTTCTTTTCAATGGGAATTAGTAGGAAAATGCAACATACGGCTTGTAATCACATTGTTGACAGTTTTTGGAAACTACTCACTGTTTTCCAATATGAAACCAAAAAACAGATATCACACTGTCTTTAAAATGTAGTAAGCCAACATGTGCCTGAACTACTAATGAAATCTTTCAGTGTTAACAGCCCCTGTGAGAGAAACATAATGTATAAGTGGAATTGATAGATTAAAAAGTTAATTGACCAATTTGAACCTGGATCTTCATAATCATGTGGTTGCCAGTCTCACATATTCAGAAGAAACAGCTGTTGACATGACATTTCAGATAACAGGAGAAATTTTATAGGCCCTTAGGAAATGCATGTGAAGCTCTGGAATCATCCTTTGGATGAAACCATCGGAGCATTTGTGAAGTAACTGCTCTGAAACAGTATTCCCTGGGACCATAGCTAATAGTTGCCAAATCCATCATCACCCAGATAGCCTGTTCTACAGAAAAAGACCAGTAAATCAATCTATCATGATTTTAGCTCCATAACATGGTTGCCTTTACAGGTCAAATACTAAAAAATCAGAATATGACAAACATAGTTTTTTTAAAAAAAGGTTCCCATCATTGGAAAACATAATTTGTTAGGACTTCCAAAATCAAGTCACTTTCATGAACAGTCCTCTAGAATTCTACAACTTTGAAATCACATTAAAAGATGAGTTGATTATTTTGAAAGGTGACATCATATACCTGCAAAAGCAAAGATCTGGGGATCAGGGGTGTGTGTGTGTGTTTATGTTTTCCCTCACAGTTTTTGTGAGGGAAACCATTATATTTTTCTGAGTCTCTTTTAGCTTTTCTGCAAACTGGCCAGTAGACTAGATCAGTGGTTTTCCACTTTTTATGGGTTGTTGTTTATATGCAGTGAAAGGTTCATTACATATAAAGTCAAATGTGAAACATGAGACATTAGAATATGTCAGTTTGGAGATGTAGGAGTATAAAGTCATTTTAGCTCCTTGAAAATCATGTAATGTTATTTCTGAAATTGCTCAAAAATAAGTTTGAGAAAAATAGGGTTCAACTAATGATGGTAAAAAAGGACACGTGGTATGTACTGAGGCATTTTGGTAGTCCTACAAACATGAAATTAGAATTTTATTACTTATGACATAGTTTTAACCTTTTAAAAAACTGTTATAAAAGATGACTTTTATTTACCAATTACTAACTGCCCAGTGCTCTTATAAACATTCTAGAGATAATGATTAATTTTGACCTCATATCAACCTGAATTACAGATGAGGAAAGCAAGGCACAGAGAGGTTAGGTTCCTTGCCTATGACCACACAAAGATTAGGTGTGGAACTGGAATTTGAAACCAGGCAGTTTGGCTCCATAATCTGTGTTTCTTACACTTCAGTGGATTATAAAATAAATCGATATCCACTGTAAACAATCAAGTTACTAAGTTATTCTGACCAGTTAACTCATTATATAGACCATGGAATAATGCAGCTTCTGCTCTCACTGTGCACCTTCCTCAACTTTCTGTAAATGTAGAATTTTATACCTTTTATTAAAAGCATCCAGTCTTGAGCATACCCATCTTCTAATGTAATACTCTGAAAGCAAGTAGATTACTCAAACAGTTGCACATATGTTAATAGTTTCCAGGTTATCTTTTTTTATCTTTCAACAAAAAACCCTCTTTTCAAGGTAACTCATAGGTGGAACTCAATTCACATGTAAAACTTTTACTTATTCAATGAATGTCAATGAGAAAAATTTAGTTGTCTTAGAGATATTAAAAACTGAAATCAAGGGCTAGAAAACACAGCTGCAAATAATATTCATTATTGCTCTATTTTGATTTGATTGTACCAGATATGGACCATCTTGACTGACATAGGTGAGTAGTTGCAAAGATGACATTTTTCCAGGGTTTACCTTTGCAATTTCAGGATAATCTTCTATTAAGGCTTGGTGGATTAATGGTAGGAAATGTTGAAGTTGAAGCACTGTTATCATAAATATAAAATCAGAAAAGAAGACCTCAAAATTGACTAGTGGTAATACTCTGTAATATAATGTTATTCACTTGTTATTTAGCCATTTGCACTTTTATCCAGACATGTGAAACTACTGGGTCTTGCTAACAGGGCTTGATTCAGATACATATCCCTGAGTAACAGACCCACTTGTACTGATGTGCATTACTGGATATGCTCAGGACTGAATTTTGTATTAAAAAAATCAAGAAACATAGTGCTGAACTGCACTTTCTTAATTGATAACGTTTACAAGAAGTTCAAGTATATGCACGAAGATGGCTGGAGACAGTGTAAGATCTGCATAAGATGGGTTAACCCTGAAGAATAAGTTAATGTGCTAGTCGTTCTACAGGGTTGCCACTTAACATAAAATACCTTTGCTGTGGATGTTGTCTCTCATTACAACTTTAAGAGTTAAAATACATTTTTGAAAATTTAAATTCTAATTAATTAGTTGTAGAGCTCCCCCAAATACCACAAGAGAACTTAAGTTTAAGTTTTGAAAACCATTCAACTAAACAACATTGTACAGCACTTACATGATGTACAATTATGTAATTCTAAAAAATTCAAAAATATTATTGGCTACTAAATTTGTTTCTGGATTGGTTTATTATTGGCAGATATTTTGACAGATGTACTTTGCTTATTTTCTGTAAGACTTTTCTTTGTAAAGGGAACATGTAGAAAAATAAGTACCATATTTAAGTTTTGTTCCTTTCAGCCTTGAGAAGGTATGAAAATTAGTAGACTGGCCAAGACTAATAGTGTCTTATTTTTGGATGTGTTTATAAAGAAAGTTTTTCAATAGGTCTTTGACCATGTATCATTTTGATCCCTTTCTTTCCCTTTAAACATGTATAAATTATCAACTTGACAATTACTCCTTCAAAATGTCTTATATATCTGCTCCCTATGTTCATTCCCATTGTAAGTCACATAGTCCTGGCTATCTGTCTGCATTATTGCAAAAATATGGTCTCTGTGCTTGCAAAATTTCTGCCTGTTTTCTCTAAATTAATCACTATGAAAATGATTTTATGTTGTCAACTCCTTCAAGAAAAATAATATAGAAATTTCACATTCCTCCTATGATAAATTCCAAATGGCTCAGCATGTAATTCATAACACACACACACACACACACACACACACACGCACACACACACAGAACTTTCCAATCTAATCTATTAACATTCTTAGTGTAAACTCCCTGCTACATATATTCCAGTCTCAATGTTTCACCTATCTTCTCCTCTTATTTAAAAATTCTTAAGTTTTGCTTAAGATTTAGAAAGATGTATTCTTCCCCATTTCAACAGAATTTTAGTATTCTTTTTTTTTCCAAGTCTGTGCTTTTATTTTTTTAACATCTTTATTGGAGTATAAAGTATTCTTAATAGTAATGAGGGATTCTCATTTCATTGTGTTAATATAATTTTATTTTCTATTTATTTACTCTGATTTTATTTCTTTTGAGGATGTGTTAATTTCACCTGAGTTGTAGCTCTTGCTTCATTGATTTTGCTTCCCTGTGAGATAATTTTTTTTGCAAACTTGCTGTTCTTTTATTTCACGATATAGGAAATACAGGTGCCATACACAGCAGTTAACAGGACACTAGCCAAATGATGTGATAGAGACTGAAGCTGGTCATGTTGGTTTAAACTTATCTGAAATGACTAGCCTTGTAAATATCAGACCCAAGTGCAATTTACTCACACATGCCATATGATTTCTTAGTGATGTTCAATTACTTACTTCCCTGTAATACATTTGTTCAACAAACATGTACTATGTACTGTTCTAGGTGCTAATGATATAATGGTGAACAAAGAAGAGACAGCTTCCTACCTCTCGCAGAGTTTATAGTCTGGCAGAAAGGCAATAATCCAGGATAGACTAGTAGAATATGTCCGGGGATAAAAAGGCATTGTAAGAGCTTACAATAGGGCATTGACCTAACGAGGGATCTCAGGGAACTTTCCCTGACGGAATGCTCTTGCACTGAGCTCAGAGTGTGAGCAGACATTAATTTGTTAAAGAAGGGAGGGAGAAGTATTCTAGCAGAGGGTACAGCATAGTTAAAGAACTTGCAGTAGAAGGAACAGGACTGGTTCTGGGCCTGGAAGAAGAGCAGAATGGTTTAAGAAGAGAAAGTAAAGGGGAAAGTGCTGGAATTTGAGGCTGGAGAAAGAGATGGAGGCCAGAGCCAGCCTGGTGCTAATATCTTGTAATGAGATTTCTTATCACCTTAAGAGCATAGGGAAGCCAGAGGGACTTTAAACCAGGGGAAGGATATATGCAGAAAAATACTCAACACTAAATGGTGACTAAGAATATAGGATTTGTAGATTTTAAGCATTCACAATAAGAGTAAACACTTGGGAATTGTTAAAAAGTGCATTAAATGCTATGTTATTTTGTTTATATTAAACACTTAAGTCACAATGCAAAAGCACATTGTGCTGACATTTGGAGACTGTATGTATACCTAATAAAATGGCAACCCAGAGTCCTTTTATAAATAATCCATTAATTAAAATCTAGGAATGGCTCAATGTTTTTAAATTAAAACACTTGAACTGAAGAAGTGACCAAAATGTTTATGTAATAGGAATTTGATGTATCCATGGATTCTTAAGCAATTTTACTCCTATATTTTTCTTCTGGCTTAGGTTAGAAATGACTTGAAATTGTTACCTCCTGACAGCTGCTGACATACTTGAAATTAATGAATTCTAGGCTTAGCTCCTAGAGCAGATGTCCATGTAGTAAAGCTAATGTCCTAATTGCCACCAATTGGTTTCTTCTTTGGCTAAGTCAGTAAAAAGGCCAGGATCAAGTTGTTTAATCACATCAGTAAGAAATGCAAAACAGCACTTAGGTCAGTTTCCCTCTTTCCTTGAGACTACAACAAACCTGCTTCCTACCCTTTATCCTTAAGTGTTTTGCCTAGTCCAATTTAAATGTATTAAATGATACGAATTCCTTGCTTCCCTCATAAAACCTCTATACATTCTGCTCTCTCCACCCGCAGCTGTTCTGCTCTTTGCTTCCTTAGTAAACATATTAAAGGATTCCTGCTTTTTCTCTGTATTTCCAGGATTCAGATAGTAAACGGAGATGTTCACTTAAATCATGAAGAAGAAATCAGCTGGAAAAATGAGTAGCCTCCTTACCTCAGTGGGTGGTCCTTGTGTATGGAAATAAAATTTACCAGAAGGGAGGAGTTATAGTAACTGTGAGCCATCCACAATACAATAACATAGACCTAATGTCTATTTGATATTACAATCAAATATTGGCCAAGAAAGAAAATCACTAAAAATTCTAAACAAATGAAATACTTTAAAGGTTGGAGAGGAAAATGAGAATCTGTGATCTGGAATATTCTATTTGTTTTAGTTTTGAGGCTGAGTAGAATGCACGTGACTGTAACAAATGTTTATTTTCAATAACCACACCTTAAAATGTGTTAGAGGGTAGGTAGTGCGGAAAGAAGTTATCAAATGTGCTACAGACTGAATATTTGTGTCTCCTCCCCACCCTAATTCATATGTTAAATTCTAACCCCCAGTGTGATGGTGGTATTTGGAGGTCAGGGCTTTGGGTGGTTATTAGGTCATGAGATCAGAGCATTCATGAATGGGATTAGTATACTTATAAAACAGACCCCAGAGAGCTCCCTTCTCCCTTCCCATTCCACCATGTGAACACACAGGGGGAAGATAGTTGTCTATGAATCAGGAAGTGCACTCTTACAGACATCAAATGTTCTGGTGCCTTGACGTTGGACTTCCCAGACTCTAGAACTGTTAGAAATAAATTTTTGTTGTTTGTAAACCACCCAGTTTATGATATTTTGTTATAGCAGCCCAAATGGACTAAGACAACATGTGTTTGAAATTATCAGAAAAAAAGCATTTCTATTAGTAAGAACGGGTTCTTTTTACATTATGAGAAAATACCTTTTAAAGGTGTTCTTTTCATGTTCTTATAATATGACATTATTGTTTCACAATGTAGGGAATTGAAATTCAGTAGTGTAGTAAATAAGAAGCAAATCTAGAATTAGATTCAGGGATCTTATCTTTCAAAGACTATTTATCTCCCCCTTATCTATGGTTACGTTTTTCCTTTTATGGTAGGTTTTTATCATATATGAAAGCCAAAATGAAATGCTTTTGAGCTATGACAAAGAAATTTTGAAGTAATGGGGATAGAAGTAAGGAGGGGGAAACCTTGTGTTGATGAGCAAAGCATTTAACAGTTTGCTGTTTCACACATGGAGAAACAATCTTGAGGTCATCTAACACCTGTTTTACCAGATTCTGATATATCTGGCTTACATAAACTCCTTTATTTTCCTTTTTGTGTAAAGGGTTTTACTGCTAATTAGCTATGGGGAAACAGAGTCTCAAAAGCAGAAATAATGTGGAAAATTTACAAAACTCATGAGTTTGATCCCTGATCTTTATCTTCTAACTTCTTTATAGAGTTTAATACTAATTCTAAACAGACATTGTGAATCTTCCATGAAAAGGAGAGAGGAGATATTTAAGAACCGATACTTTCCCTATAGAAATTGCTCACAGATCTTGAAGTTTCCCCAGTGTTCACTTGTTGGAAGAACATGAACAGAAAAAGTCGGATGACTTTATAACCATGCCATAATATAGAAAGCATATAGAATAATATATAAATATTAGTATATAGAATAATAATTATTCTATACACTATAGAATAATACTATGTCATATTATAAGAACATGAAAAGAACACATTTAATAGTAAAGTATATAGAATAATAATTATTTCCATAATATAGAACGTCTATATAATTCCTATTTTGATTTAGTTGTTATCAGTATGACTACTAAAATTTGTCCTCCACAGAGTGCCTGGCAAATGACCTGGGGAGGCCAAACTTTCAGTTAATTAATGGAAATCTAAGGGTAACTAGCAAATATATCAAAGATAGTGTAAAAGATTAGATCATTCTTTGTGATAAAAATCTTTAGTAAAATGTATTGCTTGACTTGCATTACTGGGAGCGTCATGACTTTCACTCAGTTATCCAACCCTCACACAGCTCATGAAGATTTCATATTATTTTTCCCCTGTGTTTTCTATATGCACACATAGACTTTGAAAAATTCCTCGGTCCAGGATAATTTTAGTTAAATTAAAAACAATAGTTATATCTACGTGAAAAATGAATGCAGATTTGGTTCTTTATTCACAAAGCGTTGCCATTAGTCTTGTGACAATTGGTTAAATAACTACTATAAGGCAAATCAATGTAAGTATTAGGGAAGGGGCTGTGTTTTCTAAGCATTTGCTGAACACTTAATTCCAAAACCAATGCTCATAAAGTATCTGACTCCTACTGGGTGTGCCAACAGGGAAAACTCATATCTTTTTATAATCACATATATTTTAATATTGTATAAGTCTGAATCCAATCAGGAGATTAAACCACATAGTAATCTGAGCAAGAAAAGTTTACTATAAAGACTTATTAACTATAAGAGGGGAATTGAAGAAACAAAGTATTGGTTAGTAAGAATTAAAGAGAACTCTAATGGATTTGGAAATGAAACATATTAGGAATAGCCAGTACCCTAAGGCTGAGATAAGTTGTCCAAAGAAGAGTCTCCCTTCCCCCACCCCAGGCCTGAGATCCAGACTTTGTTAGAGAGAAAATAATCTTGTCTCACTCGAAGACTAAGGAGTTGTTATGGTGGATCTTGCAGGAATCTGTCCTTTAGAAGTTGCCAGAAATAACTATCTTGGTATCTGGGGAAAGCTACTCATGGGAAGATGTCTCACCAAAGGCACTCTATTATGAAACCACCCATGGGGCATGCCAGAGGAAGCTGCTGGTCCCTGAATGCTGCTTATAACTGTTCTATAGAAGCCTAGTGCTGGAGAAGCTACTTGTTTCAAAATGTAGGTTTTATTACCCAGGTATGATGAGCCCAACAGATCAAGAGATTATTGCCATTGAAAAGAGAGTTTGTTATACTCACACATCCCAAGAGGAGGGAACATGCCATGGGGGAACACATGGAGAAGCACCACTGTCAGTTAAGAGGCAAAAAGAGTTAGGGAAAAGCATAGGCAAGAGACTTTAATTGGGATCTCCATGTGAAGGAAAAGGCAAGGCAGGGTAAGCAGGCTCATGACTGGCTAGTTTGAATAATTTGAGCAGGCTCTGGGACAAAGGAGCTATCCCTAGTTGTCAGGTACCTGATCCTGGGAAGGTCAGGGCAGGGGGATAGTGGCCCAGAGTGTGAGAGCCTGATAAAGAATACTGTTGGGGATATGGGCTCTGGATTGGTTAGTAGGTATATGAAAGAAGCTCTTGAAGGTGAATTGTTTGCTAGCTACAGAAATTAGCTAACCTTGGGAGAGGCAGCCTCTTAAGGGTCAGTAAGGCCCCAGTACGTCAAAGCATCAGTATAGAAAATAAAAGGCATGGTTAATACATAAACCCCACTGCAGAAGCTGGGCACTAGGAATGCTACATGCACTGTTAGAATTGGATGCTTCACTGTAGTAACCAGGCACCAGCGAAGCTGTCACTGTCTAAATCTTCCAGGAGAGCACACTAGAAAATTCCCACCTGCAATATTTTTCCAGCTCCCTCCACGAAACTTAACATCAAGCCAGAAGATAAAAGTAAAATCTTTAAAGGGCCCATATATGTTTTTGCAGAGCAGGTAATGAAATTTGGATTTGGAGCTAATAGGCAATATACATCTATGTTCAACTGTTGATTTTGAGATTATAATGTCTCTATTCAAGGTAATTCAACACACTGTTTTAGAACCTCATTCAGTGAATCAAAATGAAGTTAGAGTGGCCCTTTGGATCTATCCCAAGTTTGGTTGAGATAGTTGGTTCTTTATATCCTTACATTGATCTGTCTTGGATATAGTTGCCCAAGTAGGTTCAAAACTGAGGCAGTGTCCGGCATACAATAGGTGTTTGAGAAATTTGTTTTGAATTTATGCTGTTATTGTTATTATTAACACTATCATTTATTATATAATTCAATGAAATTCTTGCTGTGCCCTCAGGTGAAAATTTCTCCCACTTTGAGAACCAGGATTTCGGAACCTGTAATGCGCAAAATTGCAAGAACAGGTAGCACAGACTCCCAAGTGGGTCACTGGAAGTGATGGTAAGTGGAGCTATTTCTGCTACTATAATTTTGTTCCTGGACTATTATTTCTATTAGGAGTAGAGTGTCACATAAAGAACTTTAATTTAAATTGTATACTCTTCTACTGCATCCTAGAGGATAGTGCCCCATTATCATACATTATCATAATGTGTCATCTTCAAACTACCACTTCACCAACGACTTTAACAGGCTGCTCTGTTAGCATAGATTTTAGATGGTGTGGTATATGAAATGATATTTGCCCATGGTCCAACTCTGGAATTTTCTTTGCTCTAAAATGTGACCCTTGTTCTGATGTCATATTCCTGTGGGGTCTCATGCAAGTGACTCCTACAGGAAAGAAAGACAAAAATGTACCAGAATACCTGTCTATTCCTATCAGAGTGAATTTCTTAGAGGTCCAATGTAGTCAATTTGACACTGTCCAGGACAATCCTTAAGAGATTGTGCTATATAAGCAATTCAACATTAGTCTCTGTTTCTAGAAGATTGATTTCTGGGGCCCACGCATAAACTCTATCTCTACCTCCATGGCTGCTTTACTCAGGTGTCCATAGTGCCAGCACTAGAGTGGTTATTGACAAAGACTTGACTAATTACAACTAGACAAATAATTTTGTCTGCTAAGTTGTTTAGTGCCTCTTCTCTGGTAGATGCTCTCTGATGGATATGAATGTGTGATACACATATCTTCATACTTCATTGCCACTTTTATAGGTACACTCACATGTCTCTATTCCAGAACTGCTTTGTCCTTTTAGGACCCAGATCAGCCAGGCAAGCCAATGTCCCTGCCCATGATTTCAAGTATATTCTAATCCAGAGTCATTCCTTGTTTCACTCAAAGTGGAAGACCAGGTGAACTGCCCAAAGTTCTGTCCATTGGGAGGATCCTAAACTGCCTTAGGTGCTTTAAATCCATTTGAATATACTAGTTCATAAGCAATTGGAAACAAAGCTACTTAAACTTCAGACTGGATCACTTGGAGAGCTTTCTCTTGCTCTGAGCCTCATGATTTTAGCATTTCAGCTTTATTTAGAGTGGGCCTCCATTGGGGTCTGCTTTCAATCAACTAAGTAAGTGAATAATTTAAATCACTCCCAATTCTGTATGTTAGCACAATGAATTGTATTCCTGCTAAGGACACCCATACCAATAAATCTGGTCCAACTTAAAATTAGAATCTTCTGTATTTATTCTGGCTCCCTCAGAATTAATTTCTACCCACATTCTTCCAGCATTTGTTAGCATAGTGCAAACTTGAGACCAGGATATTTGTAGAAGTAAACATAAAGTTATGGCCCATGCTGAGGCAGCTTGCAATTCTAGAATTCCCATAGAATAGTAGTTTCCAACCAGGGACAATTTTACCCCCACTCTTTTCCCCCGGATTGTCAACGTCTGGAGACATTTTTTGTTGTCACAGCTAGAGAGGTGTTAGTGGTATCTACTGCAAAGAGGTCAGAGATGCTGTTAAACATCCTACAAAGCACACAACAGCCTCCACACACACACACACACACACACACACACACACACACACACACACACACAGACATACACAGACACACACAATTATCTGGCCAAAATATCAATAGTGTTAAGGTTGAGAAACCTACTGAACTCAGAGAAGTGGTCATTCTGAGAGAAAACTCACTGTGGGAGGGGCTGGGGGATATAACTTTACCAAAAGATGGTTTCAGTGATGGCTCTGTAAGCCAGGGATGACAGAAAGAGAAGTTATTATAGAACTAGGCTCACTGGTGGCAATGAAAATAGTAGAATCCACCTAATGGTTATTAGCCAGTCCCTGAATATATAATTAGAATAATAATAATTGGTAGTTGGCAAAAATCCACTTTGGGTCCTTGGTCTGTGGGTTAAGAGCTATTATTGTTCTGTATTTCTACAGTCATCTACTTCCCTTTATAAATCACTTTGCTCTCATGCAAAATAGATGATTACTAGAGGACAAAGATGTTCCTAATTAGATGACCAATATTCAGCAACCATTATAGGAACATAAATAACCAAAATTTCCTACTAAGAATTTCAAAAAGATTCCCTCCAATTAGCAGAAATCATCAGCAGTTATGCAGCTACACCATTTTTCCCTGCTCATAATAACATGGGTTTCTCATTCAGATGGATCCAGAAAAATGAGTTTATTTTGTTTTAGGTACAAATCTGTCAAAATAACACAACAAAACAACAAGAATAGAAGCAACAATAACAAAAATAAACTCAGCTCTGCTTATTCATCTACATACCAAACATGCAGTGTTATTCTTTTGCTTTGTCTCCTTAGGTCCAGACTGAAAACACAAGCATATAACCCCAATTCAAATCACTTACCACCTAGAGAGTAATGGGTTCAGAATTTTATGCCTAAAAGTGGTCTTAAAGTTTCATCATAAAGATAAAGAAATTGTGTCTCAGGAAACTGAAATTACTTCCCCAAGGTTGAAGAGTGTTTTAGTAGGCAGTAACCTAGATTTCTGTATTCCTATTTAATGCTAAATAACAAAATGATAGTACTAGGGATGGTCAGAATAACTTAATTAAAAATCATGCTATGTAATTCTATTTTTTGTTGTTGCTGTTTCTCTTGAATTTTTGAATTTTATTTTATTTTTTATACAGCAGGTTCTTATTAGTTATCCATACACATCAGTGTATACATGTCAATCCCAATCTCCCAATTCATCACACCACAACCCCCACCCCCTGCCACTTTCTCCCCTTGGTGTCCATACGTTTGTTCTCTACGTCTGTGTCTCAATTTCTGACCTGCAAACCAGTTCATCTGTACCATTTTTCTAGGTTCCACATATATGCGTTAATATACGATATTTGTTTTTCACTTTCTGACTTACGTCACTCTGTGTGACAGTCTCTAGATCCATCCACGTCTCTACAAATGATCCAATTTCATTCCTCTTTATGGCTGAGTAATATTCCACTGTGTATATGTACCACATCTTCTTTATCCATTCGTCTGTCGATGGGCATTTAGGTTGCTTCCATGACCTGGCTATTGTAAATAGTGCTGCAATGAACATTGGGGTGCATGTGTCTTTTTGAATTATGGTTTTCTCTGGGTATATGCCAAGTAGTGGGATTGCTGGGTCATATGGTAGTTCTATTTTTAGTTTTTTAAGGAACCTCCACACTGTTTTCCATACTGGCCGATTCCCACCAACAGTGCAAGAGGGTTCCCTTTTCTCCACACCCTCTCCAGAATTTGTTGTTTGTAGATTTTCTGATGATGCCCATATTAACTGGTGTGAGGTGATACCTCACTGTAGTTTTGATTTGCATTTCTCTAATAACTAGTGATGCTGAGCAGCTTTTCATATGCTGTAATTCTATTTTAAATGAACTTTATTCACTTGGGCCTAAACATATTACTAGACAAAAATTAAGACATTCATATTAAATATATGCTATATTCTTTATTAGATTAAGCAATTTATTTGATATTCCCAAAAGACTTCTTTTGTTCCTCATGTAATTTTTAATTTTCAGCAGAAGACCATAAGAATCCAGGAATTGAGAAAGTGCATATCTGCGCTTTATTTGCATCATTGTTGATAACATACATGCTCTTGAAAATTGCTTTGTTCTTTGTGTTTCTGTTTCCACACTAATAACTCTGCCTTTGTTCTCCACCACATCACAGGAGGGTGCAGATGAATAAAAGCTCAGAAGAGTGGTTGTTGGGAAGGCAAAATGGTAAGAGATAAAGATTTTAAACAGAATTTTCCTGGTGTATAATTTAAGAGTAACAACATTAGGCTAAATAGTGACTGAGTATGTTTGAATGAAATACTTGGTGGAGAAGAGAGGTATAGGGAGAGTAGGGATTAATAGAATATGTAGGATAATTTCTCTCTCCTAAAGGCTTATGGTATAAACCTCTTTTTCCTATTTATAAAGTAAAAAGAATTACATTTTGGGTAGCCATTGGTCCTAAGGTCATCAATTCTCATCTAATTCAGGAAAAATAAAGGATTATTCTCTGAGTCTAATGGTACAAAGGAAAACAAGATGTGAATACTAAAAATGTAATTTCATGGATGCTGTCCAAAACCAGACTTCATACTATAAATTTGAATCCTAAAATATAAATAAAATAAATATTCCTATTTTTATCATAAACATCTTTCTAATACCATCTAAAATGCTGCAGACTGGGACTTCAAATGGGATGAAGAACGTGAGCAAAGCTTATTATTTCACTTAATGAGAGGTTGTATGTTGAAAGCTTCCTCTATTCTGGCTACTGTAGTTCTCACTTATCTAAATTTCTTCTAAATTTGGTTCTAAATTTCTTCCTGTGTTTATTGTTCCATTTTCTGAACTAATGATAACGGTATTCATTCAACAAATATTTACTGAAATACCTTTAAGCCACAAAACTAACTGCTAAATATCAGAGGGGAAGTGTCCTTGCTCTAAAGGATCTTACAATATTAAGTAGTAAAATTAACCTAGATGCATAATTTTGTTCAGCAACCCAATCTATGCAATCAGGTGGTTGAATAAAAACTCAAAACTGTTTATTATATTTTGAATTTTCATATAACCAATTACTTTATCTAAAAAAGATATTCTGCTCAAAGTATTAAAAAGCAGAGTAACAAAGGATCATTGATAAAATTATGTATATTTAATTTCCTCATATAATATATATCCTGAATGTTTATCTGTTTTTTAAACGTGTTAATCACATTTCTCAAATAAATTAAAAACTCTTTTCATATTTGTATTGAAAGATTTATTAGGTTAGAAAGCTCTGTGTGATTTTGTATTTATCCTTATAGGATTTAACCTTATGGGGGTTCCCTTGCATGTGACTCTTTGTTTTTCTCTTGCTGTCTTTAGAATTCTCTCTTTATATTTAACTTTTGTCATTTTAATTGTGATATTTCTTGGTGTGTGTCTCTTTGGGTTCATCTTGCTTGGGACTCTGCTTCCTGTACCTGGACATCTGTTTTCTTCTTCAGACTTAGGAAGTTTTCAGTCACAATTTCAATAATACATTTCCACCCCTTTGTATTTTCTCCTTGGGGCTCCTATAATGCAAATGTTAGCATGACTGATGTTGTCTCAGAGGTCCTTTAAACTTTTCTCATTTTTTTCTTATTTGCTTTTCTTTTTGCTGTTTTGACTGGGTGATTTCCTTTATTCTATCTTCCAGATCACTTATGCCTTCTGTATCACCTAGTCTGCTGTTTATTCCCTCTAGTGTGTTTTTCCTTTCAGTTATTTTATTCTTCATCTCTGACTGTTCTTTTTTATATTTTCTAGTTCCTTGCTAAATTCTCACTGTGTTCATCTATTCTTTTCCCAAGTTCAGTTAGCATTCTTATTACTAATGCCTTGAACTCTTTATCTGGTAAATTATTATCTCTGTTTCTTTAGTTTCTTTTTCAGGGTTTTTGTTCTTGTCATGTGAAACAAATTCCTCTGTCTTCTCATTTTGTTCAACTTTTTCTGTCTCTATGAAATTAGATGAAACAGTTACGTATCCCAGTCTTGAAGGGGTGTCCTTGTGTGGGAGTGTCCCATTGCAGTCTGAGTGTGCCCAGTGGCTTTGGTGGGAGAACTGGATCTGAAGTGATCATGGATCATGTCTTCCCCCAGGACGTCCTGGCAGCTATTACTGTGGTGGGAGGTGGGGAGGTAGAGATGGAAGAGCTAGAGCCAGAGCCAGTTGTGAGCTGGAGCTTCTATTATGCTCAGTACTCTTGCCTTCATTTTTGAAGGTCATTTTCATTGGCTATAGAACTCAGAGTTGGCTTTTTTTCCTCAACATTTTAATAATGTTCTTCTATTGTCTTCTGGCCTCTGCCATTTCTAATGATAGCTTAACCACCATTCTTATAATTGCTTCCCTATATATACTAAGCCTTCCTCTACCTCTGGTTGATTGCAACATCTTTTTTATCTTCTTTTTTATTTAAGCAATTTGATTGTGATGTCCTATGTGTAATTTTCTTTGTATCTATTTGTATTGGGTTTTTTTTTAACATCTTTATTGAGTGCAATTGCTTTACAATGTTGTTATATTGGGTTTATTTATTTATTTATTTATGGCTGTGTTGGGTCTTTGTTTCTGTGTGAGGGCTTTCTCTAGTTGTGGCAAGTGGGGGCCACTCTTCGTCGTGGTGCGCGGGCCTCTCACTATCACGGTCTCTCTTGTTGCGGAGCACAGGCTCCAGATGCGCATGCTAAGTGATTGTAGCTCATGGGACCAGCTGCTCCACGGCATGTGGGATCTTCCCAGACCAGGGCTTGAACCCGTGTCCCCTGCATTGGCAGGCAGATTCTCAACCACTGTGCCACCAGGGAAGTCCTGTTGTATTGGGTTTTGATGAGCTTCTTGGATCTGTAAGTTGGTGTTTCTCACCAACTTTGAAGAATTTTCAATTATTTTCTCAAATATTTTTCTTTCCCAATCTCTATACTCTTTTTCTGGACTAGACAAATTGATATTGTCTCTCAGATCACAGTTACTCTGTTCATTTAATTTTCAAATCTTTTTTCCCCATTCTGTTCTTCATATTAAATAGTTGCTACTGATTTTTACTCAAGTTTATGGACCTTCCCTTCTGCTGTCTCCAGTATACTATTAAGACCATGTGATAGATTTTTAAATTTCAGATACTATAATTTTTACTTTTAGAATTTTCATTTGATTCTTTTAAAAATAATTTCCATTTTTTTCTCTGATATTCCTCTCTGGTTTACTTATTATTATAATCATTTCCTTTAAGCCAGTCATTGAATGTATCTACTGGTTGTTTTAAAGTCCAAGTATGCTAATTCTGTTATCTAGGTGGTCCCATGGTCTGGATATACTGAATGCCTTTTACCTTAATTATGATCAATTTTTCCTGTTTCTTTGCACATTTAATATCTTTTTTACTGTATAATCAACACTGTGGATGATACATTATCCAGACATTGAATTCTGTTATATTCATCTGAAAAGTAGTCATTTATCTTCTTGCATTTAATTAAATTACTGACTGATGCCATGAACTTGTAGAAGCTTGGTTTTACACATTGTTAGAGTGGCTGTTTGGGTTTTGCCCTTAGTCTTAAGAAAAGTTCTTTAGTTCTAAGATAGAGAGCTATGTGAGAGTGTGGGCCCTCTTAGGCTTCATTGTAAACCTATGTAATCTAGCACATTTCAAATTTCAAATTCTATCTCCCCTACAGTGAACAGCAATTGAAGTCCCATTCAACATATTCTGCTTTCTCCCTTTTGCTTCCTGCTGGATTTGCTGTAGTCTTTCTTGCTAGTGCAGAGTCAAAAGGTCAGCCAAGGATATGAGGAGACTTAAATGCAAATTTACTGGTCTATGTTTGTGGCTTCCTACTTTTCTGAATTCATCTTCTCAATTTACAGCCATCTGGTAACCCCAAACTCTGTCCTCTGGCATTACGCCTCAATCCAATTACACTGCAACTTTCTGCTTGATCTTTAATATTCTCCCTGAACACTCTGGACTGAGTAATGCTCATGAAAAAAAAAAATGTAAACACAGACCTCACCCAGTGAGGTTCATTTTCTGAAGCACTAAATTCCATCAAATTTCTGCCTGCTTTGTGTCAGTTTCTAGTGCTTTCAATTGCTTTTCTTTAAAAAAATATAATTTGTCCACATTTAATTGTTATTTGCAGGAGTCTTAGTTTTTTTTTGTTTTTTTTTTGCGGTACGCAGGCCTCTCACTGCTGTGGCCTCTCCCGTTGCAGAACACAGGCTCCGGACGCGCAGGCTCAGCGGCCATGGCTCACGGGCCCAGCCGCTCTGCGGCATGTGGGATCCTCCCGGACCGGGGCACAAACCCATGTCCCCTGCATCGGCAGGCGGACTCTCAACCACTGCGCCACCAGGGAAGCCCAGGAGTCTTAGTTTTATATAAGCCACTATGACATTACTAAAACTGACAAGTGATTTTTGGAACTCTATTCCTTAGAGACCTACTGGGTCCCAGATATGGTTCACATACAGCTACAAAAAGTGAAGGAGAAGTTAGGTTGGTAGAGAGTCTCATCTTCCTATTGCTACTTGAGTAACAGCTGATCACTTTTTTATATTTTATTTTATTCATCATTGCTGTTTCTTGTAAGATTTTGTTTAGAAAATAAAATATGCTGAGAGTAATTGGAAAGTCACTAGGCACACTATTTATTCAATAAATTTTACGTAAAACCATGACATGTGTTGCCACAGACTTTGAAATTTAATTTCAGTTAATAACTGATGATAAGGTTTATGGTAAAATTTTTAGTAACTTAATCTATTCCATTTTTTGTATGCCCAGCCTTTATTTTTTATATGTGTATAGATACTGAAATGAGTATCACTCCCAGATAGAAAAAACTTTTTCATTCCAACGTTTTACTGTGGTGTACATTTTATATGTAAGTTTTTGGCCATCAAAATTTTTGACTGAAATTGTGTCTTCTCATTCCAGATTTCTAATGATAGGGATAATTGAAGTATTTTGAATCTCCTGAAGTTAATAATACAACAAAAGAAATAATTATGATAAAATCACTATGGAATAAGGCCAATAAATATTTTATATATAATCAACATAAGCATAGTTATACAAGATAGCAGTAAATACTATATAGAACATTTTGCTATTTAAATTTAAAGAGTGGCATATATATCTAATTACTTAACTGTTGTTTCTTTCTAAACATTTGACCATGCAGCATACCATTCTTGTTTGCTTTTGAGACAGACTATTCCAATACCTTTTATCAGGAAAGAGTTACTGTCAATGAAAAATATAAAGTTCATTTCCAAATAAATGGGCCTTAAAAATTTCAGTTATTATAAAAATATCATGCTATAGTTTAAATTTCAATGTTACTTTAATAACACTTACTTGTGGGAGGAATTGTGTTTTCTTGTTGAGTTTTGCATTTCACCTGAGGAAGAAAAATATGAAGAAGGACATGATTTGCCATCATTAGACAAAAATTTGATTTTTTAAAGAATGCTGGGAAGCATCTTTTTAAACTTTGTTTCATCAAGTTGTTTTGCAAAGTAAATAACTTGATTTTGTTTAAATACACTACTTTACAAAAATTAAATTTACACCAATGTTGACTGCAAATTTGTTGTCATGGAGAACATACAGCAGTTGTCCGAATGAGGCTGAACAAAAATTTTCTGTATAGTTGCCTGGGGGTGAATTTAATTATCAGGAATATTAAATAGTTAAAACCTAACACACTAACAGGAAGTTACAAAATTGATAGATAAAATGTTGAGGAACATTTACCAATTTCCCTTGGAATTATCTTGTCCTCAAAGAAAGAGTATCTTATCCTTCTTCATTTTGTACCTATAGTGCTTATTCAGCATTAAAATAACAGCTATGTTTGTATAGTGATATATCATCAAAAGCAATGAATAGGGCTTCCCTGGTGGCGCAGTGGTCGGGAGTCCGCCTGCTGATGCAGGCGACATGGGTTCGTGCCCCGGTCTGGGAGGATCCCACGTGCTACGGAGTGGCTGGGCCCATGAGCCATGGCCGCTGAGCCTGCATGTCCGGGGCCTGTGCTCCGCAATGGGAGAGGCCACAGCAGTGAGAGGCCCGCGTACCGCGCAAAAAAAAAAAAAAAAAAAAAAGCAATGAATATACATTCATTTAACCTTATATAAATACATACCTACACAAATACATTTTTCCAAATTTAAATTCTATAACTGCTTCCTCTAAGGGACTCATAATGGTGCAGAATTACTCAGAATACACACCTAGATTAAAAGACAAACCATACATTCTGTAGACTGTAAATCCAAGAGTGTCTCATAGTAATATCACTCCTGAATGTGTTTTAGAAACTTCTGCCAGATCCCAGGTCTGGAACTTGTTACACATATAGGCATGATAAACAGGAAAAAATAAAGCAGTGAGCTGAATTTTAAGGCAAGGGAGAAAAACTGCCAGCACGATTTCAACCCCAAAAGCACTGAAAGGCTCTTCTATGTCTAATCACCATCTAGGGAAGGGAGACAGAGGTAGAGGATAGAGTAAATGCATCTTTGGATCAGTTGTAAACATTAGCTTTTTTGTATAACTTATGCTTTTGTGCTGATGTGACCTGAGAAAACAAATTGACTCTAAATTCTGTAAACAAATAGTTTTTTCTTTTGGAACACAATGCTTATTATACAAGGGAATTCTTGCTTCATCTTTTATTTGAACTAATTTTTATCTCATAAACATCAATGTCAAAAAAAGGATGCTTGTGGCAGGTGTGAAAAACAAATTGTCAGTTTAAGGGCTAGTGACAGAATTACTCAGGGATCTGTCTTTTCCTGAGCACTACTTCTATGAGCCATGTTTAGTTAGGCAAAGATAGACCTCAGGCCTATTAAAAGGCTGAGACGTGTTCAGACTGATATAAGAAAACCAAATTTCTCCCCATAATAAATTTAGGATAACTCAGTTTCCCAAAGCTGCTCATAAATAGCATTACATTGCCTGGGGATATGAAGCAGCTGGAGTTGATGAGGAGGGCAGGTAAGGAAAAGGTCAGCAAGATTGTAGAAATGTAGGGCCCAAGAATGAATCAACTGTGAGACAGTCTCAGCTATGGGTATGGTCCAAATATTCTGGACATGTCCAATTTTGAATGTAAGTATGGTAGGTAGTTATGTTGTGCTATGCTCTGTGCACTTGAAAGTAATTCTCCATTCCACCACATGCGTCAACCTCTACTCTTGATTTTTTTTTTTTTTTTTTTTTTTTTGCGGTACGCGGGCCTCTCCCTGTTGTAGCCTCTCCCGTTGCGGAGCACAGGCTCTGGACGCGCAGGCTCAGCGGCCATGGCTCACGGGCCCAGCCGCTCCGCGGCATGTGGGATCCTCCCGGGCGGGGGCACGAACCTGCGTCCCCTGCATCGGCAGGCGGACTCTCAACCACTGCGCCACCAGGGAAGCCCCTGATTTTTTTTTTTTCGAGGTACGCAGGCCTCTCATTGTTGTGGCCTCTCCCGTTGCGGAGCACAGGCTCCGGACGCGCAAGCTCAGCGGCCATGGCTCACGGGCCCAGCCGCTCCGCGGCATGTGGGATCTTCCCGGACCGGGGCATGAACCCATGTTCCCTGCATCGGCAGGCGGACTCTCAACCACTGCGTCACCAGGGAAGCCCTCTACTCCTGATTTTTAAGTAAAATTCTTTTATACAAAATATTCTTGTGCAAAAGTGATTTGAGATTTATAAGAAAAGAGAATATCCCATGATTGGGTCCATGCAGAATAAAGAAAAGGAAAGGCTGCTAAGACTATTTCAGGCAAAGCAGGAAATTTGAATAAGACCATGACTAGAAGAAATGTAAGAACCATTTAGGAGGATTGAGTGTAGTATGTCTTGCTATTGGTAGAAGAAAGTTTTGCTATCCCTTTCTTAAAATTAATCAAGAGTGATTAAAAAGAGATATGAAAAGTGCTGGAGGGGGGAAGGGTTTTTCTTTAGGCAGAGTGGGCAGTAAAAACCTCTCTGAGGCGCTTGTATTTGAGCTGAGGCATAAATGAGGAGCAGTAGGCAACCAGTTGAAGAAATAGGGGAAGAGTGGTAGAGGAGGAGGAAAAAATTCCAGAACAGAAATAAGCCAGTGTAGCTAGAGTATAATGGATCAGGGAGACTGGTGAGGAAAGAAAGAGGATAGGTAGGCTGTCATCAGTTATGTCAGCCTTGCATATTGTCACAGACTGGTTTCCTTAGAAAACAGAACCTGAGGCAAGCTTACATGCTAACACTGTATTGGGAAGAGGACAATCTCAGGGTAACAAATGTGAGTGAGAAAGGAAAATGAGGCAGGAAAGGAGTAAGAGCATGCACAAGTAGGGCTTTACTAAGCTAACCACAAATTGTTGCTCAGTTACGAAGGGCATCTCTGTAGGGCCCGTGTGGAACCTCACAGCAGTCTTTTAGGGTAGATGGAAGAAGACAAAAATCTATCTCCTTCCACATTTTGTCTCTCGTTTGTCAGATTTTGCCATATGGGAATTACTGCCTTACCTTCCCTGGCCGATGTAGGCACCTACTGGAGGTACCAGAGACCTTGTGTGAAAGGTTGGGTAAACATTAGGCAGTGTAGTTACAGTGGCCTCTGCTATAAGGTGGCATGATGAAGATCACGAAGAAGCCAGACTAATTTGGAGGGGAGGCTGAGTTAGCTAGAGGAATTAGGAGATGATGTTGTAGACCAGTAGTTGGGATTCTTCAAAGATTTAGGATTTTTTTAACTAATTTCAAAGTCAAACCATTGGGAGTTTTTAAGCAAATGTGCAATATTCTCTCATTTACGCATTTAAACGATCACTGTCTGCTGTGTGGAAAAAAAGACATGGAGAACAGCTTGATAGTAGGAGACAGAGATTTTAGAATTATCAGCATAGAGTCTCTGTGTGTGTGTGTTTAACTTGACAACTCCACTGAGAGTCTGAAAAGATGAGAAAGAGAACTTTCAACTTCTCTCACTATGTAAATCTTTAATGGCCTTTATATGAAGTATTATTGTTAAGTATTGGAACAAAAGCATGATCAGAGTGACTTGAGATGAGAAAAGAGAAGGTTATAAAGTAAAGGCACTAAAGTGAGAATAGGTAACCCTTTAGAGAAGTTGTAGGGTAATTTTGTCCAAGACAACATTTTATTTTTAAAAGGATAATTTAAAGGTATATCTATGTACTGGGAATGATCCAATCTTGATATAGAAATTTATGAAGTAGGACAAAATAGGGTAACTGCAGGACAACTTCCTAGAGTGTGATGAGAGCTGGGTTGGGACAGAAGTGGAAAGGTTGGCCTTGGAGGAGCAGAGGTGTTTCTTTAATTGCGACATTAAAATTCTAATCAAGAGCTATTTCACACCTATGTGTATGACTATAAAAATGCCCCCTACTAATCAACTTAGAATCACTCTTTCAGGAATCTCAGAGCTAAAGTTTTAGAATTCAGATCCAGGTTCCAAATATATGTCAAGACTGATATTTGCCACCAGAGAAAACCTGGGGAATCTTATATTTAAAAATTGTCAACTGTTGCTATCACTTACAAAAATTAAACACTTGGAAAACCATGTAGTCTTTCAAAAGAATTTCATGTGAATATTACATTCTGAATTGTGTTTTCAGTGAATGTTTTCAGTAAATTCAAGCCGATTTCTTTCCCGTCCACAACATTTTCCCGAAGAGGATGCACTGAAATGGGCATTTTCATGTATTACTGGTGGGAGATAAAACTGGTGTAGCCTTGTGAAAATAAATTTAGTCATTATGATGTCAATAGCATTAAACATGTACACGCCATTTGATACCAATATGCTTCTTTTCAGAAATGTATCTATGACAAAAACCTTTAAAATACGGGGGTGGGGCGAAGTGTACTGTATAAAATGTTTATTGCAATAGTGTTTGCAATAGCAAAATATAAGTGATGATGCAAGTATCTAATAATAATAATAAACTGGTAATAATAAGTGTTTTAAAGTAAACATTTACAAAATGAAAAATTATGCACCTATTAAGTAGTTTCCTTATGGCTATGTAAGGATATCAAAATACTTTTTTAGATTTCTAAGTGAGAAATGATGACAAGTAGGCACACGATTATCATTAAACATGCTTAAAAGTATACAAAAAGATGCCTGAAAGAAAATGTATACAGATGCACAAAGACGTATGAAACACACTGTTACAACTCCATTATCATTTATTACCAAATATTCTATGAGTTTTTTTAAAGGACTTTAAAAGCATGTATGTATATGTCTGTAACCATTGCCTTGAAGACATTAGACACATTCAGCTGAAGTACAGTGGAAGGTCTTGGTGTTAACCAAGAAACTGAAAGTCATACTACTACACGTGGATTTGATCTGCACATTAGTAAATTCCAATTTAAGACAGAGAAGCAACAGTGTCTTTCTCACTTACTATCAAGGGTATCTTTGTTTCTGAGTAGGCCTTATTTGCTATCCAATCATATAATAGATCTCATATTCTTGCCATCTCCCCACTGAAATCCTTAACTATGGGATAGGAAAGCTTTACTTAGATTCATGTTGACTATTTTTTAATCCAGAATTTCTCTTCCAAATGATTATTTTGGATTCTGCCATAAAAATCCATGAATGCAATTAGAATGCAGTTTCTCAGTAATTGAGTACACATTCTCCGTAGGCTCTCTCTCTCTTTATAAGAAACATTGAATTTTAGAGTCCAATTTAGGCAACAGGCTAGTTGGGGGAAAAAGAAAACTAAAAGAAACAAACAAATGCATGACTCCCTTCTCACCGGTTAACTTTGGAAATGGTTATTATCCATTACAAGCTTTTCTCTTACCCCAGGCAAGTAGTAGAGAACAATGAATCCATTTGTTTTACTGCTCACATAATTTGGAGATGGAATCTTTGCAATATTTCCTGAGGTATCTTTCTCTCACCCCTTTATGGGCCCAATTTTTCTAACTGCCTATGAATAAGGAGGCCAAGGCAATTAGGGGTTTTATCACATACATATAGCTATTTAAATGGTATTTTCTTTCCGCTATATTTCAATTACCATCATAGCAAGCTCATTTGAAGCTACCATATTGGATGGTCTAAGAATTCCTAAGGTTTGCCCTATCATGTTTTTGAAGATGAGGGGAAAAAAAGTAATTGAGACAATAGTCACATTTTCTAGAGGATGCTGAGAATCAACGTTTAGCCACAATTCTGGATTATTTCTTATAGCTCTTCAAAAGAATAACATATCAAATTTTATATATCAACAATATGAAGTGATGACAAAGTCAGCAAAAAGCATTAAAGCCATGATATTAAAAATTCCTTCACTGGGTGGGGTATAGATTGTGGATATGCCTTGCTTCGTAGACAGATTTTTCAGGGGTTTCAGAGTTGATACAAATGTAAAACTCAAGAAATACAATTGTGCAGTGAGAGGGAAAGTAAATGTTGCCAAATAATCAGTAAAATATAGAAAAACATCTGTTTTGAACTACTATTAATGGTTGTAGAACCACCAGTAAGTAAAAATAGAAAAAGAAACATCCCATATTTATTTTATCACATAAAACCTAATTTTTAAGGTTCTTAATTGGCTTAGGAAATGAGTGAAAACTATTTCACTAGATAAACTTATTTGAATATTCTCTGCCAATATTCAATGTTGTTATTGCTGATGATCCTTTGAAAATGCAATATTTTGAAATGTATGAAATATTGAAATTTCATAAATTACAAGATTGTATATCCTCCACAGGGATAAGTTAACTGCTAAAAATTATGCTGGTCTTGTCAATTACTATCTGTTCTTATCAATTATTATCTTGTCTCATGAATAAATATCACTTATGGATTTTTTCTAAAATATTAACCTAAAATCCTAATCTATGTTGTAATTACATTTGACCCTTGAACAACATGGTTTGAACTGCAAGGGTCTACTTATTTGCATGTTTTGCATCTGAGACACAGATCAAAATTTCTGTGGATGGTTGAGTCCATGGATGCAAAACCCCCAATATGAAATCCCCATTGGGATGGCCAACTATGGTACTTGAATCCCTTTGGGTACTGAGGGACAACTGTATATACAGTTTGCACATGCAGATAAATTGCATTCAGAATAAGATTTATAGAGCTAAAACTGATGTTATTCATTAAATAGTCCATTTTTGTTATGTTTCAGTAATTAATATATCATAATTTTTATAACTTTAAGTAGCTACAAATTCTTAATGCAAAGGGTAAAAGCTCATTATTCTATAAGTCTCAGATACGTAAGATATCTGAAGTATTTATGTTAAACATATATTTTAGCATATTTAAGGCAAGCTAAGTGTTTCACACTTTCAGACTTTGGAGGCTTGGCTCTCAATCCACTTCTTTAAGTATGTCTACTGAGCACACCACAGGAGAGAGGTTCATCTGAGAATGAGAATTTAAGGTCAACTCAATATTTGGGATTATTCATAAAAGTAGTAAAAAGAAAGATATATTTTGGAGTTATGGGTTTAACTTAACTTAATGCCAAACTGAAAGTGGAAGAGCACTGGGCAGTATTTCTCCATTTCTTGCCCCCAGTTTCTTTTGTACACCTAACTCACATTGCACACATTTTAATTTTGTTTCTGTTTGTTTAGATTTTTAAGAAGCATAATTAAATTTGGACTAAACAAAACAAACAAATATAACCATTCTGCTAATAAATATTTTTAATTTTACAATTTAACTTCTGAAATCTATATTAAGTCCAGTTCAAAAGAAAGAGGAAAAACTCAGAAAAACCTAAATGGTTGTGTGTGTGTGTGTGTGTGTGTGTGTGTGTGTGTGTGTGTGTGTTGGTCAGATATGCTTGTGTAATATGTCTGTGTATTTGTGTCCATGTTTCTGAATATATACACTCCAAATTTTTCAGAAATGCTGGAAAAATAATTATTGAATAGATATATTTCCAAAGAAGACATATAGATGGCCAACAGGCAAATGAAAAGATGCTCAACATCACTAATCATCAGGGAAATGCAAATCAAAATCACTATGAGATATCACCTCACACCTATTAGAATGGCTATTATCAAAAAGACAACAACTAACAAGGGCTGGTGAGGATGTGGAGAAAGGGGAACACTTGTGGACTCTTGGTGAGAATGTGAGTTGATGCAGCCACTATGGAAGACAGTATGGAGATTCCTCAAAAAATTAAGAATAGAACTACCAGCAATTCCACTTCTGGGTGTTTTTCCAAAGGAACAAAAACACTAATTCAAAAAGATATATGCATCCCTATGTTCACTGCAGCATTATTCACAATAGCCAAGATATCGAAGCAACCTAAGTGCCTATCCATAGATGAATGGAATATATTCATATATTATATATATGGAATGGAACATTACTCAGCCATAAAAAAGAATAAAATCTTACCATTTGGGATAAAGTGGATGGGAACAGAGGGTTTTATGCTAAGTGAAATAAGTTAGACAGAGAAAGACCCATACCATATGATTTCACACATATGTGGAATTAAAAAACAAAGCAAATGTACAAACGTAACAAAACAGAAACAGGGTCATAGATACAGAGAACAGAACTGATTAAATTAAACTACTTTTTGTGATACTGAAACTGGTCATTTATGTACAGATTTGTTTATATCACAGTCTTACATGTGATTTTTTTTTAAAAAATACCTTTATGGGAGTAAAATTGCTTTACAATGGTGTGTTAGTTTCTGCTTTATAACAAAGTGAATCAGTTATACATATACATATATCCCCATATCTCTTCCCTCTTACGTTTCCCTACACATGATCTTAAAGCTTATCTATTACAGAGTTTTTCTACCTTAGTCCTGTGCATTTTAGTATGTTTAACAGCGTTCCCGATCTCCAGACACTAGAAGCCAAAAGTTCCTCTCCAATGTGAACAACCAAATATGTCTCCAAAATTTCCCAAATGTCCCACGGTGGGCAAAATTGCCCTGGTTGAGAAACACTCATCTATTCCAATAAGCCATATGACACTTAAAACTACTCTTTATTCATACTGATGATTCAGAATCATTTTTCTTTTGTGTGTAAAAATATCATTTTACGAGGCAAATCAGATTGAAAAAATCTTATTTAATTTACCATTTTCAGTATAAATTTTAATAATTTGCATGTTTACACTAGTTTTGAGAAAATTTTTAGAGATACAGTTATTTTATTCCAATTTAAATACTTTAAGTGAATTTTGGACTTTTGAGTTGAATAAAACCTATATAAGCACCTTGTAATCTTTCAGACATTTAAATTAGTCATCAAAGTGACTGTATTATAATCATCATAACAATTCTCGGGGCTTCCCTGGTGGCGCAGTGGTTGAGAGTCCGCCTGCCGATGAAGGGGACACGGGTTTGTGCCCCGGTCCCGGAAGATCCCACATGCCATGGAGCGGCTGGGCCTGTGAGTCATGGCCGCTGAGCCTGCATGTCCAGAGCCTGTGCTCCACAATGGGAGAGGCCACAACAGTCAGAGGCCCATGTACAGCAAAAAAAAAAAAAAAAACAAAAAAACCCCCAATTCTCTTAAATAGTTGTTTCTCTCAAAATATTTACAAAAGTTTAATGACAACTTTCATTTTACCTTTAAATATTTTTTTACTGTAAGTGCTGATGAATAAGCAATCAACCTGTCCTCTCCCACACAGATGCACTTGGAGGAATTACTCATAGGGACTAATACTGCACTGGCCACAGTACTGAAATAAATGTTACTCACCATTCAAAAATGAATGTAAACATGAAAATCAAGATTTTGTGAAAACTTCTTTTTCAAGTGCCTAGAAAGTATGACTCCTGAAAAAGAGGCCAGGGAAGGAAGTGAGTTATATCAACCATTTACATAGGTTCTTGGAAGCCTGAACAAGACTGATTTTGGTGAGAGGACTTTCTCTCCACAGAAAATTGAGTGATTCAAAGGGTCAGGATAAGCTAAAATAGAATCTGCCAATACTGGCAAAATAAATATGGATAGAATTTTTTGTACATCCCTTTCCCATGAAAAAAATTCAGGCACTGTTCCTCAACCCTTCAAGTGCCATGATTAAGTCAACTACACTCCTGAGAGAAGTTGGGGGTAAAACTGTAAGAGCAGGAAAGGGAAACTGTATTACACTCGATCTTTCATTCACCTGGCCTTAGAAATCCCTCCCTCTTTGGAACATAGAAGTGAGATAAGTCCCATGGTGATTGTGTTAATTCAACTAATTCAGACCCTCTTCTCTAAGAACAGTGGGAAAAAGTGAAAGCAATTTTCCCATTAAGCATGATTCATCAGAAAAAGTAAGTACAAACCTTGAAAAAGTCATGGCAACAAGGGGCAGTATGGCCAAAGTGAGACAGTCTTGAAAATAACCCTTATAAAGCAAGGGAACAAAATGTGTCTGGCAATGAGGAGGGGTGTAACAATGGCAAAGGCAGAATCTCAGTCCTTCAGCAGGAGACAGTACCCAGGGGCGCCGCAGAACTGTGGGCAAACGTCATGAGGAATGATGGGAAAAGCCATCACTGTAGCAGAGACAGGATCTAACTCAGGCCTTCAGAGTTGGAACACACTAGGGTTCAAAGCACTATTCAGCAGATAAAGAATGACAAGTGAGAGAAAAGGAGTTGGAGGCCCATTATATGGGCAATGACAATGCCTGGCTATATTTAGCCCTATGATGCTCATTTGAGGGATGGACTATTCAATGCTTGGGATACTACAGGCTGTACATACTCTGTTTCTGTACTGGGGAAATCTATGGAGTAGCAAGAGAAGGATGGGAGGGGAACCAAACATGAGCACTGATTTAGAACAGAACTCTGTGACTGCTCATACAACTTGAAAAGTCATGAAGGTTTTGATTTTGATGTCTCAGTGAAATGTGAGGTGGAGAACTTTACTCTTCTACCCTTAAGCTCTGTAGAATACAGTTCTTGACTACCATGATTCTGTGAGAAAACCATCTCACTGTTGTTTTCATAAATCATTAGAGACATGTGAACCCATTTATAGTAAATCTAGGGTTCACTAGGCTCTAAAGAAAAAAAGAAAACCCTAACACTAAACTATTCTGTAGACAAACATATTTGGAACTTTGAATCTTGTACCTTTGAGTATAATTTATATGTAAGCTCAAGCCATGTGAAAAATTAGAGACAGCCAAGGAATTGGAAGCAGAAGAGAAACAAGCGAGGAACACAACATTTTCTCATCCTGAGGTGGCCGGTTGCCTGCCATTCCTATGTGCAGCAGATGGCAAAAAGGCAGTGAGGGTGAGAGTGGCTGGCACTTCACAGACTGCCAGGCTCCGTCTGCACTCCTGATAAATATTAATTAAATGAATTGACTCCACTGAAGACTGCTGCCCATGCTGCCAATTATGACAACCATTCTTTGTTTTATATATTATCCTCATGTTAGCATGGCATTGAAAACGTCTTTATAAAGACTGAATGGGCTATGCAAATAAACTACCAAGAGGTGACACTCAAAGGCACACACGTTTTTTAGACCCTACTTTATAAACATCTTATTAAAACCATATCCTAGTGATATCTTGGTTGGCAATTCATCTGGAAATAAAGTTATACTACTTTAGCAAAATCAGTCTGTGTGTGATGGACGCTGGGAGGGCTTCAGGTCTTTTCTTTGCTTGGCCTGGGCATGTGATGGACAAGGAGGAAAAAGAAGCAGTACAGAATTCATTCACGAAGGGGACTGAAATTCCTGGAGTTCATAACCCATGTAACTTAGGAGTTGTGAAAGTGTTACCTGGGCTCCTGAATTGAAAATGATTCAGAGGGATCTGTGTGCCTCTCTTCAGGAAAGAAGATTATACAGCTGCAGCTTCTAGGTGATCTGGGGATTAGCAATCCCCCAAAAGACACGAGTTGAGCAGTCATCAAGAAATCTATATGTTAAAAGCACCCCCAAATTAAAATGTGTTAATTTTACTTTATATGAAAGGATTTCCCAAGTTAAAGTGCCTTAGGAATATATCCTCTTTGTTATAGCAATCTACCCAGAAATGTGTGCTGGCCTCAGCAGCCTGTGGGTTCAGGTAAGGATTCATTAATATTAATGCCCAAATCCCACGGGCTCTCTCTCAATGGCAAGATATCACTTTCCCTCCTAGTATGAAATATCGGAAAATGTTGGCCATTTACTTCTTGGAGCCCTTTGTCTCAGAAGTTCTGTTTCTTTTACTCCAGCCTCTTGTTAATGAATACTGTCAGGCAATGTCTTAAGGGGAGGCACCTAGTCACTGGTAATTTCCCAGGATTTTTTAAAAGGAAAGTTTTAGGCTCCAGAGTTACCTATGGGAATGATGTCTCTTTCCCTCTGTTGTGCACAGCACAATTAGTGCCTGGAGCCCCTCCTGAATGCAGCTCCCTCTAGTTTTGATGTGTCAGTAAGGAACATTCAGGATACCCCTACTTTTCCTTCAGGAATGAGGATAAACATCGTTTTCCCAGGGAAGCATTTCCTGACTTGTGGTACGTGTAACTCTCATCTTTATGTCCTCATAGTTCTCTATACTTCTATCATCGTAGTTAGTGATTTCGTTTCCCTTCTTCCACCCCTAAACTCTTTATTCGTAAGGGCAGAAACTTTGTATGTTTATATAGCATAGTGTCCCTTACCAGGGCTACCACTGTACAAGGCCAATAGACACCATTGACATTGGATTCTCTGAAGTTGGGCAACAAAGGTCCCAATCCCCAGCATTTATAAAACATGGTAGATGCTTAATAAGTAATGTTAAATGAGTAAATCCTCTTATGCATTTCTATGTCTCACCTACAACTTTACTTAAAATCAGGTATAAAACAAACTTCCAGAAATACCAAATAGTGCAGATACTCCTGGGTGATGTAGCCCACCAGTCGAGCAAACACCTAAATTCTGAATTCTAAATTACACTTAAGTAAAACACCTGAATTTGTTACATAGGGAAGTCAAGATAAAGTTCTGCATATATAAAAATACATAAAACATAACTAATATAAGATCATATAATGTAATATAATATGATACAATAGAATCTTTTTCACGCTGGGAAAACTGATGATAAGGCAAGGATTGTACAATACAGAAGAGGCTGAAATTTCCATCCAACCAATTCAAATGTCCATATAGGATGAAAATGTGGTAAAGATGTAAATAGCAGTGAATGTGTAGGAATTGGGGCTAAGGAAGCAACAAGGGGACATGAGCATGTATTCATTCAGTTATTCAAATATTCATTGATACCAACTTTATAGCAAGTGCTATTCTAGACGTGGGGAACACAGTGGTGAATAAAATGAGGGAAACAGACAATAAATGAGTTAAAAAATAAATGACAAATAATGTTAATATTTAGATAAGTGTTATGAAGAAAATTCAGTACAGCCACAGGATAGAGCATGATACAGATATGTGTTTATTTAATACAATTTGGTCAGGAACTAACCTCTCTGAATAAAGAGAAGTGAGCACATAAAGATATTGGAAAATACATTGCAGGAAAGGAAACAGCATACTGAGGCAAATCAGATAACATGAATGGATAAAATATCCTTTAGGTTATTTGGTGACTCAGAAAAAAAACTGACGAGAAAAGTACATACATGGAATTTATGGCAATGCCTAAGTTATTGATATGGACTCATCTTACAAATATTTGCACTTTATAAACAGCAGAAAACAAATGCTCCACTCACTCTCTAAGCACTACATTTAACCATCTCAAAAATCCCATGCTGAAAGTAGAAATATTACCCCTATTTTACATATAAAGATATGAAGGCCAAAATTTAGGAAACTTTCCCAAGGTCACAAAATAAATGTCAGTGCTGAGATCTGAATCCAGGAAGCCCAGCTACAGAATATATAATATTAATTAGATACATATATATGGTCTCTAATGTATTTTCAATATTAATATCATTTGAGATATCTAGACACATGGGGAAATTATGTATTTTAACATATGAATTATTTAGGCACTCTTTCTCCACCTGGTGTCAATAATTTGGGTTTCCTCATTGAAAAACATGAACATAATTATCTTTTATTCTTTATTGTGTACTATGTAATTGTAAAGTTTGTGTCAGAAAGAGCTATAAAAAAGCATAATCAATGCAATGATTTCTATTGTTCTATTGTTCTCACAGTCTCACATTATCTGGCATCACAAAATAATACACTTAACGATGGTAGTTGGTGTCAACCACTGAGGCACCTAAATAAATGGGTCACCTTCACTTTGAGTGAACAAATACTAATCTATAAATGTATATCAGCTATGACTTTATTGTTAGCCAAATCTACTTGTAATGCTCTTTGGGTAAGAGAAGAAACAATAAAAAATACCAATTTAAGGTTTCGTGTGTCTACTTACATTATGCTGGGTTCTAAATATGATTTCAGGAAATATTTTTAAAGGATTAATGAAAGCAGTACTAGAGGAAACCCTAAAAGAGAATATTAAAAATAGAATCAGCATATGGTACAGCCCACAGAAGATGGCTCATAATATATTACAAATAATTTCTGTCAGTGGTTCTGGATATTTCTTGGAATTCTAACCTTAGGTAATGTTAACAATAAAATATCAACACTGTTATTTATGAAAGTATCCGTGGTGATGAACAAATAGATAAACAGAGTCAAATTAATTCATGGAACATTTATATTAATTTCATTTATTAAAAATGTGGCTGCTATTATTACTATACACTCATTAGTTCATAGCTCAGTGAATGAAAAGCTAGTTCCAAACTGCTCTTTTCCCCCAAACATTAAAAAAAAAAAACTTCTTCCATTATTTTAAACGTACCAGCAATAATGGCCCCACTGGTCCATCTGCTGCTTGCACTTTTTCTGCTATGTACAAATCACCCTAAGTGCTTTGCCTCCCATGAGACAAAGCTATGGTAGTAAGAACGATTTATTTAACAGATATGCATTGTAATAGTTGGAAAAATACTGACTTGGGGAGATCACTACTGGGAGAGAATTTTAATGCTAAAAGCCACTCCGAATGTTCCAGTGGGCAGTGCCAAGCAGAAACATGGTAAATGACAGATGGTAAATATATTCTTACCAACTGACAGTTGCACTTCCCATGGCCAAACACTTCCTATGCTGTGCAGTTCCTAGGTCAAAGAGACTTCATTCTGTATTTGTGCTCAACAACTACATGCAATTATCTTTAACACACAAATGTTTTGAGTTATTATGTATCATACCATGTATGTTACATATAATGAAAATATAAATAATTGTTAAAAATGTTAGGATATTGAAAAATCTATTTGATCATGTATATTGTGCTATATTATTCTGGAATGTTTTTAAGTATAATAGAGTACCCAGCCTTTAATCTTTTGAAAAAATATTTTCCCACAATGGAAACTAAAACAGAAAATCATTCAAAAATGCTTTGCCAAGTTACATGTTTTTATGGGTATTGGAATTAGGGAAATGACTAAAACTGTCGAAGAAGTAATTTTTATATCAGGCTTTTCTGTGTGTAATTGATGTTTTAGAAAAAATTAAACAAAACTTTTGTTTTGATACTGCTATGTTACATATAAAGAATTCTTTATTCTAATGTTATAAAATGATTACATGTTCACCTAAAAAAATATGATCATTAGCTGGTCTTCAAATATGTAACAGATTAGAAATGCTGACAGTATTAGCTAGTTCAATACAAAAATCTTTTTGGATTTCAATTTTGGTATTAGCTGGGAAGTCACATTTTAGAGTCTGTAACAATCCCTCTGAAAATGGAGATATATACAAAGGAAGGTGACACACCCTGTAACTGTAGTTGAGACTGTCATATTGAAAAGCATCTACTCCTCCAGACTGGCAGGATTTCCTATGACATTTTTTCTCATTCACTCTGAGAATAGAACTGAGAAGTTTGGCCAGATACAATTTTGCTGGGACTTGTTAACTAATAGTTTTCAGTTGCTAATTTACATTAGGGTTTAGCTATGCCAGCTTCAAAAATGAGACTGAATACAAAGCCAGATGACCTTAAATAACTCCAGAAATGAGCAGTCACCTGTGCATTAATAATTTGCATATGACATGCTCCTATTTAGAGCCAAGATAGATAATGAAGAGCAGAATTCAGATCAGAGTTCCTCGATTTGTCTATCCATGTCACCATATTAATCCAATAATTGCCTAATTTCCACATAATTTCCCCTCTATCCCAGTCATACCATAGTATTGAGAATGATTCATTGAAATATCATTTTTTATTATTATTTCGGGGGAATAATATGTCACCCTTGAAACTTAGTGGCTTAAAATGACAACTACTGAATTAGCTCACAATTTGTCAGGTTGCGAAGTGGGCGGCTTTTTCACAGGTCTCACCTAATCTCACTCATGCATTAGGACTCACTTGGGGAGTGACTGGAGCTCAGTGGTCTGGAATGACCTTATTCATAGCCCTGGCAGATGGCTGACAGGTGGCTGGTGCAACAGGGGTGGCTGGGTCATGGATCTCTCTTCATCCAGCAGGCTAGCCTGGGCTCACTTACAAGGTGGTTGCAGAGTTTCATGAGCAAGAAAAGGACAAGCCCCAATGCACAAGTATTTTCTTTTTTTTTAACTTATTTTTTAATTTTAAAATTTTTTAAAGGAATATGACTCAGCCATTGAAAGGAACAAAACTGGGTCATCTGTAGAGACATGGATGGACCTAGAGACTGTCATACAGAGTGAAGTAAGTCAGAAAGAGAAAAACAAATATCGTGTATTAACGCATATATGTGGAATCTAGAAAATGGTACAGATGAACCTATTTGCAAAGCAGAAATAGACACAGACATAGAGAAGAAATGTATGGACACCACGAGGGGGAAGGGGTGTGTGTGATGAATTGGGAGACTGGGATTGACATATATACACTACTACGTATAAAATAGATAACTAATGCGAACCTGCTGTGTAGCATAGGGAACTCGACTCAGTGCCCTGTGGTGACACAAGTATTTCCTAATTTTCTGCTCTTCTCATGTTTGCTATTGCCCTACTGGCCCAAACAAGTCACATGGCCAAGCCCAGCATCAGAGTGGGTGGGCATCCAGAATTTCAGTGAAAGGCAACATGCATATTGTGGTTCTTGCAATCTCACATACTTATTAAACATGGTTAGCTTAACACACAGAACTGAATACTGACTGGGTTTATAGCTTTAGTGATGTTTATTAGCAAGCAAGGCCAAAAGCTGCCACAGTGCTCAGTTTTCAGTAGGTCACAAAATTAGATAAGTGCCTTAATCTTCAAATTTAACATTGACTAACATTTACTGAGATCTTACTATGTGCAATATATCAACATTTTACCCACATTATTTCATTCAACTGGGAAAACACACAATGCGGCAGCTGAGTGCATTATTTATGAGTATAGACTTGAAGTCTGACTACCTCTGTTCAGTCCTAGTGCACTACTTATTACCTGTGGGGTTTGGTTAAATAATCTACCTCGCAGTGCTCTTATGTTTTCATGTATTAGTGTATACAGAGTCCCTTGAACTGTGCCTAACATATCATGAGTGTTATATAAGTTATCACTATTATTATAAATTACATACTATTATATCATCTCCATTTCACTAATCATACAGCCTGGAGAAATTAACAAACCAAAGTAACACAGAGTATGCATTCAAGTTGAAGAGAGTTTGATTCAAAATTCCATGATTAATCTGATGAATTCTATTTTGTGCAATGGGAAAATGAATACGGAAACTAGTTTTACACATAAATAATATGTTTTACATGTAAATAATTACCCACTATATTAAAGACTTTAACAGTCCAAACCATGGTTTTCTTTTTCTTTTTAACATTATACATATTTTGACCCAAAGAATTTTGAATAATTGCCTCTGTTCTAACATAGGATTTCATAATTAACAATTCCCAGGTTTTATTTGTTTACATTTCTATAAGAATTATACGTAGTCTTGCTTTCTGAGAGTTCTAGTTATACATGTATACTTTGCCATGTTCCAGTATTAAGGGTTGATTAGCCTATTGAAAAAGATGCTGAATATAGCATAGTGGCTAAGAACATTTGGATTTTAATTCCAAATCCTGCACTTATATGATCTACGAAAAAGGCAATCTCATGTGATTCAACTTAGTACAGGTATTTAACATAGAAAGCACTGAGTAAATTCTAGCTATTATTATTATTATAATACCCCCAAAGGATGCAGTTTTCTGGTTTTATCCTTAAATCAATTAAACACAAGTGCAATTTACTTAATGTGACATCGAAGTATAAATGAAAGCAAAGTGATGGAGACAGGGAGAGAAAAGAGAGAGACAGAGACTGGAAAATGCTATTGTTGATGGCTTTGAAGACAGAGAAAGAGGCCAAGAGGCAAGGAATACAGGTGGCTATAAAGCTGTAAAAGTCAGGAAGCAGATTTCCCCTAGACCCTCTAGAAGGAACTAGCCTTGCCGACACCCTGATTTTAACCCAGTGAAAACTGACTCTGGACTTTTGACCTCTAGAACTTTAAGAGAACTTGTGTTTATTTATAAATAAATAAATAAAACTAGTAAAACTGGAATTATCTATGACATGGAAACATTCAAAAAGAAAAAAAAATATGCCAGTGAAAAATTCAAATGAATCCAAACACTCTGGAGATATATTTTCTTTCTCCTCAATATCCCATAGGGATTAACTTCTTGATCTGAGCTGATCTTGTTTTACTTTGAGGAAGCTGATGTTACTATCAAATAATATATTAACTTTTTGCTGGAAAGAAGTATCGATAGAACATAAATACAACAAAAATAACTGAAGAGGCGTCTTCTGAAAATTAATATATACTAAATCACAAGTATTTCCTTGTGAAGGAAGTCAAGGAAGTCTTGGAAGTCAAGGAAGCCAAACATTTCTTTTAAACTAGACTTCTTGGTAACATATATCAAAACAGTTGCTATTTTTACACATTCTATAATAGCAAAATTCTATATTTTGTATATGACATAATGAAATTTCACCCTATGTTGTCTCTTGTGTGTTTCTGTACCAAAACATCTTTTTCTTGGCTGCCACACATTTGAAAATGTCACCTTCAGTTTCTGTGATTTCTTATTACCTACCTCTGGCACTGCAACTACACCTCTTTAATTCTCCTGACCATCACACCCATACCAATGTCCCCTAATGAATGCAGCTAGGTGATATACCATCCCTGCTTTTAACTATTTATATCCACTAATTTATATTGGGACTGATGATCCTCCCAGATAAATAATTTGAGCTAATGTAACTACTGTGGCACAAACATATTAAAATGATTTCAAGGACTGGTTTTATATCTGTGGAGTTCAGATTACCTGGAGCAAGAAAAGGGTTTCCTAGAGAAAAGTCAACCAAAGAAAGGAATTAGGATGGTGAGCCAGATGCAGACAGAGACAGCTCCAGAACAAAGGAAGTCCAAGTGTAGGTTCGTGAGTTATGCTAATTCTAACCCAGCTGCCTTGGCACCATATTTCAGTGCTAGAAGATAGAGGCTCTTTGCATAATTTGAAAGATCTGCTCAAGGCTATAATCTTTTAAAATAGAAACAAATTTGGTTTAGTATACTGCCTATGTACCAAGTATAATGTCACATACGAGTGTTGTTTCCTGACTTTACTAGAACACAGATGTTGCACATCTGCTACATGGTCCAAAGATAGTTTTCAAATCCACTCTGGAGTGGCACATTTCTGACTTCACCAGCTTCTAGGTGACAGCAATGGCCTCAGAAGGTGCACTGGAAACCATAATCATTGTGGTTTGGAAAACTGGACCAGCTGCACTGTTCTGGCTCAGCTGTCTAAGCAACCATTGACAGAACAGTTTTAACAATTTCTGTAATATATTTTGTCTTAAGCAAGCTTTTGTTGGATGTCCTAAATGGGTATAACATGGAAAAAAATATGCTCCTTTTTATTTTGGAAGAGCAGAAAGAAGGTAGAAGGTGATGCCTAAGATCTCCCAACATCCAATGTCCTCTTGGGAATGATCTCATAGAAATACTATTGTGGATCTGCAGTGGACTTGGCCACCCAAACCCAGCTGTGCTGCTCGCAGGGGCGAATTACATTTCAAAGTGATGCATAGGCAGCAGTGTTCTTGCAGGTAGGCAAGGTGGTTCTTGTAGCATGGAGGTTTGGGTATTAACACTGTACATTGCGGAGGCTGGATAGTGAGGCTTGAGTCCATGTTCCACCGGGATTAAAAAACGATGTCCCATGTTACAGTCCAAAATTTAAAATTATAATCATAAAATTTAAAATAATAAATACAAACTTGGTACATTTATTATTACTCCACATTAACTAACACTCTTAGGAATGGATCTAAATATCAGTGTAAATTGTTACCAGATTTTTCTTCTTTCTACCTGGAAGAAATAACATAAAATATGCTTTTTAAATGCATACAATATGGTTTAATAACTTTTGATTTTTGCTCCTTTCTTTCTCCTCCCTTTAGCTCTTGGCTGACCTAACCAAGACTGGGGCTACTCCCTCATTTTCCAGCAGAGAACATATTCACCCATCTAACCTACAGTAGTCCAATGTTTCTAATCAAATCTAAGGGCTTGGAATTTAGTTTGAAAACATCAGCATAACACGTTTAAGTTATTACTACAAGTGTCACTCTCCAGTTCTTAAAATACATTAAAAAGAATTGAGGTTACTTTAGGTTATTTTCTCCAAGTTCAGATTGTTTAGTAGTTTTGACTAATTTAATCAGTCAAATATGATTTGTTTTAAATTAAGGTTTTTTTCTTTTATTTTATCCCTCTATTTTTTAATTAGTGTGTACGTAGATAAAATTTCATTCCCATGGCACAAATTCAATTCTATTTGTTGAAAAAATACAGAGACTCTCTTTTAGAGGTGGCAGTATCAGGCACCAGAGAGGAGTTTTGCTGTCTCTTTCTTTGCACTAGAATGTCTTTTACATAATAGATGCTCAGTATATAGTTATTGAATTGAACTAAAGCATATTTTTTGGTCTATGCTTTAAAATAGTGAAACTAGTATATAAGTTTAGATAGGCTGACAATTTATATAGCAATAGTTCAGGCTTCAGAGGCAGTGTCATAGTAGAGGCTCAGTGCCTGCAAAAGAAATGAGATGATTTCAGGATTCTCCTTCTCTGTTATCCAGGAGGAAGCATATGCTAGACATAGAGAAAGAGCCAGTGACTCTTTGCTCTGCTGACAGATGCATGAATATTAGAAAGTATGAAACTGGGACCAGATGAATCCCAAAGAACATGCTGATGAAATCAAAATTTTGTTAACCATATTAGGCAACACTTTAATATTTAATATAAAATATTTAATATTGGTATAATTGACAATTAGAGGTAGATAGGTAAACTGTACCAGGAGGCTGGAAGGCTGGGAGACTGGGATGCAAGTGAGAATATTCTTGAAGTGGTTCTGGCTTATTTCACTCAACAATATGCTACATTTTGCCCTGCTCTTGGGTGGAACGTGAGCTTTGTCTTTTTAAAGGCTGACTTATAGTATTCCATTTTAAGCATTTACCACAATTTATCAATCCCAGTATTGATGAACATTTTTTCCCCCAGTTTGGGGCTCTTATGAATAATGCTTCTATTAACATCCTTGAATTTGTCTTGTGGTCCACATATGAAGGCAGTTCTGTTGTGTATACATCTAGGAATGGAATTTTTGGTTATGTATAAGTCTAATATTACAAAAGATTGCCAAACAATTTTTCAGAGTGACTGTGTCCCTTTATATTCCCACTGGCAGTGTATAAAAAGTCCTATACTATTGAATTTGCACCAATACTTGGTATAGTCTTTTAATCTTATCCATTCTTACAGGTGCTTAGTGGTGATTTGCATTTTAAAATTGAATTGTTTATCTCATGGGCAATGATGTTAAAAATATGTTAGATATTTTAAATGAGCATTTGGATATCATCTTTTCTGAAGCACTCATTCAATTGTTTTAAATTGAAGTATAGTTGATTTACAATATTGTGTTAGTTTCAGGTATACAGGTATACAGCAAAGTGATTCAGTTATGTATATGTACATATATTCATATGTATATGCACATATATATAATATATATGTATATGTATGATTATTTCCCATTATAGGTTATTATAAGATATTGAATATAGTTTTCTGTACAATACAGTAAATCCTTAATGCTTATATATTTTATGTATAGTAGTTTGTTAATCCCATACTCCTAATTTATCCCTCCACCCCCTTTCCCCTTTGGTAACCATAAGTTTATTTTCTATGTCTGTGAGTCTGTTTATGTTTTGTATATAGATTCATTTGTATTATTCATTAGTTTCCACATATAAGTGATATATAAAATTTGTCTTTGTCTGACTTACTTCATTAAGTATAATATTCTCTAGGTCCATCCATGTTGTTGCAAAAGGCAATATTTCATTCTTTTTTATGACTGAGTAATATTCCATTGTATATACCACATCTCCTTAAGCCATTGTCTGTTGATGAGCACTTTGGTTGTTTCCACTACTGTAAATAGTGCTGTTATGAACACTGGGGTGAATTTATCTTTTTGAATTAGAGTTTTCATCTTTTTTAGATATATATCCAGGAGTGGGATTGCTGGATCATATGGTAGCTCTATTTTTAGTTTTTTAAGGCACCTCCATACTGTTTTGCATAGGGACTGCAACCAATTTATATTCCTACCAACAGTGTAGGAGTGTTCCCTTTCCTCCGTTATCTATCCAGCATTTACTATTTATAGACTTACTGATGACAGATATTCTGACAGGTGTGAGGTCATATCTCATTGTAGTTTTGATTTGCATTTATCTAATAATTAGTCATGTTGAGCATATTTTCATTTGTATGTCTTCTTTGGAGAAATATCTGTTTATGTCTTCTGCCCATTTTTTTATTGTATTGTTTGTTTTTTCAGTACTGAGTTGTATGTATATTTTGGAAATTAATTCCTTCTTTTCTAGTTGTTTTTGTAGTTCTTCTTTGTTCATTTCTTCTTTTTGTGTTTCCTTTCGTGGTTTGATTTATTATTATTATTTTTTGTAGTAAGCTTGAATTCCTTATTTTTTGGTTTTTGTGTATCTATTGTACATTTTTAACTTGTAGTTACCCTGGAGTTCAAGTATGTTGACCCATAACTATATCTATTGATTTAAACCGATAGTCATACAAATTCAAACACATCCTAAAAGATCTCTATTTTTATACTGTACTCCCCAATTTGTGAATTTGATGTCCTGTTTTACATCTTCATGCTTAACCTTTTGCTGTTAATTGTACTTAAAATCAATTTTACAAAATTTTTTAATTGTTTTTAAATCTATGTACTGTTTTAGTTAAGTGATCTTCAATCCTTTTATATATTTGCCTTTCCTATTTGATTTTCCCTTTGATGTAGATTCTTGTTTCTCTTCTATTTAGAGAAGATCTTTCAATATTTCTTTTAGGTTAGATTTAGTATTGCTGAATTCTTTTAGTTTTTGTTTGGCTGAGAAATTCTTTATCTCTCTTTCCATTCTAAATGATGATCTTGCTGGGTAGAGTATCAGAGTTTGCAGGTATTTCCCTTTTAGGACTTTGAATATGTCATGCTACTCCCCTCTGGCTTGCAAGGTTTCTGCAGAGAAATCAGCTGATAGCTTTATGGGAGCTCTCTTGTAACTGACTCTTTGTTTTTTTCTTGCTGCCTTTAGAACCTTCTCTTTAACTTTTGCCATTTTAATTATAATATGTCTTGGTATGGGTCTGTTTGGGTTCACCTTGTTTGGGTCCTTCTGTGCTTCCAGTACCTGGATATCTGTTTCCTTCTTTAGGATTGGGAAGTTTTCAGCCATAATTCTTCAAATGCACTTTTGATCCCCTTTTCTCTCCTCTTTCTGGAGCCCCTATTATGTGCAGGTTGGCATGTTTTACATTATCCTATAGATCTCATATGTTGCTTTTTTTTTTTTTTCATTTGTCTTTCTGTCTGTTGCTCTGATGAGGTAATTTCTATTAGTCTATCTTCTAGATCATTTATTTGTTCTGTGTCATTTAGTCTGCCACCATTGCTTCCAGATTGGTTTTTCTTTTTTTTTTTCTGCGGTACGCGGGCCTCTCACGGTCGTGGCCTCTCCTGCTGCGGAGCACAGGCTCCGGATGCGCAGGCTCAGCGGCCATGGCTCACGGGCCCAGCCGCTCCGCAGCATGTGGGATCTTCCCGGACTGGGGCACAAACCTGTGTTCCCTGCATGGGCAGGCGGACTCTCAACCACTGTGCCACCAGGGAAGCCCTCCAGATTGGTTTTTATCTCAGCAATTGAATTGTCTAATTTTAATTGGTTCACCTTTATAATATCTAGCTCCTTGTTACAGTGACCTGCATTTCTACTGATAATCTTTCTTAAATCCTTTAGCATTTTTATTAACTCCTTTTCGAACTTGGGGTCTAGTAGACTGGAGAGGTCTGTTGTTTTTTTTTTTTTTTTTTGTGGTACTCAGGCCTCTCACTGTTGTGGCCTCTCCCGTTGCGGAGCACAGGCTCCGGACGCACAGGCTCAGCAGCCATGGCTCATGGGCCCAGCCGCTCCGGGGCATGTGGGATCTTCCCGGGCCGGGGCACAAACCCACGTCCCCTGCATCGGCAGACGGACTCTCAACCACTGCGCCACCAGGGAAGCCCCCGAGAGGTCTGTTTTATTATTTGTTCTTTCAAGGGATTTCTCTCGTTCTTCTAATTAGGAGTAGTTCCTCTGCTTTTTCATTCTACTTAACTTTCTCTGTCTCTATGAATTTAGGAGAAACAGTTATGTACTGTGGGCTTGAAAGTTTGTTCTTATGTGGGAGCATCCCTGTGTAGACTGTGAGTCCAATATTTTTGCTGTGAGGGCTGGTTTGGTATGGATACCAGCCATGTCTTTCCTCAGAGTGTGATGGCCGTTATCCCCTTGATAGGGGGTGTGATTGGTGTTGTGGTGTCTGGAGACTGCACTGGATGCGGGTCAGGGCCTACTCTTTGTCCCCTGGCTGTCACTGCCCTGTCAGGGGGCAGGGTCTGCTCCACAGTCCTTAGAGTAGAAACCTTGAGGGTTGGGTTCGATCAGGCTCCATTGCCCTTGAAGGCATGCCCTGCCCTGAAAGAGGTGACCACTGAGTAAGTGAGGCACATGTGGTCACAGCAAATCTATGCACTGCCCATGTAGGCATCTGCGGTTCGGCCCAAAAGCAGCCCAAGGTCACTTCCCTTTCTTTGTTGTGTTTGTTCCAGACTTAGTGCTAGGCTGTGGTGTGGAGCAGGCTGGTGTTGGGGGCGGGACACTGAGGCTGCAGAAATTGAGGTTGCTGTGCTGCTGCCTGGGAGCTGGGCTGCCTCTGTGGCACACCTCTCCCAGGACCTGTCTGCACCAAATCCAGCACCATGCTGAGTGTGGAGTGGGCAGAGCCAGGGCGCTCCCACCAGGTAATGAATTGTCATGTATTCCATGAGACTCAGCACCCAGCCACTGTGTGTTTTTGCGGTGCCACAGAGTGCATGCTTCAACAATGTCTGCCGTGGCTAGTCTAGCCCTGCCATGCCTGTGCTGACAACTTCCCTGGGGGGACTATACCCCAGGCCCTCAGGGTTTTCTCTGCACAGCTAGACCAAATCCTCCCCCAGTGCCTGTCTACCCGATTCAGCACTTAACTGCTGTGCAATCTTGTGGCACTGCCTAGGATAGGGACTGACTGTGTCTGCCCAGTTTCACCCACTGCTCCCATGTGTGCTGACAATGGTCTCTGTGTTAGCCTGGATCACATCCCAGGCACGGTGATCTGTCCATGTGCAGCTAGACTGAATCTCTGCCCTGATCTCCTGCCAGGCTGTGGTGTGGAGCGAGTAGGGCCAGGGTGTTTGCCCCTTCGGATTGGGAAGTGCAGCAATGCAGCAGCCCCCGGCACAAGTCTCTCCCTGCCCTGATTGTTAGCAAGCCAGCATGTGCACACTCCTTGCAAGTAGAATTTAGGCTTCTCTATCCCTTCTGTCTGTTCCAGTGGACTTCCCAGAAGGCAAGGGGGCTCCCCAGAGTGAGGGTCTGACCATGTGGACCTTTTCTTCCTTACAGATCCCTCCAAGGGGCACAGATCCTGTCCTGATGCCCTTTTCCCCCATCCTATTTGATTACATGGAGATCTATCTTGCAGCTCTGGTTATATAGGTGATCTTCTCCCAGTTTCCCATTGGTTTTCTGTGAGAACTGTTCCACATGTAGATGTATTTTTGATGTGTTTGTGGGAGGAGTGAGCTCCATGTCCTCTTAGCCATCTTGATCCCCCTCCTCCATTTAATTTTTAATCTTTTTTTTTTTTTTAAACTGGGATTCTGTCTTTTCCTTACTGATGAACTCTGGAGAAAAATTCTTTCTCAGGTTGATATATTGCAAATATTTTCAACTCTGAGACTTACTTTTTCATTGTCATAATGTTATCTTTTGATAAACAGAAATATTTATTTTTAATGAGCTTGACTATATTAATCCTTTTCTTCTTGCTACTGGTTTTATATCCTGCTTAAGAAATGTTTGCTTATTTCAAAGTCAAGAAGTTGTTTTCCTATCTTATCTTTCAGAAATTTTATTGTTCACCTTTTAAATTTACAGGTCTGCAATCCATTCATACCATTTTTTCTGTATGGGTAAGCTGTAGATATTTTTAATTTTTCATATGGATATCCAAATGAATCAATGTCATTTATTGAAAAGAACATCTTTCTTCACTGTATTTCAAGTGGCACCATTTTGTAAATCAACTGAATTTATAAGAGTAAGTTCATTCCTGAACTCTGTATTCTGATGTATTTGTCTATTTGTCTTGCTTGCACCAGTAATATACTGTACTTAAAACAAGTCTAGATATCCTGTAGTGTGTATCATTGAACTTTATTCTACTTCAAGAATAGACTGACTATACTTGACTCTGAGTTTTCATGTAAATTTTAGAATAATCTTGTTAACATACATATACACACAAAAATAATCTTCTAGGGTTTTGATTGAGATTGTTTTTTTCTATTGATCAATTTTTGAAGAACAAATATTTTTACAACATTGAATCTTTGAAATGTATGGTGTATACATTCTCTTGTTTAGGCCTTCTTTTAGTTTGCCAATAATATTTTGCATTTTTCTGTTTAGATACTTTTATATCAAACATTAAACTTATTCTAAGTTATATGATTTTTTATTCTATTGTAAATGGTATCCTTAAGTTTCATTCTCTAATTAATTGTTATACATATATATATTCATTGATCTTTGCATATTGGCCATATCAGTATACATTGTGCAGTTTATTTGCTTGTTAGCTCGATTTTTTTAAATTTGTGGATTATTTAGGATTTTCTAGATTCTATTATCTGCAAATTATGACCCTTTTAGTGTTTTCCCACTATTTATACTTTTTTTCTCCTTTTTATTGCCTTATTAGTAAACTGTCTAGGACTTCCCATACAAGGTTTAATAGAAACAAATATTTTATTTCTGATCTCAAGAGGAAAGCCTTCAACGTTCTACAATACATATTTGCTGATGGGTTTTATCTTTTTTGGTAGATATTTTTTTAATCAAAAGTTCTAGCCTAGTCATTGTTTTCTTAGATTTTTAAAAAGTTATTTGTTGTGTTTTATTAAAAAAATTTTTTTCTGCATCTCTTAACCTCATCCTATAATTTCCCCTTTTATTTATTTATTTATTTATTTATTCACACTGTGTGGCATGCGCAATCTTAGTTCCCCAACCAGGGATTGAACCCGTGCCCCCTGCATTGGAAGCACTGAGTCTTAACCATTGGACGTCCAGGAAAGTCCCTCTCCTCTTTCTTAATGTGGTGAATTTATCTTGCTTGAGGTGTATGGTACTTTTGGATCATTGGCTTAATTACTTTGCCAGTTTTAAAAAATGCTTAGATATTAGTATTTCAAATACATATACATATATATATATGTATATATATTTGCTTTAAGTTCTCTTTTCAGTTTTTGGGACTCTAAACATATGATAGATCTTTTTTTCTTTTTACAATGTCCCATATTTCTTCAATGTTCTTTTCTCTCCCTTTCTTCCCCTTCCTCCCCTCACTTTATCCTCCTCTTCCTCTCTCTTCTGTACTTCTCTTGAATTTTCTGTGCTTCCTTTGAATCCCTGTGCTTCAGCTTGAATATTTTCTACAGATCTATATTTCTGTTTACTAATCCTACTTTTTGCTGTGTCTAACAGGATGTTAAAATCAACAATTCAGTTCTTAGTTTTGATTACTGCAGTTTTTAGTTTTACACTTTCCATTTGGTTCTTTTCTCAGGTATTCTGCTTACAGAACTAGATTTCTACCTATTTTTAAAACCATATTAATAAAATCTGTGGCTGCCAACTTTCATAAGTGATCTGTACGTCTGTTTCTGATTGAAAGCCAGAATTCTTTAGAAATGTTGTAGGAGCTCAGGGTGGTGCTATTAGCTTCAGAAAGGGTTTAGACTACCGTTTGGTGGAGACCCTGAGTTGAGAGAAAGATCACAGTAAATCAGGGCTTCGTTTATGTAGCTGGATTGCAGTTTTTAGATGGCTCAGTTTATCTCTGTTTTATCCAGTACTCCCATTGTTCTTTGAGGCATTACCTTAGAGCCTACGATACTTATTAGAGTCTGTTCTCCTTAAGATCCGTAATTTCAATTCTTATTTTCTTGGCACTAAAACACTTCCAAATACTCTCAGTTTTTAAATAGTTTCTCCTTTATGCTTAGTTTTTTAGACTTTTTCTTTGTGCATAGAATTGAACAAATGCTTCAAGAAGGAATACTGTTAAGTGTTAGTAATGCCAATTCTCTTTGCCTCCCTCACTCTTAGATTTTGCTTCTTAAATTCTGGATGACTCACTCCAGTTTTTGTCTTTCAATCCCATATGGTTCCCTACATACCTCATGTGTTAACCAAGACTGTTTTCTTTTCTTTTAACTGATGTCTTCTGCCTGAATTCTCAGTCTCTCTCCCCATTCCAAGAATCAGCAAATGCTCAGAGAATGAAATCTGCTCACAGAATGTTAGCTCATCTCATTGTGGTTCACTTCTCTGGGATTTTGGCCCCTTTAGTCCTGATAGCTTCAGCAACTCTCCAAGGACTTCAAACAAATCTCCTCCTACTTTGTAGTTTTAGCTGTTTTTTTCTAGTTCTTCTCTCTAGGAGTGTTAGTCAGCCAAAGTTACCCTATTGTAGCCGTGGGGAAATTCCCAGCAAATTGGTTTTGATCATTCAAGAGTTACACATTGTTTTGAGTGTCAGAATCTAAGTGATTTAACAAGCATTGCATAAGCTTTAATAAAAGCCATAAGAGAACAGGAAAAATATATTTGCTATATGTGTGAAATTCTTTAGATAGGGAGCCCAAAGGCACTACACCAATGGAATGGTTCTTCTTATTTCTGAAAGAATAATTGAAATGGAAAAAAAAATCACAGTTTTTCAGAGTCTGAGAACAGATCACATTATAATATAAAATGGCAAAAAACTTATCAATATATAGTTGCTTAGTAGTTAGAATGGAAAGGATATACTGATTGCAGTATACAGGAATTTCTTTCGTAATCATTGGAAAACCTGAAATATTATTATTCTCTAGTTTTCCAGCTAGGGCAGAGCCAAGAAATAGATGTATAGTGAAAGCTTCAATGACAATAAGAATGTTCCAGAAGTTGAGATGTTGCAGATCATGGGGTTCAGGAACTGTTACCACTGGACAGACTATTTCATTTTTATTCTGCCAAGGGGCATCAATAAACAGCTGGCTATTGCCAAGAAGATTAGGACAATGAAAAGAGACTTATTAAAATGATTTTAAAATACTGTAAATCACTTTCAGCTGAAATTATATTTTTGAATTCAAAAAATGAAACCTGTATTCTCTATTTTCGGTATTAATTTTTCAGGATTAGATCTAATATCAAATTAAATGTAAATCGAACCACTGATTCATTTTTAGAGTTGGACAGGACAATATTCAGATGTTTTAAAGGGTAGGAGAGAACTTATCTATGTGTCTATTTTCTGCATCAGGGCTGCACTTTCCTAAAAAATAGGGTTCAATTTTTTTAAAATTTGGTTTCATAAACTTTAAATATTTTCAATGAGAAAAGTTATTTTAAAATTGTGGAATAAATGTTTTAATTCTGAAAAATATCTAGTATATAGATTTTCATATTACTATAATGTTTTAACTATGAAGACTGCATCTATTCATGCTCTAATAATTGGATATTAGCCATAAATTACTATATATTTTAGAGACACTGTAGAAATCTATAAATATATCTCAAATAAAAGCCCTAAATCTATAAATAGCAACAATTGGGAGAGCCAAGAGAGAAAGGATTTTTTTCCAGATGTAAAATTTGTTTACTATTATGATTTGTATGTGTGGAGGCTGCTGACTCATTGGTGACTTACATACTCATGATAGAGTAAAATTATGACTCAGTCATTCCATTTCTTATTCACTCGTTTACAGCTTGGTATTACTTAATCAAATCCTTATTTTACATAATTTATAAACACTTTTCTTCAAGTCTTTCATGAAAGTAAATCTATTCTTTTATCAACTTCTATATATTTGTTTCCTGTACAATTCATTTGAAACTTTCTAATATGCCACCATCATTTATCTCTGTTGTTCTATGATTTAACCTCCTACGGATGTTGTGTTGTGCTGGAAATAATTTACATGAGAATTAGAAAATGCAAAAATCTAATCCTTGCTGTCCACTTACTGCCTGGTTTGAGTTGGGTAAGACATGTTATAGTCTTTGAGTCATTTGTTTTTGAATGAAGTAATTTTTATATAAGGTCTCTGATTTTTCATTCAAATTATTGGATTTGACCCCACTTTTTCCTTCTACTTAGGGTAAACAAATTATAATTTCTATTATTCTCAACTGGATAGAGTTTAACATTTATTTCACTTAAGTTTTCTTTATGTCTAAAACTATTATACCCTCTGGAAATTCGATCACTTATTTTATAGCTTTTGGACATTGTCATTGACCTTATCTCCCATGCATATTTCAGGTGAGCTGATTATGCAATAAAAGAAAAAGACATTTTTAAAGAAAACATGCTGTCAAAGATTTTACTAACATACGGATGACCAATTGTCCAAGCACAATAATTTTCAACTTCAGCTCTGTCAAAAATCAAGTTTCTATATTTGTATCCATTTTAGGGTACTATATTCTATTCTGTTATTAACACTATTCATTGTCTTAATTATCACAGTTTCAAATTAAGTCTTGGTATCTGGCAAGCAAATTCAGCCACAGTTTTCTCCTATTACAGGATTGTCTTGACTTTCCTCGACCTTTTAAATTTCCACATATATTTTAGAATTTACATCTAAGTCCTACCAAAAAGACTCTTTTGATCTTGATTGGGATTACAGTGACTTTGTAGATCAAAGTGGGTAAAATGAGATCTTTATAATATTGAATCTTCCAATCCATGAACGTGATATATTTCTCCATCAGGTAGGTCTCTCAAATGTTTCATTATAGCTTTATACAATATGTACAAATATTATGCACATATTTTGTTAGGTTTAATTCTAGGTCCTTTGTATTTGTTTACCCTATAGTAAATTATATATACACACATAAACACATTAGTATAATTCAGCTACATATTTTGTTTCCGATTCTTGCTCATGATGATCTTTGTATGTATTGTTACTTTTGAGTATAAATGCTAGTTGGAATCTTATCTATGGAAATACTTTAAGCCTGGGATGAAGGTGGATTCTTTCAGAGAGTATTTGTATTTACTTTTGTCAGTCAACTGGGAGCACTGATCTAGGATATTTTAAACTAAATTCTTGGCTTAAGTGGTTTTTGGACCACATTATTTTGAACTCAGGCTGTCAACTCCTATAATATCTAACTTATGGTTACAAATCAAATTCTCACAAGTGATTTTTTTTTTTTATCTTTTGTGCAGTCTGTTGGCTAGTAGCACTCAGTTTGGGGAAGGGGATTTCTAGCTCATTCTTACAAATCAGGTGAAGATTTTTGGTGGGTTGGGCTTTACAGAAGTCTTCAACTCTATCCATCACCTCAGGCTCTGAAACTGAATTCTTGTCCCACCCAATTTCCACAAGTTTGCAAAACCTGATTCAGAAAAAATTCCTCAGGAAAAGGCAAATTTAGTGCCCCTTTAATTTTGATCTGAATCCTTACATTTTTGCCAGCTTGTGGGTGAATTTAAGAAGATTTTTATACAACATTTTACAGTGGGTCAGCCTGGGACCTTAGATAGCCATATTACCAGAACCAGAGTTTCCACATGTGTATTTATTTAATGTTATTTAATTATATGTGAATATTATCTCAATTAAAAGCAATATTTAAAATTTTAAAATTAGCACTAGGATAACAATTATATTAGAATATATAATTATATAACTATTATTACTATTACTATTATTTCCAAAATATGGTCACTGAAAATACCTACAAGCAATGACAACCCAATAAGAATAAACACTACTCATCCATGATATGGCCCTCAGATATGATTCTCCATTAAAAGGAACTATGGATTTTGCAAAGAATACTGATTTCAGCCATGAAACAGAAAATATATAATGAACCTGGAGAATTTCAGTGGGCAATCAAGTATTTATCAATTGTTATTTTGTGTGAAACAACATGGAGATCAATATAAAAGAGCTCATATTTTCCAAATATTGGATAATTTCCAAATATTGGATAATCATCAAAAAGAATGATTAATGTTAATTGTACACAGCACTCAAAACTGTAGAGAGAGAATGAGTGAAAGAAAAACAGAAAGGTAAAAAAAGATAGGAAGGGGTAGAGAAACTCACTGTAAACCACTGGAAATAACTTGACATCAATTCCTTACTCTTAAAATCAGCAACTAAATACCTAGGAATAAATTTAACCAAGGATGTGAAAGACCTATACTCTGAAAACTACAAGACACTGATGAAGGAAATTGAAGATGATACAAATAAATGGAAAGATATCCCGTGTTCGTGGATTGGAAGAATTAATATTGTTAAAGTGACCATACTACTCAAATCAATCTACAGATTTAATGCAATCCCTATCAAAATACCCATGACATTTTTCACAGAACTAGAAGAAATAATCCTAAGATGGAACCACAAAAGACCCCAAAGTGTCAAAGCAATCTTGAGAAAAAAGAACAGAGCTGGAGGTAACACATTCCCTGACATCAAAATATACTACTAAGGTATAGTAATCAAAAAACAGTATAGCACAAGCACAAAAACAGACACATAGATCAATGGAACAGAATAAAGAGACCAGAAATAAACCCACACACCTACAGTCAATCTCTGACAAAGGCAAAAAGATACAATGGAGAAAAGATAGTATCTTCAATAAGTGCTGCTGGGAAACCTGGACAGCTACATATAAAGAATGAAATTTGAACATTTTCTCACACCATATACAAAAATAAACTCAAAATGGATTAAAGACTTAAAAAACAGAAACCATAAGACTCCTAGAACACTCTTTGACATATATCAGAGAAATATTTTTTTGGGGCCTGCACCTAAGGCTAAGGAAACAAAAGCAAAATTAACAAATGTGACCTAAATAAACTTAAAAGATTTAGCACAGCAAAGGAAACCACCAACAAGAAAAAACAACCTATTGAATGAAGAAAATATTTGCAAATGATATGACCAATAAGGGGTGATTATCAAAGATATAGCAACAGTTCATACAACTCAATATCAAAAAAGCCAACAACCCAATTTAAAAATGGGCAGACCTGAACAGATATTTTTGCAAAGAAGACATACAGATGGCCAAAATACACATGAAAAGATGCTCAACATTGGTAATCATCAGAGAAATGTAAATCAAAACCACAATGACGAACCACTTCACACCTGTCAGAATGGCTATCATCAAAAAGTCTAGAAATAATGACTATTGGTGAGGATGTGGAGAAAGGGAACCCTAGTACACTGTAGATGGGAATGTAAATTAGTGCAGCCACAATGGAAAACAGTATGGAGGTTCCTAAAAAAAAACAAATATAGAACTAACATATAATCCCGCGAGTCCACTCCTGGATATATACTTGAAGAAAATGAAAACACTAATTCAAAAAGATACAGGCACCTTAATATTCCTAGTAGTGTTATTTACAGTACCCAAGATACTGAAGCAACCTAAGTGTCCATCAACAGATAAATGGATAAATAAGAAATGGTATATAAATGCAATGGAATATTGTTCAGCCATAAAAAGAATGAAATTCTGCCATCTGTGTTTTTAGTGTTAGCATCACTTAAAATGGTGGAATAACACATTGTGTGCTTCCTAATGTAATTAATATGAAGCACACAGAATCACCCATATTTTATTTAAGTTGAACCTGAGTCAAATCAAGCCTCTGAAGCTCATCTAAAGTCATAAGAGATACAGAGAGCAGGGGAACATTTTAAAGATACCAAAAAATGCAAATAGAAAAACTTGGGGGCATTCTAATTAACTGTCAGTTTTTTCACTAAGCAAAAGACAGAAAAGAAATGGGAGGGGGATGCTTTATATAAAATAATTTAAGAGACATAAAAAGTCAATGTCACATGTAAATATTGTTTGGAAACTTCTTCAAACAAACCAAATGTAAAAAGTATATATTTTTAAAGCAATTGGGGAAATGTGACTACATATCTGAGCATTAGATTTCAAATTTTCAGATGTATTATAAGCACTTTGGGATCTTTTTAAATGAAACTTCTGATTCAATAGTTTTCAGTGAAGCTGAGATACTGAATTTCTAACAAGCTACCAAATTCTGCTGCTTCTTTTTAATTAATTTTTATATTAATTTTTGTTTATTAATTTTTTATTTTTGGCTGCATTGGGTCTTCATTGCTGTGCGCGGGCTTTCCTCTAGTTGCAGCGAGCGGGGGCTACTCTTCATTGCGGTGCACAGGCTTCTCATTGCAGTGGCTTCTTTTGTTGCAAAGCATGGGCTCTAGGCACGCAGGCTTAATTAGTTGTGGCACGCGGGCTCAGTAGTTGTGGCTCATGGGCTCTAGAGCGCAGGCTCAGTAGTTGTGGCACACAGGCTTAGCTGTTCCACGGCATGTGGGGTTGTCCCAGACCAGGGCTCGAACCTGTGTCCCCTGCATCAGCCGGTGGATTCTTAACCACTGAGCCACCAAGGAAGCCCTCTGCTGCTTTTTGTTTGCAGACTACGTTTTGAGAAGCAAGGTATTAAATTATATTAAAGAGTAATTTTTAAGTTTCTTGGGTGTGATAATTTCTTTTTAATTATATAAGAAATTACTCACTTTTAAAATGATTTTTTATGTGATTAGATATGCATACTAAAATGTATTGAAGTAAAAGAGGTTTAAATTTGCCTTAAAATAATTCAGCAAGGAAAAGGAAAAGACGAAAACTAACAGAAGAAAGAAATAGGCAAAGTTTTGATGATTGCTAAATCTGGCTGATGGCCATATGAGGGTCAATGCACAATTTTCTTTATTCTTTTGTTTGTTTAAATAATAAAAATTAAAGTAAAAGTCATGTTTTTAAATGTACCAACTAAATCTTAAGATAAAGCAACTTATAGATTACACCACGATCAGTTGATAACAATTCCTGGTAATACACGATGTATATTTTTTTGTGTCATGGAAGTTAAAAGTAGTAGCACGCCCCAAAAGCTGGTAACTATTGCCTAGAGAGATCAATGACTGCACAGAGTGGTCTCTGCAGGGTTATATTATCCTGGTATCATGTAATTATTTATACTAATAAAACAAATAAACCAGAGGATCATCTCAGATGCAGGGAAAAGTACATTTGTCAAAATTCAACATTCATAATTAAAAAAGCCTCAGTAAATGAGATATAAAAGGGAGCTTGCTATAAGGCATCTAGATAAAGGACAAATATGACAATTTTAAAGCTAACATGATATTTAAAGGTGAAAACATGATTGCTTTCCCCCTAAGTTGGGAACAAGGTAAAGATGGGTATTCTTCCATTCTACTCTGTACTGGAGATTTAGTCAGTGCTATAAACAGCAAGAAAAACAAAATTAAAAGGAAATGGATTGAAAAAGAAGAGACAGAACTGTTTTTATTTGTGGACAAGATGATCATCTATGTAGAAAATCCTACAGAATTAACAAAGGGCAACTAGAACTAATAACTGAGTTGAGCAATGTCACAGGATACAAAGTCAATATATAAAAATCAATTACAGAACAAAATTTAAGGATCTCACCTACCTGACTTCAAGCTTTTACATAAAGCTATAGTAATCAAGATAGTGTTGTATTGGCATGAAGATAAACATACAGATTAACAAAATAAAATTCATACATGCATATGGTCAATTGAATTTTGACCAAGTTTCCAAGGCAAGTCAGTGGAAGAGGATAATCTTTTCAATAAATGGTGCTAGAACTCAGATGCTTCTCTTACACCATTTTGTTACTTTAACAAAAAATATCCAGAAATGGATCACAGAGCTAAATTTGAGAACAAAACTATAAAATGTCTAGATAAAAATAGGAGAAAATCTAGTGACATTCATTTAGACAAATAATTTTTAAATAGGACAAAATAACCTTACAAACTATAAAATAAAATTTAAGAAAATGAAATGTCAAAGCACAGACTGAGAGAAAATATTTTGAAAAAGTAGTTCTGATAAGGGACTTGTGTCTAGAATTTGTGCAACAGAAAAACAAATAAACAAAAACCTCTTCCAACTCAATATCACGAAGGCAGACAACCTAATTAGTACATGGGCAAAGACTGAACAAATATTTAGCCAAGAAAATATGTATTACAAATAAGCAAATAAAATATGCTCATCCTCATTAGTAACTAAAGGAATGCAAATCAAAACCACAGTGAAATACCTCCACATAACCATTAGAATGACTAAAATTGAAAGTCTGATAGTACCATATACGAATGAGGATGTGGATAAACTTGCAGATTTCTAGTGGTAATGGGTATAGCTTTTTTGAAAAACAATTTGGAAGATTTAAAAAATAAAGCAAATGAGATGCAAATATTTAAAAGAATCATTAATTTATAATGTTAAATGTACTGATAAGTAGATAGATCATTCTTCCCTTCAGGTTATGTGGGAAACTGAATTTCTGAAATTCAGAATGTGGTAAATACAGAAATAGAACAGGGAAGTTATTGTGATTAGAATTTTAAACTTTTAATGGTACAGTCATCCCTTAAAAAATCTTTTAAAAAGATAAGCTCACTACTTCATAATGTGTTAATAATTTTCAGTGTTTTTTACTGTGACTTTCCTTTTTTTATTTCCACAGATATTTACAATTCCTCTGATTCCTTTCTAATTTTCATTGTGCCTTATGTAGTGTAGATGTTCAATAAATGTTCATTTAATAAATTAATTTTTTAAAATATACAGTAGTTTATTTCATCAGTTTATAGTTTTGTCTTTTGTACTTCGGAAATATTGTGAACCTTTCAGGTTAAGCTGCATACCTCTTTTTGATTTATTTCTCTTTGTTGTATAGACCAATGGACTAGATTTCCAAGATGTGTATAGCACTTCAATTTTATCCTCTTTACACTAATTTATGAGGGAACAGAAGATGAGAATTTGTAAAGTACATCAAGTTTCTTAAACTTCATTAATTTACTCATTCTTTTATTCTCTAAATGTTTACTGAGCTCTTGAGACGTAGCAGATTCTCTGCTGTCTAAGGACGAACTTTCAAATGGATATATGCGTTACTCCAAAATATCCTTTTATAATTTTTGACAACTTTTATTAAGCAGGTTATTTTGGTTTATTGTTATCAGTGAGATTGCTTTTTTCCTTTTATTGTTCCATTGAAGTCTTTAATTTAATTGTAAATTCTATTTTAGTTGCTTTAAGATAGAATAGACAAATATGATTTCCAACTGAAAATCACTTTTAAAACCTTAGGCTTGGAAAGAGAATTTTATTTTTTCTAATAGCATTGATGAGCTTCAAGACGTGTATGGCTTTTCTAATGCATTTTCTGGCTTCTTTGGTGTAATGTCTTAGAAGAAAAGAACATATGTCTGAATGCAATTAATCGAATCTATGTGCTTCAAAATCCATAGTTAAAATGTGAAAATATTGCTGTGTGGAATAGAAGAATACATTTTAAGGTTTTCAGTAATGCAGATACAGGACTATCACTAAAATTAGCATTTTCAAGAGCTCCTTTTGCAAATGTAGTTTCAATCATACGATTTCAATCAATTAAAATACTTTGATCTGGATCCTATTAATGTATATTTGAAGGTAAAAAATAATAGCTATGCATTATTCTAATTTAATTCTCAATTCATCAACATGTGTTTACACACATTGCATCCTTATTAAAGTTATCAAATATAGGTCAAAAAATTTTATTAGTTAAAATTTTTTTAGTTTATTCAAAATAGATTTTATGTTGCCCATATGAATAAGAACTAAGTAAAAGCATATATAATCAAATTCAGAAATTCTTTATGCTCATTCATGTCATTCTCATTCTTTTTACCACTCTTTCTATTGAAAATGAAGTAACCAAATATTTAAATTATTGAAATGCAAACAAAGAACCAACTTGGAAATAAAATAATCCCCATGCCAGTATTTTAATCTTTAGTTAGGACTTCCTAAAATTTGGACATACCTAACTATTTGTACTTCCAGATTAACAGAATGTGGAATGTAAGTATTCCTGATGAATGGATGCAGGAGATATCCACCCAATATCAGTAAAACAGATTTAGAGCAGAAACGTTTTCATTGGTCATATGACTTCAGAAATCATTAAACAATGGGTTTTAGTTTCCAGTGCCTGAAGTTCAAAACAGGAAGGATTAACTTGTACCAAATCATCTGTTTCTGTCCAAATCATCTCTGTACCAAATTTGGAATTTATGAGTGGGACTGGTACATTTTTCTTGGAAGTAACTAGTTAACTCTCCAAAGACCAAGATTGTGGGTATTTATCTAAAAAGCTTGTCTGGATATTATTTATTGAAATATTTTGACCTGTTAACTGACCTGTTCATTCTCAGATGCAGGCTCTCCCCATCACCACACGCTTTACCACCAAGGCTCCAGTCAGATTAACAATGAATATCAAATTGCTTTCTTAAAAGCTTTTTTTCAATGTGGTTTAACTAAATTATATACCAAATGATATTTCAATTTTTATATTTTTCACACCCTAGTTCTGTGCTCTTTAGTATCCCAAATAAAGTCAACTATAGAAATAAGAAAACAAATCAAATAAATTCCAGTTCTCATTTATAACTGATAAAATATTTATGTGTAAACAATATTAAAATCTACAGTCAAATTAAGTTTTGAAGATCATCTTTCATTTTATTCATGATTAATTCACATAATGTTTATTATGTGAACAAGGGTGGATTCTGGTGGTGACAAGTCAGTTGCAATTTTGGAACAAGTAGATTCTTTGGCTTCATTGAGAAATTGTATGAGGTTTTAGTGATTTTCTTTACTGATTTTTCTTCTTGGATTTCCACAATCAGCTAATCAAATCAAATTATTTAAGGGGATAGGCCCAGGAAATAGGATGATTTATTCATTCAACAAATATTTACTAATTGCATATTATGTGCAAAGCACAATTCTAAGTGCTGGAAATACAGCAGTAAACTAAAGGAAACAGAAGCCCCTCTCTCATGGATCATATGATCCCATGGCAAGGGAAAGACAGTAGCCAAAATAATAGTTTATTGTGTTAGAAAATGTAAATTAATGTGAAGAATAATAAAGTGGGCAAGGGGCTAGGAAATATTAAGGCTTATTGCAATATTATATAAAGTAGAGAGTGAAGGCTTCTGTAAGAAATGAAATTTCAGGAAACATTTAAAGGAAGTTTTGGGGTTATATATTCAGGTGTCTGGTCAGGGAGCAGCATTATGGACACAAGGGAACAGGATATGCAGGGGGCCTGAGGAGGGAGCATGCTTGGTAAGTATGAGGGACATGAAGGAGTCCCTGAGTAGCAAGAGCAGAGAGAGAAAGGGATGAAAAATAGGAGATAGGACCACATAGGTAATGCCTGGGGGCACTGAATAGGAATTTATGGGTATTTTAAGCATTTTGAAAAGTTCTCTGTAAACTTTATTCATAGTAAAGATAGTGATTTTAGAAACTGTTAGAATTGTACTAAATGAGAATTAATTAATGCTTCAGTATTAACTTGGAAAATGAGTATTTTTTCTAGTCTTTCACCCAAGTTACCATCTTTCCAGCTAAATGGAAATTCCAGGCAATGGAATGCCACAGTGCTCTGCTCTTGTCCTTGTCTTACAAAAATGTGTTGATAATATGAGTGAAAGCATAGAACTAATACTTATTATATTTAAAGTTTAAATAAAGCTATAAAATGGCTAATATTAAACATTAAACTAAAAACACTAGGATACACTGTGTAAGGAAGAAAAACATAAAAACACAGATAAACTTTACAAGGATAAACATAAGATTTGCATTTAATTTCAAAATAATAAACTGCATGATTTAGGAAACTTCTGTTAATAAATCAAAAAAAATCATCAGGGATTTAATTTGATCAAAATCTTCAAGAGGGCTTCCCTGGTGGCGCAGTGGTTGAGAGTCCGCCTGCCGATGCAGGGGACACGGGTTCGTGCCCCGGTCCGGGAAGATCACACATGCCGCGGAGCAGCTGGGCCCGTGAGCCATGGCCGCTGAGCCTGCGTGTCCAGAACCTGTGCTCCACAACGGGAGAGGCCACAACAGTGAGAGGCCCGCGTAACGCAAAAAAAAAAAAAAAAAAAAAAAAAATGTTCAAGAGATGTGACTAATTAAAAACATCTAACAAAATCTTTAAATGTAGCATTAGAAAAATAGTGTTTATATCATGAAATGTAATTGTCTTATATACGTCTCTTGTCACATTATTTGGGGTATTGTGTTCTATTCTTGGAGCCACATTTTAAGAAGGACTCTTGTAACTGGATCATGCCAACTAGAGAATACAATGGAAATTACGATGATAAGGGGTCAGGAAATAATTTTATAAACTGTGCAAAGTAATAAATATAACTTCATGCTTTTACCCTTACTATATATATATGGGTATATACCCTGCTGTAAGCCTATTCCCAACGTGACAGCAGAATTTAGCTTTTAAAAACTATGTCAAAAAACTTCACTTCTCTTCTCAAAACTCTACAATGGCTCCACAAAGTGCTTATAAGGGTCTACAAAGCTGTGTACAACCCTCCCTGACACTGCTGTGATGTCCTCATCTGCTATTATACCCCTCCTTGTTCACTCTGCTCCAGTCACAATGACTATTTTGCTGTGCTCTTTGCCCTGGCTGTTCTTTCTACCTGGAACACTCTTCCCCAAAACAGTCACAGGGCTAATTCCCTTACCTCTTTCAAGTCCTTGCTCAAATACCACCTCAGTGAAACCTGTTCTGATGACTCTATTTAAAACTTCAAATCACATCTATTCCTACACCTCCCTCCCCTTCCCCTACATTTTTATTTCCATAGGACTTATCAGAGTTTACAAACTACATATTTTACTTATTATGGCTTTTGTTTTGTTTATTTGATTTGTCTGTCTTTGGTTATCTTTCTCTCTTAAAATGAAACCTCCATGGGGACAAGAATCTTTGTTTTGTCCACTACTTTATTCTGAATTCTCAAAATAGAGCATGAAACAAAGTAAGATGTTGATACTTTTAATTGAATTAAAGTGATTTTTAAGCTGACCTTTCCAAAAAAAAAGAAAAAAAAAGACAATGTATTTTTGATGTTAGAAGGGCAATTAATAATCATAATAGATTTAGTCTCTTTTTCTCTGGATATACTACTGTCCAAAAGAACTTTCTGCAATAACAAATATGTTCTCTACAGTGTCTGGTATTGTAGCCACTAGCCACATAGGGCTATTAAGACTTTAAATGTGCTCAATAGTGTGGCTGAAGAATTCTCAATTTTATTTAATTTTAACTAATTTTAGTTTAAATTTATATAGTCACATGAGTCTAGTGGCAGTCATATAGAACAGTGAAGCTCTAGAAGGCATAAACTAAAGCTATTGAGTGAATATTAATGGGAAAGAGATTTTTGTTTAATTAAGGAAGAACATTTCAATCAGACTCTATCCAACAAAGGAATGGACTGCCTCATGAATAGAGTGTGGTCTACCTCAAAGAAGTAATGCTTTGACAATGATTAAGGAGTCACTTACCAGAATTGCTACAGCAGAGATTCTTGCTTGGATGGGCTAGTTGTACTATTATGTTAATGTGATTTCCAAATTCAATAAATCCTTTTATTATATGCTTGCTACCTAAAATTCATGTCTACTATAACTTAGTGGGAGGGAAATCCAGTATCCCAAAAGTAACAAATGGTATACTAAAAAAAAAAAAAAAAAATGGTATACTAAAAACAGGTAACTTTTCTTTTTAAATCCTCAGTTAGTGAAGGGCTACTGGGAAGAGAGTATATTTATAAAGATGACACAACAAAATAAATTCCTTGCCAGTACATCTGGATATGAAATGTAAAGAGCATAGGCTTTGTAGTTATACAGGCTCCAGTGACTTGGGAATAGGCATTCTCTGGTGGTTGAAGGCTACCAGATGTCCATTAATATCATTCTTCTCTACTTCCACAGTAATAGAATTTGATTTGGGTCCTGGCTGCCCACACAGGAAAGCCATATCCCTAAGCTCCTGTAGTTGTACATATGTGACTAAGCTCTTGGCACTGAAGTATAATCCGAAGTGATGTGTACAACTTCTGTCTTCCTTAATTAAGAGGGAAACTCTGGCTCTGGACATCTGCTCTTTTCCTCTCTCCTGGCTAGAATGACAAGAATCAACGTGACCTTAGATTTTTGAACAATGTGAATATATAACTCATTCAATAAATTAAGAGCAGATCTATTAAAGTTTTAATCTATAGAAACACTAGTTATAAGATAAAAATAAGGCATATTCTGAAAAGCAAAATGAGAAAAGTTTCAGATGTCTGGTTTTCTCAGAATCTAATTTCTTTCCCGACAGATTAATGTTGGATTTGCAAGTACAAATTTTGGAAATGTTCATGAAACAGAGCTCACCACGACAGGTAAACTTTAATGACTGCTACTAGAGCTGGTGATATTTGAAATTCTTCATAAGAAAAAGGAAAAGTCTATTTAAAGCAATGACAAAGATACTGATGGCCAGGAACTTTTCCTTTTTTTCCTAAATGGTACTTAGTGTTTGACAACAAATACACTTAGATTTTAGGTTGTAATTTTAGATGGCATTCAGAGGATGTGAATCAGTTTCCTGATACAAACAGGCAGTTAAAATCAAACAATGAGAATAGTTAAACATAGCATTGCCCCACAGATTATTTAATGATGGACTTCTTTCTCCCCCTAGTTGAGAGGTAAGGGTTCATTGCAAATCTTCAGTAGTGTAAATACAATGTGTTGGAGGACCTTCAAGATGGCAGAGGAGTAAGATGTAGAGATCACCTTTCTCCCCACAAATACATAAAAAATACATCTACATGTGGAACAAGTCCAACAGAACACCTACTGAACTCTGGCAGAAGACCTCAGACTTCCCAAAAGGCAAGAAACTCTCCACATAACTGGGTAGGGCAAAAGAAAAAGAAAAAACAGACACAAAAGAATAGGGATGGGACCTGCACCTCTGGGATGGAGCTGTAAAGGAGGAAAAGTTTCCACACACTAGGAAGCCCCTTCACTGGTGGAAACGGGGGGTGGGGGGGGAAGCTTTGGAGCCATGGAGGAGAGTACAGCAACAGAGGTGCAGTGGGCAAAGCGGAGAGATTCCTGCACAGAGGGTCAGCACCGACCAGCACTCACCAGACTGAGAGGCTTGTCTACTCACCCGCTGGGGCTGGTGGGGGTTGGGAGTTGAGGCTCAGGCTTTGGAAGTCAGATCCTGGGGAGATGACTGGGGTTGGCTGCATGAACACAGGCAGCTTTACAGCCTGAAGGGGGATAGTGCGCCACAGCTAACTGGGAGGGAGTCCGGGAAAAAGTCTGGAACTGCCTAAACATCAAGAGACCATTGTTTTTGGGTGCGCAAGGAGAGGAGATTCAGAACACTGCCTAAATGAGCTTCAGAGACGGGCGTGAGCCGCGGCTGTCAGCGTAGACACCAGACATGAGAATGAAATGCTAAGGCTGCTTCTGCAGCCACCAAGAATCCTATGTGCAAGCACAGGTCACTATCCATACCTCCCCTCCCAGGAGTCTTTGCAGCCTGCCACTGCCAGCGCCCCCTAATCCAGGGACAACTTCTCTGGGAGAACACAGAGCACGCCTCAGGCTGGTGCAACGTCATGTTAGCATCTGCCGCCGCAGGCTCGCCCTGCATTCTGTAACCCCTCCCTCCCCCGGCCTGAGTGAGCCAGAGCCCCCTAATCAGCCGTTTCTTTAACCCCCTCCTCTTTGGGCGAAGAACGGATGCCAGAGGGTGACCTACATACAGAGGCGGGGCCTAATCCAAAGCTGAACCACAGGAGCTGTGTGAACAAAGAAGAGAAAGGGAAATTTCTCTGCGCAGTCTCAGGAGCAGTGGATTAAATCTCCACAATCAACTGATGTACCCTGATTCTGTGGAATACCTGAACAGACAATGAATCATCCCAAAATTGAGGTGGTGGAGTTTGGGAGCAATTGTAGACTTGGGGTTTGCTGTATACAACTGACTAGTTTCTGATTTTTATGTTTATCTTAGTATAGATTTTTGCACTTGTTATCATTGGTGGATTCATTTATCGGTTTGGCTGCTCTCTTCTTCATTTTTATTTTAGTAATATTTTTAAATTTTATTTTAATAACTACATTTTATTTTATTATTATTTTTTTTTCCTTTCTTTCTTTTTTTCTCCCTTTTCTTCTGAGCCGTGTGGCTAACAGGGTCTTGGTGCTCCAGCTGGGTGTCAGGCCTGTGCCTCTGAGGTGGGAGAGCCAAGTTCAGGAAACTGGTCCACCAGAGACCTCCCAGCTCCACATAATATCAGTTGGTGAGGGCTCTCTCAGAGATCTCCATCTCAACGTTAGGACCCAGCTCCACTCAACAACCAGAAAGATCCAGTGCTGGACACCCCATGCCAAACAGCTAGCAAGACAGGAAACAAACCAACCCCTTAGCAGAGAGGATGCCTAAAATCATAATAAGTTCACAGGCCCTCCAAAACAAACCACCGGACATGGTCCTGCCCACCAGAAAGACAAGATCCAATCTCATCCACCAGACCACAGGCACCAGCCCCCTCTACCAGGGAGCCTAGACAACCCACTGAACCAACCTTATCCACTGGGGGCAGAAAACAAAAACAATGGGAACTACGAATCTGCAGTCTGAGAAAAGGAGGCCCCAAATGCAGTAAGTTAAGCAAAATAGGAAGACAGAGAAATACACAGCAGATGAAGGAGCAAAGTAAAAACCCACCAGACCAAACAAATGAAGAGGAACTAGGCAGTCTACCTGAAAAAGAATTCAGACTAATGATAGTAAAGATGGTCTAAAACCTTAGAAATAGAACAGAGAAAATACAAGAAACATTTAACAAGGACCTAGAAGAACTAAAGAGCAAACAAACAATGATGAACAACAAATAAGTGAAATTAAAAATTCTCTAGAAGGAATCAATAGCAGAATAACTAAGGTAGAAGAATGGATAAGTGACATGGAAGATAAAATAGTGGAAATAACTACCGCAGAGCAAAATAAAGAAAAAAGAATGAAAAGAATTGAGGACAGTCTCACAGACCTCTGGGACAACATTAAAAGCACCAACATTCGAATTATAGGGGTCCCAGAAGAAGAAGAGAAAAAGTAAGGGACTGAGAAATATTTGAAGAGATTATAGTAGAAAGCGTATCTAATATGGTAAAGGAAATAGTCAAATCCTGGAAGCACAGAGAGTCCCATATAGGATAAATCCAAGGAGAAACATGCCAAGACACATATTAATCAAACTATCAAAAATTAAATATAAAGAAAAAATATTAAAAGCAACAAGGTTGCAACAAATAACATACAAGGGTATCCCCATAAGGTTAACAGCTGATCTTTCAGCAGAAACTCTGCAAGCCAGAAGGGAGTGGCAGGACATATTTAAAGTGATGAAAGGGAAAAACCTACAGCCAAGATTACTCTACCCAGCAAGGTTCTCATTCAGATTCAACAGAGAAATTAAAACCTTACAGACCAGCAAAAGCTAAGAGAATTCAGCACCACCACACCAGCTTTACAACAAATGCTAAAGGAACTTCTCTAGGCAATAAAAACAAGAGAAGGAAAAGACCTACAAAAACAAACCCAAAACAATTAAGAAAATGGTAATAGGAACATACATATCAGTAATTACCTTAAATGTAAATGGATTAAATGCTCTAACCAAAAGACATAGACTGGCTGAATGGATACAAAAACAAGATCCAAATACATGCTGTGTAGAAGAGACCCACTTCAGACATAGGGACACATACAGACTGAAAGTGAGGAGATGGAAAAAGATATTCCATGCAAATGGAAATCAAAAGAAAACTGGAGTAGCAATTCTCATATGAGACAAAATAGACTTTAAAATACAGAATGTTACAAGAGACAAAGAAGGACACTACATAATGATCAAGGGAACAATCAACGAAGAAGATATAACAATTGTAAATATTTATGCACCCAACACAGAAGCACCTCAATACATAAGGCAAATGCTAACAGCCATAAAAGGGGAAATCGACAGTAACACAATAACAGTAGGGGACTTTAACACCCATTTTCACCAATGGAGAGATCAACCAAAATAAAAATAAATAAGGAAACATAAGCTTTAAATGACACATTAAACAAGATGGATTTGATATCTATTGGACATTACAACCAAAAATAACAGAATACACTTTCTTCTCAAGTGCTCATGGAAGATTTTCCAGGATAGATGATATATTGGGTCACGAATCAAGCCTTGGTAAATTTAAGAAAATTCAAATCGTATCAAGTATCTTTTCCAACTACAATGCTATGAGACTACATGTCAATTACAGAAAAAACCTGTAAAAAATACAAACACATGGAGGCTAAACAATATGCTACTAAAGAACCAAGAGATCACTGAAGAAATCAAAGAGAAAATCAAAAAATACCTAGAAACAAATGATAATAAAAACACAATGAGCCAAAACCTATGGGATGCAGCAAAAGCAGTTCTAAGAGGGAAGTTTATAGCAATACAATCCTATCTCAAGAAAGAGGAAAAATCTCAAATAAACAACCTCATCTTACACCTAAAGCAATTAGAGAAAGAAGAAGAAAAAACCCCAAAGTTAGCAGAAGGAAAGAAATCATAAAGATCAGACCAGAAATAAATGAAAAGGAAATGAAGGAAACGATAGGGAAGATCAATAAAACTAAAAGCTGGTTCTTTGAGTAGATAAACAAAATTGATAAACCATTAGCCAGACTCACCAAGAAAAAAAGGTAGAAGACTCAAATCAACAGAATTTGAACTGAAAAACAAGTAAAAACGGACACTGCAGAAATACAAAGGGATATGAGAGATTAGTACAAACAATATATGCCAATAAAATGGACAACCTGGAAGAAATGGACAAATTCTTAGAAAAGCACAACCTTCTGAGACTGAACCAGGAAGAAACAGTAAATATAAACAGACCAATCACAAGCACTGAAGTTGAAAATGTGATTAAAAATCTTCCAAAAAAGAAAAGCCCAGGACCACACAGCTTCACAGGAGAATTCTATCAAACATTTAGAGAAGAGCTAACACCCATCCTTCTCAAACTCTTCCAAAATATAGCAGAGGGAGGAATATTCCCAAACTCATTCTACAAGGTCACCAACACACTGATACCAAAACCAGAAAAAGATGTCACAAAAAAAGAAAACTACAGGCAAATATCACTGATGAACATAGATGCAAAAATCCTCAACAAAATACTAGCAAACAGAATCCAACAGCACGTTAAAAGGATCATACACCATGATCAAGTGGGGTTTATCGCAGGAATGCAAGGATACTTCCATATATGCAAATCAATCAATGTGATACACCATATTAACAAACTGAAGGATAAAAACCCTCTAGAAAGTAGGCATAGAGGGAACTTACCTCAACATAATAAAGGCCATATATGAGAAACCCACAGGCAACATCATTCTCAATGGTGAAAAACTGAAACCATTTCCACTAAGATCAGGAACAAGACAAGGTTGCCCACTCTTACTGCTATCACTGAACATAGTTTTGGAAGTTTAAGCAACAGTAAGCAGAGAAGGAAAAGAAATAAAAGCAATCCAAATCAGAAAAGAAGAAGTAAAGTTGTCACTGTTTGCAGATGACATGCAACTATACATAGAGAATCCTAAAGATGGTACCAGAAAACTACTGGGAATAATCAATGAATGTAGTAAAGTAGCTGGATACAAAATTAATGCACAGAAATCTCTTGCATTCCTATATAGTAATGATGAAAAATCTGAAAGGGAAATTAAGGAAACACTCTAATTTACCATTGCAACAAAAAGAATAAAATATCTAGGAATAAACCTACCTAAGGAGACAAAAGACCTGTATGCAGAAAACTATAAGACACTGATGAAAGAAAATAAAGATGATACAGACAGATGGAGAGATATACCATGTTCTTGTATTGGAAGAATCCACATTGTGAAAATCACTATACTACCCAAAGCAATCTACAGATTCAGTGCAATCCGTATCAAACTACCAATGGCACTTTTCACAGAACTAGAATGAAAAATTTCACAATTTCTATGGGAACACAAAAGACCTTGAATAGCTAAAGCAATCTTGAGAAAGAAAAACGGAGCTGGAGGAATCAGGCTCCCAGATTTCAGACTATACTACCAAGTTACAGTAATCAAGACAGTATGGTACTGGCACAAAAACAGAAATATAGATCAACAAAACAGGATAGAAAGCCAAGAGATAAACCCACGCACATATGGTCACCTTATCTTTGATAAAGGAAGCAAGAACATACAATGGAGAAAAGACAGCCTCTTCAATAAGTGGTGCTGGGAAAACTGGAAAGCTTCATGTAAAAGAATGAACACTCCCTAACACCATACACAAAAATAAACTCATAATGGATTAGAGAGACCTAAATGTAAGGCCAGACACTATAAAACTCTTAGAGGAAAACATAGGCAAAACACTCGATGACATAAATCACAGCAACATCCTTTTTGACCCATCTCCTACAGAAATGGAAATAAAAACAAAAATAAGCAAATGGGACCTAATAAAACTTCAAAGCTTTTGCACAGCGAAGAAAACCATAAACAACATGAAAAGACAATCTTCAGAATGGGAGAAAATATTTGCAAATGAAGCAACTGACAAAGGATTAATCTCCAAAATATACAAGCAGCTCATGCAGCTCAATATCAAAAAAGAAACAACTCAATCTAAAAATGGGCAGAAGACCTAAATGGACATCTCTCCGAAGAAGAAATACAGATTGCCAACAAACACATGAAAGGATGCTCAACATCACTAATTATTAGAGAAATGCAAATCGAAACTACAATGAGTTATCACCTCACACCAGTCAGAATAGCCATCATCAAAAAATCTACAAACAATAGATGCTGGAGAGGGTGTGGAGAAAAGGGAAGCCTTTTGCACTGTTGGTGGGAATGTAAAATGATACAGCCACTATGGAGAACAGTATGGAGGTTCCTTAAAACACTAAAAATAGAACTACCGTATGACCCAGCAATCCCACTACTGAGCATATACCCTGAGAAAACCATAATTCAAAAAGAGTCATGTACCGCAATATTCACTGCAGCTCCATTTACAATAGCCAGGACATGGAAACAACCTAAGTGTCCATAGACAGATGAATGGATAAAGAAGATGTGGCACATATATACAATGGAATATTACTCAGCCATAAAAAGAAGCAGAATTATTTGTAGTGAGGTGGATGGACTTTGAGACTGTCATACAGAGTGAAGTAAGTCAGAAAGAGAAAGACAAATACCGTATGCTAACACATATATATGGAATCTAAAAAAACAACTGGTTCTGAAGAACCTGGGGACAGGACAGGAATAAAGATGCAGACGTAAAAAATGGAGTTCAGGACACGGGCAGGGGGAAGGGTAAACTGGGACGAAGTGAGAGAGTGGCATTGACATATATACACTACCAAATGTAAAATAGCTAGTGGGAAGCAGCCACATAGCACAGGGAAATCAGCTGGGTGCTTTGTGACCACATACAGGGGTGGGATAGGGAGGGTGGGAGGGAGACACAAGTGGGTGGGGATATGGGGGTATACATATACATATAGCTGATTCACTTTGTTATACAGCAGAAACTAACACACCACTGTAAAGCAATTATACTCCAATAAATATGTTAAAAAATAAAAATAAACATGGGGTAATAAGACTATGCAGGGGCAGTCATGCAAAATAAAATACATATCCTATGATACAGATATTCTGTGATTAAGAAAATGCCTTGTGTATGGGAAGTGTTCAATAAATGTTAGTTCTTCTCTAAAAGAAAAAAACAAGAAAAGAAAAGAAAAAAAAGAAATCAGATTAGAACTTGCCAAGAGTTAGGGGTGAAGAAAAGTATGGCTACAAAGGGGAAAAGGGAAATTTTTTTTTTTTAATACAGCAGGTTCTTATTAGTCATTGATTTTATACACATCAGTGTACACATCTCAATCGCAATTGCCCAATTCATCACACCACCACTACCACCCCCCCACAGCTTTCCCCCTTTGGTGTCCATACGTTTGCTCTCTACGTCTGTGTCTCAATTTCTGCCCTGCAAACTGGTTCATTTGTACCATTTTTCTAGGTTCCACATATATATGCATTAATATACAATATTTGTTTTTCTCTTACGATTTACTTCACTCTGTAGGACAGTCTCTAGATCCATCCACGTCTCAACAAATGACCCAATTTCGTTCCTTTTTATGGCTGAGTAATATTCCATTGTATATATGTACCACATCTTCTTTATCCATTCGTCTGTTGATGGGCATCTAGGTTGCTTCCATGACGTGGCTATTATAAATAGTGCTGCAATGAACATTGGGGTGCATGTGTCTTTTTGAATTACGGTTTTCTCTGGGTATATGCCCAGTAGTGGGGTGGCTGGATCATACGGTAGTCTTATTTTTAGATTTTTAAGGAACCTCCATACTGTTCTCCATAGTGGCTGTATCAATTTACATTCCCAGCAACAGTGCAAGAGGGTTCCCATTTCTCCACACCCTCTCCAGCATTTGTTGTTTGTAGACTTTCTGATGATGCCCACTCTAACTGGCATGAGGTGATACCTCACTGTAGTTTTGATTTGCATTGCTCTAATAATTAGTGATATTGAGCAGCTTATCATGTGCTTCTTGGACATCTGTATGTCTTCTTTGGAGAAATGTCTATTAAGGTCTTCTGCCCATTTTTGGATTGGGTTGTTTGTTTTTTTAATATTGAGCTGCATGAGCTGTTTATATATTTTGGAGATTAATCCTTTCTCTGTTAATTTGTTTGGAAATATTTTCTCCCATTCTGAGGGTTGTTTTTTCGTCTTGTTTATGGTTTCCTTTGCTGTGCAAATGCTTTGAAGTTTCATTAGGTACCATTTGTTTATTTTTATTTTTGTTTCCATTACTGTAGGAGATGGATCAAAAAAGATCCTGCTGTGATTTATGTCAAAGACTGTTCTTCCTATGTTTTCCTCTAAGAGTTTCACAGTGTCTGGCCTTACATTTAGGTCTTTAATCCATTTTGAGTTTATTTTTGTGTACGGTGTTAAGGAGTGTTCTAATTTCATTCTTTTACATGTAGCTTTCCAGTTTTCCCAGCACCACTTATTGAAGAGTCTGTCTTTTCTCCATTGTATATCCTTGTCTCCTTTGTCATAGACTAGTTGACCATAGGTACATGCATTTACCTCTGGGCTTTCTGTCCTGTTCCATGGATCTATGTTTCTGTTTTTGAGCCAGTACCATATTGTCTTGATTACTGTAGCTTTGTAGTATAGTCTGAAGTCTGGAAGTCTGATTCCTCCAGCTCTTTTTTTTTCCCCTCAATACTGCTTTGGCTATCTGGGGTCTTTTGTGTCTCCCTACAAATTTTAAGATTTTTTTGTTCTAGTTCTGTAGAAAATGCCACTGGTAATGTCTTAGGGATTGCATTGAATCTGTAGATGGCTTTGGGTAGTATAGTCATTTTCACAATATTGAGTCTTCTAATCCAAGAACATGGTATATGTCTCCATCTATTTATATCATCTTTGATTACTTTCATCAGTGTCTTATAGTTTTCTGAGTTCAGGTCTTTTACTTCCTTAGGTAGGTTTATTCCTAGGTATTTTATTCTTTTCGTTGCAGTGGTAATGGGATTGTTTCCTTAATTTCCCTTGCAGATTTTTCATCATTACTGTATAGGAATGCAAGAGATTTCTGTGCATTAATTTTGTATCCAGCTACTTTACCACATTCATTGATTACTCCCAGTCATTTTCTGGTAGCATCTTTAGGATTCTCTATGTATAGTTGCATGTCATCTGCAAACAGTGACAGCTTTACTTCTTCTTTTCTGATTTGGATTCCTTTTATTTCTTTTTCTTCTCTGATTTCTGCACCTAGGACTTCCAAAACTATGTTTAATAATAGCGGTGAGAGTGGACATCCTCATCTTCTTCCTGATCTTAGAGGAAATGCTTTCAGTTTTTCACCACTGAGAGTGATGTTTGCTGTGGGTTTGTCATATATGGCCTTTATTATGTTGAGGTGGTTTCCCTCTATGCCCACACTCTGCAGAGTTTTTATCATAAATGGGTGTTGAATTTTCTCAAAATATTTTCCTACATCTATTGACATGATCATATGATTTTTATTCTACAATTTGTTAATATGGTGTATCAAATTGACTGATTTATGTATATTGAAGAATCCTTGCATCCCTGGGATAAACCCCACTTGATCATGGTGTATGATCCTTTTAATGTGTTGTTTGATTCTGTTTGCTAGTATTTTGTTGAGGATTTTTACATCTATATTCATCAGTGATATTGGTCTATAATTTTCTTTCCTTGTAGTATCTTTGTCTGGTTTTGGTATCAGGGTGATGGTGGCCTCATAGAATGAGTTTGGGAGTGTTCCTTTGTCCACAATTTTTTGGAAGAGTTTGAGAAGGATGGGTGTTAGCTCTTCTCTAAATGTTTTGATAGACTTCACCTGTGAAGCCATCTGGCCCTGGAGTTTTTTTGTTGGAAGGTTTTTAAGCACAGTTTCAATTTCATTCTTTGTGACTGGTCTGTTCATATTTTCTATTTCTTCTTCGTTCAGTCTTGGAAGGTTATACCTTTCTATGTATTTGTCCATTTCTTCCAGGTTGTCCATTTTATTGGCATAGAGTTGCTCATAGTAGTCTCTTAGGATGCTTTGTATTTCTGCGGTGACTGTTGTAACTTCTCCATTTTCATTTCTAATTTTATTGATTTGCATCCTCTCCCTCTTTTTCTTAATGAGTCTGGCTAATGGTTTATCAATTTTGTTTATCTTCTCAACCAGCTTTTAGTTTTATTGATCTTTGCTATTGTTTTCTTTGTTTCTATTTCATTTATTTCTGCTCTGATATTTATGATTTCTTTCCTTCTGCTAACTTTGGGTTTTGTTTGTTCTTCCTTCTCTAGTTCCTTTAGGTGTACCATTAGATTGTTTATTTGATATTTTTCTTGTTTTTTGAGGTAGGCTTGTATAGCTATAAACTTCGCTCTTAGAACTGCTTTTGCTGCATCCCATACGTTTTGGTTTGTCGTGTTTTCATTGTCATTTGTCTCTAGGTATTTTTTGATTTCCTCTTTGATTTCTTCAGTGATCTCTTGGTTATTTAGTAACGTATTGTTTAGTTTCCATGGTTTGTGTTTTTACGTTTTTTCCCCTGTAATTCATATCTAATATCATAGTGTTGTGGACAGAAAAGATGCTGGATATGATTTAAATTTTCTTAAATTTACTGAGGCTTGAGTTGTGACCCTAGATATGATCTATCCTGGAGAATGTTCCATGCACATTTGAGAAGAAAGTGTAATCTGCTCTTTTTAGATGGAATGTCCTATACGTATCAATTAAATCTAACTGGTCTACTGTGTCATTTAAAGCTTCTGTTTCCTTATTTGTTTTCATTTTGGATGATCTGTCCATTGGTGTAAGTGAGGTGTTAAAGTCCCTCACTATTATTGTGCTACTATAGATTTCCTCTTTTGTAGCTGTTAGCAGTTGTCTTATGTATTGAGGTGCTTCTAAGTTGGGTGCATATATATTTATAATTATTATATCTTCCTCTTGGATTGATCAGTTGTTCATTATGTAGTGTCCTTCCTTGTCTCTTGTAACATTATTTTAAAGTCTATTTTATATGATATGAGTGTTGCTACTCCTGCTTTGTTTTGATTTTCATTTGCATGGAATATCTTTTTCTATCACCTCACTTTCAGACTGTATGTGTCCCTAGGTCTGAATTGGGTCTCTTGTAGACAGCTTATATATATGGGTCTTGTTTTTGTATCCATTCAGCAAGCCTGTGTCTTTAGGTTGGAGCATTTAATCCATTCACATTTAAGGTAATTATCGATATGTATGTTCCTACGATCATTTTCTTTATTGTTCTGTTTCTTGTGGTACGTGGGCCTCTCACTGTTGTGGCCTCTCCCATTGTGGAGCACAGGCTCCGGACGCGCAGGTTCAGCGGCCATGGCTCACGGGCCCAGCTGCTCCGCGGCATGTGGGTTCCTCCCAGACTGGGGCATGAACCCGTGTCCCCTGCATTGGCTGGCAGACTCTCAACACTGCGTCACCAGGGAAGCCCTGGGTTTGCTTTTGTAGGTCCTTTTCTTCTCTTGTGTTTCCCACTTAGAGAAGTTCCTTTAGCATTTGTTGGAGAGCTGGTTTGGTGGTGCTGAATTCTCTTAGCTTTTGCTTGTCTGTAAAGCTTTTGATTTAACCATGGAATCTGAATGAGATCATTGCTGGGTAGAGTAGTCTTGGTTGTAGGTTTTTCCCTTTCATCACTTTAAGTATATCATGCCACTCCCTTCTGGCTTGTAGAGTTTCTGCTGAGAAATCAGCTGTTAACCTTATGGGAGTTCCCTTGTATGTTGTCATTTTTCCCTTGCTGCTTTCAATAATTTTTCTTTATCTTTGATTTTTGCCCATTTGATTACTGTGTGTCTCGGCATGTTTCTCCTTGGTTTTGCCCTGTATCGGACTCTCTGTGCTTCCTGGACTTGGGTGGCTATTTTCTTTCCCATGTTAGGGAAGTTTTTGACTATAATCTCTTCAAATATTTTCTCGGGTCCTTTCTCTCTCTCTTCTCCTTCTTGCACCCCTATAATATGAATGTTGTTGCATTTATTGTTGGTCCAGAGGTCTCTTAGGCTGTCTTCATTTCTTTTCATTCTTTTTTCTTTATTCTGGTCCGCAGCAGTGAATTCCACCATTCTGTCTTCCAGGTCACTTATCCGTTCTTCTGCCTCAGTTATTCTGCTATTGATTCCTTCTAGTGTAGTCTTCATTTCAGTTATTGTATTGTTCATTTCTTTTTGTTTGTTCTTTAATTCTGCTAGGTCTTTGTTAAACATCTCTTGCATCGTCTCGATCTTTGCATCCATTCTTTTTCTGAGGTGCTGGATCATCTTCACTATCATTATTCTGAATTCTCTTTCTGGAAGATTGCCTATGTCCGTTTCATTTAGTTGTTTTTCTGGGGTTTTACCTTGTTCCTTCATCTGGTACGTAGCTCTCTGCCTTTTCATCTTGTCTATCTTTCCGCGAATGTGGTTTTTGTTCCACAGGCTGCAGGATTGTAGTTCTTCTTGCTTCTGCTTTCTGCCCTCTGGTCTGAAAGTCCACTTTTAAAATCATAATGTTTTGGTGATTTCCACATAACACACAGTGATTTCAGAGATCAGAAAGTGGAGGAAAAGAGAAAGATATTAAATTTTTAATTCTTCTAATTAAACCAAGTCTTTGCTCTAAACCTCCAAATCCTCCAATTAAATGAACAAATGCATTATTTCACTCACAATCACTTTATCTCATTCCTAAAACTTTTCAATAATTCAGCCACATCATAGACCACTCCGTAATTTTCCACTTTAAAATTAATTTTTGGATGTCATGATCTGAAGTCTATGATCAAGAAATTTCCTCTATAGAGGCAAACTGAAACATGAATAATGATTGCTCAATAAAAATGAGATGCAGAATCTGGACTGATAGTCCATTTCATTTTAATTTGCTATGTTTTTTTTACTTTCATTTTTAGATATTTTTTCTACTAGAACTAGTCTTTTTAGATTTAAGCTTTTTAAAACTGCTCTAGGTGAATAGTCTTCACATTTTCATCTTTACCCATTTAAAATATTACTTGAAACAAATATTATAGTTATGTCTCATTTTGTGATATGTACTGCACTGAATAAAATCTAGATTATAATATAAATTTTAAAAAGTGATTTTTGTATTACATATTTATTTTCAAAGTGTTTTGAAGTTAGAACCATTACTTATTCCTTTAAAAAGTGCAGGGATTCCAGCCAGAAAAGATTATGTAAATTCATTTCTCCATGCTAGGTACAACTATAACTCTGGAAATAACACAAGAGGCAAACAAAGGATAATTCTGAAAGACAAAAGAAAAGTTTTTGAAATTTAATGAGCAAGATAGTGTTAATTAGAGACTCCAGGACTGGAAGAACAGTATAGTGGCAGGGGCTGATTATGAGCCCCACACCTAACAGAAAAAAATAAACTATGCTTTGCATTTCCTGACTCCCAATCTAGTAACAAAAGGCAGTCCAGGTAGATTTATTTCTCCTCCTCTCCAAATTTATATCCAATCAATCAGCAGATGCCAAACCAAGATGACAACCATGTTAGGATTACCTGACAAAGATTTTAAAGCAGTCACCACAAAAATGCTTCCATAAGCAATTATGGATATGCATGACCCCAATGATGTAATAAAATGTCTCAACACAGAAGTGGAAGATACAAAAGAAAACATTTTAGAACTGAAAAAGATAATAACTGAAATCAATAAAAACTCATGAAGGTTGTAAAATGTTTGTTATTATGAAAAGCTGATGATAAGGTTGAAAAAAATGAACATGATTAACCTTGAAGATTAGTGCTAAAATAAACTGAAATCTTTCTGGACAAATTGTGAATTAATAATTTCCATTTATTATGATTTTAAATACCCAACTGATTTTTTTGGAAGTAAGTTAATTTGTTTTGAAAAATGAGTTTAATATCAATGATTTAAAAATAAAGATTACATTTCCCTAAAACCCATCTGACCTTAAGAGAAAACATTTACAGAATGTGTTTGTAATTCTCTTCAAACTACATATAAAGAAATAGTATGGGGCTTCCCTGGTGGCGCAGTGGTTGAGAGTCTGCCTGCCGATGCAGGGGACACGGGTTTGTGCCCCGGTCCGGGAAGATCCCACATGCCGCGGAGCAGCTGGGCCCGTGAGCCATGGCCGCTGAGCCTGCGCGTCCGGAGCCTGTGCTCCACGACGGGAGAGGCCACAACAGTGAGAGGCCCGCGTACCGAAAAAAAAAAAAAAAAGAAATAGTATGCTCTACTCACTGAAATCTTATTGAAGACACTTCAGTTATCCATTTGGATACTATAAAACCTCAGTAAAATATATCCTAGTGGAATTACATCTTGTGGAATTACAAAAGAAACTGACTTGTGGGCATATTAGATTTAAGGTATTGATATTATTTGCTGATAATTGTGTTTATTGAATGAAATAGAAAAACTTACTTTTCAGAAAACAATTCTTTTAGAAGGTAAAATTCATGAGTTCTTTCATAAACCCGTTTTTGAATTGTCTGAATCCACTGAGATAGGAACTACAGGATGTAAGCTATTTAGTTTTGTGAGGAACAAAACATGGGGTCAAAAGAGAATATTTTATCCAAAGAAGATGAGGGATTTAAACAATGGACTTATATTAAGCTAATTGAAAGCACTGGAAGTGAACTAATTACTGTACAAAAACAGATTCGATGGGCATTTCAATCATTCTTCAAAGAAAACTAACAACATTTTCCTGAATAAATGCACCAATGAAATGAGAACAACCTATATCTAACAAACGTAACCTGATTCCTTCCTGTAAACATGAATGAAAGGAGGCAATTCTTGAAACATACATCTATTAAGCGCCTATGGTGTGTGAGATACGGAGTTAGGTGATTTGTTTGTATTTCCTTCTCCCAACAACCCTATGATGTGCCTAGTGTTACCTGAATTTGAAGGACGATGAACTAAGACACCAGATTAAATAGCTTTCTTCAACTCATACACTTAAGAGAGCAGCTGAGTCTGTAATAAAACACATTTCTGCTTTCATCCACCATTCATCCTTTATCAACTCCATCATGCTATCTCAAAGTACTGCCAAGTGTAATTAGGCTGTTCAGAATTCAGGTGAAGAAGAATTAAGAGAGATTTTTAACCACACAGCTGAATGTTGTGCTCAAATTCAAATCAGAACTGTCTCCTTTCTCACTGCATATTCATTCAATTTCAAAGAATAAAATTGAGAAGAGAGTGTCGACAACTTATAGTCTAGACACAGTGTGTGCACAGCAGTACTCCTTGTCAAAAGGCAGTAGACACAAGTAAGGCAACATTTCTGATAAAAAACCCAGTTGTTTTCCTAACTGCTTTTCTCCATTTCCAGCTGCTCCAGCCTTTCATGTGGCAGCAGGAATTTAATGACAGCTGTAGCAAGGATTATGATGAGGGGCTTCCTACTTTAACTGATCTTCTAGACAGACAAATAGCTTTCATCTATCATTGTTAGGTCTAATCTAGTGCTGGAAATAGGAAAACTAGTCTTGTTACCATTCAACTAAAAGTCGATCGAGAATTAGATATGGAAATAAAATTATATTTGTTCCATTTTGTTTAAATTACAATGTAATTTAAAAGGAGTAGCTGAATACGACTGTATATAAATGGAATACTATTTATTAATTGTCTTGGACTTCTAGGAACACAAAACTATTTTACTACAAGAGTAACAGCAACTGGGTATTATCTTTCCAAATTCCAGAAGTTATTAAGCAGCTATATTAAATGTCTTAAGTGATAGAAATATTTCTTCAAAAGAACATAAACTGAAATATTAATGATTAAGCCCAAAGTGATTTTGAGAAGAAATGATATAATCATAAAGATCTGTCAAAAACATAAGTAGTTTACTCTGAGTTTTATTGACTGAAGTTTTGTATTTCATTTGGAACAGTCAGTGCATCTTAGAATTGGCTTTCCTAGCACTGTTTAGTTCTCCACAGGGCTCATCTCCAAAAGTTTCTAATCACTCTCCCACACTTATCCCCATTACTAACTCTCCCAGAACAGCCTCAGGCTGCCTCTGACTTGGTTGAAAATTTCTATACTCTGAAATTCCTTTATATTCCCGATCACTCTTAACTTCCACACTGTTTTTATAAGTTTGCCCATATTGTTATCATTTTCTATGGTTTCAGAAGTGGCTTCCTCTTTTTTTGGTCTAACGTCTCCCATTGTGCTCATTAATTTAAAAACAAGTTTATTCACTTCTGTTCTGAGCCAGAAATTATGCTAGGAACTAGGAATCCAAAGATAAGTAATGTCCCCCTGCAGGCACTTGCTGCCATCTCCTCCACTATCAATTACATTCTATCCCACTTGCATCACTGGGCTTACCCTTTCCATGGATTTGTTTTCCTCTGCATATAAACAAGTACACTGTGAGAAAACAAAACAAAAAACAAACAACCTCTCCCTATTAAACTACTGTCCTATCTCTTGCCTTGCTGTTACTTCTCAATTTCTTGGTAAGATTCATATCTATCAAATTTTTCACTTATTCATCACCAAGTAATTCTTTAACCTTACACACCTGCTTCCATCACACCACATTTCTGAAATTTACTTGAAAGTCATCTATGGTTTTCCAATGGTGTTCTTTGCAGTCCTTTTTCTCTATGGCTTATTTTCAAATTAAAAAAAAAATTTTTTTTTGTTTTGTTTTGCGGTACGCGGGCCTCTCACTGTTGTGGCCTCTCCCGTTGTGGAGCACAGGCTCCGGACGCGCAGGCTCAGCGGCCATGGCTCACGGGCCCAGCCGCTCCGCGGCATGTGGGATCCTCCCGGACCGGGGCACAAACCCGTGTCCCCCGCATCGGCAGGCGGACTCTCAACCACTGCGCCAGCAGGGAAGCCCCTATTTTCAAATTTTTGATAGCTTTTGGAATCAGCCCTTTTGTTTCTGGCTTTATAATGCTAATTTTTTTATTATTGCCCTCCCAACTTCTCTTGTTTTCCCTGTTTTATTTGCTGACACTTGGGTTTCTCTTAGTTCTTAAATATAGATGTTTCCCAAGGTTCTCGTCTATCTTTCCTTATTTTCTACAAAATTTTAATTTTCTTCTTTTTTGGGGGGTGGGAGGTTTAGAACTCGCTAGCCTTTGTCAGGGGTCAAGATGTATTTATCCAAGACATAGGGTGGAAGGGTTTGGATAGAACTCTAGCAGCTTTTTGTTTGTTTTTTTTTTCCTAGTGTAACCTAATGATAGCCTTGTTGTATCATCCCAAAGTTATACTAAATTAACTCCATAATTAGTGAAAATATTTATATATGTGGTGTCAGCATATATAAAGAAGAAACCACTGGATGATAAGTCATGTACTTCTACTAACATTATCAAGGAGAGAAGGATGTATTTTGTAGGGAAAGAACCTTTCTATCAATGCTCAAATCACATTTATCCAAAAGATAGGCCCTGCGAGCTGGGTCATTGTTTTGAAAACCTCAGATAAGTTGCGTTTATTACTGAAGAAAAATTGGGGAAGAGTTTGGGGAAGACACAGCACACATCTGTTCTATACTCCAGTATGGTTTGGTACAGAATTTTCCATAGAATTTTTTCTTTTACACCAAAAGCATGAGACCTATTTGACTTCTTACTTCAAGACAGGATATTGACATCTTGGTTAACCATAATTTTGCAGCTGAACCCACAGAATTTTGGGGTATTATTCTAAGACTGACAAATTATACGTCAAATAAAGAGTGTCACTTTTACATGTGTTGCCATTAATATATTTTTAAGTCCTCTTGGTATAACAACTCAAGATTTATTTGAGGGCTTCCCTGGTGGTGCAGTGGTTGAGAGTCCGTCTGCCGATGCAGGGAACACGGGTTCGTGCCCCAGTCCGGGAGGATCCCACATGCCGCAGAGCGGCTGGGCCCGTGAGCCATGGCCACTGAGCCTGCGTGTCCAGAGCCTGTGCTCCGCAACGGGAGAGGCCACAACAGTGAGAGGCCCGCGTACCGCAAAAAAAAACCAAAAACCAAAATAAACAAAAAAAGATTTATTTGATTCTTTCTGAGGATAAAAGGAAATCTTAGTATCTGACTGATTCACGTTGTCTCAGAAAATTTCTACATCATAAACTTAGTCTATTTGTTCTATTGCCTAACATCAAGACTCCTAGAAATTGTAATCCTATATTACTTTTCATGTGAAACCCTGCCACTTGCAGTTAATGAGATGATTACTAATGTAAATAAATCAGGCCCCAAAGGCATATTACAAAGAAATATAAGCAAGTCATTTTGTCAACAATGTAGTTAAATTTTCTATTACATTTATTGTAGTTTGAGTTTCATTCACATAAGTACTACTATTCTATAATGATCTTTTGCCTAGAAATGTTTTAGCAAACTGCTTAATTGATCTAACAAGGTTGGGTGCCAATGTTTCTGCTTTTCATTCATTTTTTCCAGTCTTACCTAAGATTTTATGTGAAATATTGAACATTTTATAGTTTATTATCTGTAGCTAAGGTAATCTTTACTTGAATATATACTTTTTGACATTCTCTTTTGGAATTGCTACATAAGTCTGGACAAAAGTTAAATATAACGTTATTCTCTAGAATTAAAAAATAAACATCTTTGCTGAAAAGAGTACTCTTCTTCTTAAAAAAGTCAACTTGATAATAATTTATATATTGTAGATACTTGAGTAACCCTGAAACATTAGGTCATATTTCTGATTCCCTCCTGATCTCAGAATTTCTGGAACACCAACCTTCCTGGTTATAAGTAGTTACCATTTAACAACAAATCTTTTCAAAAATTAATCCTGTTTTAAAATCTGTACGTACATAAAAAAAGTAGGAAGCATTTAAACTAAACATTTGCTCCTTAGAATGTCTTAAATGGGAGATGTATTCAAAGACAACCCACTCTAATATGTTTTCTGTTGCTGGGCTTTGTGGAAAGAACATCAGCTAGGAATTCCAGTCTTAGAAAGACTGGTATACTAGAGAATGGGCCTGTGGTCCTAAAATTGGATGAGTAATGCTTACTGTCATGGGGATCCGAATACCCCTTGCTTAAAACTATACATGATATACCCGAATCTTAAGGCAGGGTACAGTGTCAGTAGGTGGTCAAACAGAGAAATATGGTAACTGGAGAGGTCACTAGAGTAATGATCCTATGTTGCTCAGTGAGAGTACCTATTATTTTAGGTGACATTGCTTTTGAAAAAATAAATAAATAAAAACCAGTAACAAAAGAAAAAAAAACCAATAGTGTGGATGGTTATGGGGAGGCTACTATAGGTGGGAAGAACGGTATGTTTAAAGGTAAAGAACTGAATAATATTCAAGATTTGTATAGTATTTCAGGTTAGCTTAATGTAGATGAAGGTATGTAGCAGATGGCTATATGCAAAGCTAATATGGTAATAGATTATGAGAGGTTTGAGTGTCATGCCTTATAGATTTGTACTTTATTTGGTAAGCACAATCGTTGGCAGGAGGAAGACCAATACTTTTCCCTCCCCCAACGTTTTTAAGAGGGTGATATGAAAAGAGCTTTGTTTTTGAGATCAACCAAGCAGCTACTGGAAAAGAATTTGCAGGTGGTTATGTACTGTGGCAAGGAGACCAGTTTCAAGAACTTATTGTTTTTCTATCATTTGTTTGTTTGTTTCTTTTTTGGTTAAAGAAATAGGGTAATCATAATTAAGATAGGGTAATTATCATTGGAGTGGATAAGAAAGGCTAGGGGAACAGACGCTAGCAAACAACAACAAATCACAAAAACATAGAAAACAGATTTAATGTGGGAGAAACGAGGGCTTTTGAACCAGAATAATAGGGACAACAATGCTGAAAAGAAACTGGTGAGTATGCAGGAGGTGTAGATCAGAGATGGAGGGCAGGAATTGTGGATTTGTTTTCAGGCATGATGAATTAGGGCAAAAGGGTAACCACCAGATGAGAATGTTCAGGGAACATTTGGAAAATCAGAAGGGAGACGAGGACAAGAGACAGCGATTTGAGAATCATCCATTACAAAGTCAAACAAACAAACAAGCAAACAAAAACCTTTCAATGAGGATATTTATGTTTTAAAGTGGGTATTGCAGTGAGGGATTCTATCTTCTGCCACAAGAATTCTGGACTTCATGTCTTTTGCATAAGTGCCTTTCTATATAACTCAGTGTAGTAATTATTGTGTGAATGTCATGTTGTAGCATGGGGGCCGTTCTTAGGAATAAGCTAATGTATAAATGCTTTCATTTGTAATTGTTTAATATTTTCCATAACCAGCTTTATCTGCACAAGGTTTCTGCTTGTGCTTGAAATTCCCATTCTAGTGCTTTCACCATAACAAGCTGAGGAGTGCAGAACACTCCTCCCAATCTTATTTTTGCAGAAAAATCTTTCATGGGGTTTTAAGCCTAAATTCAGTGGTGTTTGTGATTTCTCAGAGTAGCATCACATTTAACTAAATTTAATAATTTTTTTTTTTAATGACCAACTACACGAAATCCAACTAACCTATTAACATAAATACACCGAGCAGTGGGGGCAGAATTATATAATATTAATAGAATTTCTAGGAAATATTTCAGAAATACGGGAACTAGGATTACATAGCAACTAACTGAGGCTTTTGTGGGAATATTTTTAAAATTTAATATTGAAGGTAACAGCTAATAGTCAAATGAATGTGAATTAAAATAAGAGATCATGTGTAATCCTATCAGTTTGACAAATAACTAAATAAATGCAATAACAATATAAAAATAGATTTATCATTGATACCTATTATTGTAGGGAAAATAATCCTCTCCTACACTGTTGGGGATTGAAACCTGGTTACATTTTTGCTGAGAAAACTGTATGTGTAAAAATAAAAAATGACTATCCTTTCATTCAAAGTCCCACTTCTAGGAACATGAGACTACAAAGATAGGGACATTAATAAAGATAGGGATGTTGGTCAGTCAAAAATTGAAAAAAAATCTTAGCCTTATAGGAAGGGATGAAAAAATTTGGGACCATCATATAATTAAATAATATGCAGTCATTAAAACTAATAATACAGATATGTAATATTGTAGAAAAAAGCTCACAATGTATTTATTAAATGAAAAAAACTAATTACAAAAGAATATGGATGACCCTATATATGTATATATTATATGTATAATACTATATGGATGGCTTCACTTTAGAACAAAAATGGTCAAGTATTTATAGATTCTGCACATCAAACCAAAGGAAATTTTTCCCACAAAATAGGCTTTTCCCCTTCTTCTAAATCTTGGCCTTTTTGGAGATACATCAGGTGGCAGTCATTGAAGAGGGAGAGCTCTGAGAACTATGACAGTCTACAGTACCAACTTTCAATCTTTAATTGAATTCATTTTACAATATTTGTACACTTAGAGAAGGTTCTTATTCTAAAGAACGTACCAATCCGTGCCCTGGCACCCTGGCTTGTTGAAAACGGGTTTAGGTATGCCTAGAGGGGGCCCCTCCATCTTTGGTTTGGCACAGTCCTTGGGCTGATCTCCTAGTCCTAGAGAAGCCTTGTCTATTTACCCCAGCATCCAATGAAATATTATAATTTTCTGAATGTACTGAAACTTTTCTTGTATTTATGCTTCATCTCACTAACTAGATCGTATGTCTTAAAAGCAGAGGGAAGTCTTTTTTCAGAGCGTACAGGGTTGTATAGAATTGCTGCTGAGCATTTTTGATTGATAATCAATATAAACACATTATCTTTGCCTGGCATTTATGACCTCGGCATATGTATGAATAAATTTTGTCTGTGCCATTTTGTTAAAAAAGAAAGTTGTTAACATCTCTCCTATTCTCTTGATGATATCTGCACTATATTGCCTATTGATGAAATTCGTATAATTTCATGAGGCATTGATAGGTTCAATATGTACTCATATTAAATCTTTTCTTTTCCATGTCATCTCTTTTATATTGGTTATGGGTTGAATTTTATCCTCTGAGATGAGAACAGGACTAATCAACTCCACCCTGTGTTTAGTTATAGAACTTTCACAGCTTGGAGGGATCTTAGAAATCAAGTGTCCAGCACTCTCATCTTACAAATGAGGAATCTGAAGCCAGGAAGGTTTGAGTTTTCAGTCCCGAAACATTTGTTGAACATCTGTCATATGCTTAGCCCCAGGGTAAGTCCTGGGGATAAATAGGCAAATTAGAAATAATCATATAAAGATTAAATGTGATATTGTACGTAATGAATGGAACACAGACTTGGCATGAATACTCATTCATAAAACAATATTTGAACATTTTACATTTAATACTGTAGCTCCTAATTTTGCTAGAGGAGGAAAAAAAAAGCCTGGATAATTGAGTGGCAGATGAGGATTCCTTAAGGATTTCACTCTCAGTCTAATAAGACACACTAATATCATGATTGTTCTTCGATTACATAGCAATTGACTGAAAAAGGAATTTAAGTGAGGTGTCTTATCTCTTGTTAGTATTTTTTATCTCCAGTTACATATCTTCTTAAAGCTACACTATGACTTGCAGATTCTTACTATTAGATATGAATATCTCTATGTTAGAAAGTAGAGAGAAAAAATAACAATGGAAGAGAGGTAAGGAGAGATTTTCCCAACCCTACAATACAGATATAGAGAACATGCTACACTAAAATAACATATGTATCATAGGAATGATCAATTATAAGAAAAAGAATCCTACTCCAGACACTTCTAGTGCCCTCTGGCCAAAGGGTACTTAAGAAAGGATAGAGGCCATCCATGTTCCTGTTTTCCTGTTTTTCTTAAGATTATTGGCACTAATACGAATTGAATCGATTGCATTCATCATTGTAGGGGCATAGAAATAAAAAAGGCTGAATTATCTTTAATTTGGATTGATGGTATGTATTAAGTTGTTAAAGAAATTCCATTGATACTGCATCAGAAATGAATTTAGGCTCTGACTTTTGTCTCTATCCCCACTTCCCTTGATACATTTCACCTCCAGGTGACTACTGCTCACTGAAGCAGTCACTTATTTGACTATATCTTTCACACCTGTTTGCTCTCTACATCCCCATCAATTACCTTCCTTTAATGCAGTCAATTCAATTCATATTAGGGCCAATAATCTTCTCAAGAAAAACAGGCAAACAGGAACATGGATGGCCTCTATCCCTTCTTAAGTACCCTTTGGCCAGAGGGCACTAGAAGTGTCTGGAGTAGGATTCTTTTTCTTATAATATCTAAAGGGATATTATCCTTGAAGGGATATCCAAACATATCCCTTCACTACTGGAAAACATCTACAGGCTTTTTGTGATATGTATGTAAAAACCCAAATTTCTTCAGTAGGCATAAAATAAACCTCTTGTTCCGTACAATCTCAGAAACTAAAGCTTGAAGTTCCTTGTTCCCTACCGTGCCACTAGAAAGTTCTGCTAATGTAATTTATTTTTTAAATAAATTTATTTTATTTATTCTTGGCTGTGTTGGGTCTTCGTTGCTATGCGTGGGCTTTGTCTAGTTGTGGTGAGCTGGGGCTACTCTTCATTGCAGCACATGGGCTTCTTGTTATGGTGGCTTCTCTTATAGTGGAGCATGCGGTGGCTTCTCTTATTGTGGAGCATGGGCTCTAGGTGTGTGGGCTTCAGTAGTTGTGGCACGTGGGCTCAGTAGTTATGGCACATGGGCTTAGTTGCTCCGTGGCATGTGGGATCTTCCTGGACCAGGGATCAAACCCATGTCCCCTGAATTGGCAGGCAGATTCTTAACCACTGTGCCACCAGGGAAGTCCCCTGCTAATGTAATTAAAATAACTAAATGTCAGTTAGCTTGGGCTGCCATAACAAAATACTATACACTGGGTGGCTTAAACAACTGACATTTATTTTCTCACAGTTCTGGAAGCTGGAAGTCTGAGACCAGGATATCAACATGGTTGGGTTCTGGTGAAAGCTCTCCTCCTAGCTTGTAGTACCACCTTCTTGCTGTGTCCTCACATAGCAGATAGAGAATAAAAGAAAGCTCTCTGATATCTCTTCTCATAAGGGCACTAATTCCATTATGAGGGCCCCACCCTCATGACCTCATCTAAACCTATCTTCCAAGGGCCCCATCTCCAAATACCACATATTGAGGGTTAGAACTTCAACATATGAATTTGAGGGTGGGGGACACGGTTCAGTCTCTAGCACTAAACTTTAATAATTCCAAACTATTCTTGGTCTCTTCTGGTAACTACTGCTAAGCAAGAATTAACATTGTGCCCTTACACAGAAATACTTAGGTATCAATTTTCAGCTCCTTGTCTAACCAGACAAGAATCCAGTTAAAATAAATGAGTTTAAATCCCTTCCATGATCCCACATGGAGAGAATATCAACCCCTACATAAACGATGCATTATAGCTTGAAATAGCCTCATTTCTCATCAGTTCTTGCATTTAAATTTTGTACCAATTCAAAAATAGATACAAGAGCTAGATAAGGAGGATAATGACAACTTAATTGGACATAAAGCTGGATTTCAGGATTGAATTTGAAGCCAGATTGGACTTCTGCCTTTTCCCTCCTGAATTGAACCAAACCACACATTCACAGGTTGAGGAGCTGGACAATGGTGATATCCCACAACAAGGGCAGTCTGGATGAGATAACATATGGAAGTATCATGGAGAAGAACAAGTGTAGCCTGTGGGTAATCTGGTTCAAGAGAGTATCTCAGGTCAGCTCAGATATGTCTACTCAGAAGCTCTTCTTAGTTTTATCCATTAAAAAAGTCATTTGTCATTTCTCCTCCTATGTGAAAGAACTAATGAGAAGTGGATCAAGGGTAGACACCTATCCACAACTAAAACTTTCCCAATTAATGAGCTGAGGCATAAATGTGAAAAAGTGGGAGAGTAGTTTAGTTTAGTTTTTTTTTTTTTCTTGTTCATTAGTTTTCCTTTCAGAATATACACACAAAACTCTCAGGTAGAGAACAAAAAGCTGAAGCACTATATAGCTCAGGCAACATTTTGCTAATTATATAGAATAATTACTTATTCTTTCATAGGTGTCAAGAAATGAAGCATCAGCCCTTACAGATTATGCCTCAAGCAAATGAATGAGGCAAAACCAGGATCCATTAACAATGAAGAGATAAAAAAAACACAGCTGAAATCAAAATTTCTTTTAGAAAGGAGGTTTTCTTTGTTTAGCAAAACATACTGATAAACCATTTAGAATGAAAAGTGAGACTCTAATATTATGGTTTGGATAAGAAAAAAAGTTTTAAACTATTTTACTTAGAAAAATGAATAAAAATGGGATGAAGTCATCATAGTAGAAAAGAGACAGAATAGGAGAGAAGAGACCAACAGTTTCACAAAAAGAATGCATTGTAGTATGGAGAAAACTATTTCTCACCATTCAGATTTTAAACCAATTGAGAAGTTGATACAGGAGAAATTGATAACATTAAAACTGAATTGGAGAATGTGACTTGAATATGGAACCAAATGGGATTTCCTACTTCTTCCCTCCTGTATTGAATTAAACCATAAACAAGCCAGAGAACAAAGTATGGAACTGGATATAAGCAGAGGGAATCTTCTCCCACCTTTAATTGCTGTTCATAGAGGGTGGCAGTCATCAAGAAGTCTCAGGTACTGACCTGGCTGCTAAATGTATGGTGGTTCATAAGGAAACCAAGAGAAGCATAGAGAGGCAGATGCGGTAGGCAACTATCTGAGGACAGAATAAGGCTTTTGCCAAATACACAAACAGTCTTGGGAGGTGGCGGTAGTTGTTAATTGCTGGGTTCTACTTAGTAATGAAGACCCTGAAACAAAAATGAATATCTCAGTCCACACGTCATGAGACAGTAACCAGCCACCAGGAGTCTAATGGCCCTTCACATCACTGAGCCTCTAGCAGGAGAGAAGAGCCTACATTTTTTTAGGATGCCAAGGCTGCATTCTTCATCATTAAGTAGAAGGCTCCAGCTGAGACAAGTACACAAATGCTCCAGAGACAGAGGAGATGTTAAGTAAATTAAACTGCCACTCTTAGTGGTAGCAGTGTCCATGTGGCAGTAGCAAGAGTAACAGTGGCTCATTCATTCCACAGTGATGTGCTAAGGCAGCAAAGGGAGATAAAAATAAGTACTTTTAATGATGAATTCCTTAAGGAGTGCTAACGACTTGGTTTCTCTTACATGGAGCATTATATATTTATAGAAATAACCAGGTAGGACCTACTCCACCTTGGGTGGGGTGTGTGTGTGTGTGTGTGTGTGTGTGTGTGTGTGTGTGTGTACTAGTCTTCCTAACTCAGGTGATACCACTGGCTATCATGGATAAGAAAACTGTTCTGATTAACCCTGCCATAGTTTTGAAGACCATCCTCTTCGCCCCCGCAAGTCTAAGAAAGGAATGAAGGAAATCCCGTTTTCCACATTCTGGTACCAACTCTTATACAATCTAGGCATGCCATCCCCTGCCAATGTTTTCAAAAAATAAATTTATTTTAAAAGGTTTACTGAAATTTTTTAGTTAAATTTTAGAAGACATTATCTTATTTAAAATAGAAATGTTTCTATCCCCAAGTAAAATATAAACACCTTAAGTTTCCAAGAAAAATGTTCAAATGACAAACACTTCCACTCTCTCCTCTGTGCAGCCAACCTTATTTTGGCTATACCACATTGGTTTATTTAGAAATAAAGTTCATCTCTCCCATTACATCAAGATGACCATAGAAAAGAAAATGTAAAAAAAGGAAAACAACACGTGCCTATATGGAATACATGCATTTCAAGAGCAATGACATATTGAGGATGACTTATAATACCAAGGACTACAAAGCAAAATTAACCCATCTCCTTTGAATTGACTCAAAGAAACCAAAAAGGTGTTTTCACAGTTGTCAGAAGGCCTAGTCAACAAGGATTCCAGCTGAATAAAGCAATAGAAAAAGTGGTTGGTGTTATGAGTTGATATCAAAAGTGTTATGAAATTCCAAACTTGAGTAGATATCTTGACAAAGGAAAGTGTAGAAAATAAAATGAAATAGAATATCACACTGTTCCTTCTTTGGGGCTCAAATGAAGTATATTTTAAAGTTTACACAGAAGTTTTAACCACAAAATTCACACTTAATGAAAAGCCAGCTTGCTCTAAAGGACTAAGCTAAACAAAAAGTTTGAATGTGATGCAAATTTTCTCTCTAAAGAAGGAAGCTGTTGAAGAAATAGGCAACTCTCATTGGTAATTAAGGCTGTGACATAAAAATGGTATTTATACATAAGAGCATCAAGTGAAATATAAGCTTAGGATCATCAGGAAAATAATAAAACAGAAAGCAAGAGGATGTTAAAGCAGAATTTTGTATTATCTTGGCTAAGTATTCAAATATTCTGGTTGAATTGGCAAAACTTTCTATAGTGAGAAATTTTCTCAAATTATTTTGGCTAATAATTGTCGTGGTCAACTGACTTTCATATTCATACAATTCATATTCATACAATTGGCAAACTTTCATATTCATACAATTTCCCATATATCATGGGAAATGACTTTAATATTTCTTAACTACACTATACAGATGATAGATATAGACAAATACATACACATACATAGGTAGTTTTTGGTTTTTTACACCTACCAAAGCGTATTTCTGATGTTTGACTTCTCATGTAGCTTGGCCCAGGGAATGAATGCTCTGATAATCTGGATTTCAATTACTCTGGTTCATGTCACAGTTGTTTCTCATCATAAATTAATAAATTCTTACACTTGTGTCAGTTATCTGATAACCTCTTTATTCCTGAGCACTGAAAGCTGTTTTTTTAAGGCACAGGACCAGACCCTAAAATCAGTGTTTTACTTGGTTAGGCCCAGTCATACTTCAGCAGCCTTTCCTATGGACACCAGTATTGGCATCCATCTGCTTGTTTGCTACACATTTCTTAACTTATATGTGTTACTTATGGTAACTATAGGCCTTTGCCACCTTTAATTTATAACAACAGGGTTGCCATATTTATATACTAAACTGATGATTCCTATACTTTTTCTCCCCCAAGGGTAACATTAGTTGAAAGAAAGGATGCTTTCAAGCAGAACCTATATGTATATAGGTTTATTTATAATATGTATAAATATATATGTATAATACATATATTTATTATATGCATTATATATATTATTATATGTATATAGGTTCATTTATTCCTTTATTCAGCAAATATATACAGAATATATGTTGTGTTGTAGAAATAATGCTCAACAGTGGCCAAGTTAGAAAGAAAGACCAGCTTCTGGGAGTTTATGGTCTCATGGTAGACAGAGATTATTAAATACACAATTATTCTGTGATGCTTGTGATACTGAGTTTGGTAGGTAAATAAAATTTTAGTAGAGAAAGTGATGTGTCAAAATTAAGACAAAAAGAATGAGTAGAATTTCACTAGAAAAAAAGCAGTGGAGTGGTGGAGTGACCTTTCTTTTGACAACAGGTATTTATGTATAATGCCATGTGTCAAACTTAGTTGCTGAGGACACAGCACTGGACCAAACATACCACATCCCAGTTCTCATGGATTTGCATTCTGTTTGAGGAGACAAAGAAAATCAATTAAAAAACCTATAAATAAATTATTTGAGATGGCAACTGTGCTATGAAGAACTAAAACTGGGCTGCCATGCAAATTGCCTCCCCAGCATCTATTTGCTCTGATTTTGGGGGAGGTTTACTCTTTCCCCATGTAGCTCATAAACTTCTGGAAAAGCTGATGTCTCTCTTAGTAATAGGTACGAACACAATAATTCTAAAAGTAGTTCCATTTCTTTGCAAGCAATTGGTTGAGCAACTCAAACCTAATTAAAGCAGTTTTTGCATTCACCTGACTTTAGACGTCAGTTCAGGAATAGTAATGTAACACAATTCTAGACAATGAAACGTGAGGGGAATATTGTGCTTAACTTCTAGGGAAAAAGTTGCCTCACTCTTAAGAGACAGGGAAAAAATGGCTTCTTTCTTTCTATCATTGCAATTCCTATAGCTGCCGCTGCTGCCATATCCCTAATATGGTTGAGAGAATCTCAGAGAAACAGAGCAATCAGGCTCTAGTTGAACGATGCTCATTTCCACCTACCTCTGGATATTCAGTCACGCCAGTGATCACAGTTGTAGAAATCAATTTAACTCTTAATTTCTGTTACTCATCTGAAAACACTATAAATGAAACCAGAGAAATGTATGATGTATTAGAAAAGAAGTCAGGGGACCAGGGGATAGTGTAGGTACTGCTTCAGACTGGCTGGTCAAGAACTATCTTTCTGAAGAGGTGATACTTAAGCTGAGACAAGAATTGAGCCATGCTAATTAAGCCCTGAGAGCAAACCCTTCCAGGAAGCATAAATAACAACTCAACAGTCACAGGATTCAACCAAGAATAGGGAGGTGTATGACACTAGAGGTGAGCAATGTTCTGATGATACAAGGCTTGTGACTTGAACAGAGGTTTAGGATTCATTCTAAGAGCCAGTAAAGCATTTGAAGTTTGGGGATGACAAATTATTGTACTTTTTCTTGTAAGTAATATTAAATCTGATGTTTTCAACTACCATTAAAATGTGTTCTCTAGTTTACAGCAACCATATTTCATTTTACAGTGTTGATAAAATTAAAAATTAACATCATTCGTATGGCATGTAAATTTCTCTTATTTCAAAGGTATGTGATGGCAGGATTTTCTTACAGAACACAGTGACATTTAGTTAGTAAAATCAGTTAACAAGAAGTAAAGATCAAAGAGTATACTTTTAATGAAAAATAAATGAAGTCTGGAAAATTTGGTTCTTACATTCTTGTAGAAATCAAAATATATTAAAGTTGCAGGATAGAACTGCCAAAGAATGTTTTTTATTCAAAATACAGTAATCCCTTTTTGAGACAGCATTACACAAAGAATAGAGATAACTGAGATAATTAAGGAGGCATGGTTTGAAGAGGTGAGAACTTTTAATTTGCCTAGAGATAAATTTACTGGACAAATTAAAAATGGCATTTACAAATGTTCATATTGCTACTCCTAAGAAGTCATATGTCATATTTTTTCTTTAATCATGCATGTCTTAACTAAAATATTCACTATGGAAACCTATTGGTTAATTTCACAAATATTTACTGGACTCCTCTCTGTGTAATGCACTATGTTAGGGGACTTTGAAGAGAAGCACAAAAAATAAACAATTTTCTCCCTACCATAAAATATCATGCCATCTCAAAGAGGACAAAAAAATATATATAAAGTAGAAAATCATATAAAATAGAACAAGACAATTTTGAAACAGGCATAAAAAGGAATTAGAGGAAGATGACTTTTCCTAGAGAATCATAAAAGGCATCATGCACAGGCATTTCAGAGGAATCTTCATACATAAGCTGGGTACTTATAGATGGGCCGGAAGTGTTAAGAGTAATTTTGAATTAAATAATGGATGTTTTAGTGGGTGTTGTGTCATGACTATAGGATTACTCATGTCTGATTTACCAACTGCTAATCTCAGGAAACAATTCATATTTAGACTTGCCACAGAGAGTTACAATTGCCCTTATATATACCCTGATACACTGTATACATGAAGGTTAAATATCATAAATCTATTTCTTGATATCAAAAAATTAGCGATATGGCAAAAGTCCAGGGAGGAAAAACAGAGACTTGATTTTTAACGCACTTTTGTTTTTTTTTTTCCTCCTGAGAGTAACTAAGTGACAGGAAAGGAAACAAGGAGACGACACAGACCATGGGGTAGCCAGAGAAGCTTTGAGGTGTATTTAAAAAGAATTACAATTCCAATTTTGCCACTTAATGCCTGTGTAATCTTGCTTAAACCCCTCTGCCACCCTTACCTTTAGTTCTAACATTTGTAACTTGGAAATAATACGTGCAGGTTTTTTCTAAGAAATGAGAAAATGTATGAAAGTATTTTTTTTAAGCTCAAGAATGGTGCTGTCAACACAGTAGCCACTAGCCATATGTGGGAATTTAAGTTTAAATAAATTTAATTAAATAAAATTAAAAATTGAATTCCCTAGTCACACTAACCACATTTCAAGTACTAATAGCTAATGTGGCTGGTGGCTACTATATTGGACAACATGGACATAGAATATTTCTATCATCACAGAAAGTTTTATTCAACAGCACTGCTCTGGACAGTACTGATAACAAATATCAATTGCATTTTCTACTTGTCTTCATGGTCACAAAATAATGTGTTCTAGTTAATAAATGAATTCTTTTAAGTAGAAAAATCCTAGCTGTAGGACAGAGAAGGAAAAGTGGTAAAAATCTATCTTCGTAAGAAAATATCTTTTTAAAAAAATTATTTATTTTTGGCTGCCTTGGGTCTTTCTTGCTGCATGGCTTTCTCTAGTTGCAGTGAGCAGGGGCTACTCTTCGTTGCAGTGCATGGGTTTCTCATTGTGGTGGCTTCTCTTGTTGCGGAGCACAGGCTCTGGGCGAGCGGGCTTCAGTAGCTGTGGTATGCGGGCTCAGTAGTTGTGGCTCGTGGGCTCTAGAGCACAGGCTCAGTAGTTGTGGCACATGGGCTTAGTTGCTCTGCAGCATGTGGGATCTTCGTGCACCAGGGCTCGAACCCGTGTCCCTTGCATTGGCAGGCGGATTCTTAACCACTGTGCCACCAGGGAAGCCCAGAAAATATCTTATTAATAAACTGCTATCTATACAGGGCTATGTGTTACATTTCTCCAGGGCCTCAATTATTTTTCTTGAGATTCCAAGAAGAAAATAATGCTATTTTATAGGCTCAGAAAATGCAATCAGGAGGAAAAATCATTCTGTAGTCATAAGGTAAAAGTTGAAACTGTATCACAGTTTAGAAGAGGCTTCAAAAAACTGTAACTTATATTTTCAAAATTTTTAATGTATAGCACATTCAACACTAAAGTGCACAGCTCCTAAGTCTATAGCTTGATAGAATTTTACTTATGTACACACATGTATAATCACCACACTTCCAGTCCCCAGAAGGCTCCCTTGTGGTCCTCCCACTCAATAAATCCTTCTCCACAAAGATAACCACTCTTCTGACTTCAATCACTAAGAGATTACTTTTGTTGGTTCATGACCTCGTATAAGTGACACTATATAGTCTACATACTCTTTTTATGTCTTCTTTTTCAATGTTATGTCTGTGACATGAAGCCATGTTCTTGCAAGTAGCAAAAGCTAATTCTTTTCCAAAAACGAGATAAAATTTGATACTAAGCACTCCTGTTCTAGTGAGGTGAGATCACCACTCAGAGAGGAAAGCCTACTTGGTTTTGATGCTTAGCAAAATGCCTTTCTATAGTTGTAATGGCATTAGCTATAAACATTATTAAGAACTTGCTTAAGAAAATAGATTTATTTTCCAGACTTTCTTTCCCCCCTTAAAATGCAGGAGGTTCACTGTTCTTACCGTTTAAAAAATGCACTGAAAGCTTATTCTCCAAGGTGGCCACCATCTTTTCTGAATATGGTGATTCCCTGCAATTTCGAACCTTCTGTGAATTTCTAGCTCCCTGAAGATGAGGTTTCTCTCCATAGAAATAGCACTTGGACATGGCAGTTTAGGCAAAGGGCAAAAGAGATCTTCTTTCACAACCCTACATGTTTCAGATCCTCTTGTCTTTTATGTAAAAGCAGTTGTGAATAATATTGTTTTTCTAATCCTCAGATCTGCAGTCTTATTTAGTTACTGATTTTTATTTATTTTTTATTGAAGTAAAGCTGATTTACAATGTTCTGTTAGCTTCATGTGTACAGGAAAGTGATTCAGTTATATTTATATTTAACTTTTCAGATTCTTTTCCATTATAGGTTATTACAAGATATTGAATATAGTTCCCTGTGCTATACAGTAGGTCCTTGTCGTTTATCCATTTTATATATAGTAGTATATATAAGTTAATCCCAAACTCCTAATTTATCCCTCCCCCACACACTTTTCCCCATGGCAACCATAAGCTTGTTTTCTATGTCTTTGAGTCTACTTGTTTTGTAAATAAGTTCATTTATATCAGTTTTTTCAGATCCCACATAAAAGTGGTATTGTATGATATTTGTTTTTCTGTTTGATTTAGTTCAACTAACAATCTCTAGGTCCATCCATCTTGTTGCAAATGGCATTATTTCATTCTTTTTTACAGCTGAGTAATATTCCATTGTGTATATATATATATATATATATATATATATATATATATATATACCACATCTGCTTTATCCATTAATCTGTTGATGGACATTTAGGTTCCTTCCATGTCTTGGCTATTGTAAATAGTGCTAGTAAGAACACTAGGGTGCATATATCTTTTCAAATTAGAGTTTTCTCTGGATATATGCCCAGGAGTGGGACTGCAATATTATACGGTAGCTCTATTTGTAGTTTTTTAAGGAACCTCCATACTGTTCTCCATAGTGGCTGCACCAATTTACATTCCCACCAACAGTGTGGGAAGGTTCTCTTTTCTCCACACCCTCTCTAGCATTTATTATTTGTACACTTTTTGATGATGGCCATTCAGACTGGTGTGAAATGATACCTCATTGTAGTTTTGATTTGCATTTCTCTACTGATTAGTGATAGTGAGCATTTTTTCATGTTTCTGTTGGCCATCTGTATGTCTTTGGAGGAATGTCGCTTTAGGTTTTCTGTCTATTTTTTATTGGATTTTGTTTTTTATATTGAGCTGTATAGGCTGTTTACATATTCTGGAAATTAATCCCTTGTTGGTCACATTGTAAATATTTTCTCCTATTCCGTAGGTTGTTTTTTCATTTTGTTGATGGTTTCCTTTGCTGTGAAAAAGCTTTTAAGTTTAATTAGGTTCCATTTGTTTATTTTTGCTTTTATTTCCATTACTCTAGGAGACAAATCCAAATAAATATTGCTGCAATTTATCAAAGAGGGTTCCACCTATGTTTTCCTCTAGAATTTTTATAGCATTTGGTCTTACATTTAGGTCTTTATCCATTTAGAATTTACTTTTGTATATGGCTTTAGAGAATGTTCTAATTTAATTCTTTTATGTGTAGCTGCTCAGTTTTCCCAGCACTACTTACTGAAGAGACTGTCTTTTCTCCATTGTATATTCTTGCCTCCCTTATCATAGATTAATTGACCATAAGTGTGTGGGTTTATTTCTGGGCTATCTATCCTGTTCCATTGATCTATGTGTCCATTTCTGTGCCAGTACCATACTGTTTTGATGACTATATCTTTGTAGTATAGTCTGAAGTCAGGCAGCCTGATTCCTCCATCTCCATTCTTCTTTCTCAAGATTGTTTTGGCTATTTGGAGTCTTTTGTCTTTCCATAGAAATTAAAATTTTTTGTTTCAGTTCTTTGAAAAATGCCATAGGTATTTTGATAGAGATTGCACTGAATCTGTAGATTGTCTTGGGTAGTATGGTCATTTTAACAATATTAATTCTTCTGATCCAAGAACACTGTATATCTTTCAATCTGTTTGTGTTGTCTTCAATTTCTTTCATCAGTGTCTTATAGTTTTCGGTCTTTTGCCTCCTTAGGTAGGTTTATTCATAGGTATTTTATTCTTTTTGATGCGATGGTAAATGAGATTGTTTCCTTAATTTCTTTTTCCAATATTTCATTTTTAGTGTATAGAAATGCAACAGATTTCTGTATATTAATTTTGTATCCTGTAACTTTACCAAATTCACTGATGAACTCTAGTAGTTTTCTGGTGGCATCTTTAGGATTTTCTATGTAGAGAATCATGTCATCTGCAAACAGTGCCAGTTTTATTTCTTCCTTTCCAATTCAGATTCCTTGTATTTGTTTTTCTTCTCTGACTGCTGTGGCTAGGACTTCCAAAACTGTGTTGAATAAAAATGGTGAGAGTCGGCATCCTTGTCTTGTTCCTGATCTTAGAGGGAATGCTTTCAGCTTTTCACCATTGTATATTATGTTAGTTGTGAGTTTGCCATATATGGCCTTTGTTATATTGAGGTATGTTCCCTTTGTGCCCATTTAATGGGGAGTCTTTATCATAAACAGATGTTGAATTTTATCAAAAGCTTTTCCTGCACCTATTGAGATGATCATATAATTTTTATTCTTCAATTTGTTCATGTGGTGTATCACATTGATTGATCTGCCGATACTGAAAAATCCTTGTATCCCTTGATGCACTTGATCACGGTGTATGATCCTTTTAATATATTGTTGGATTCGGTTTGCAAGTACTTTGTTGATGATTTTTTATCTATGTTCATCAGTGATACTGGCCTGTAATTTTTAAAAATCATATCAAGCATCTTTTCTGACCCCAGAGCTATGAGACTAGAAATAAACTACAAGAAAAAAACTTCAAAAAACACAAACATGTGGACGCTAAACAATATGCTACTAAACAACCAATCGATCACTGAAAATCAAAGAAGAAATCACAAAATACCTAGATACAAATGAAAATGACAATGTGACAATCCAAAACCTATGAGGCACAGCGAAAGCAGTTCTAAGAGGGAAGTTTATAGTAATACAAACTTACCTCAGGAAAAAAAAAAAATCTCAAACAACCTAACTGTACACCTAAAGCAACTAGAGAAAGAAGAACAAACAAAATCCAAAGTTAGTAGAAGGAAAGAAATCATAAAGATCAGAGCAGAAATAAATGAAATAGAAACAAAGAAAATAACAGAAAAGATCAATGAAACAAAAACTGGTTCTTTGAAAAGATAAACAAAATTGATAAACCTTCAGTCAGACTCATCAAGAGAAAAAAGGTAGAGGGCCCAAGCCAGTAAAATCAGAAATGAAAATGGAGAAGTTACAACCAACCACAGAAATACAAAGGATCATAAGAGCCTACTACAAGCAACGCTATGCCAATAAAAAGGACAACCTGGAAAAAATGCACAAATGCTTAGAAAGGTATAACCTTCCAAGACTGAACGAAGAAGAAATAGAAAATACGAACAGACCAGTCACAAGGAATGAAATTGAAACTGTGCTTAAAAATCTTCCAACAAACAAAAGTCCAGGACCAGATGGCTACACAGGTAAATTCTACCAAACATTTAAAGAAGAGTTCTGAAACTATTCCAAAAGCCTGCAGAGGAAGGAACACTTCCAAACTCATTCTATGAGGCCACCATCACTCTGATACCAAAACCCGACACAGATATCACAAAAAAAGAAAATTACCAGCCAATATCACCGATGAACATAGATGCAGTCCTATTTAAAGAATAAACAATCACGTAATTGTCCTTGGGAACACCCACCTATCTAAACATTAGATCTGGATAGCTTTGAGCTGTAACATTTTTCCTGTGTACAACAGTGCACACAAATAGAGTTACCACCTCTTAATAGGTACTAAGTCATCTGATACTGTTTACATAATCATTATTTTGTAAAAAACTCTTTTCACCCTTGTTGCAGACCTATGAACTTGTGAGGTAAGAAATAGTTTCCTCATTTATAGGTGGAGAAACAAAGCTCAGGGAGCTTATATAATCTCCCCCAATGAAGTCAATGACAGAGCCTGGCTTCAAACAGCATCTGACATCAAACCATGATTGCAAATGTCTATCCTTCTTTGTGTTTTCCTAAGTGAGTATGGAAATCATTTTAAAGCAATATTACAGGTTCTGTGCATCATTATATCTGGGTTTATATACAAAACCTTTTCCTCCGAACCCCAAATCAGACCTTTTAGAGAAGAGAAAATTTATTTAATTATAAAAGCTAAAGGCTAATGCTGGCAAAATGGAAATGATCTTATAAAGACTGTAAATAAAACATATCAAAATAGAAAGTTTAAAATTTTGTAGACCTCAAGTGATGTTTATACATTTTTATAATTTATAAGCTATATTGTTATAAAATGTGAAATTGTATTCTATAAAGCTATGTACTAATGTAGACTTTCAAGTTTCTTTTCCACTATTCTAAAAAAAGGGTTCCCCTTATCATAGCAAAAAGAAATAGCAAAGCCAAGAAATAAGGACTTTCTTTTTATCCACTGACTGTTTTTCTGTTGCATATTAGAGGGTAAAATTTAAGATTAACACATATAGGTATTATTACTATTAGCATAATAGTCAGACATTCTAATCCAAAGGTGGGGAAATGGGTTAATCTATGTTGGGAAAGCAAAACTAATTAATGTAGAACATACAGAATCAGATGTTGCCGATAAGTTGACACAACTTAGCTATCTATTTCAGGAAAAAAATCCCTTAGAAATATTTTTAAAGATAAAGGCATAATAGGTTCTCTTTTGTCATGTCAGCTTCTCAGGGAATTTAAGAGCTATTTGATACACAATGCTGTATATGGTAACTATAAACATGTGAGATAATAGCTGAGCTATTGTCTTGGTCTCTAGGATTCACTTTATAGCAAACCCTGAGATCAAAATATATAAGCAGTTACATTTCAGTATTTAATACAAATATCTCTTCATCTCTTTCTAAACTTTCAGCTGTTGTCTAAGGCTTTTCTTCTTTAACTAGCTTGCTTTAGATAGATTGAGGTCTCAAGAAACGATTAGATAAAACTGTTTCATAAATGTGCCATTTTATGTGGGGAGTGAAGTCTGAAAAAAACCAGAGTTGTTAATGAAGTCCATCTTCCCTGCAAAATACTTTCAATAATCTCACTGAGCACTGAGTCAATGAATCTGATAGGGAAATATGTTTGAGTAATCTAAATAGTTGACAAGATGTTTACACAGTAACTAAACTTTTTAGAAAATTCAGCAAAAAGTGAATGAAAAGTGAGTTCTTTCCTTTAACATTTCAAGAGGAGAAAAAAAGGGCCAGAGCGATGTTGTAAGGCAAAGAAACCTTTAAAGAAACCAGCTTTAGATAATTGCCATGTTAAATGACTGGATTTCCAGTTGTAGGTCTTGTTTGTCTGGCTTGCTTGACTGTGGAAAGGATTTTTATTTCTAAGATTTAGAAAGGCAGATTTTCACAAAAACCGTTCTTGTGACTTAATTGATGTCTCACAAGGAGTGTGTTCCAGCTCCAGAGGCTATAATGTATTTTCTGTTGGATCGAGCTAAAGCAGATGTTTATGAGGGAATTCTTCCATCCTATCCTCAGCTGCTAGGCTAGTTGGTTGGAGTTTGCTGCCAGTGAGCCAAAGGTCATGAGTTTGATACTTGAACAGATTACTTTGCTTCGCAAAGAGAAAGCTCTGTAACAAAGATGTAGATTACAGCCTTATTCTCACCAGTGCCAACTGAGTTCCAAGTGTGAGGCTATTCCCATAAGAAGGACTGAGCTTTCTAAACACCTGATGGGTCCCCCAGCAAATAACACATAAATGCTCTTCCACATAATATAATTTCTGCTAAAATGTAAAGACAACCAATCACGAAGTAAATGGGATTTGATCTTTTATAGTGATATCTGGAAAAATAATGTTATTAATGCAAATCAACCTTGAAAAAATAATGTCCAAAATTTTAACCATTATATGTATTTTTAAAGTTGTGTTTTTTATAAAGTGGACTAGATTTTTTGGGGGTGAAAATGAGTAAAATATTTCTGATCTAAGTTAAAGTTAGAATGTTCAACAAAGAATCAACAGTTTTAGAAGAATATTTTAAAATTATATCCATATGTGGTAAATTTTAGAAACATGTGACTTATTTATGTGACAAACTTTAAATACATTTATCCATTGCCATCTTTGAAACTATTTCACTTAATTAAATCAGTATTTTGTCAGTTCTACATGGGAGAATTTTGTTTTTACCTCTTATTGTACATTTTTAATGTACAAGTATATACAATAGAGAGAACTGAATAGTATTTAAAATTGGTGTTGATCACCCCTCCCACCATGTAACTGGTAAGTAATCCAATTAATTTTATATCTTAAGTATTTCTGACTTTAGGGCATAAACCTTCACCTGAACTTGATAATGTTCTCTTGTTGGTGAGCTTGCTTCCAAAATCAGTTATCTTTCCAGAATGATCTTTGTAGAACATAGTTTCATTATGTCATTTCCTAGCTCCCTGTTCTTCGTAGGGAAAATGTGAGACTCCATGATCCATACCCTTTCAAGTTCTTCTTGTTCTCTATGACCCAATTATATGGAATTAATTGCAGTTTCCCAAATGCACATGCTTGCTAATGGTTCCATTCATTTACACACTGTATGAAATTTCTGTTTGCCTTCAATAGTCATTCTCACCCCCTTTTCCCTTGTAAAACAAAATACAAACAACAACTGAATTTTTGGCTTCCTTCATATAGTACTCACATACTAGAAATTGAGCAGGGGTCACTAGGCCCCTCCACAGCTCCCAGGGATGAATCATGATTAGTCTAAGCCCATCATGGTGTTTCTCTCTTCCCCCTTCTCCTCTTGCCAGTGGTCACTTTCAGCATAAGCATGGAAACCTCTGAGCCAGAGGGACAGTCTTCTGAAGGCTCCCAGTAAAGTTTCCCTCACTCTTAAGGCAAGGAGACAAGACATGAATTTCCTTTGTTTCTACTCTTGGTTCAAGTTTTGAGAGGATGTGATAACTCTGAATACTTTTGGGGGAAAAACTCAAGGACAAATGCTAACTCTGATCATGGAAGAAAAGGAAAAGAAACTTGGTTCCTTAATTATGTCCTCAAGCCACTGAATTAACCCTGGACTAACTCTGCTTCCAATCTTGTTATAAGAGATGAAAATTTTCACATTATTTAAGCCACTTTTAGATAGGTCTTCTGTTCTTTGCTCTCAAAAGCATCCTAACTGATACAAATTTCCATAGCTCCCAAGACATATGCTTTGCTAATACATACCTTACATTTGCTTATATTTATTTCCTCTGTGTAGTCTTCCTTTAATTCCCACCCCCATAGAATTCACCTTCCTTTTTGTGCGATTAAGGTTTATACCTATAGTTTCTACACGTACTTATCAGATAGCATTGCAATACTTTGCTGAAAAATCCAAGACACTTCTTTGTGTGCTTAGCACATATTTTTTCTTGTCCCATGTATATGAACAAAGCATGAGAAAATTAGTAACTATCTGAATTAATCAATTTCTTTAGGCTCATATAGTTCCAGGACTGGTCTTTATACAACTGATAAGCAAATTATTTTTGTTAATGAAGATACATGATGATTCTATGTGTAAGTAAGTGTTAGTTAACCATAAAACACCAAAGCCACAGGGGAAAAAAATCACATTTTAAGAGTTTTGATACCATTACATGATTTTGTTATAACATCTTACATTGGTTAAAAAAGATCTTTGCCCTTCGAAGCTCTTTATATACAAAATTACATCTTGTTCTTTACAATACCTTTAAATGTAGGGGACAGCAGTATTTTTATATACATCTTCCAGGTAAGAGTCCCTCAGTTATAGAGAGGCTAATTAATTTACCCAAAGGATTGAACTACCTAGAGCCTCTGAAATAGGGAAGAACAAATCTGACTCCATATTGGATCTCTTTCTTTTACTTTAAACTTTGTATTCTCATGCTTTTGCTACAGGTTAATCACTTAAGGGATGTTGCCTACAGCTTAACGTATACATAATGGTCTATCTCCGGGAACCCTGTCTCTCATGTCTGAGCACTAAGCTAAAGTACCTTTGTTTGGCTTGTAGGAAACATCCTGACCAGGCTCACCTATGAATGATTGCAGGAAAGAAGAAATTAACACATCCCCTCGGACAAAGAAATATCTGCAACAACTTACCACCTTTTTTACTTTATCCCTCACCTCCCACCCCTTCTATAAAAGAAAGTAGCATTCAAACCTGGGCAAGATGGTTCTTTGGGACACTAGTCCACCGTCTTCTCAGCCTGCTGGCTTTGCAGATAAAGTCACTATTCCTTGCCCCAATAATTTGTCTCTCGATTTATTGGCCTGTTGTGCGGTAAGCAGTATGAGTGTGGACTCGGTAACACCTCCTTTTCCAAAGCCCCTTAGGCTTACATCCTTTTCTCAGGTCAGTTCTCTTTTTATCTCATTCTGTCTGGGTACATGACAGATTGCTAACAATAGATGGGACCCACAGTTCTTACATAGTGCTGATCAATTTGTGGTCCTAGACTCCTACATTGGAATCATCTGACATTCTTGTTAAAATTGCTAGTTCCTGTGCCTCATCCTAGACCTTCTTAATCACACTGACTAGGCTTGTTTGAAGCTGAAGAAATGATGCTTTTGAGAGTGTATCAGGTGTTGGAGACATAAGTTTCAGAACTACAATTCTGTGGCTTCATTCTTATATTGTTTTACTTTTTCACAGTGGCTATCTCTTACTCTAATCCTTATTTATTTTCCCAGGCCATGACTCTTGTTAAAGTAAGACTGACAGCAGTCCCTTTCACTAACTCTCCATCAGGACAGACTCTTTTCAAGGGATATATTCTCTGCAGTAATAGCTAAGCAGACAACATAAATATAAATGTTCTCTGAGAGGTTAAATTCACCAATCTGTACTGAAATATGCAGGGCGAGACTGCTCTCCCACTGTCCACTTTCTATTTTGGCAGATGCTGTGGTGGTCACTATATCCCCACACGTGGGTGCTGTATTGTGAGAGTTTAATTTATGGAATTCAATTCTCCTTACTTGGTAATACGAGAAAAATTTCTTTACCATGTTGTGCTTAAACTTATTTGCTTGGTGCACAGGAAGTACTCAATTGTATTTATTTTTTCATAAGAGCATAAAAAGCTACCAAAGATTTAGCAACTCAAAACAACACAAGTGTATTTTCTCCATTTCTGTGAGCCTAGACTCCAGCATAGCTTAACTGGGTCCTCTACACAGAGCCTCAGAAGGTTGCAATCAAGATGTCATCCAGGAACTGCCCTCAGCAAATAAAAGTTCCTCTCAAGTTCCAGCCACATAGGCCCCCTCACAACATACAGCTTACTTCTTCAAGGCCAGAGGAATATTTTTATGACCTCTAAACCCTCTTTTAAAGGGCACACTTGATTAGGTCAGACTCACCCAGGAAATCTCACTTTTGATTAACTGAAAGTCAACTGTTTAGGGACTTTAATTATATTTACAAAAGCCCTTCACCTTTATTATATAATGTAACCTAATTACAGAAGTGAAAAATCCATCATATTAATAAGCCCTGCCTGCACTTGCAAGGGTTGGGAATTATGCCAGGCATGTAGATCAGGAGGTAGAAATCTTGGAGACCATTTTAGAATCCTGGCTACCACAACAGTAAGTATTTGTTCATTCTGAATGTTTTTTTTGCACTGGTTTTGGTGTTTTATTAAAATACATGTAAATGTTAAAAAAATAAAAGAAGACAAAAGAATATGCAATGAAAACGTATCTAGCTATCACCACTGACTTTTGGTCTCCTTCCCTTTTTGTTGGCAATAATATTTTAAAAGATACTTAAATATGTTTTCAGAGTATTCTATGCACTTAGAGCTAATTTTCACACTGCTTTCTTTTTTCACTTAACAATCTCCAAGATATATCAATAATAGCACATAGGCATCTACTACATATATATATTTGTGTATATATTTATATATATGTGTAATATTTCATTGTACAGATGAACCACAAATTATTTAACTAGTCCTGTATTGATAGAAATATATTTAATCTTTTATTATTATACATATTTTGCTATTTATGTCATTTTGCATGTGTTCATATATCATGGGATAAATTCCCAGAAGCAGAATTCAAATATTAACTGTTCTTAATGTTCTGAAAAATATTGTCAGTATTTTTTTCAAAGATGTTGAATCAACTGTGTATGGTATCCTTATATTACTACCAATACTGTATTAGAAAATTTTTAGCATTCCCAATCTGATAAGTGAACAGTGACACTTCATTATTGTTATACTTTGTTTTCTTAATTAAGGGAATGGTTGAGTATCACTTGATATATTTAAAAGCCATTGTATTTCTTTTTGATAAATTGCTTACTTACACCCTTCACTACTTACTTACACCCTTTATCCTATGGCACTTCTTGCCCTCTGGAACATAGTGGAATACTCAAGGAGGAGAACTTAATGCCAGTCAGAGAAGCAGAAAGTATACTCTTCTAATGCCTTCAAAACATAATGAGTCGTGTGAGATTTTGCATCATCAGGAAACCCCAGGATTGGTGCTTCTATCCCATGGGATGCCTGTTCTCTTCTCACTCCCTTCTATTTCACCCAAGCACAATCATGTCAGGTCATTTTGTATCCAGGTCTCGTGAGTAGGTAGCTTTAAAAATGCCTATGCTGAAATAAATAATAGGCACAGACTCAAAAGATCTGCCTTTTAACTCTGGTTGTGATTATTTGCTATCCGTCCATGTATAAATCATTTAACCGAGCTGAAGCTCAGTGGTTGTGAGGCTTAAATTATTTATATGTGAATAAAATAAGTTAAAGTATTTCATGAAAATAAGTTGTTTCACTCTTTGCCACGGGTTTACTATATGATGCCAGCAATGTTCTGAAAATTCTAATTTTAATCTACAAATGCAACACATGAGGTAGCACAAATAAACATACACAAATGTCAGTCTTCTTTATTACTTTACTTGGAAGCATAAGCCATAACCAAAAAATAATGTTTTTGGAGTTTGAAGTCCACAATGCTATTAAAATGCAAGATTTTGAAGAATTTATTTTCTTAAGCTTATCCATAATTTCTCTTTTAAAGATATCAAAATACATATATAAGCAGTGGGAGATTAATTCAATGCAGTAAAGATAACTTGCATATATTTCACAAGGCATATTCATCAACAAATAATGAATGGTTTTATTGTGGAAATTTAAGAATAAAAATAGAATTGTGTACTTGCAATTAACATTAGGAATAGAACAACAAATTTTGATGGAAAAAAAACCAGACATTAGGAAGAGGCAGGATATTGAATGTGCGGATCTGAAGAACAAAAATAGAGATTGGACCAAAAAATGAAGAGAGAAAAGTAAATGCTATGAGGTGAAGATATGCTAATGTCTTTAATGTCTTTAAGATACCCTTGAATATGAACTAAGCTTCTGATTATGTTCATAATGTGAAAGAAGAGTTTGCACATTTCCAAAAGAATATTACCCTCCCAGAATATCAGAATAATAGATCACTGTTGGAATTAGGAGGCATTTAAAAAGTTGACATTAGTCATGATAAAGAATGGAAGACTAACGAATGATTATTAATCCCCTTCAAGCACCTAAGGGCTTACTATCCTAAGAATGCTGAATATTCATCTTCCTAGAGAACTTTAACAGGAAAACAATATTTAAATTAGAAGAAATACTTCTCTGTAGTTAAAAGAAAAGAAAATAAACAATCATAATTTAAAAATCAAAAGAAAAAAGGTTAACAGTGGGTAAAATATTCATCAACTCACCATGTGCATTATCATTCACCTTTGATGTGAGCAACAAATAACCCCCAAATATCAACAGTTTGTGACACCATTTATTTCTTGTTCATATTACAAAAGAACTACAGGTTGGCTGCAGTTCGGCTGGGCTTGGCTAACCTTGGCTTGACTTGATTGGGCTTGACTGTGTTTGACTGTGCTTTGTTGGGCACGAGTCTATGTGTTTCTTCTTTAGGAACCTAGGCTGAAGGAGTAGTCCCTATTGGGAATATGTTATAATGAAGGAGGATACGAACAAGATGAACTGCTTAAAGCATGCATTAAAATTTCTGCTTAAACATGACATCTATAAACATCTGCTTTCTACAACACTGACCAAAGAAAATTATATGGTGACGTCCAAAATCAATGAGGCAGAAAAATATAGTGTATGTATTAGTTTTCTATGGCTTCTGTAACAAATTACCACAAACTGGGTGGCTTAAAATAACAGAAATCTATTCTCTCAAAATTCTGGATGCCAAAAGCCCAAAATCAATGTGACTGGGCTTAAAACAGGACATTGGTCAGGTGGCACTCCCTCTAGAGGCTCTGGGGGAGAATCTGTTCCTTGCCTCTTTTATGTTTTGGTGGCTACCAGCATTACTGACTTGTAGCCATGTGATTCCAATCTTTGCTTCTGTCTTTACTTGACACCTCTTCTGTATGTATTTATCAACTCTCTCTCTACCTCCCTCTTACCAAGGTATATATAACATTTAGGGACCACACAGACAACCCAGGATAATCTTCCCGTCTCAAGATCCTTAATTCACATCTTCAAAGACCAATTTTTTCCCAAATAATATAAAAGTTCCAGAGAATAGGGGCTGATAGCTTTGGAAACCATTATTCAGCCTACTACAGTTTACCTACAGAGAAGCATGGCAAGAAAGAAAGAAATGAATAGCACTAAACAAATAAAACAATCTACCATATATGCCACGTTAGGAAAAACTGTCAGCTTTAAGAATGAGTCAACACTGGTATAGGCAACTATTGTATATTGCCATATCCTTAACTTTAAAAACCTTTAACACAATGCAGAGAGCCATCCAGTTGCTTGGTTTAGAAATGGCCAGCTTAGAAGCTATGGACATTGGTACTTTGGTGTGATTTTCAGTTCCCTAATTAGAGAACTTTTGATTCGCTTTCTGATTTTAATATAATTTGAATACATGTATAGCTACTAACATTCAAGGCCATATATTTTTGAAAACTTTGCAGTTTCATATATTGTCTTTTGAAAAATACAAGTCATTTGTCTCCTTAAAATTAAGTGCTAGTAAGTGTTGGATGTTGCTAGAGGTCAGAAGTGAGACTGCTCAATGAAATCTGGAAAAATGACTGCAGGCTTCAAGTATGAGTCAGTTTGTGATCCAGGGCACCAGAAAGTTTTAAATTTGGGAATATATTTAATTTTTTAAAAATTTTATGGGAGATCTTTAATTTACAATTAAATTGCTTTATCCTCTTTTTATCTTACCTAATATCCCCTAAGATTATAAAGATTAGTTATTACTGCCTTCCTTTTTCAAATGAGGAAATTGATATATAGCAAGATAAAATAACTTTTTTAACATAATATTGGAAAATGGCTAGTATAGTCAGTCTTAGTTATCATGACTATTAGCCAAGTATTTATTAAATAATCTGCATAAAGTGGAAAATAGGAAAGAAATGCACACCTCAGAGTACTTAAATAGACAGAATTTTTTTTTGTTTACAAATAGAGAGGTTAGCAAATTAAAGGCAAGAAATGCATTTAAAATAGAAAATAAATTTTAATTAAGGATTAAGTTCAATACAATATCTAGGTCAAAAAAGTCAACTCAGAAAGATTTTAAAGATAAAGCCCAATGGATCACTTTTATATAAAAATATTTTCCCCAAATTAACAGCTCTGTAAAACCATGAATTCCTCAAAGGCAGGAATTTGACTTAGTGTTATATGTATTCCTATTGCATAGCACACTGAGATTGGTGAATAAAATAAAATATAAAAACACGTTACTGCTTTAACTGGAAAAAATGAATTTCAATTCTAAATATAAAAATTACATGTTATACGTTCAATTTATAGTTGAACTAGAAAGATGTTCGTTTTCAATGTCCTGGGGAATTTCTCAGGTGTAATCTGCAACCAGCTCCATATCTGGAGGACAGGGACAGACTGAAGAAAGAGGCAGACCACTCCAGATTAGTAGGTGGCAAGTTTAATAAGCAAGGGAACTTACGTAGGAAGACTTGTCTTGGGCAGCTGCAAGACCACTAGATCTCTGAATCTTCCCACCAGAATCTTTTATTATCGTTTGATTTTTTTATTGAAGTATAGTTGATTTACAATATTATGTTAGTTTCAGGTTTATAACATAGTGATTCAATATTTTTATGGGTTATACTGTACTCCTCTTAAAGCTATTATAAAATATTGGCTGTATTCCCTATGCTGTATAATATATCCTTGTAGCTTATTTATTTTATACATAGTAGTTTGTACCTCTTAACCTTCTACCTCTATCTCCCACCTCCCTTCCCTCTCTCCACTGGTAACCACTAGTTTGTTCTCTGTATCTGTGAGTCTGTTTGTGTTTTGCTATATTCATTCGTTTCATTTTTTAGACTCTACATGCAAGTTGTAACATACAGTATTTGCCTTTGTCTGACTTATTTCACTTAGTGTAATACACTCCAGGTCCATACATGTTGTTGCAAATGGCAAAATTTCATTCTTTTTTATGGCTGAGTTATATGTATTGATATAATATACACATAATATACATACTCCCACATCTTTATCCATTCATCTGTTGATGAAGAAAATATTTGCAAATGATATAACTGATGGGAGTTAATATCCAAAATACATAAACAGCTCATACAACTCAATATCAAACAGACAAACAACCCAGTTAAAAAATGGACAGAAGATCTCAATAGACATTTTTCTAAAGAAGACATACAGATGGCCAACAGGCCTATGAAAAGTTGCTCAACATTGCTAATCATGAGAGAAATGCATTCAAAACCACAATAAGATATCACCTCACACCTGTCAGAACAGCTATCATCAAAAAGACCACAAATAACACATGCTGATGAGCATGTGGAGAAAAGGAAACCCTCCTACACTGTTGGTAGGAATGTAAATTGGTGCAGGCACTATGGAAAACATTATGGAGGTTCCTCAACAAAACTAAAAACAACTATGATATGACTCATCAATTCCACTCCTGGGTATATATCCAGAAAAAAATGAAAAGATACATGCATACCAATGTTCATAACGTCATTATTTACAATAGCTAAGATATAGAAGGTACCAAAGTGTCCACCAACAGAATCTTAAAAGTTTATATAAAGGCCTTAATTGGGCTCAGGCCCATATACTGTCCAGATGGTCTCAACACCACGTTACTATCTCCCAGCTGTGTCCTTCGGCAGCTTTTAGTACAGGAAAGGCAAGCAGAGTGCATATTCCCAGGAGTGATGGGCCTCCAGTTGCCCAGGTCCAGCTCATAGGTCAACCAGTGGTAATGCCCTTTGGATGACCTCCCCCACAAAAGATTAATCTTCCAGATTGTCTTGGTTTAAGATGTCTAATATGAATTTCAAAATTAATGAAATATTATAAATGAGTTTGTACAATTTTAAGGATAGTTTGATCCTACTTTACTAGCAAAACTGATCCTTAATATCATAATTCAAATAGAATTTAACTGACTGTTTTATTCCAACAAGGGTTAATATCAGCTAAAAAACTAGTTTAGCATACATTCACTGAAGTTTATGGTTGTTAATCTGAAAAGTGGCTTGGCATCATGAAAATAAACCTCAAACTGTATTTTGACAGTCTAAGTGAGAAAGAGGATTGGATTGAGATGTTGTTTCAGGCCAAAAACTCACAAATAAATCCACAATCGCTTTTGCATAGACTAGCCAGATATTTAATTATGTAGAAATGTTTACCCTGTTCTTGGTAGTGAAATCCTAGAAGCTAGGATTTTTCAGAAACTATAAAGTGGCTATTTTTAAAATAGCTTTTTAAATGTTAGATCAATCTCATTCTTCACTGAGTTTTTGGAAATGGAGCCAAGAGAATATGTCTGCTATGAATATGATATATAGATTCCATTTAAAGTTAAATATTTCAGGGCTTCCCTGGTGGCGCAGTGGTTGAGAGTCCACCTGCCGTATTTAACTTTTTTTTTTTTTTTTTTTTTTTTTGCGGTACGCGGGCCTCTCACTGTTGTGGCCTCTCCCGTTGCGGAGCACAGGCTCCGGACGCGCAGGCTCAGCGGCCATGGCTCACGGGCCCAGCTGCTCCGTAGCACGTGGGATCCTCCCGCAGCGGGGCACGAACCCGTGTCCCCTGCATCGGCAGGTGGACTCTCAACCACTGCGCCACCAGGGAAGCCCCTCCACTGAGATTTTTAAAAATGATTAACAGTAAAATTAAAAGCTATTTCCTATATTATTTTGCAACACATAAAATGTCACAGTATCTTACACATATGTATCATGTATACCTATATATTCATATTTATATATTGTATTTATATATTTATATAATATACATTTATATTTAATAAACAGATCTTTTAAATAATTGAATTTTAGGTTTGCAAATGATCTTTAAAGTCAATTTCTATTTAGCAGAGAAATTCCCTGAAAGAGGTCATATGATGTTTGCTGAAGAGGGCAGGGACCTCTCTTCTTCCAAGGAATTTCATTTATTGTTGCTGTATTCATCAAATATTCTGTCCTCACATATAGTGGTTTCTCAATAAATGTATAATTAATTTACAAACTGAAACCCACCTAATTCTTAACTTTCATCTATTAATGCTAGTTCTGCCCCTGTAACTACATAAAATCAGTCTCATCCTCCGCTCCATAATACTTGAAAGTAGCTGTTTTGAGCTCCCTAGTCTTCACTTTTCCAGTGTAAACACATCAACAAATTGTTTTTCCCAGGGCAAAGAGTATTTCCCCCAAAATATTTATTACAGTCAGATTTCTATTTTCTTCAAATATAGAGCATACAACGAAACAGCCAAAGTGCAAATGAAACAATTGAAATACACTCTGGGGTCATATTTCTGTTCATGAAAGTCAAGATTTTATTTACTTTGTGAGTCTCAGCAGACTGTTAAGTTTCACTGCTCTGTGGTTAAAATCATTTCTACTCTTGTAGTTGTTCTTGCTTTTGCTTGCATGTTTTGCTTTTATTTATTTTTCTTTTTTTACCATTAAGCTAAGTTTTGCATATCCTGCATTTTAAAATCAGGAGTGATGAAAACATATCATGCTACCATCAATGCCCTCTATGAGCCTGAATGGAAGACACTGGACATTATTTATAGCCCTTTATCTTGTGAGGTTCAGATGCCAGCTCAGAATTCTCCTCGTTTTTTGGTGTTGACTTAAGGGATATTAAGTTTTGTAGGGTTGAAAACCACTGTCCTATAGTATATGAAAATTTTTGAGTATGGGAACACACATGCAGAGAGCTGGCTTCATGGGCATGAGACCTATATAGTTACACAGAACCCTATGCTTAGAAGGCACTCACCCTTAATTTAATGATCTTTTGTCACCATAGTACAATTTTTAATACATTTTGAACACTGGCTCCACATTTCATTTTACTCTGGATCTTGCAAATTAATACAATGAATAACTTGAAGATGGCTCACAGAAAATGCTGGTATTGCTCTCTCTGAATGAGCATATTTATATACCTACTCTCTTTCTAGATAATTTCATCAACTACCAACTTCAAAAGTAAGCTAATTCTTTCCCAATAATAAATTCTTGTCCTTGATTCATTCTTCTTTCTAGAGCTCCATACTGACGTTTTGCAGTGCCCAATAAACATCTCCACACACACCAAGTCAGCTTTTCCCCAAATTTCCAAGGCTCAGTGACCTGTGAACTAATTGAACCTCATCACATTGGTATTACTTTCTCAACTATTTATTTGCAGACAATGCCTTAGGTCCATGCATCTATATTATTATATACTCCTGATTAATCTCTTGATTTCTTGTTTCATAGCACCATAATTCAATCTCTAAACCATGCCTTGAAAAAACTTGTTCTAATTAAAACATAATTCTTACCATTTAATTATACTGCATTAAATGTTTAAATACTGCTCCATATATTTCTGAATTAAATCATAATCATTTGATCATAAGTTGCTTTAAGAATAGTTTCTCCCTACCTCTTCGGTCCCATTTTTGACATCTTTTCCAAAACCAAACTTAAGTTTTTAACCAAGCTGAAGTTCTAGAAGCTTCTTACAAACCTTGTTCTTTTATGCTTCTGTGCTTCTCTATAATGCTATTTTGACTGGGAGATCCTCAGTCATCATTACTGTGCTGGCTGGGTCCTCCTGAAAGCGGATGATAAGGAAGAGCTGGAAGTGCAAGGCATCTTTGGAGGATAATGCCTGTGAAAGATAAATGGAACAGGGAGAAGTGAACAAAGAAATCTTTCAGCTTGGAATGCAGGTCTGATCTCTTTTATTAAAAAGAGAAGAGGAAGCAAGGAGGATTGGGTGCGATACAACTATGAATAAGCCTTGGCCAGCCCAAAGAGGAGCAGAAATGGCTGCTGGGGACCGGGGACTGTGACTATTCAGGAAGAGCATAATCTAAGCACAAACGCTGTGGTAGATCCTGAAAGCTACTGATTGGAAAGTTCTTGAAGAGCAAAGAAAGATCACACCTCCGTGACTGCTACAACTCTCTATCTAAGACAAATACTGTGGAATGTGATAGGAAATAAATCAGTCAATCCATAAATTAAATACAACAAATAATCCTTTAAAGTCAGCTTGAACTATTGAGTCATGATCTTTGACCTTACTGGAAGGATTAATGTATTCCCATAGCTCCTTAAACATTCCAGTACTAAAGGACACTAATAAAATTATGTGTTGATGCTTGTCTATCCCTATTGCTTATGAGCCTTGCCCCTAGTAACTCATTTGGGTATGGACAGGGTGGCCACATGACCAGTTGGTAGTTAATAAGCCCAGGAAAAAGGAAAAGTTAACAGAGTCTTAGTAGGAATAGGGGTGTGTTTGGAGAGTCAAAGCCCATGAGACAATCATATCAACAACAAATCCTAACAGAGGTACAGTAGATTCCTTTTTCCTAAGCTCTGTATCAGGTACATGAATGTGAATTCTAGAGAATTCTTTGGAAGACTGCAAACCCTTTTAAAATACATTTTTATAATACCCCAAAATAAAAATCATAGATAAAATAGCCTACCTACTCTCATAGTATAAGATCAAAATCATGCTCTAATCATCCTATAAAGGAAGAATCAGGGGAAAGTGATTTGTCATAAAATAATGTGTATTTCAGTGTTTAAATCCTCAGTCACTATTTTACTCAAAGACATAGGATAGATACTTTCACCTACAGGGAAAAACACTATGAATATGACAATTATAAACTTCGACTGATAATTTTGTGTTGTACTGCCAACTCAAATACCATTAATGGTGGTAGGATTTTCCAAAATAGAAAACCAATCCTTTGTGAAATTCTAATCATAACAGAGCTCAATTTTCCCCCAATTTATTCTGTAGTTGCATTCCTGGTAATTTTGGTATATATTAAAACTGGGCAAGAAATGTGTTTATATCTATAATGAAGTTAAATTCTAGTCTTGACTTATTAAAAATAGGCATTCCACCTACACAAACTACTGTATGACTATCAAAAGTTGCAAACAAAATGGAACAATTTTTGATAGTTTTGTTCACATTCTGCAGGATGTGTAATGCTCCTGGCAGTAGTGCTGCTTAATCATTGTGAAATCAAAAGATACCCCCACAAATTTCCAAAACATTCTCTGAGGTCTGAACTTCCCCCACTGAGAACTACTGTTCTAGGTAGTATGTATAGAGATAATGAAGATTCATCCACAAAATAGTCACACTAAGATTTCCTCTGCAACCCTGGAGTACTGATGAGGAATCCTCTTTAGCATCAGCATTCTAGGAAAATAAAAACACATTTCTGATAACAAAAATGTGACTTTATAGTGAAATAGGAGTTAAACTCATGTAAGGGTGCCAGGAAAGTGCTAGTAGAGGGATGGAACAAAAGTTTATATAAGGCCCTAGAATTAACATAATCCAGTGGAAGGAACGGTGTTGGTTCTAGAGGATGGTAGAAGGATGGAGAGATAATGGGAGAAAGTTTTGAAAGCCATTTTACCTACTTTAAATTTTACTAAGAGCAATGAAAGCCATTAAAAGGAATGGTAAAATCAGATTTGCATTTTGTAATCTTGATGTAACTTGGAGTGGGGGACAATAAGCTTGGAGCAGGTGGTACAGTTAATTGTCTGATGTTTTCAAGTGAGAAGTATAATTCAAGTGAGAGATGTTAGGCCCTGGATAGGGCAGGCCTTGGGTATGGAAAAGAGCAGAAGACAGAAGAGCTATTTAGAAGGCAGAATTTACCTGACCTGGTGATTCACCTGACTGGGTATATGAAGTGAGAGAGAGAGAGATGAATCTGGGATTTTTCCTAGGAGTCTGGATCCCAAAACTGGGTTAAAGTACTCCAATTGCAATCCACTTTTCATAAGGATGGGGACAAGACATTTAGTTTGAAGGGCAATAAGGACACAAGCTGTTAGAAAGTATGAAGTGAGATTAAAGAATATTGAAGGCAAAAGGACCTGCCCAGTTAGGTATCTGTATTTCTTTCTTTCTCTCTCTCCCTCTCCGTCTCTGTTTCTCTGTCTCTCTCTACTCCCCTCCCCAAACTGGACACATTAAGTTTTAAAAGAACACATTCCGTCTTTGTTGCCAAAAAGATTTTATCTTTACATACCCCAAATAGATTTTAAAATCATGACAGAATTCACAGATGATAAGATCACATCTGCACATTTAGTAACAATGAAGTAAACACAAATTAGAGTAGCATAACTTTTGTACTGGTATTATTTTGTACACTGACCATTTAGACTCACTAGCTTAAAAACACCAAACTTTAGACTGGACAACTTATATGCAAGATAAACAAGAGAAAGCAAGAAGTATTGCTTTGTAGATTCTTTTATTTGCTAGAGAAGAAAATTTGATGTCTGACATTGCAGGGCAAGGTGATAACAAAAAAGCTAAAAGCAAGTTTCAAGACTTAAAAATTCTAGTACCAGATGGGCAGTTAAAGTGTCCAATTGGCTGCAAATAAATGATAAAGGAGACAACTTCTTTAAAAAATTCCAAGTTAAATGATCTAACTATGATATCATGCCTCTGAAATATTACAAACAGAATAATAACCTCTTCAGGAAAAATTTTAAGGAGCCAAGACTAATTGGGAGAATATAACCACATGCACTCATTTTATGACATAAGGAAGTCCAAAGAGGATTTATAATACAAAGAAAATATGAAGAATGATATTTATTTGTCACTGTGTTTATTTAAACTCTGATGTTGATGGAAGCCATTTTAAGTAAATATTGTTTTGCTACTCCTCTGAGCTCCTGAGGCATTTAATTAGCACTTTTATTTTACGGCCTATTAGAATTAGTTGCTTTTTTTGTTCAATTTTTCATATGTCTGTGTGCCTCTCTAGACCTGAAACCCTTTAAGGAAGAAAACAACATCTTATTTTTCTATGCTCCAGAAGACTAGTACAATGTATCCAGAGGACTAGAAGTAAAAACTAAAAGAAAGGTATATATTAAATCAATTTGTGTACTGAAGAATGTAATATGAATCAAAATACCATTCTAATTTAACCCTGACACAACTTCACAATTAGCATTTTTCCTGGATGTGTTAGATACAGGGATAAAACATTTATTGCTGAAACACTATTAATTAATTCTTGATTCTGATAATTAAAGATTTATGGTATAGTTTCATGATAGAAAAAATATCAGAGGAATTGGTAAAAAGATTTTTTCTTTTGCTTAGCGATTCAAGATTAAGAGATTTTCAACAGCACATCAACAATAACATTCTAGATTTTTATGTTCTGTATTTTAGGTCCTCTGGAGACATATAATAGATTCCTTAGGTGAAATAAAGTTTAAGTAAATAAGACTTGTTTACTCAAACAATCTTTGCTTAGTAACATGAGTTTTCATATCCAACATACGCTTGCCAGGCTGTAGACAATAAAATTCAATAAATGGGATGAAGACATTTCTCATTTTAAAAGTCTGTTTTCATTTTGAACTTATTTCTAAGAAAGGTTTTTGTTAATATGTAGTTGGCAATTGGCCTTTTTTGCTCATCTTCAGTTTGAGAAATGAGTACAGAAATGGGAATTTTTAAGTTGACTTAGGAAAAAGATGGAAAGATGAGTATGACTTAATCCCCATACTCAACAATTTTATAATCCAGTGAGAGAGAAAAAACTAAATAAACACAAATAAACACTTCGAATATTGAAAAGTGAAATCAGAACAAAGAAAGATGCAATCTCTGGATGGAATTTCCCAACTGAAAATTGTATGCCTCTCCCTGAAAAAAAAATACAAATAAAATTATATAGCCATATATATGACATTTATTTTTTATTTGGTTGTAGTGATCTCAAACTCATATACTACTTTTCAACCAGAGTAAAATTGTCTTTCCTATAACTGTTCTCTGTTCTGCAAATCTTGGGTATTGGTAGCTAGAGATCCTATTTGTAGGTTTTTAGTTTTGTTTTACTTTCTTCTGGTCATGAAAAAGATCTGTAGTTCAATGTTACCTCTTTACCTGAGCTACCTGGTATCTGTTATCACAAATGTCATCCCTACCCCTCACCTCCCCCCTCCGGTTTAACATATCCTAACATCTGAAAGCTTTTGCTTCTATTTGTGGAATCACTCTTCTTATTACCTCATTCTATAAATGTATCCGTACAACTACTAGTCCTCTATTTTAAATCACACTAAGAAGGGTTGCTTGAGAGTGAAGGGTCTCTAACAATATCTGTTGAGGTGACCAGGTTTTACACAGGCATCTATCTATTGCCCTATTTACAAAGTCTGTGTGCATTGCAATATGAAATTTCATTTAAATAAACTGATATGAATGGCAGGAATTATCTTTGCCATGACATTTTTTTTTTTCTTTCGGTACGTGGGCCTCTCACTGTTGTGGCCTCTCCCGTTGCGGAGCACAGGCTCTGGACACGCAGGCTCAGCGGCCATGGCTCACGGGCCTGGCCGCTCCGCGGCATGTGGGATCTTCCCAGATAGGGGCACAAACGCGTGTCCCGTGCATCGGTAGGCGGACTCTCAACCACTGCGCCACCAGGGAAGCCCTGCCATGACATTTTGAAGAAAATAGATAGATGTATTCTTATCTTTAATATATAGATAGAAAATAAATAACTTCCACTAAATATTACAGGCACTTTTTAAAAACTCTAGGATATTTGGGATAGCCCTGAAAAGTTTTTTTTTCTAATTTCTTTTCGAATACTCTTTACTATGGATCAGAATTTTTATAAACCATAAAGCCCACTGGATTACATCTCTCTGCATGATTTTATTAATTTTCATGGTTTCTTCTATCATCTGGTTTTTGCTAAACTGTAAGCACCCTGAGAGCAAGAATTATATCTTTTCTTCATTTCCTAAAAACTTGCTTCTGTTTCATGGACCTCACAGGAGTACCATAAATATTAACAAACTATAGATGAGTATCTAAAAATTGCGTTCCAGCCTCTCCAAAGTTAAGAGAGTCTTCATATTAAATTAGGCATTTGGGAATGTATAGTTTTATCTCCAGGCAATTAAGATCTTTAACAATCTGATTTACTCTTTATACTACTAATTTTTAGTAATGTATTTTCTGTTTTCAGGAAAAAAGATGTATAGGGCAAGAGTTGAATGCATATAAGAATTTTGTCCTTAAAAAATACATACCCATGAAGGCAAACTTCTAGAGTCTATTAAATTAATAGTATGAATTACCAAAGTAAAGCTAGAATTCAGGTCAATCAAAGAACCACTGTGCAGCTGAAATTTCAAATTAAACTTTGTTAGGGTCACAAAATGTGAGAGGTCAAGATCATTACAGTCTTTTAACTGGTATTAAGTCATCTAAGCAGATGGTGAATATATTATATTGAATAGTTATGACTAACACATGTGCAAGAAAAATGTTTTCACTCTTTAATTTATAAAAATTTCCAGTGTAAAAAATATTTAAATTTACAGGATAAAATTTTAGAGGTTAACCTATGAAACAAAGTATATATGAACTCCCAGAGAGAAAGGTTTTGCTATTACCAATGAATTGAAATTGTAGAATTCTGTGAGTGCAGTCTGTTAATTTTATTTGTTCACACAGAACATGAAAACACAATTTCTCCCCTTAATTAGGATAAGAGATTCCTAAGTGATAATCTGTTATGAAGTCTACCTTCTTCTAAATTGTAGGTTTGACAAATAAAACAAATACCTGAAAAAGCAAAACTCCCTATTAATTTCCATGGGTCTGTGGCCACACGATCTAAGGTAGGAAACCTGTAGTTGTTCAGCACCTTGTTTAGGTGAGCTGTCATAATTTTTATAGGGGAAAACATAATATTTAAAAAAAAATAAAATATGGAAATGCCCATTTTAGAGGTTATTAATGATGTCCAAGAAATATTTTCCAATTTTATATTGAAAAGTACTATAAAAAATGTCTACAACAGTCAGCTACCTATATTTAATTATAGACACAAAAAGATGGGAAACAAGGATTCTTTCTTCCCTAAATATCTGAAACATAGTTCTAAATAAGACATAATTGCTTTTCTATTATATAATGTTATTACAGTTTTAAGATGATTGATAACATTTTCCAAATTGTTAAAAATCGATTCCTATTACAAAATTGATTTCTGTATATCTAGAATCTAATGAAAAGAGTTAAATATTACATTTCATCATTTATACAGTAAGTCAAAGTACAGGGTATGTGAGTTGTATCTCAACATTGAAGCTGAAAAGAAATGCATTAAAAAAGTAAGATTTAAGATACATCAGTGATTCTCAGATCTGTCCTGGTTGACAACCATGGAGACAGATTTCCAAGCCCCAGCGATGGCTCTGCAGAGCCTGTAGTTCCTGGGAAGACTGGGAGTGAACAGGACATTCAGATACACACACCAGGGTGCCTTTCAGAACTGGTGAGCCCAATCTGCTCAAACTCAATTAAAACAGCTTTTTCCTGGCCTTTAAAAATAGGGGTGCTTGACACATCATAACTGAATGTAAGAGTGACTGATATGATGAAGGTCATCATCGTTCAACCACAGAACTAAGAAGGACCTTCAGAGAGCATCCAGCCTAGCATTTCCCCAAGTGTTAAACGAACCCCACTAGTGGGACAAGGGATGAGTTTAGGTGGTACTTTGGCGTATTAGTTTCCTAAACCTGCAGAAATTACCACAAACTTTGTGGCTTAACACAACAGAAGTGCATTCTCTTACAGTTCTGGAGGCTAGAAGTCTGAAATCAAGGTGTTGGCAGGGCCATACTCTCTCTCTGAAGGCTCTGGGGGAGGATCCTTCCTTGCTTCCTACCTAGCTTCTGGTGGTAGCTGACAATCCTTGGTGTTCCTTCTCTGTAGATACATCACTCCAATCTCTGCCTCCATTATCTCTGTGTATGTATCCCTATGTATCTGTGTCTGTGTCTCTGTGTATGTATCCCTGTATATCTGTGTCTGTATCTGTGTCTGTGTCCAAATTTCTTATAAGGACAGCCAGTCATTGAATCAGAACGAATAATCCAGTAGGACCTCATCTTAACATGACTACATTGGCAGAGACCTTATTTCCAAGAAAGTCCTGTTCACAGGTACTAAAGGTTAGGACTTGAACTTATATTAGTTTGGAGGACCCAACAAAAATGAATGTTATTTTTTTATAGCAATATATTTTAATTCACATCCATAAAATATAATTAGCCCATCAAACTATGATTTCACTGATGCCTGTATCATTGCTTAAGAAGACTAAAGACTAAAGGTTAAAAGAAAATAAATATCTTGAGTAAACAGTTCTATAGGGGTTACTCAGACATAGCAAAACTTGTGAAGTTGGTGCATTAACATTTGGAACTTACTGAGCTAGCCCCAACCCCTCCTTTTAGGCAGGCTGTTATCTAGAGAGGAAAATAAGGTAAATAACTGAAAGCTTCCCAGAGAGATTTTATAATCTCTCTTACAGTTAGAGGTCATTGTGCTACAAATCTCATTGCCTGAAAGTTCTTCCTCACATCTGACCCGAAGGCCTTGAGTTAAAAAAGATGACTGCTGGAGATAGACCCTTTATTATGCTTATGAAATTATATCATATATATCATCTATTATTTAAAGATAAGAAAACTAAGACTCAGAGAGTGTAAATTGAAAGGGAGGTGCCTAATTAGTGAGAGAGTAAGCTGACTAATCCTGGTCTTGTTAACCAAAAGCCTTTTATGCCACATCCTTTATACAATTCAAAACCATCAAGTAATCCAGCACACAGGCAGAAGAATTACAGGTATGCAGAACTTCTAGTATCTTAAGGATTTAATAGAACTATGACATATGAATTGTTTGTTATCTATTTTTAAAAAGATGTTTTAAAATGTACATAGCTATAGTTATTTAAATGTAAAAATTAGGGTTCATACCCAAACAGCAAGTGTTAAGATTTTTAATCTTGTGACAATAAAATACATATTAAGATTAAATTTTAAATCAAATTTACATTTAAAATATTTATATAAATCTTGTCAAATTAAGAAAGGTGTGTGATAGTATAATCTCATTCCTGAACTTCTAGAATACAATTTTATGACTTGCATTGATTTACTTAACTAATTTTAACTGATACTTTAGCTTCAAGGATACAGAAACATTCTCTTATTCAATATCAATCCAAAAGCTCTCCACTACAAACATGATTTTAGTATGAACAATTTTTGTTCCTTACTGTCTTCCACTCTCACATTCTCTTTTCTTTACCCTTTGCAAAAGAATAATGCTTTAAATTTGAAAACTGGATGACCATCAAAGCTTTGTGCCTAAAACACTGTTTCCTAACAAAACTATGTAACAATTTTATATTCATATTGTGAAAGTTGATAGATTATTTTGCAGAGCTTTGTGGCACAGAGCAGATTGCTTTAAAAGTTTTAAAAAATAATTTTAGAACTTTTGAAGTTTTATAAATTTTTACTATTAATAATTACATTAAAAATTCTTTTAAAAGCCTTCTCAGATGAAAGAAAGCATTTGGAAACAAAATTTAAATCAACAACATAAATCAAGTTTAAATCAACTTTTTACCTGAACACTATATTTCATTTTGGAAGCACTTGGCATATAGGACAATAAGTAAAGCCATTTATTTTGTGAATGGAAAGCCATTCACATTTCTAGTGAAAAACATTGTTGGCACAAATTCATGAAATTTGAGAAATATAAACTGACCAAATGCAATAAATGTCAGAAGATACACTGACATTTATTAATGAATAAGTATGTTTGGAACACATTTTTTAATAATCATTAACTTTCCACAATTTATGAATTATTATTCAGGCGTTTTGCTTTGACCTTTCCTTGGTCAAATTGATATAATGGTCATTTCACAACATATTCTATTTTCTGTTGAAAGATAAGTAGAAAACAGTAGACAGGAAGTAATGTATCGTTAATAGTAGTTAAGTTTTGAGATACATATAATCATCTCTAATAACTATATTATCATTTTGTTCAGAAATACCTTCATATAAAATTTCCATAAGCTTCATGCTAGCTTGCATAATCTTGAGAAAATCTGTCAAATATTTAGTTTAAGAGTGGAATTAGGCAATAAAAGAGAGTCTAGATAATTCCAGTTTTATAAAAGAGAAATGTTTATTCTTCCTGTCTACTTGAACCCACTTGACACGCAAGTTTGTTATAGTATGTCTTTGGGAATCAACAAAGTTGTAGTACGTCTTTGAGAATCAGAGAAGAAATTTCCTCAAATTATGTGCATAGTATCTCAATATTGAAGCTGAATATTTGGTGAAGCATATTGAAAAGCATCATATAGTATGCTTCACCAAAGCTGTTTGACCCAAAAGATTTTCCCGGTCAGATTGGGGAATTACTTTATAAACTAAAGACCTATTGGCCCCTGATTTCTAACTCTTATGCAGAAATCCTGATAAATCTCTACCTGATTCTTTATCACCAAAATAATTTCTTTAATGTATTTTTTGTTTATTAATTGAGTGTTTGGTCTAATATATCAAACATTCTTGCTCTGGAATCATATAATCTGGGTTTGTTTTTCAGTACGGGATACATACTGGTTGTGAAATTTTTAAAATATTATATCATAGAACTTCAGAATCCTCATCTCTCAAGGGAGATAATTATGTTAACCTTGCAAGTATTCGTATCAATAAACTGAGAAAGCAAATATGAAATACTTAGCGAGTGGCTGGCATATTAATGCAAATTCCACATGGGATAGCTAATCTACTTATTGTTTTATTTTCCCCCTCAAATCAGCAGTTATTAAACTTTTTGATCTCAAGACCTGTTTGCAGTGTTCAAAATTCCTGAACACTAAAGAATTTTATGTGGATTATAGCTGTTGATATATTTAAAAGAAAGTTGAGAAAATTTTATATTTATTAGTTCATTTGAAATAACACTAAACTGATTAAATATTAACATAAATAATATTGGGTTGGCCAAAAGGTTCTTTCGGTTTTTAAGTAAAAATAAAAGACACATTTTTCATCTTCACCAGGAACTTTACTGAACAATGTATTTACTGTATTGTTCCACTACCTTCTGCTGTTTTTCACGTGACTTCATAATTCCATCTTCCCAAAACTTTTGATCTTTTTGAGCAAAGAACTGTTCCAGGTGCCTTTTGCAGTCTTCCAGGGAATTGAAATTTTTTCCATTAAGAGAATTTTGTAAAGGCCGAAATAAATGAAAATCTGAACGTGCAATGTCTGGTGAATACCACGGATGAATCAGAACTTTTCAGCCAAGCTGTAACAGTTTTTGCCTGGTCATCAAAAAAACATGCGGTCTTGTGGTAATCTGATGGAAGATTATGCGTTTTTTATCGACTAATTCTGGACACTTTTCGTCGAGTGCTGCTTTCAGTTGGTCTAAATGGGAGCAGTACTTGTTGGAATTAATCGTTTGGTTTTCCGGAAGGAGCACATAATAGAGGGCTCCCTTCCAATCCCACCATACACACATCACTTTCTTTGGATGAAGACCGGCCTTTGGTGTGGTTGGTGGTGGTTCATTTCACTTGCCCCACAATCTCTTCCGTTCCACATTATTGTAGAGTATCCACTCTTCATCGCCCATCACAATTGTTTTAAAAATGGAATGTTTTCATTACATTTAAGTAGAGAATCGCAGGCGGAAATACGGTGAAGAAGTTTTTTTTCTCTTAACTTATGTGGAATCCAAACATCAAAGTAATGAACATAACCAAGCTGGTGCAAGTGATTTTCAATGCTTGATTTGGATATTTTGAGTATGTCAGCTATCTCCCACATGGTATGACGTTGACTGTTCTCAATTATTGTTTTGATTTGATAGCTATCAGCTTCAACTAGTTTACCCAATAGTGGAGCATCATCCAGGGAGAAATCTCCAGCACAAAACTTCTCAAACCACTTTTGACACGTTCAGTCAGTCACAGCACCTTCTCCATACACTACACAAATCTTTTTTTTGCATTTCAGTTGCATTTTTACCTTTCTTGAAATAATAAGGCATAATATACTAAAAACGTTGCTTTTTTTCATCTTCAATATTAAAATGGCTACACAAAAATTCACCAATTTTGATGTCTTTTTTTAAATGCACACTGATATGACAGCTGTCACAATACAATCTAACAAAACTGTTTTGAATGAAGTTAAAGATAACTAAGCACTACTAGAGCCATCTCAGAGAGAAATATGAATGAACTTTTTTGGCCAGCCAAATATTTGCTACAAAATGAAAGATATTTTCAAAACAATTTTTAAAAGGCAGTCTGCTGTGATATGTTTTATTTGTTGAAATTTATGAAGAAAATCTGGCCTCACACATATGCACAGTTAAAAAAGGATATTTTAATCTTTTCAGTAAGGGTAGATATTTTCTTGATTCCACACAAAAATTCCACAAATAGTTTCTAAAATGTTAGTGGCAACCTAGCTAAAGTTTAGTTGCATGGTGGTAAAGAAACTAAACTGAAACAATATCAATAAATATTTCATATTCTGTTATATTAAAATCTACGGCCCTATCTTACATTGTTATTGGATTTTATTGGAAAATATTGCATCACTGAGATTTGTAGATCTTCCAAATGTTGAAACATTTCACTACTGTATTAATTTGCTACGGCTGCTGTAACAAAGTACCATGAACTGGATGGCTTAAACAACAGAAATGTATTTTCTTACAATTCCAGAGGAAGAAGGCCAAGATCAAGATGAGGGCATGGATGGTTTCTTTTGAGGCCTCTCTCCTTGGCTTTTAGATGGCTGCCTTCTCCCTATGTCTTCACACAGTTTATCCTCTGTGTGTGTTTGTGTCTTAATCTCCTCTTCTTTTAAGGACATCAGGCATATTGAATTAGGGTCCATTCTAATGAACTTATATAACTTTAATTACCTCTTTGAAAATTCTATATCCAAATGTCGTCATATTCTGAGGTAATGAGGGTCAGGAGTTCAAAGTATGAATTTTGAGGGGACACAATTAGGTCTTTAAAATTATCCAATATCAAAAATCATATTTGTTAATATTGCCTAAATTTCATCAGTTTGATTAGAAGGAAGAACCTGATAGCTTTGTGGCTCTTTATTTGTTAATCAAGCAAACAAGTCTATATTTCAGTGTCTCACAGTCACGAATCTCTAGCAAGTTTTTACACAGTTCCTAGTTAGTCCCTGAAATATTTTTAACAATTAGACATGATTTGTAATTACCATCATTTCTCCCTTTGTTAAGGTTGCCCTATTTCAATGGCTGCTTAAGAAAGCTTGTGGTACTTAAATGCTAATACCTGGCACTTCTTTCCTTCCCTCCCTCCCTCCCTCTCTCCCCCTTCTCTTCCCTTCCCTTTCTTCCTTTCCTTCCTTTAGAAAAGGGGTCTTTATTGGACCCCTACTGTTTCCTCTAATAAACCTATGAATTTTGATATGCTGATGCTGTTTGACTGTTTGGTTGGTTACTCCTCCCTTCATTATATATACATGAGCTTTCTATCTGAAACTAATAGGAATTTATTCCTTTTCCTATAGAAATTATTTCTTTTCTTTAGGAATAATTACAGAAAAAGGGAAATTGACCATTCTCAAGTTGTTTTAATTTTGTCCCCCTTTCTCATCTTTTCAGCAAATACATCAGCATCAGTAAAGAGGAAAGGGCAGCAGATATGGGGTGCTGCACATTTGTCTCTGCAAAAATGAAAAAGCTGAGAACTAATTTTGACAAATTTAATTGCAAATGATTCAGCCTCAGCAAATTAGATAAGAAAAAAGACAAACTTTAATTCTGACATGGTGAAGGATGCCTTTTTATGACACAATAAAGTTGAAAATAAACAGTACTGGACTAGGTGTTGACAGCTAAATGTTGCTAATGTCCAGAATTTCTCTCTGGGCACAAGGCTTATTGTGGTACAACTTCTAGACTAGGGGTTTTATGATGAGAGATATTTTGGTTGCCAAAAAGTTCAATCTTCTCCCCCATCCACCTTCCCCTGCCACACACACAGTCTAAAGTAAAGTAAATACTGAATAAAGAATAAAAATGGATTGGAGTGGGATCTAGATAGATCACTTGTCTCCTTTCTGCACCCCACTCCAGTAGATATAGGGAGCTAATAGCCTATTCTGATTAGAAAAAATATATTATATTATATATGTCATAGCAACATACATAGAAACTTACACTTTTTTGTTGTATTGCCCCTTAAGATCATAGTAAGGCTTTAACAGATTCCTAACTGCTCACTTATCAGAACTATCTAATGCCTTCAGTTCAACACTGAGCAAGGGCTATTATATCCCTCAGGATTAAAAAAAAAGAAGAAAGGAAGAAAAGAAAAAATAAATTGATTTGATCAGAGTTGGACATGAATATTTGAGATCAAAGCCTTCAATAATTCTTTCAGGATGGAAATACTAGAGGCTGAATTATTTGACTGAATTCAACTTTGATGTACTATGCTAACTGAAAAATGTTTATTCTCCTTTACTTTTACTAAAATAATCAATACCGTAAGCCACTGGTTCATATATTTCAAGAGGTCAGGAATTCCCTGTGGTTTTTAAAATAAGTTTGAATAATTGTTTCTTAATAATGTCTAACTTGAAGACAGATATATCTCCTTCAAGTTAGGTACAATAAGCAAGTATAGGTATACTTTGAAATAAGAGTGGTCTTAGAGACATAGAATTTGATATTCTTGGAGACTCCATAAACAAGGGCTATGATAGAAGAAGAGAAACTAAAATGTTATACTGATAAAATAAGACAGTTGAGAGATATATTGAGTACAATATTTTTTACTGGTTTTGCTCAATGTGTAAAGCTTATATACGGCTTCAGACTTTTATCCTCAACTAGCTGTATTCCCCATACAGAGGAAAGTATTTTCTAAATTACTTTTCATCTTACATAATTTTGGGATAATTTTTAAACTAATATTTTAACAGCTATCTATATATAAGTACTTCACATAGAATACTTTTAATTCTCCCAATGAAATTATAACATAGATATTATTTATTATTTAAAGATAAGAAAACTGAGACTCAGAGAATATACATTGAAAGGGAGGTACCTGACTAGTGAGAGAGTAAACTGTCTAATCCTAATCTTGTTAATCGAAAGCCTTTTATGCCATGCTGCCTTTCAAGAAGACATGTTTCAGTGAATATGTTTATGAAATTAATATAATTTACCAACAAAAATGGAGCCGGAGCAAAAGAAAGAAAGAGAGGGAGGGAGGGAGGAAGGAAGGTAGAGAGAAAGGTGGGGAGAGGGAGAGGGAGAAGGGGGGAGAGAGAGAGAGAGAGAGAGAGAGAGAGAGAGGAAGGAAGGAAGGGAGGAAGGGAGGGAGGGACGGAGGAAAGAAAAATAATTTCGATAGGAAAAGGAATAAATTCCTATTAGTTTGAGATAGAAAGTTCATATATATATATATATATATATGTATAAGCTTTTTATATGCATATAAAGGAGGGGGAGTAACCAATCAAACAGCCAAACAGCATCAGCATATCAAAAATTAAGATTTTTATTAGAGGAAAGAGTAGGGATCCAATAAAGATCCGCTAAATTTGTTTTAAAATTGAACTACTGGTGTGTGTTCAATACACTGGTGTCACTTTTTTTTTTCAATGGTATTTCTATTTTAACTCTTCTAGCTTTCTGGATTAAGAGTAGAAACCAAACTAGAGTTTGCTTCCAGAAATAGCAATGGAATGGACAGTTGCAAAATTTTGGTGCTATCAGCAGAGAACATACCAAAAATCACATGGATAAGAATAAAATTGTTTGGATGAGTTTTTGTCCAATGTGGAAAGTGCAGGATGTTAAAAAATAACTAAGAAACGTTTTAATTTTGTTATGAGAAGTAGAGTGGTAAAATTTTAATTAAAATATTTCTTCACACTCCTAATAATTCATAATATTCCTAAGCATTCATAATAAAAGGAAAAATATACCATGTTGTCATCTTACCTTACCAGTCAGTCTTAATGCATATTTTAACACAGTGAAAAACAACCCTCTTTTTCATGAGATTTAATGTTAATATAAAGTAATATTTTGAATGATAAGCTAGAAGGTAGACCCAAGTAGTTTAAAGAGTTAATGGATTTTGTTTTTCATTTAAAATTTGAAACAAAAATCGTTTGCGTAATGTAACAAAATTAAAGATGTTAACTTCTAAACTAGGTGTTTTTTTGTTTTGTTTTGTTTTTTGTGGTACGTGGGCCCCTCACTGTTGTGGCCTCTCCCGTAGCGTAGCACAGGCTCTGGACGTGCAGGCTCAGTGGCCATGGCTCACGGCCCAGCCGCTCCGCGGCATGGGGGATCTTCCCGGATCGGGGCACGAACCCGTGTCCCCTTCATCAGCAGGCGGACTCTCAAACACTGTGCCACCAGGGAAGCCCCTATTAAGGTGTTTTGAGTATCAAATGTGTACGAAGAATTTTTAGGAAGTGTTCAGCATCGCTTTTTTAAAAAATGTTAGGTAATGTAGTTTTCCTTATTTTCCCAATTGATAAAAAAGCATCAGAGAATTCAGTGACTAATTCTCCATAGTAAACTGTCTAAGGTTTAAGTTATCTTTTTTGTGTTGTACATATTCTTAGGAACTGTTTCTTTCCTGCTGCCACCTAAGTCATTATTTGACTTTTATGACATATGTGTGTGTATGTGCATTTATGTGTGTTTATGCATTATATATATAATAATAGTTTGTGTCTGCAAAAGTATATTTAGGATAACTTTCAGACTGTAACAATATAATCCCAACATCATATTCTTCACTTTCCAGAAATTCTACTCACTAAATGATAAGCTTTTCATAAGTATTTTGTGAAGTGGCAAGAAGCCGGCAGCTATATATACATATATATATCTCTCAAGATTTATGATAGAAATGATAAAGTTAATCATGTGAGACTTTGTTACGTCAGATCCTTAGATATTTAGAAATATATACATTATTGATTTAAAATCACTTTCTTTACAGATAATTTCTTAATATGGAATTATTTCATATTTCAATATGAAAATATTGAAATTCATATTGAATTTTCATATGAAAATTTTCATACGAAAATGAAATTCATTTCATATGAATTTCATATGAAATTTCATATTTTCAATATGAAAATAATTTCAAATATGAAATTATTTCAATATGAAATAATTATTTCTATGCAGACAGTTGTTAATGGTCTCTACCAAAATGATAAAAGAGAGCTGATATATGGGATAATATATTTGATAGGAACAAAGGTTAAAAAAATACAACTACATAATAAAAACCAAATAAAAAATTTTTGCATTTTAAGTATTTTTTAAACTATTTTTAAAATCAGAGTACAGCATTATGAAAAATTTTAAAGTTCAAAACTATACTATATTCCTAATGTTTTTCATTGTAATAAAATTAATACACATCCTTTTTGTCATATTGGCTAATCAGAAGTCCATATTAAATTTTCCAGAGAAAATTTTACATAAGAGATTGTGAATGTGGCATTTCCAAAGACCAGTTGTTTCCATTTATTTTTATATACAACCCATATTTGTGACTTGAAGTCATTCAATTTTAGAATTTACTGTGTACATTTTCAATTCCTGGCTACCTCACCATATTTAATCATGATTTAGTTTTTAATTATCATAGAAAATGTAAAAAAAACAATTATACAGATGTGGTTGGTTTGTGTAAATTTCTCTAAGCAAAGAATTCTCAGATTTATTTTGTTTGACTTGCTTTATCCATTCATTCTTTAATTCATTCATCAAACCTACAGCAAATATTTACTGAACAAACTATGTAGAAGTTCTGAAAAGAATTTCAATTAGAATTTGCTTTTTGTTTTTTTAAATTGATTTTACTCTAATCAGCTAAATCACTAATTTTTGACTATGTATATTCTCAAATTAATTTATGTACTTAAACATGATGAATCATGGAGCTTGTCGAGAAGTGACTGTCACATTTATATTTAGGGATATGATTTTTCTTTTTAAAAAGCTATTGCTATTTTTAGTTACTTTGAAAACTGAGAAGAGTGCTAATACACTTTATTTAAATTAGGTTTTTTGTTTGATCTCTTTCCTTTCTTAGACATTATATTAAATTCTGTACTATATTTTTTATAAGCCAGGATATACTTACCATGACAAATATATATTAAAATTTCATTTTACAATTCCCACCCTCAACAGAATCATTTAAAGCCCTCTGTGTAGAAGTCTAGGAGCAGACAGAATAGTGACCAAGCCCATGTACTGAGAGATTAGATTTCATTATTAGTATGTCTGAACTTTATTATCTTAAACAGTCTAACAATCTATAAAGTCACTTGTATTCTTTGTGATTTTAATTTGTAGTGTTATCCAAAATTAGGAAAATAATTTTGTTTTTACTTTGGAGTCTAATTTCTTGATAATTTCTTTGTATGAAATGTCAAGGAAAGAAATATAGGAAGTTGCAACAGGTCATACTGTCTCATGAAGAAAGAGGTTAAGTGCAATGAAATCTTTTTATTAGCAAATGTAGGAGCAAATGTGCTTCAGAATTAATGCTATAGAAGTAGAGCCAAAAGCATACTTCAATTTCCTCCTTATCTTTTCCTTTGATCATTGCCCAAGATAATATCAGAAGTAACTACTATATGAAAAATAATTTGACACCTTACTGCCTCTTGGAATTAGTAGTATCCTATTAACCTTACTCTAAAACGTTTTCCATGTAATTTATTTACTAACAATCTATTTTTTTGGTCTCAAACAGTCACTCTATTAAGGAAAACCTGCCTGTTTTATCAAAGGAGTAGAGTAAATTTCTCAAAGGCCCATGGCAAAAATCTCTTTTACAATTTGGTCACTAGCTCTGATTCCTTCATGACAAGTCACATTTGTTTTAGCCTTTAAAAATAAAGCAAGGAAAAGCAAAAACTGACGTAAAGAGGAAGGGTAAGATGAGGAGGAAAGAAGTCCAAAGCTTATATTATCTTAGTCTACTACCATGATTTACTTCTTATTTCAAAAAGAGTTTACCTGGTAAACTATCTAGTAGCATGCATACATGCATGCATGTATACATACAAACAGAGAAACAAATGGTTTGAACAACAAACATTTCACAATAAGAAAGAAATAGGAAGAAAATGTTTAGAATCACAGTAAATCCTTGTGTAATAAGTAAAAACTTCTTATTCTCCAGTCAAACCAACTCAAAAGTTAGAAAAATGACTGGCCAAAATCACTGAAAGATGTGAGAATTTTGTCCTTTTTTTCAGAAACTAAAATATGTAGTTTTCACCCAAATATAAAAGAACAATATATATATTATTATTTTATATATTTTATATATATATATTTATATATTTTATATTATATATATTTTATATTATATATATATTTATATATAATATATATATATTTTATATTATATATAAATATTTTATATTTATATATATATTTATATATGAATATTTTATATTCACCCAAATATAAAATAATAATATAATATTATTTTAAAGTGAACATTTTAAAGTGAACTTTAAAAATTACACTAATTTGTGAGTTTAATTACTATGATTATGATAAAAGCTATACAGTTTAAATAATTGTCTCATATTTCTACTTTAGGCTTCTAGATTGATCTTGACTTTCTACACATCTTATTTGGAAAAGTGTGAACTTTTCACTGTAGCATGTATGTTGCCTCATTCTGTACTGTGCTTGTTTTTCTGTACTTTTCTCATTATAGATTTAACATACTATGGCCTGTTGTCTAGGAATTGGTATAACTAATTCAGTGCTCAGAAAGAGTCATGTACATGGTACCAATTAATATAAATAGTATATCGGAGGAACTGACTACATTTAAAGGATGCCTCTACTAAAGCGACTTACTCTAAAGCTGTTTTAATGGATGGATGATGGCACTTGAAATGCTGATCTAAAGAACCTCTTCAGGTGGATCCACCACAAACCCCACTATAACGAAAAAAATGTAAAATAAAACCAAGCCCTTACACTTAGTTCAAGCACAGCATTCAAAATGGATTTCATAAACATTATATTACTTAACAATCATTTTAAAGACAGCAAAATAGTGACTCAGAGAGTTTAAGTCACTTGTCCAAAGCAACAGATAATTAAAGATGTAAGTCTGAAATCCATGATTGTTTTTTCATTGAACTCAACAGTTACAAAATAATTGAGCTCATTTTGAAGCAGCAAATCACTTTTTTTTGAAAGGGGGAGTAAGGAGTTAAAGTCCTATTTTTACCTTGTATAAATGTAAATTGCAGTGATGTTTATTAATTCGCCATTCATAAGAAACCTCACAATATTCAGTGCAATTATCTGCTATGAGCATATAAATCAAAGTTTTTCAGTTATGGTGGTAGATTCATTTTCGATCCTCTTACTCTGTAGCAGACATTTTGATCAATCAATAAAGCATTTGACACCAATTCTTTGCCCAAACACATTTACACAATCATAAACTCTTAAAGATATCCTTGTGAATTAGCTCTAGGATTTATCATTTGATAAAGGGCCAATCTTTTACTTCTTGACTTTGCTATTTCCCGTCTAGACAACTACAGAATGGTATTTTGGGGGATAACTGTGCAGTTCTTTCAATTTTGTTTTCAAACTTTACAAAATGATGCAGTTGCTTTTCAGCACCATTAACTTTCTGGAGTAAAAGTTTTCTCTAATGATTACGAATATCCATGAGGCAGTCTTAGTCATTCTTTTCCCTGACCCCTATCCCTAGCTCCCTTATCCTTCTCTGCCACGATATGTCGCTATATATTTTAGATTCTTTCCACAATTTACACTAAGTTTTTGGTGATATGTGTATTAAGGAGCAAACAGATTAGTGTTAAATATCTGAAACCAGAATATTTGCGGGGGGGTTTATCATATTTTCTCCAGTGAAATAAAAATTGTCACATCCTCTAATGTTATTAAATCCTCTAATCCTATGAAATAATACATTACACTAGATGTTTGTGCTCCCTTTTAAAAAGATTTAAAAGTGTAGTAGTATATTCATATGAAAGAACTTTTTAGAAAATTAGATCATAGTAACGTTAAAAAAAATACTTCATTGTACTAAAAAAGTCAGGAATGGTCTGATACCATTATAAGAAATAGTACCATGGACCAGGAAAGAGTAATTTCCTAGATTTGGGTGGTGTCAGAGCATAACTCTAGATAGAAGTTGGTTATCTACTTGTAAAATACTTCATTTTAGAACTGTATAAATTTAGATATTTTAGGAAGGAGCGATGATGTTTAAATACATGGATAGTTTTGAATATATGAATAGCTTCTTGGGGGGGCGTATCTATCATGCTCCTCACAGAGATATTTAAGCTTTGTTCTATTCAGTTCTACCTTGGCTACTTATAAGTAAATGAAACGTATATTTCTGATATGGACTGGTTAATAAACATTCTTTCTTTATAGTTAAACTTGATTTTAGTACTATAGTAAGAGAATTTAATTTCTCTTATGAGAACTCTGTCATGTATACAAATTTTTTCTCAAAGTCTTATATTATAAAAGAATATCAAAGAAAAAACATGTAAGATTTTAATAAAACTTTATATAAAATGTTGGTTGCTTTAGCATAAATGTTATCTGATGATAAAATAATAGTACTCCATTCTAGCCGGCCTGAAAATAGATTAAAATGCAATTAAAAGAGAACTGTGAATATTTTTTTTTTGGAATGGCAACCACCCCATGAACTGACCCACAGTTCTGTATTGTAATGTTTGCTAAAGCAACTACTTTGGATGGTATTACTCATGTTATCTACGGAATGCTAATTATGTTTTTTTTTTAATAATCAATTTTTTATGTATTTATTTTTGGTTGCGTTGGGTCTTCATTGTTGTGTGCAGGCTTTCTCTAGTTGCTTCGAGTGGGAGCTACTCACTGCAGTGGCTTCTCTTGTTGCAGAGCTGGGGTCCAGGCACGCAGGCTTCAGTAGCTGTGGCGCATGGGCTTAGTTGCTCCTTGGCACGTGGGACCAGGGCTCAAACCTGTGTCCCCTGCATTGGCAGGCGGATTCTTAACCACTGCGCCACCAGGGAAGTCCCACTAATTACATTTTAAAGAGGAAATCAATTAAATGTAGTTTATACATCATTATTCTCATTTTGTATTTTATTTTAAAAATTAAGTGTATATAATTCAGGTTTTGCTAATATTACCTATTTTTACATATATTTTGGGGCTTCCCTGGTGGCGCAGTGGTTGAGAGTCTGCCTGCCGATGCAGGGGACACAGGTTCGTGCCCCGGTCCGGGAAGATCCCACATGCCGTGGAGCGGCTGGGCCCGTGAGCCATGGCCGCTGAGCATGCACATCCAGAGCCTGTGCTCCACAACGGGAGAGGCCACAACAGTGAGAGGCCCGCATACTGCAAAAAAAAAAAAAAAAAATATATATATATATATATATATATATATATATACACACACACATATATATATATTTTGACACTAATAACTAAACTGATTTTGAATTGCAATTAAAATAGATTATAAATAATATATATGTATGTATATATGTGTATATATATATATATATAATTTACTACTTCCTAAAACATTACCTCATAAGGCTCTAATTAAATTAATTAAATGGGAAATGTATATATTTGTATTTGATTATACAGATAAGTGTTAAGCCCAACTTTCTAGGACATTAAAAATGTAACCTTTGAATAGTGTATTTCCATGGGATAAATTAAAATCTTTGGCAATTTTTCAAAATAGAATTTTAAAATGAAGAGACATTTCTCATTTTCAGGTAGCTGTGTTAATATTTCCCATTTTTAAGAAAATCAGTTTGATTGAGTCTCTGACATATATCCTTTTAATGAGGAAATAAGAGCCTCCACATTATAAATAGAGATTCTAGTTACATCCAAGTTGGACTTACTAAATTAGCAAACACAATTCACCCATGTCCATAATATATAAAAGACTAGAAACTTGAACTAATGACTAACAGAAGCAGTGAGTAATCAGCTTAGGCAAAGTGCTGTGATATTTCCCTTTCTTCCTGTGGCTACAATCTCAATACAAATGAGAAGTCCTCCAGAAGGATTTCCTGCTACTTACTCCACTGTTAGAATCTTTCTAAACAGCAGAAATGCACAAGGCCACCTCTGGGGCTACTAGACCAGAGCATATTGAGATAAATTTTGAGCAAGCTTGACATGCATCTCCATAGTCTGGGGAATATTTATGAACAAAGCAACTGGTGTTAAATATCTTCTGGGTCCACAGGACTGGGTAAGGCGAAAGCAGTACAAGCACCCTGCACCCTCATAAGCAACATCTGGCAAAGATGTAGAGTTACCCATTGGCCTAGTGAAAATGCTGCACAAGTGGCCAGGCTCAAACGATCCTGACAGCACCCTATACAAGAGGGTGCCCTGTTGGGGAAAAGGATTCCAGCAATGTAACTCTATGGAGTGTACTTCCAGAAAGTGGGAAACTGAATGGATCTATGACATATGCAGATACCCACAGGAGCCTTAGAAGTACCCATTAATACAACCAATGAAAGAATTCACATTTGCCTGACACAGAGTGCTCAGATGATAATAAAACCAATCACAGAAGATATCTTCCCATCTTCTCTCAAAATACACTAGAGGAGGAAATGAGACCCAGAAGCAAAGGGTGAGAAGTAGAGAAGAAAGAGAAAAAAAACATGTTTGTCTTCCCACTACCAGTTCCCAAGCCAAGTGAGGTCACAGCTACATTGGTAAGTGGGGAAAAGCTTTCTGTTTAATGTGAGATTTAAGTTTTAAATTAAACCAGACTGGACTTTTTAATACCAAAAGGATTCAGTATCTAAAAATGAGACTTCCTCTTACCAAGGAAATAAATATACAGCAAATGATTCCAACAATTGAACTTTGTAGCAAAAGATTCCAGGCAAATTAGGAAGGGAGTATCAGAAATGTTTTAAAGCACTAGTATGGAGGAGGGGAAAAAAAGCCACTTTCTTATCTGTAACTTCACTGGATCCAATCCTTCTATTAAAGGGGTTAAATGCATGTCACCTCTCCTCCAGAGGCTCACAGTCCAATGAAGAATTAGTTGTGGGGTTGTTTCAATGTAATGCGAGATGTGAAAAGAAGCAGATGCATTCATTAACAGGAGGGGCACCCCATCTAGTGAGCTTGTGAAAGACACTGGTACCTTAAATATGAATCTATTAGCTATGTAACACATGTCAGAGATGGAGTAATGGGTTGTAATGAGTATTCTAGCCAGAGGGAGTTCTTTTCAGGAAGATTCCTATGTGAGGGAAAATAGGACATTCTGAGGAATTCAGTCCAGTGTGAATATTCCTCTCTGGAGGAACATCTTCCTCCACCTCAAAATGTTTTGTAGAGAGACGTGTGAGAAACCTAAGTGGGTAAGAAGGACCATTGGAAACTAATTCAAAAGACCTGTTTTATTTTGTTTATTTTTCATCTCTGCAAAAATATTTGCTAACCACGGGTAGAAAAATCAATTAACAGATCTCCGAAGCCCTTCGGCAGAGACCAGCTAAGGCTCAAAAAGAAGGTACAAGCCGCAAGTAAAAAGAAACTTGAGGGGCAGCTAAGTAAAAAGTTCACTGGGGCTTCCCTGGTGGCGCGGTGGTTGAGACTCTGCCTGCCAATGCAGGGGACACGGGTTCGCGCCCTGGTCTGGGAGGATCCCACATGCCGCGGAATGGCTGGGCCCGTGAGCCACAACTACTGAGCCTGCGCGTCTGGAGCCTGTGCTCCGCAACAAGAGAGGCTGCGACAGTGAGAGGCCCCCGCTTGCCACAATTAGAGAAAGCCCTCGGCACAGAAACGAAGACCCAACATGGCCATAAATAAATAAATAAATAAATAAATAAATAAATAAAAAAGTTCACTTACTGGATCCAGTGGAAACACCGCATCCTCACTGGCACCATCAGGGAAGTCCAATTGCGTGGGCCAAGCCAGCTCTTCCTTCTCAGGCTCCCCCCGCCAGCATCTTGTTTCTCCCCTTCAGGTGTCGCTCCACCTCTGAGGCGCTATTTTCTTAGGCTGGTGAGGCGGCGGGCAACGAAACCTTCAAGGTGCTCACACCTTAACACTTCCTCTTCCGGCGGGTGTTCGCCAGCACCTGATGCCTCTTCGGGTTGTTCTGGAGCACCTTCTCGGTATGCCTGTAGGCCTTAGCCACTAGCAGTTTTGCTTCATGGTTCATTATCTGCCGGAAGCCCTGACTGAACGGGCGCCGTTAACTGTGAGGCCCTCCGGTGCCTCGGGGAAGGAGATGGGCTGGAAGCTCGGTGCCACACGAAACTGCTTCCCCCCGGAGTGGGCGGTGCGGGTGACCTTCCTCAGGGTGTCCTGTGCCTGGGAAGGGATCTTTTTGAAGGAGATGGTCCCTGACGACATGCGGCCGCCTAGGGCCTTGCACACCCTCTCTACCAGCGGCTCCATGGTGAAGAAGGGATGGTCTCTCACAAGCATCGGAGCCAAGCCCAGTGCGGCGTTTGTCTGTTGCGCGATGGCGCCTTTCACCACAGCCTCCGTGTGCTCGAGCGGCCAGCCAAACAAAGCATGGCCTGACTCGTGAAACGCAACGCCCTTCCGGTCATCCTCTGAGATGATCCTGCTCTTCCGGGCAGCGCGAGAGGGAAAACTCGAGGTTCGCCGCTCGGTCTTCCTGCAGTTCTCGCGAGGCTTCGCTACAGAGCCCGGCTACACCCGCACAGCTGAGCCCTGCCTTCAGCTGACAGGCAACGCAGATGAACTCTGCTGGCCCGGATCAGCGCCGGCCTTTTCAGGTGCCGCTTGAAAACCTCCTGCATTTCCCGCAGCGTGGGAAGGTCGAGAAGGCTTGTGAAGTCGGCCTGGCCTCAGCAGAGCGTTGTCAAAAATGTCAGTTCAGTTGGTGGACACCCGGGCTCTGACGTGGTCGGTGGTGCACGGTTCAACCATTTTCACAGAAGCTGGTTCAGAGTCCGCCCCGCCTCCGTGTCGCAGGAGCCGGACCTGGTGGTGGGGCGCTTCTTGCCCACGGAGTCAGTCCCTTCAATGTACGCGACTCCCTCCGGGGGAGGGCGTCGGCTTCCTTGAAGAGGCTCCACAAATGCGCAGGGCCGAGACCTCCACAGACTCCGGACCGGCCAGCGCCAAGGAAGGCACAGGCCTCCGTCACTACCACCTTGGCCAGCGGCGTCTTCCCACAGCCCGGGCAAACAGCAGCGCACCTTCCAGAACTTTGGGACTGAGCTGAAGGAAGCACTCCGGGCTCTTCAGGTAATCACAAACCCTTTGACTGCATTCCCACCAAGTCTTTTGAGGCTGACTCGTTTCCGCACCTTGTTGTCCACCATTATGAAACGAGGCATTTTAAGCTGATTAAAAACACTGAATCCTGCCTCCCTCCCCGTCTCTCCAGTCAAATGGAAACAATGCACAGCCAAGCCCAGCGCTGATTTCCCCAAGGCGGAGGGAACATTTCCTGAGAAGCTGTAGAAAACTGGGGGTCCGGGCCTTGCCTTCCGTATTCAGCTTCTCTTCAGCCTCCAGAGTTTCTTTTTTAAACCGTCCATATCTGCACCTGCATTCAGTACACCCAGGCCAGCCGAGGACGCCGAACACTACAGCTCCGGGTGCAGGCCGACTCCCACCACATCCTCCCGGGCACCAGGTGGACCTGTGGGGCCTCGCCCGTGGCCAGCGCCTCGTAGACAAAGTTGGTCCCGGAATGTTGGCCCCGCAGGGGCTGAGGAGTGCAGCGGCTGCGCCGCCACAGCGACGAGGACAAGGTACAGGTGGTTCTCCCTCCCCTTGCGCCTCCTCTTCCTCTCCTTCGTCTTCAGGGCTCCTCCTCTTGGATTTAGCAGTGGCCTTAGTTTCTGCTTCATCCTTGAGGTGTTAAGTTAGTAAGTACCATCTAAAAGTTTGTAGAGTCTGACTGGATTCTGGACCAGGTGCTGTGTCAGCAACCATCCGCAGATCCCGTCAGGAGTCAGCGTGAGCTGACGCACTTGCCAGCTCTGCGGGGGCTCGGCCTCCAACGCGGGGGAGACCCGCCGAGGCCTGCAGAGGCCTGTGAAGCGCGTTTGTCTCCTCACCGACCCGCTCAGCCACCTGGGCCCCGTGCCCTGGCTGAGGGCACGCTCCCCCTCCCCCACCCCACCCCCGCCCGCCTTTTTCTGTTGTTGTTTGGACTTTAACCACTTCACCTTTGAAGGGGAAGCTATTTTGCATGGAAATTATGTTCCATCAGGCTTCTCCCTTAGAGCACTCCTCAAAACATCATAAAATGTGGTATACTTGTTGTTCTAATGAATCTTCAAGCCTTACTACCTTTCCAACCAAATAGTTGTCTCTGAGCTTGCCTCTTAGAGAAATTCTGGAGCCACTCTGTAAATATCAATATTATCAACCTTCAAATTGTATATACATATAGATGTAGAGTATACTAGTACAAATTTCACTTCATTGACTCCTACTGGTTTTGCATTTTTTTGAAGATTATTTCTTAGTTTCATTTTGTTTTAATGGAAGTACAGTGCAATGAAAACAACTTGATAAACTTGTAGAAATGATTTAAATTAATAAAAGCCCGTTACATGTTTACTAAGAGACCCAAACACTAGATGTTCAGACTTCCTATTTCTATGTAAGATGTTGATTAATAGCAGCTACTGCTTTTGCATCCATCCCAAGGCTTATGAATAACAAGCCTTTTACCTCATTTTGTTTAGCATATAATGCATGGCTTTTGACTCTAGGGATTTATTTGACCCACATTTTACAAGTTTTAGAAACACTACTGAAGATTTAGATTGAGTGAATACCCAAGGGCCTAGGTAAACCACTATCTAGATTGAGTTGTTATTTAAGTACTATTTAACAAAATTACACTTGCATCACCTGGGAATATTTTGAAGTGGCAGTTTGATGTAGAGGACAGCTACTGTAGGGCTACTCACTTTAATTTATTCAAAGGGAAATCAAGTCATAAGAGGAAAAAAGTCTCTATATTAAGATAACCATCGCTGCTAACTGGTGATACATGGACGTTCTTTCCTAGGCAGGGTTATTGATTTGGAAAGGACAGTTCTTTTGTTGCTGTATAAGAAAATGAAACTATCAGGGTTATATGTGTGTTTTTACCACATTTGTAAATTCCGTAAGAAAGGATTGGGCCATTGCATTTTATTCAGAGGTAAAAAGAGAAGGTAAATTTTTATCCCAAATTATACTTTCAAAGTATGTACAGATTTTTAAATACTAACTGTGATCAGGTCATTATCTAATTATTAGCAGTTTTAATTTTTAAAAATATAATTACCTCATTTGATGGTTATAATATTAACACTTTTCATTTAAGCTGTCACATAGTGGGGAAATGCTGAACAGGATGTGTTTTTCTCTTGGAACACTCTAGGAATGATCTGCTTGTTCCTTTTTATAACTGTTCTTTTGCAAAGACTGATTAGAATAAAAAAATACATATTTTACGTGCTGAAAAAAATGGCCGACTATGCTAGTCACATTTAAATATAATTTACCATTAAAAGAAAGCATTTTGTAATCCCAGATTATTGGGGAAAATGTTTAAATAAATTTATAAAAATTTACACTTAAGAAAGACTCAATTCCCAGAATATCATTCATGAAATCTTCAGTAAAACAGCTAATGGCTTTATCATAAATACATTAATAATCTGTACCCAGTAACTACCCATGTGAATGTTAGACATTCTAGTAGAAAACATGAATAATATGAAACACTGATTTCAAATTTCCAAAAGTCTAAGAATGAATAGTGTTAGTGTTTCTTTGAGATTTTTTAAAAATAAGTTCTTCTCTGGCTGCAAGCATCAAATAAAATTGTATATAAGATTGTACAAAATAATAAGATTAAAATATCTAGTATGTAGTTTTCCTACTCTTAAAGATATTCTTAATTTTTTAATTGCCAGTTCTGCTTAGTTGTTGATTTTTTAAACATGAATATTTTTTAGTAACATTAATTTGACATCTCATAGGCTTATTATTTAAAATACATTTTTTCTCCTAGATTTATAACATGAACAACTTCAGAAAATAAGTAAAATGCATGTTTTATAATAGAATGTATTTCAAGTTGTAGCTTCTTGTAGTGGAGAAAGAGTGCATACTGTTTTCTATAATGGTTGTACCAGTTTACATCCCCACCAGTGGTCTACAAGTGTTCCATTTCTCCACACTTTAGGTACATAGACTTCTGATCTCAAATTTCCAATACCTTATAGTATCTTTATCTATACTATTTTTAGACCCCTCCTTAGTTTTATATTTTCATCCTCTCTTCAAATTGTATTTTTCCAGTGAACTTTTGTAATCCTTTCATTTATTCCCATCCTTTTCCCTTATACCATAGATTTTCACATCTCCCATTTGGAATTAACCATTTCCATTTTTTTTCCCAGTTAAGTATACTGTTTGTGGTTCCAATGTTTTTTTCAACAAACGTGTTAAAGTGAATATAAAAATCCATATGTTCAAGTTGCTCTTATTTTAGTCTCAATGGATTTGGGGAATATTTTTAGTAACAAAACCATAATTTTTATAATCAAACATGACATTTCTAATTAATGAAGTGTCTGAAATGAGCAGTTTGTTTAAAGGAGTTTGTCCTAGGCCTTTTTGTTTTCTGATTTATTTTACTGCAGTATAGTTGATTTACAACATCCTATGTCTGTTTTGATAATATTTCTAACTTTTAAAATTTCCTTATATAGGTGAAACAGGAATAGAATTACCACAAGTTAATATCATTCTGTATCATGAATATCTGACTAATTTCTTACATATATTTTCTGGATCAATTTAAGGACAACCTGAGATTGATTAAAAATATATTTTTACATGTAAAAAGGGGCAGATCAAATATCTTATCTTACTAGTACATTATTACTTTTATTTCTATTTTGCGTAAATATAATAGTATCTTAATTCATTTGTTCAGTCTCTGATTTCCTCCCAATGTTGGTGACAGGAGCCATGCTCTGGTGAGTCAGTAATATACACAAGTTTAGCAGAGATATGTATTTCTAGGAACTATGTATGACAGGACATGCCAAGTAATTTGGCAAGGGTGGCTACTGGGCCTTACAGTGTAGATCTGGAAAGTTTATTTCTTTAGGATGATAAAAAGAGCAAGCCAAAATGAGAGGCTATGGAAGAGGAATTTAGAGCAATAGTATGGATTGAGCATCTACTCTGTGTAAAGGACTTCCTAGTTTCTGTGGAGGAGGGCGCCAAAAAAAAAATAAGATTGCTTCTTCCATCTTGAAAGTGATCTAGAGCTGCTTGAGAATAAGAAGCTTGAGAATAAGAAGCTTGAGAATAAAAAGCAACGGTAATAAGCAACATCAACAACGTAAATTACACTTTCTTAAGTGCTCTATTCTTTCAGATGCAATTCCTATAATGGCAACAAATGACTTGCCAATAATATAATGAAAGAAGCATCAAAAGTCACTCTACTAACTATTCATCCTCAGTCTCTCTTTCCAAAAAGAGAGGGCTGCTCTTCTGTAGGATCTAGAGTTTAAAACTATGTCCCTAAATTTGAGTATTGCCAGGTATTCTCATTCTGGTTTTTCCTCCAACAATATAGACAGTTAAAATGTATTTCTAGAAAAAGCTGGTCAGTGATTCACATAGATGTACTTTAAGAAAAAGTACTATTTTGGAGACCATTAAAGGTGTGAATCAGCAATGGAGATATAAAAAGTTGGAATTATTTTAAATGTGATAAATTACTTTAAATGTTCTTTAGGCATGTTAGTGAAATTTTACTTATACAGTTACAGGATGAAAGGGTTGATATATCAACATAAATAACACACACTCTTTGTTCTTAAGTAGCTAACAGTCTAGTAAGAAAGACACCTACATTGCTAAATATAATGCACATGTGATGCGTTCAGTTGTAGTGGCCAAGCCATTAAGTCTAGTGGAGTGCAGGAGAAGGATTCCTAGTGGATGACACATTTGTCTTAGAGTTACTTGAATTTCATACAGGGTGTGCGGTGTGTGTGTGGCAGTAAGAAAGATAACCCAAAACTCAAGAGAAGATGGTAAGAATGAATATAAAGTATGATAGCCCATAGTCAGGAAGGCGCCTTTAAAGGATACTGCACATGAAAATAATGTGAACTCATTATTTGAACTCTTGATGTGTTTCTAAATTATTAGAGCAAGGTCCTTTTAAGTTACTTAAGGAAAATTGAAATCTAACTTTTGAGTGTCTCATTGTAGCGTGCTCTCCACCATTCTGTATTCCCCAGACCCATGTGATTTCTCAGATCTTAGAGGCGAATGTCACAGTTATTTTGTTCTCATTTATGTAAACTATGTTAACCACACAACAATGCATATTTATACTAGTCTGTTTCCTGCCACACACATCCGCTCTGTTCTCTTTCCTCTACCCTCACTGCTGACATACAGATGTACATGGCTACAACACATGCGTATACACTAAAGAAAGATTTATGTTTCTGCTTGATGACTAGCTATTAAACAGCGCCTTTGGTTATGGGAAGATCACTAAAACATACACAGGTAGAACACATTTATATAAAGAGAAGCAATATCAAGTTCAGGAAGTAAATGCTAGAAACTAGCCATCAAATAGGATTAGCTTAGCTTCACTAGAGATTTTTCCTTCATATATTAAGCTTTCTTTGCTTCTGTGAAGATTATTATTTTGCACTCCAAAAATCCAGAGCTAACTGAGCAAAATAACCTCCTTGTCTAGACATTGCCTAATAGACCATGGGGAAGGGGGTGGGAGGATGTGGAAGGTTTACAACAGGAGAAATATCTGTACAATCAGTTAAATATCTGCATGATGTGATGTTTTCAGAATAAAAGTATTGCTTGGACTTGACATGTACTTCTTATGGAAGAGGATTGATTGACTAGAAAGAGTATATTCAAAACAGAGCACATGGCACTTAAAAAACTTTATTTATGAAAGTAGTGCCTTCTTAATTTTGGAGAGACTTGAGTAATTTAGTGTGATTAAGTAAGCAGTAGGCACATAAGATAGTGGATTTCCAGAAAAGAAAAAAGAAAACAGGCACTGCCTTGCTCTGTTATTATATGTGCACACCAAGTAGAATAGAATACAATTTGCAAGGGTGACAGAGGTTCACCAAAACTACTTAATTTTCTTGTCCTTGTTGTTCCAAAACTCTTAATGTGATCAAAAGGATTTTGTGAATACGGCAGGACTTGTATATACCTCATTGGATTTTAAATTCCCATGACAAGCCCCTTTGTTCTCTTAGAGTGTCCCTGCCCTTGACAAACAACGTAAGACTATAACTACTTTCATATTCTATGCATTTTCCACACTTTTTGTCATCTCTATGACAGAAAAGTGTATAATAATTAACGCATGGGTAGGCATAGCATCCCCTCTCTGATTTCAACACAAGAGAATTGTCTAATAGATTAACTGGAGGACTTTTGTCCTGGAAAACTGGTTAAAAAGTGAGGTGTAGTAGTGTGAGAAACAAAGACTCCATGTTTAAAATACATAGTAAAGTACAGATAAAAGAATATAACCTAAAAGGAGAGGGAAAGAAGAGTGAGACAAGAAATAATGGATGGAGATAGGAGAGTTTGGAGAGTGGATGAAGAATTAATTGGGAGGTGATGACAGTTGTTTCTCGCTCTCTCTCTCTCCTACTCTGTGTGTTTGTGTGTATGAATGTAAGAAAGAGAAAGACTTTTAAGAAAGTTTGTTATGCTGAGTATTATCCCCTTTGGCATTTTTGAGAAAATTCATAAGGGTAACTGACTCTATGTTGGCTACATCAGTAAATACTGTATTTGAGTCTTGTGAAAGATTTTTACCAGATAAAATCATTGCTCTCATACAAATATGAAATGAACGTGTACCAAATATTTTATTTAACTCATTTATTAATAAGGGACGTGTAAGATGTTACAAAGTGTAGTTCAAAGGAGAATCAAAGTACTACACATATAGGTAAAGCAAGAATGCCAAAATGAATTTACAAATAGATGCAAAATTGGCTTTTTTCCACAAGAAGGAAGGGAAGTCAATTGTCCTGTCACTTGACAATTCATTTGCATATGGAAAATAATAATATGCAGTGCTATGAATTGGTGAAGATAACCTGCATACGGAAAATAATAATATGCAGTGCTATGAATTGGTGAACATAACCTGGAGGGCCAAGTTAGGACATCTGCTACTCATTTTTGCCCATTTTAAAGTCTTCTACAATTTTTCCTGGCTGTATGTACCAGGTTCATATTGTATTTAAAATTAGAATTTAGGAACCGTGTTTTAAAAATGCCATACACCTATAAATTGAGGAGAAAATGAGAGAAAAGCCAACTTGCTTTTTCATTTTGCAGTGGTTGTCCAGTATAATGACTCCTCAGGTCCTGCCAGTTTTCTAACTTTCCATCTAATAAATGCTTTAATTATTATACTGAAAACTCACATTGGTAAATCTTCCACTTCCCATATTTACCACATCAACACTCTCTTTATCTTCCCAAAGGATAAGTGAAATATCATGATCTGTTGAAATATCATGATCTGTTGTTCTTGTCCCATTGGAATAGAGATAGAAGTGAGAAAAACAATCCTGATAAAGTAAGAATAAGGAGCATTAATTATAGGGGTGTAGAGTTAATTTGTTTAAAGTGAAGTTCTCACTTCCAGGTCATCAGTTTCAAAATATTAGAAAAGCCATATTAATTTGCCTAATGAATGAGTATTGAGCACTAAATGCTAAATAAAAATATGAGTAATCTTAGCACTTGGATGGCCACTAAGTTAAAACTATACAATTGATTTTCTTCTTTTCTGGGAAGCCCTTTAGCAAATTGGAATTAATCATTAATTTGAAAGATAGGTGATAGTTAAAAGTGTTTTACAAATTCATAAGTATCATACTATAAATATATTTGTGGTGCTATGCCAGTATTTACTGATTTTCAATTTTGATGCATGGGACTTGCAATTTAAAGTATTTTAATTAAAGGTAAATTGCGGTTATACCTAAGAAAAGGGAAAGACAAAATTTTTAATGTTGTCTGATTAAAGGCTCAGTCTTTTAACATAAAAGCCAATCTAAACATGTACAACACCATATCATAAGAATGGGTTACCAAACTGTTTCTGGTTTGCTTCATCTATGTTAATAACACTTTGAGCTCAAGTATGATGTATATCCCTATTAAAGTGATGTAAATATAGGAAGTTTAGTCTGAGAATTGCTTGTGTAATTTTTCTTGTTTTGTATTTTGCTAGTACCTAGAAAATGAGATTAGTCACTTCAAAATAGTTTTGTCATTTCCTAGGCTATTTACTGTGTGTAGATATTAAGCTTTGATTTAGCGTTTGTACCAAATAAATCACTGAGTCGATAGAAACAAATTTCAGAAAATGACTTAGTACATTTAACAAAACCAAAAAATAATTTGAAGTGTTCATTTTAATTAGGTTTTTGGATAAAGATTATATTATTTACCATTCTTGCCTCAAATTGGCCATGGAGAACATAAATTTAATGACTTGTTAAGAATAAATTACTGCTATGATTTTCCAAGGAAACAGCAAGTATAGCAACATTATATGGGAAACACAAATTTAGTAGCTTGTTAACAACAAAATACAATACTGAGGCTTTTTTATACTTTGTCCTACATTGAGGGGTTAAAAAAAGCAATAAAATGGTACAAGTAATAAAATAGCTGCTGCTAAACATCAAATTAGGCTCAAAGAAATATGCCAGTTTAATAATCATCATTAAAGTTATTATCAGGCCTACAGTATGAGAAGTTTGTTGTTTAAACCCTTTGCTTTTAAACTAGGTACCAATTAAAATTATAGCTACAATATAATGCTGTGATTCTGACAAAAACTCACTCCTTAACCAAACGTTAGTCAGACTCCTCTGAGCCCTTTTTTAGACTCTGCTTTGTCCTTGAGCCTTGTGCTCAAGCCCTCCTAGCCCAGTTGTAGCAAGAATCCTGCTAAGTCATTGTAGAGAGAATCCCCACCCTTAATATCTGATCACCCTGGACTGCTTTCACGATGAATCCTGTTAAGTAGGTTTAGCAAAAATCCCCTCTACCCTTGATGTCTTCTCTTAGTCATTTTCCGTCTGCTGATACCACCTTCCCCAACCTCGGTTCATTGGCTATAAATCCCCACCTGTCCTTGCTGTACTTAGAGTTGAGCTTAAACTCTCTCCCCTTTTGCAATAATTTTGATACCTATAGCAATAGTCTTCAATAAAGTCTTCATTATTATTTAACAAGTGTCAGAATAATTCTTTCTGTAACAGTTCAAAGCATATACTTTTGAGCCAGTGTAAAAATCAAGAAGATGCATTAGATGCCAAACATTTTTGAAAATATATAATTAATTACTCCAATTCTCTGAATCACAATTTCAGTTTTTATTAACATTGTTTAATATTAAAATCTTTATGAAAACAAAATCAATAAACATATCTTGAGCTCAAATTTCATATAAATGCATTACTTTAAAAATTTAAAGAAAACTTTGATCTTTTTATCCTAGTTCCCCAAGATAACCTGTATCAACACTTGGTGGATTTTTTAATAATATTTTTCCTTGGAATGCTTATTTTTATTTAATTTTATTTATTTATTTTTTAAAATAAATTTATTTATTTACTTTTGGCTACTTTGGGTCTTCGTTGCTGTGCGCGGGCTTTCTCTAGTTGAGGCGAGTGGTGTCTACTATTTGTTGCGGTGTGCGGGCTTCTCATTGCGGTGCTTCTCTTTGTTGCGGAACACGGGCTCTAGGCACGTGGGCTTCAGTAGTTGTGGCATGCGGGCTCAGTATTTGTGGCTCATGGGCTCTAGAGCTCAGGCTCAGTTGCTGTGGCGTACGGGCTTAGTTGCTCCGCGGCATGTGGGATCATCTCAGACCAGGGCTCGAACCTGTGTCCCCTGCATTGGCAGGCGGATTCTTAACCACTGCGCCACCAGGGAAGTCCCCGGGAATGCTTATTTTTCAAGTATTAATTGAATTCCTCAAAGTACCACTGTTTTTCTCTCCATGATTGAGTGATAAACTGTTCACATCTGGTACAATATTTAGTATATATAAAATATAAAAGGGCAGTAATTCTGCTGCTAAAACAAAATAAGCACAAAGCTGATGCTTTATAAAATCCAAACAACACACAAAATCATTAACCGTGAAGATTCCTGGGGGTTTACATATGTGTGTTTGGTGTTGGTGGTGGTAAGAAGAGGATTGGGTAACATTTATATTTTACTTGACATACCTCATTTGATTTTTAATTTTTTAAAAATGACTTTTACAATAAAAATAACATACAAAGTGTAGCACTTAGTATGTCTTTGATCAATAATTGACACAATAATGATGATAGGGTTTACTCCAGATACCTATTGCCCTACCCACTATATCATGTCTCTAGAAAAGACTCTTCATCGTGTGATAATAGGGTTGAATTGAATTGTTTTTTTCCTACTCATCTGAAAGCCTAAACGAAGATACTGTGCTGTTTCCTTCCCAGCACCACTTTTGAACCAGAATACCAAGTCTCCCTTTTATTTTTATTCGGATGCTATACACTTCGAGTCTACAACCTTCTTTATATAATCACTGTTATCATTCAACCCCAGATAAATCACTTGTATCTCTCTGGATAACTTCAGTTGAGTATTCATATGTGTATTTTCCAACCAACTTCAACTGACCTCATTCTCATGATTTCCAAATTGATGTTGGCTCTCAATGCAACTCTTCAAGTTCACGTCATCTTACTCTCCTCAATAACCCTGACCTTTACTTATCTTTATTCTAGATTGACCACCCAGTAATAGAGCCCCACTCTGAACCTCATCAGCACATCCACATCCAACAACTCAAACTCTACTTGGCATGTGTAATCAAAACTTCCTCTCTTGTTTCCCATATGCATACACCCACTAAATCTGTTCTCTAACTTCACTAAGAATGCCCGTTTCTCAGCTTCTCTTTCTTTAATTCTCTCCTTTAAAAAAATACATATAATTTGTGGCCTTCTATGCATATTTGCTCAGAAAGCTTTTTTTTAAATCATTTTTCTGGATTCTCTGGACCAATCTTAATTATTTCTACTGGTTGGATTCATGGTAATTCTTGTGGGTAAGCCATCCAGAATTCCTTTGTTGATGCCTGTGATCTAAGTCTCATTCTCCAGCCTTCCTTTAGGTATATGAACCTAAACGTCTATTGGATAATTTTGCTCTGTGCTTAAACTAGTTATCTTTTTGAAAAAAATTATCTTTGCCACCACGAATTCTGATAGACACAGCCAATAAAACCCCAGGGCCCACAATGAGCAGTTTAGCTTGGCTAGAGCACAGGGCATATCTGCACCAGTAAGAAGATAAGGCTTGAAAAGAGGTTTGGGAGCTCTCTAAACTAATCTTCTTATCATTTCCAGTGATTCTCAAATTGGAGTTCAAAGTTACTCAAGGAATCTGTGGATAGAAATGTATTTAACAGAACTGATTTTCTTAGGAGACAACCAAAGGTAACACTCAGTGAATAAATGCAGCTTAGAGTCCAGAATCTACAGTTGATAAGCAGCAATTACTCCACTGGGATTCTTTGTGGCTCCTTTTGGCCTTGAGACCTAAAAGTAAGAGGGCACACGTTATTGAACCCATACACACCCAATATATGATGGTAGAGCATGGCCAGAAAACCACACCCACACAAAAATAGTCCCACTTGAAAGAGAAGAATGGAAGTCAAAAAACAGTAAAAAATCTATAGCTTCTCTGAGCTTACTGTGAAGGCCTCTTACTTACTCTGGAGGTCAGGAGGTTCTTTAGGTAGGGTATGCTTCTCCTGGGAGAGCTGTTTTGTTCCTCTCCTTTATTTTTCATTATCCTCTTTGACCAGTTCTAAACTGAGGCTATGTAACTTTCTTAGCTCACTTCCTGCTCATTGAAGTTTGAGGAACCACAGGTTACTTTAATTCCCAAAGAGTCACAGGCTTTTCTAATTCAGGCTCATGGCTTCTTTGGCAGTCACTACCCTTTCAGTCTGTTTGCTTCCAGTCTATTCTTGTGTTGGGACCATCTAGCCCCTTATTAAAAATGCAGCTTCCCATACTTCACTCAGTCACAATCTCAGGAGGTGAGGTAAGAGGCAGGGTCTGAGAATATGCATTTTAACAAACTTTGTTAAATAATTTTTGTTCTATGTAAATTTGGGGAACTACTGGGTTACACCGAAGATGATTCTTTGAGATAGGAGATGTTTTTGAGTTACTCAGAGGTAAAAAGATGGGTCCTAGGACTCTGAAGTAAGGTAGTTACAGGGCAGATTGACAGAAATAAAAGATTCCAGAAATATTTTGGAGGTAGAATCCACAAGAGTTGGAAACATTACAGGTAGGAGATATTAAAAAAAATAAAGGAATTACGATGAACTTCCAAGTTTTGCATGGAGTAGAGTGTATAGGAGTGTTCTTCATCAAGGTAAAAATACAAAAGAAAGAGTTTCTCTTGTTGATTTGCAGGTGTTTGTGGAGCATAGATAGAGAGGGTCTGTTAATTGAGGGATGAAACTTGAGGGATGAGAAGGTAAAAGAAGAAAGTAGAGTTTGTAATCTTTGAGGAGACAGTATTTTGAATGATTCTATTCCAGTGCTATTCATTTGAGGTCTGATTAGCATACATTTTCCTCAGGTCCTTATGCTGAACAAGAACTCATTGTATAGTCTTTTATGCACTGGAAAGTGATTGTGGTTCTTTTAAAGTTAGGAGATTTCCTTGAAAGTGTGATGTTCTATGATGTATTTATGAGAAAAAAAAAAGACTTTGGCTTGACAAATTATTTTTGAGCCTTAAACAGTTCAGTTCTCTTACATTAACTATAAACCAGAATTCTATTGACACTCAAAAGGATGTGTTATTCTGTTTCCTCCCTTGTCTTAGACCGTGAAAGCATTACCTCTTTTCAGCACTAGGTGTTAACAAACATAAAGTAAAACTAGGAATGTTTCTATGTTTTCAAGACAAAAATTTCCTTGCCTGGGAATTGATGTACAATCTCTCAATCCCACAGGTCCCTGGTTAGACAAAAGGAGAGATAAAATGTGTGGCTGCAACCAGGGATGTAAAGTATCTTCTGTTCGTGCTTTTGCTCATTTTTTTAACTCTAAAAAGTCAAGAATTTTGATTATACCTACCAATGATCTACCAGAAGTATAGATTCACTCTATTTTGCTCTGACCTAAGAGTTTCAGCAGCACTTCTCCATTTAATAAAAATAAAAAAGAAGAGAGGATTCAATAAATGTGTCCATGCCATAGGAAGATAAAGCAAAAGTGTCCCTTGAGGCTCTCTCACATGACTCTGACAATTATAGCAGGGTGCTCTGGGGACATATCAATATATCATTGTGTCTCCCAGGAACACTAGATCAGCTTTCCCCTCCCAAGTGGGATCATTTTGCCTGACCAAAGTACTCTGACCTTTATACTACCCCACTGCCTTGTCATCCTTTCTGCCACCACTCCACTTCCCCTGGCTGTGCTTCAAGACAATCCCCAAATTCTATAAGACACCTGTACTCTCACTGTATAAAAAGTTAAGAAATAAAAAAAATTGATGAAAAATATACAATGTTAAAATATGTATTTTTACTAATTTTTATCTGCTGAAGATGTATGTTTCTAGATACATTTTCAATAATACTCCAATTTGTCTTTGTATTTTTAAAAATTTTATGTCTGTTTCTATTACACAGTAGACAATTATGAGCTTTTCATTTATTCTGCACAAAGTTTTCTGTGTGTTAAATAGAAAAGAAAAAATATGTAGGTAAATATTTGGCTCAATATAAATCACATTTATAGAGTTTCTTAACACAAAACAAGATTTACCTAGTTTGTTGGTGATTGTTTTTGTTTTTTTATGTTTGTGTAACAGTAGAATGAAATAGCTTCACAAATGAGAGGCAAATATTTATTTACTTTTTAAAAACCTTAGGATCAATTTAAATCTGTCCTTTATCTGAGAGGCCCTGAAACCTGATCTGGAGGTTGAGATTTGTGAAACCACTCTCAATTTCTGGCTCTGACATTCCCCAAATGCAGTGGAGAGAATGTCCTGTTTTTACAACACATTAAGAGCATATAGCTTGAAGCTATATTGAATAATCTGTAATCAGTGGAACACTGATGTGATTAAAAATGATAAATCAGTGGAAAAATTCTTCCAGAGGAGTAAAAGTAATGTCTTATTGGGAATGATTTTATCTGAGATGATCTGAGTTCAAAGTATTAGAAATACTTTCCTTGAACACAGGCCTCATTAATCTCCTGGAAATAGAAAACCACATTTTGAGTCAAGAAAGTATTCTTTGTTGGTGTAACACATACATACCTTTTATATCCAAATAAAGTGCAAAACATTTTAAAACTGTTTGGTGGTTGGAGGTGGTTGGAAACATTTTATTCAACAAAGTAATGTAGTAAAAAAAAATCCATAGAGGGAGAGTTCATTGATTCAAAAGTTTTGATCATTGTTAGGAACTTTACAAATATTTCTTTGTTCACAGGCTGTTTAGATAGTAATTTTAGGAGATATATTGGACTGTGTACTTTTCTTGTTATTTTCTACTACTAATATTTCCTAGAGACATCCTAAATAAGTAAATAAGATGGTATGCTCCTAATATATGAACAAATTCAGCTGTCTACAAATTTCAGAGGGATTAAACCATAGATCATTTGAAATTATGAAAAATAATTTCTTCTGTGAACCATACTTCGTTGATTTTTTTTTTACAACCCGACATAAATAACTTTACACAATTTGTATTTGAGGTTTTTTTTTTATTTAACTAAGTCATATGTCCATATCACATATGTGTGAATTTGAGTTTTATAAAACATTTTTAAAAAGAAAGAAATAGTTCCAAATAATTTTCTTAAAAAGTTCATTATTGTTTTCTTTATTTTTCCATGAGGCCAAAATAAGAATTTAGGGATATTATACATTTTAATGTTAATACTCATTTGAATAAACTTCTGATGAAAGAGGAAAGCAGGGTACTTTTTCTAGCCATATTCTTTAACAATGAACAAAGAAAATAGAAGTAGTCCTTTCCACATATTTTTGGCAAAAAATTTTCCAAAAAAAATTTATTTCCTCCTGCTCACATGACTGCTCACATGACTGCTGCTGTACAAGGGAAGATGCTTTGAGTTCTGATAGCACTTGTTACTCAAAAGACTGTTCAGCCTAACAGCATTGATTACATATTTGCTTTCATGTGTGTGCTTTTTTCTTCCTTATCTCATTCTGTAAATGTAAGTATATTGAGCACCTACCATGGGCCAGGCACTGGCACATAAATTACTCATGTAATTCTCATAACAACACTGTTAATTTCATGCTATTCTTACACTACAGATGAGGATTTTAAGGGTTAGTTAAGTGCTTGATCTGAGATCCAAACTTTTCTCAGTTCTTGAAAGTGAAGAACAAACAGGGTTTTACAGGCTCTTGAACTTAATTATTTGTCAGTAAATAATGAATTGATTTAGTCTTTATTTGATTGCTATAATTACCCACTGATAACATATTTCCCAATATTATTGGCTTGATTTTTACAAATAACATACATAAATAATCTAACTGAATTTCATACTAAAGCACTGGTTTCATGAGTTCCTAACCAGTGGCAACACCACAGCACTGCTCCTGTCCAAACCTTAGAAATGTTTGGGGTGGTTTTGCTTGTCAGTAGTTGAGGGGTTCCTCTAGCATTTAGTGGGTAGGGGTCATGAGTAGTAAATATCCCAGGATGCAGGACAGACTTCCATTATAACAACAGACTATCCTTCCCAAAATGCCAACAGTAATACTTTGGAATAACACAGAGAAAAACCAGCACAAAACTCAAACAAACTTTTGCACTGATGCTTCTATTATGTGAACTTACTCACTGAGAATTAGTTCATGCAATGTTTTTAAATTTGGGGTCTGATAAATCCATTAGTGGGTCATGAAATCAATGTAATATTTTGTGACTGAGACTATTTTTAAATAAACAGAGAATAGACAATATCAGATTGTACTGCATATAGTTAGGGTAAGTATTATTATGAAAACCTTTTGTTCCAGTTATATATTTTTCCCTCTGTTTTACTGAGATATAATTGCCATACAGCACTGTATAAGTTTAGTGTATATGGCATAATGATTTGACTTACATACATCATGAAATCATAACCACAATAAATTTAGTGAACATCTATCATCTCATACAGACACAAAATTAAATAAATAGAAAAAAACCTTTTTGCCTATGATGAGAACTCTTAGGATTTACTTACCAACTTTCATATATAATATACAGCAATGTTAATTATAGTTATGTTATACAGTACACACCTAGTACTTATTTATCTCACAACTGGAAGATTGAACCTTTTGACTGCCTTCATCCAATTCCCTCTCCCCCTAATCCCTGCCTCTGGTAACTACAAATCTAATCTCTTTTTCTGTGATTTTGTTTGTTCATTTGTTTTTGAAGTATAATTAACCTACAACATTATGTTAGTTCCTGGTATACAACATTAGTGATTCCGTATTTCTGTACATTTCAAAATGTTCACCGTGATGAGTCTATTTACCATGTGTCACCATACAAACATATTACATAACTATTGACTGTATTCTCCACACTGTACTTTTCATACCTTTGACTCATTTATCTTTTTTTTTTTTTTTTTTTTTTTTTTTTTGCGGTACGCGGGCCTCTCACTGTTGTGGCCTCTCCCATTGAGGAGCACAGGCTTCAGATGCGCAGGCTCAGCGGCCATGGCTCACGGGCCCAGCCGCTCTGCGGCATGTGGGATTTTCCCAGACCAGAGCACAAACCCGTGTCCCCTGCATCGTCAGGCGGATTCTCACCCAGCGCGCCACCAGGGAAGCCCGTATCATTTATTTTGTAACTAGAAGTTTGTACCTCCGAATCTCCGTCATCTATTTCTCTCTTCCCCCCCACTTTCCCTCTGGCAACCATTAGTTTGTTCTCTGTATCTTTGATTCTGTTTCTGTTTAGTTATGTTTGTTCATTTGTTTTGTTTTTTAGATTCCATATATAAGTGAAATCATACAGTATTTGTCTTTCTCTATATGACTTATTTCACTTAGCATAATGACCTCTAGACCCATCCATTTTGTCACAAATGGCAAGATTTCATTATTTTTCATGGCTGAGTGGTATTCCTGTGTGTGTGTGTGTGTGTGTGTGTGTGTGTGTGTGTGTGTGTGTGTGTGTTTGTTTCACATCTTCTTCATTCATCTGTTGATGGACACTTAGTTTGCTTCCATGTCTTGGCTAGTATCCTAGTTCTATTTTTAATTTTTTTGAGGAATCTCCATACTGTTTCCCATAGTGGCTGCACAAATTTACATTCCCACTAATATTTACATAAAAATGTGTATACAGGATTACTGGGAACATTTATTGCTTTCTAACAGTTGGCATTCAAAACAACTTTAAAAACCACTTACATAAGCTACAGTGGGCTTTTTTATTTTAGCACATACAATTTTACTTGGGGATATTAGGCAGTTAAGTCACTCCCAGCTCATTAAATCAGGCACTAGTTATCTATGCAGGAAGTTTATATAAGTCAAAGCAATAACTTAATGTTATTGCGAAAATTTTAGTGAAGGAAATAGGACTACATTACCAATTAAAGAAAAATGAAAGGAAAATGTGTAAATATATTTCAGCACAAATCATCTAGGAATTCTAAAAAGGAAAGATCAATATATACTTGAATAGTCAGGATTTTGAGGTAGATATTGAATGAACTATATTTTAAAGGAAGTGTGGAATTTTCATTAGCAAGAGGAAGGAAATTTCCCCTTTGTTGAGAGACTAAGTGGAAGAATGTGAATATATAGCTCATTTAGTTTTGAAACTCATTTGTTTATTTATTTATTTATTTGAAAGTAACTTGAAAAATTTACTTGCATATCTTGTTTTTTAAAACCAGTTCTCTTTAACTTTTTGAAACTTGCATGTTCACAGCAAATAATTTAAAAAATAATTGGAAGTTAATATTCAGGTGACTTTCTCCTAACGGCAATAGTATCTGGCATAGCAAGTGATGTCAGTCTCTAAGATAATGTAACAAACAGAAGTGACCTAGTGTGTATGCCAAATATGGACTTTGTATTAACATCTTTTAAACACATGCTAAGTGAGCTATGAGATAGCATTAGCATACTATTTGGTCTCAGTATAGTATAGATGAATGAGTGAAATTCATTCATAGAAATTAAATAATTCTTCAGTGTATTAAAATATTATTTATTTAAACATAAACTCTTCAGAACTCCATAAATACAATAAATAATGGAAAGTAGATTACTTTTTCTTTTTTTATCATTTTAAAGTATAAGAACTTTTATTTGTCAGTCAGTGATCATTTCCTCTGTTTAAACAATTCAGTGTAGTGCTTTCTGAAACAAGTTCATTTTCATGAGTGAAGCAAAGCCATACATTGTATTTATTATAAATATTTCACAGTGTGTTAACCATTGAGTATATAACTCCAATAATATTTCAGTTTATATGCCTTTTCCTTTGTGAAACAGTATTTGGGAAGGGCATATGTATATATACCAGCTGTCAGAATTCCTACATTATGAGACAGTTTAAATTATCCCATAAACTGTTCCCTTCAAAACTGCTGCTTCCATAATCCACATGCAGTCACTTTAGACCTAACAGCCGAATTGCATTCTAGTTTTTGTAGTAAAAAATTTTATAGAAAGAAGATGAACTAAATTCTTAATTATAAGTCTGTGCTACATCTATGGAACTGAAGAAATGTATGGCATTGTATGTAATGATTAATTAAAAAATCGATGAAGGGCTTCCCTGGTGGCGCAGTGGCTGAGAGTCCGCCTGCCGATGCAGGGGACACGAGTTCGTGCCCCGGTCCGGGAGGATCCCACATTGCCGCGGAGCGGCTGGGCCCGTGAGCCATGGCCTCTGAGCCTGCGCGTCAGGAGCCTGTGCTCCGCATCGGGAGAGGCCGCAGCAGTGGGAGGCCCGCGTACCGGAAAAAAGAAAAAAAAAAAAAAAATCGATGAAAATGACAGCTATTTTCATATTTAATTTGTAGACTTGGAAAATTATTTTAAGAAATAACTGTTACACACAGACTTACCCAGAATTATATTTATTCTAGCTAGATTTATATTAGGATCGTTTTCTTCCAAATAAAATAGTTTATATTTTAGAAGATGCCTCAAATAAAATTTATATAAATCTTAGAATTTTATAGCATTCATGTGATTTTACTCAATCATTTATGTCCTTTTAGATAAGCAAAAAACAATTATAAAACTATTATTCTGATTTTTAGATTGAATTTCATCATTTTTCTTTTTTCAGAATATATTACAGAAATTCTATCTCTAGAATTGTATTTTAACTGAATATACATCCCTTATACTCCAGATTCATTCATACAAGCCTGATATCTATGGTTATTCATCTTTCAGATGTTCAGTTGCTGATGAACAAAGAGTCCATGTCCTTTGTAGCATGTATGTTTTTTCATGCCTGCCCAGAGTGAGTCTGGTTTGTTAGATATGTACCACATACAGTTTTTCTAGGCTGTAGCTGATTGGTCTGGGGGTGAGCACCTGACTCAAATATACTCATCGAACTACAGGTGATAGAGAGAATTTGTTTCTTTTCCAAGAATTTTAAATAAGTTGATGGTGGATTCTGAAGTTGAATGGTCATGAACATTGTTAGTTTGGTGCTCTGGCAAAGGAAAACCAGTTGCAAGTTGAATTATGGGGATAAGAAACTATTAATTGAGTAGGAAAACCATACTGTTGATAAGTGAATAGCATTAACAGGCTGAGAGCATCAGAAATGGAAAATCTGTATAGCCCAGAAGAGAGAAAGGGAAATGTGTTAATGTCTCCCATGCTTTCTGCATAAGACATGGCTGTCCTTCCTGCATTTTGACTTCAAGTTGATATCTTTTAATACTTTTCTATTATTGTTCTCTGTGGGTTTCATTCCTTTGTAAGGAAAGAGCTTTAACAGTCAGTATTGGTGGTAAGCTGACTCACTACACAATCCTTTCACTTGATGCAGTAAAGAAACAAAAAATATATATGTATATTACAGGTAATCTACCGACTAGTAATAACCATTTATGTCTATAGAATAATAATACCATTGTAAAGATTTCTGTAGGATAGCTGCATTTCTTGATTGCAGTGGGATTTAATAACTTACAATTAGCAAGAAGTTATATTCTCAGTATTCAAATCTAGATGTGAAATAACCTGTTGTGCAAATTCCTTAGAATATATTATCTAGAATTTGAACAATTAGAATAAATTAGCCAGTTTTTTTTTTTTGAATAATGCTATGGTGTGAACTTGTGTGCCCTGCACCCATCTCCCCATTCATATGTTGAAAACCTAATGCCCAATGTTAATTAGGAGGTGATGTTAATTAGGAGGTGGGGTCTTGGGGAGGTGATTAGGTCCCCAAGATGAAGGCAGAGCACAAATGAATGGGACAGAAACGTGCACTCACAAACATTAACCTTTCTTTCAGATGACAGTGGACCTGCTCTATAAATGTAAAGCAGAATCAATTTTTTTTTTAAGCCATTTCCTAACTAGCTTACTTTGGGCTGCAGTGGATTTTCTGTCTCTTAAGAAGCTCCTCCTGCCTCTTTCCATCTATCACCAGCTAAAGGGAGTTTACTACAAGAGATTTCAAAAATCTAGGACTAAAGAAGCATTTTTCCCTGAATTTATTTGATACAATAACTGTTTCTTAAGAAGCAAACACAGAGATTGCTAATCGCAGAATTAAGTCACTGGTGAGAGAGTTGAGAATGACTGATTTCAGACATTTTCAGGCAGAGTGCATGTAGAATATATATTTATCCTTTTATCTTACCAAGAATAATAAAAGCAGCCACCTGTGTACGAGTTTTTTATCTATGTACTGGGTACATATTATTTAAATCCCACAAACCCCACCACAACTTGTTATGGTAGGTGATATTTTTATCCCGATTTTATTATTAAGGAAACTGTGACTTAAAGAACTGAAGTAATTTGAAAATGTTATTCAGTTAGTAAGTGATGAAACTGAGTCTTGAACTCACAACTTTTGATTACAAAGCTTCGGTTCTTTTCATTGAATAACACTGACATTATTTTAGAAAAATGCTTCATAATATAATGACACCACATATATTTTCAAAACTCCTGTCTAGAATGACATCAAATCCATTTGTTTATCTATTAATCAGAAGATATAAAAGAAGCAAAATCAAATATGTTTTATTTATTTTATCCATATTTTCCTGACTTATGCATCTTTCTCACAATTTCTCTTGAGGCAAGGGAGACTTTATTCTGTAAATACAGATACATGTTGTATATTTATATTTATGTATATGCATATTATATATTATAAATTGAGATTAGTCTTTTTAGTTTAATTTTTCTATATAGTGAAAAGTTTTTCCACCTTTCCAAATTTTGCATTCTGAAAATCTTCAAAATATCAAAAGTTTCTCTTTGTTTATTAACAATGAAAGGAAATTCTGAAGTTGCATTCTCAGATTAAAAAGAAAGAAATGTGCTGTGAAGTCCAAAATGTAGTCACTAGTTACATGACTACTTAATGCAAAATAATTACAGTTAAGTAAAATTTAATTTTCTTTACTCTCACTAGCCACATCTCAAGTGCTCAATAGCCACTTGTGACTAGTGCCTACCAAATTGGGCAACAAAGATGTAGAACGTTTCCTTCAAATTGGAAAGTTCTGTCAGAAAGCACCGAGATATAATCTTATCATTAAGATATAATCTTAGCATGATTGAAAGTAGACCCTGAGGGCCAAATTGACTCTCCACCTGTTTTTGTAAATAAAGTTTTATTGGAACATGTCCATATCCATTTGTTTACATTTTTATAACTCTTTTCTCACAAAATGGCAGAGTTGAATAGTTGGGAGAAAGACTATATAGCTCATAAAGCCTAAAATATTTAGTACTTCACTCTTTACAGAAAAACGTTTGCCAAACGCTGACCTAGAGTCTCTCTTCTAAGCAGTTGATAATTGGCATGATTTTCTGGCTACATGAGCATTTATAATCCTTTTCCCTCTTCACTTTCCTCTTCCTTACCCCTCCTCTCTTCTGTATTTATGTTATTTCAATCATATATTCCTTTACTTGAATTGCAAAACTTGAATGAAAATCTCTTCAGGAATTTGTTAGTAACTTGACAATGAAAAGAAGTACCTAGACCTAGATTCCTGAATACTTTTATAACATTTTAGCCACAAAGACATTACAGTAAAAATCCAATAGTGTTTTCAGTAAAAGTCACAGAGAATATCATTATCCTGACATCTGCATCTGAGATGTAGAAAGAAAGTAATCTTTCTGTTTTATGGGCCTAAATAGAGAGGAAAGTTCTTTAGGGATGGAGTCCCATACATATCTCTTTTTTGCTTATTTCATTAAGAGAAACTTCATATTTCTCCTATTGATGCATAATACTATTTTTCATTCAAGATAGATTTATTTCTAAAGACAAGGTAAAGATTTTCCTTTCTTCTTATTTCATTCTTATCTAAAAACATTCCAAGACTGTCATTGGCTCTTTCATGGAATAAAATGAGAATTTTCTTTGACTAATCTCATATGGGACAATAATAGCTACATAAAATGTAATTTATTTGCCAAAAATACCCCCTGCTACTATAGGGTAATTGCAGTTTAATTTGAATTTAACTACAATCTCGAGCTATGTAGTAACTGCAGACAAAATTTTGGCTATGTTTATTAACGGTAATATAAGCCTGATAAGAAAATTGATTAGGCTTTCTCCACAAGTAATTGCTTTGACTCTTGGTAGATTGAAAGATTTATCTAATATTTGGTCAGACTCTTTACTGTGCACAATTTTATTCATTTTACCCAATGGTTAAGAAATAACTAAGATGTGATAAAATGGATTATTTTCCCCAGCTAGTATTATTAGTGATGAGCATACCCATCTGGCTGGCATTTACATAGCATTATATAGGTGAGAAGTCATGACAGAGATATCCCAACTCAGCCTCTTGCTAGCATGTAATCACTCACAAGTTACTTAGCCTCTCTGTTCCTCAGATATTTCGTCTGTTATACAAGGATAAAAAGTGTCCATGGGATTGTTGAAGTGAATGAATTAAAACCTGTAAAACCCTTAGAACAGGGCCTCGATAAACTCTTACTAAATGTTAGAGAGCTCTGTGTTATAACAAGTGGAAAGATAATGTGCATCAGAATCAGACAGGTTTGTCCTTAATTCCCAGTTCTGTACTTCTAGTTATGTTAAATTTTCTGAGCCTCAGTTTCTTCAGCTATAAAATGAGTGTAGCTATACTTGTCTTAGCAGCTGTAGTAAAGGTCAGTGACAAAATATGTAGAATTCTTGGTATATGATAGATACTTAATAAATGACAGTTTATATTAAGTATGTGTAATTGTGTAAGTATGAAGACTCCAAATTAGCTGACTGATTTAGTCAGTCCGGCCAACAAACAAATGTACAATTGTAGGTCCATTTCCTCAAATCTCCTCTGAGACCTGTCTTGTAAAATCTATTGAACAAATGTCTAACTAGTGAAGTTTGTGCTTGCCTTTCAAGAAAGAGGTACTTGCTCTTTGCCAATATGTGGCTTCCATTCCAGTAGAGTTAAGCTCAGAATCATGATTTCACAGATTATGAGAACTGGAAACAGACTGAACTGTATGTAAACTAAGCTCCTCATTCACAGATGTGGTGAGTGAGGTCCAAAAACTATAAACTATCTCCTTAGAGTTGTACAGCTATTTGGCCAAATTTCTTCCAGGAAGCTGGACTGACCCCAGCCCATGATGTTCCTTCCATCCCTTTGCATTTAGCATTTATTATATATACCCTTTATATACTTGTTTCTATATCTTCAGAGTTGTTCTACAGCTGCTCACATGTACATGTAATTTTTCTCCAAGTTCTAAGGTTTTTGAAAACAAGGATCTTGGGGTCTTCTCTAAACCCTTCCAAACAAACACAATAGTGTTATGAAAAAAAAGATGCATGTTTAATCAGCGATAGAATTGTTATAAGTTCCATAATAGAGTTAAAATTCTAGCACGTAGGGTGTCTCAGTCAGCTTGGGCTTCCATAGTAAAATGCCATAGACTGAGTGGCTTAAACAACAAAAATTAATATCTCACAGTTCTGGAGGCTGGGAAGACCAACATCAGGGTGACAGCATGGTTGGGTTCTGTGAGGACTCTCTTGGCTTGCAGATGGCCTGCATATCACTGTGTCCTCAGATGGTGGAGAGAGCCAGCAAGCTCTCTGGTATCTCTTTTTAAAAGAGCACTAATCCCATCATGAGGGCCCCACCCTTATGGCCTCATCTAAACCTAATCATATCCCAAAAGCCCCATCTCCAAATCCCACCACATTGGGGGTTAAGTTTCCAACATATGAATTTTAGGGGCACACAATTCAGTCTATAGTATAGGGGCAAGGTTTCTAATGTAATTTATATAAGCATTCCCATTCAGATCAATCTTCTTACATCTAGACATTTCAGACCTTGAAATTCAACAAACACATAAATACATGTACACAACATTCAGAGCTGGCTCTATTTCATTGTTCATGTTACTACCCATTCTTGGAATGCTTTAGTCACTGTTGTTTGAATGGAGAACAAACAACACATCTTCTACTCCTAAAATACTGATATGGTCCAGTAGGTTTCCTTGCCTCCCATTCTCCAATTACCACAATCATGAGCCAATGTATATGTCACACTGCAATTTTGACACAGCCGTTTTCACTAAACATTAACAAAATTAAATGTGAAGCTTTTAAAATTACTAAGTAACCTGTGATATAGACTTCCTCAGTCCTGTCCTTAAACATGCTCTCTGATCTCAGTGATTGCCATTTCTTGGTATCATGGATATGTTAAGGCTAAAGTTATCTGGGTTAGAAACCAGGGATAAGGGGGGCCAGAACTAAGGTCAAGGTAATGGAATGAGCTAATGCCAGGGATGTATGTTCATACATTACTGGGGTAATAAAAAAATGATTCTATATTGTAACAGATCCATATTTATTATATCAAACAACTATATCAAATAGACATCAACAAAAAGTCTTACTTTTAGTCAGTAATGATTATTAATAAGAAAAGTCAGGTTCTGATATTGGGTTAGAAAAAAAGATTGAGAATACTTCACCTTATTCTCTCTGTAGTTTGTTTCACATATTCTCAATGACCTGCATATAATGTCACATATACGTAATATATTCTTGATATGCATATTTATATATCTTGAGAATAAAAATGAACAGAATGAATGATTTATTTTTCTTTTCCAAATTAAGGAACTTCTATTAGCAGCAGTTTCTTAAGGTCTTATTCTGAAGAATTTAGTAATGTAAAAATTCTCCAAATTATTTAGGTTAAGTTCACCTTCTTGTCTGTAAATACCTGATGTATTCATACACTAATGCTCTGTAGATTTGAGGTGTACTTTAAAACTTCTGATATCTCTGTTAAACGATTAGACTAATTTAGACTGTACAAAGTATTGGATTTTCAAAAAATCATCAGGATTACAAATGAGGATTAGAATCGTGTTATCATGAATATCATTAATGTAATTAAGCAAGGGCTATTAATTTCAAACAAGTGAAACCACCTTTGATTAGTTTAACAGAAAAATGAATTATTGGAAATATACCTGGTACCTTCCAGAACCAGCAGGAAGGCTGCTAAACTGGACTGAGAAAAAATAGCAGGATGAAAGGGAAACCAGGCAGCCAGGAAGAAAGCCGCCATCACATCATGCACTCAGTCTGTTTAGAAAATTGCCTCTGGTGCGAGGACCACTGGACATACCATGCTGAGTTGTTGGAATTCAGTGGAGCTGCCACTGTGGTCACTGGTCTCTGGCTATTTTTACTGCCACCACAATGTTTCAGAGGATTTGTAAGCTGTCAGTACAGAAGTGTTGTCTAGGGCAGGCGAATCTACCTGGTAAAGCAGAGATCCCAAGCTCAGGCTGAGTCACATGCCTATGTCTGAGCTGCCAAGGGTTTATGAGAACATGGATCTGGCCCTTTCAGTTTCAGAAGAAAGGCTTCACCAGGCCTTCCAAAGTGTCAGACTGCCTAACCCATAGGAGGACCATTTCAATGCAAATTAGCCAAAAAGCAAGCAATATCTATCTCACTGTTTGTCTTTTGTTGATTTTGATTCCTGCCTCTATTGTGACTCTAATCTTTGGCCCCATAGAAGCCTCAATTATATTTTTCCCAAATTAAATGATCAAACTTATCTGAACTGTTGTTTATACCTCTACCTGAATTTCTTAGGCAATGGTGATGATCTTTATTACCAGTAATTTTGTTTTGCCAAATTATTCTTCCTAAACATTTCTACATTCTATTTCAGCTTTTTATTCAGCTTTGGCTCATTATCAGTAATAAGGAGTTGAATTACACCAAGGCAATGTCTTCTTCATAAGATGACCTTAACTCTACTGCATTTAGTTTAAATTGTGGTGAACAAATTGAACTAGTATCTTATTAGAGAGTCTCTCTTTTATTAGGTGTTAGGTATGGTATAGTTGTTACTAGTGAATTATAACTAAGAATGTATTATTGATACACAGACAGAAGAAAATTGCCATTTGTTCTCAGACCTAGTTTGTTTCTCTCTACAGTATTATTGCTAGTGTATCAGCAAATGTAGCACATAATTATTTTTCTTGATTTCTTTCCTAGATAATTATCTCTCAGTGCCTAAATGCATTTGTGCAGCTGTTAGTACAGGCATGCAAAACATACACTTGCGCACGCACACACACACACACACACACACACACACACACATACACACAGAGCTGCTATTTCTGTTATTCATCTTCTAGTTACAAGCAGAGCTGTGTGCAGGGAAGCTATAAGGAGCAAGAGGCCTGAATTCACCATTTTAAAAAAGACAAAGAAAAAATATTATGTATATGAATTATGCCTATGGATAGTAACCCTTAAAATAAATTTTCTATGCCTTTTATGCAGCATATCTATCAAGATACATTACATTTAATATATTAACATCCTGAATCATTATCTGAAGCAGTAAAAGCACTGTGAATTACTAAGATAGAAGCTACTCAGGGGATATGACCTGGTCTTTTCTGCATTATCAAATACACTAACATAGTCTTAAATTAATAAATACAACTCTATTATTCAACTTCGATAAGAAGACCTATCAATATTAATTCTATCCAAATAGGCTCATTTACCTCTCTTTGTTGATTAAGCTTATCTGTTGTTAGTAGAAAAGCTCATCTATTGGGTAAATAAAAGAAGTTGGTTTTATGAGCATTAGCAATTGGCAGAACCCTGAGAAAATCATAATTCAAAAAGACATGTACCACAATGTTCATTGCAGCACTATTTACAATAGCCAGGACATGGAACCAACCTAAATGTCCATCCACAGATGAATGGTTAAAGAAGATGTGGCACATATATACAATGGAGTATTACTCAGCCATAAAAAGAAACGAAATTGAGTTATTTGTAGTGAGGTGGATAGACCTAGAGCCTGTCCTACAGAGTGAAGTAAGTCAGAAAGAGAAAAGCAAATACCGTATGCTAATGCATATATATGGAATCTAAAAAATAAAAAAATGATACTGATGAACCTAGTTGCAGGGCAGGAATAAAGAGGTAGACATAGAGAATGGACTTGAGGACATGTGGTGGAAGGGGGAAGCTGGGGCGAAGTGAGAGTAGCATCGACATATATACACACACTACCAAATGTAAAATAGTTGGATAGTGGGAAGCAGCAGCATAGCATAGGGTGATCGGCTCCGGTGCTTTGTGATACCCTAGAGGTGTGGGAGAGGGAGGATGAGAGGGAGGCTCAAGAGGGAGGGGAAATGGGGATATATCTATGCATATGGCTGATTCGCTTTGTTGTGCAACAGAAACTAACACAGTATTATGAAGCAGTTATACTCCAATAAATGTCTTTTAAATTAAGAAATAAGACATATACATGCATGTAACCAAATTTGGAAAAAGAAGGGAAAGAGGAGAAGAGTAAGTAAAGTAAAATAACTTTAAATTCATTGAAGGATCTCATCGGATATGGGTTAAATTTAATCAACTATGGTATAATAAAAGCATGCCATTTAGAGCTATACAGTTTAACTTCAGAAGAGCTGTGAATAGAAATGTTCAAGTGCTGTTACCTCTTAAGACTTAAATTTTGTGCTGGTATTTTGTATATATGTAGAGAGAGAAGAGAAAAGGCAGAGATGGATATGGTGATTTGATTTTATAAACTTAAGATTTTGTTGTTTTGTCTACATATGCACATATTTACATAAAATAAAATTATACTACACAAAACCCACAACAAAAAAGAAAACTCTTAACCAATCTTAAGGAAATAATTTTAATGATAACGAAGTGCATCAAAGCTTTTTATTGGAGTAAAAGAAAAATGAAGGCAGAATAAGGGGGCACAAGAAAAAGGGACTAGATAAATGATGATATAACTATATGATGAATTCCTTTACAATTATGAAACATGATGTTTTAAATACAAGTTTTATTGACTGGATATCAGTTAGAATTAGGTTTGGATCATGAAACAGAAAATGCCAAAAGAACAGTGATTTAGTTATAGAAATTAAACTTTCTTATTCATAAAAGAACCCTGAGAACAGGCAGGCCAGTACTGGTGTGGACTTCAGTTTCCTCTCTTCCTGCTGTCATTCTAGGAACATGGCTGCCAGACTCAGAACATGACTGCACCTCAGAACATAGCTGCTAGTCTCTCTTTTTAAGAATGTTTTTAAGAAAGCAGGCTCAGAAGAAACAGTGTCTCCTTCCTAGGCAGAAGGTGTTTAGGCTTACTGACTGTTAATGAAAATTTCAGCTTCACGAGTGGCGGTATTGCCTGGCCCTCTTCTTGTAGCCCTGGGGAAGGGCTTAGAATTGGCTCTCGGAAAACTAGGAAAAGAAAACTGGTATTCTGACCGCTGCTATTGCTGTGAGGAATAAGATCCTTTATTTCTGACACAGGAATCTCATATCTTCAGCTAGCTTCTAAGAGACTATAGTAGGCTAACTTGCTTGCTTGCAGGAAGTTTAAAATCTCAGAAACTTTGCAGTTCTTGACAGTCTCACACAATCTTTTGGCTAATATCCCTTTGTACAAAGGAGCCTGGGAAATGTTATCATTTAGCTTAGTACTAAAATTGGTGTATCATTACCAGTGGAGGGAAGATGATAGACTTAATACTAGGACGCAAAAACTCACTGCTGTAGCCTTACAATATTTGTTCACAATTTATTATTATGTGGAAGAAAATACATACTGACAAACATAAAGAGGTCACAGATTAAAGAATTTATAACAAATGTTTACAGAAATTATGTCTGGGTAATGAAGGTACATTAGGTTGCTAGGGCTGCTGTAGAAAGTACCAAACCTAGGTGGCTTAAACAGCAGAAGTTTATTGTCTTATAGTTTTGGAGGCTAGATGTCTGAGATCAAAATGTCAGTAGTGTTGGTTCATTCTGGCAGCTATGAGGGAAGGACCTGTTTCTGCTCTCTCACCTTGGCTTATAGATGGCCGTCTTCCACGTATGCCTCTTCATGTAATATTCTCCCTGTGTGCATGCCCCTGTGTCCAAAATTTGTTTTTTTTTTTAATAACACCAGTCACATTGGATTAGGACCCACTCTCATGATCCCATTTTACTATAACTAACTACATCTGCAAGGAATCTATTTCCAAATAAAGTCACATTGTAAGGGACTGACAGTTAGGATTTCAACTTATGAATTTTGAGGGGACATAACCCATAAGAGAACGTATGGATGATTTTGTTTCTTTTTTTTCCTTCCAAGTAATATTATATTGCTTTTATATTATTTTGATATTTTTAAAAGACACATTTTTTTGAAAACCGAAAGTCTGGAATGTTTTATGTATTCATTATGTAAGAATATTGTTAATAATCTCAAACTGTGGTTTAATGTTACCCACATATTTTTTAATCTTTAGTGAAAAATGTTTAGTAGCTGAATCAATAAATAGATAACTCCTTCCAGATTTGTCACAACAGGTTGTTATACCTCTCTTCCAGCACATTTTTATAATATGTGTTCTATTTTGCTTTGCCTTGCTTGTTTAAATCCTCAGGGCTCCATATATTCACAACATCATTGCATGCATGTATACTTAGTCCTTGAACTTGTATCCTTCAATAGAAGTGGCTGCAAGCCTGAGACTTTTAAGCCATGCATTATATTTCTGACTTTAGTGCTGAATTGGTGGGAAATCATATCAACTATGCTTCATTCCCAGTGATACAGAGACACTGAGTGGGAGTTTGTGAAGTGATGACTTTTCCAGTAGAATGTGAAGGTAATTGTAACAGTTTGACATATAAGAACAGAGTGACTGCTTCAGGCATGAGGACATAGGGAACAAACCAAGATAAAAGGAAGGCTTGAAAACAAAGACTACATTCTGAACCAGTTCTTCCTAAGTACTTTACTCTGGAAGAGAACTTGTAAATGAATAACCAACATTGAATAGCTAACATGAAAGCAAACACAGAGCTATTCTACTATTAGTTACATTTGCACGCAAAGGTTACTCATTTGTTCCTGAAAACTCAAATATTCCATATCACCAGAAGTAGGGAGTGGAGAGGAATGCTTAGGTAACCAACTTAGACCAAAAGATGAAGTAAGAAACAGGAATAATGAAGAAGAAAAATTGATCACAAATGAGGGAGTCTAAAACCAAGGAAAAGAAAGGAATGGAGGAGAGGCAAGCCCACATTGATGTGGGGAAATGTGTGGCTCATTTTACTAAGCCCCAGAATAAAACTTTAAAGTTAACCTGATAATCAAGGTCATGGAAAGTTGGATCATTATATTCTTAGAAGTACTACTCCCAAATAGCAATATTTGTGTGTGTGTTTTTAACTCTGGTTACCATAAAAGACTAGAGCTTTACATAAATATTCTTTGTTTGACATCAGCAATATAATGGGACTCAACATCAATCTCATTTTAACAATTTAATACTGTATTCATTGTTCTATGCCTGATTTGTTTTTTATTTAGAAACAAATCTTAATTCTTTATTTTATAATTTATTTTAATTATTTTCTTAATTTTTTATCTCTCATAAATCTGATTTAATTTCTCTTCTCCAGTCACTTTCTAGTGTTCTTTTCTGCTTCCTATAAAACTTCCAATTACATCCACCACCAACCTCCTATGTGAAGTAACCCAGAAAATCACTGGATTCCACAGACATGTCATTTTAGTTAATAACATGTTAGATAAACAAATTCCAATTAACAGTTACATTTATTGAGTTGATTTTTTTTAAGATGTTGGGGATAGGGGTTTATTAATTAATTAATTAATTTTTGCTGTGTTGGGTCTTCATTTCTGTGCGAGGGCTTTCTTTAGTTGTGGCAAGCGGGGGCCACTCTTCATCGCGGTGCGCGGGCCTCTCACTGTCGCGGCCTCTCCTGTTGCGGAGCACAGGCTCCAGACGTGCAGGCTCAGTAGTTGTAGCTCACGGGCCTAGTTGCTCCGTGGCATGTGGGATCGTCCCAGACCAGGGCTCGAACCCGTGTCCCCTGCATTAGCGGGCAGACTCTCAACCACTGCGCCACCAGGGAAGCCCTTGAGTTGATATTTTAAATTCATTTTTTAAATTTATTGAGTTTTTCCATAATGGATGATTCAATATCAGTTTCTTAATGGCTCCTCTCAAATTTCAAAGACAAGTCAAAAGTTCAATAGAAACTTCAGCCTCAGGGGTTCATGTATGGAAATATATAATACTATTTATATTTAAAATATAGAGTAAATTGAATTTTATATAATAAGCAAGGTTTTACATTCTGTTGGCTTCCAAAAAGCACAACTTACAAACAGTCTAAAAATGTGTCCTTTGTAGTCTAGTCTAAGTGTCAATTTGAAGACATGGTTCAATGTTAATAACTCAAGCCAGGAGGAATTTATTATTTCCCAAGCCTTGAAACAAGTACATCTGAAAAAATAAAACATTTTTAATCAAGCCTCATACATAATAATTACAGTCTGAATGAGATGCTTTAATCATGAAAAAAGAGGAAAAAGAAGCAACTATTTAAAAAAATACTAAAGAAATGGAAATGTTCTGATGTGATAGAAACTGTTAGGTACTATAACACCTTCTACATTTTCCACCCCAGCTTCTTCTCCCCTTTTGATTAAACAAAAGCATACATTGCATAATTGATACCCAAGCAGATAATTTTTAAATATCTCCTATATTTCCATAACAAAAGTCTATCAATAATAATCTTGTAACAGTCACTAATAATTTTAAATCATCTTTTAATTCAAAATCAATTTTAAAGAGAATAACATTTAAGCTTTAAAAATATTATTCACATTAAATAAATATTTTATATCATTTGAAATACATACTTTATTGCTACTCCCCAAAGCACATTACCCCTTTCATGTACACAGTCTATTTTATCTAAAAAATTTAAATATAAGTAAAAACTCAAGTGGTTACATAGAAAGATAGAATTCAAGTTACTCAAGTTATTTCTTCATTTTTACAGTCATTGTGCTTTCACCATTTATTTAGAATCTGCTCTTTTAAATACAAGACTATGTAAATACTATGGGAGATGGAGACAAGATCTTTACCCAGAAAGAACTTACATGATTGAGAACCATTAGGAACTTAGTATAGGAGTAAACACATGTCACAGAGTCTGTGTGTATGTTTATGTTGAAGAATACAGATATAAAAGAGGTGCTTTAAAAATCCTTGGGAAGAATCTCAAAGTTACTTTTGCAATAAACATGATTTGTATGCTCATATGATGTGAAACATTTATATTTAAAGAGACCCTTGATTTGCTAGGACTTTTTTTTCAGATCTGTTCAACATTAAAAGCCCGGACATAAAAGATTTTTCTTTTCAACCCTGAAAAAAATGATTTACTGAATTTGTATTAGGTTAGTTGCAAAAATAGATCAGAAGATGCTAATCCATGAGAAATGTGTCTCCTCCTCCTATTTTTTCCTTCCTTTAAAACCAAGAGATGTGTATAATTTAACCATGCTTGCTTTGGGTAACAACCAACATGGGGTTGCAGTGCATTGAGTCTACTTTCTAAGGAAGTACAATACTTTACATTTTTAATGCATCACTGAGCAGAGGTCAAACAGAGTGGTTCTAACATAACACATCACAGCACATCAAACTACCCACACTATAGTAACTCAATATGCCCTATGTATATTTCTTCCACATTAACAAGCAGGTCATCAATCTCTCAGCCAACATAAGTCCAGCTGTAAATTTATGGTGTTATGCTTCCCAACATGTTCCTGCTCAGTTTTCATGATTGTCCCTAACATATGATCACCTGACAAATTAAAAAAAAAAGACTTAAGATATTTATTTTTGATTGCCAGATTAACCTAGAATGATTAATATTCTCTAATGAGAATTTGGAGAAGCTACATAAACTATCAAAAATAATAAGTGCTTATCCAACAGAAGAGTTAGAATTATCCATCTGGTTTCCTTTTAAATTTTTTAATAACTATTTAACTAAATTAGCAGCTGGGGCCATCACCTTGAGTACAAGTAATTAATGTCAGATAGTAGAGTTTACATAATCTCTAAATTACAAATTTCAAAATTGCACAAAAGCAAATAAGATAATTAGAAATTCTGTAACTGAGAAAGTAGAAATTTCACTTAATGTGGATGATTGATAACATATATAAATATACTAACTCCCACAAGTTAATATATTTTCCTTGCTGTTTAGTACTTGTTTGTGGAAGTTTTGATATATATATATATATATTTGACATATATACTTCATTTTAAGGGCAATAATGATACACAGTTCAACTACAAATGAGAAAAATGGAAGAGTTTGTGGCTTATTTGAACAATTCTTTCTTTATACGGTTATATGATCATATTTTCATACAACGAAGTTTAAGGTTTAGAAGATTTTTATACCATCTTCCTTTCAGTAAATCTAAGCATCTAACACATGTACATATACCTTTAATTTAAAAATACCTCCACTAGGCAATTATTTAATAATATTTGAGCATTATGCATGTTTCGGGGGTATGAAGTGAGTAGGATACAAATCCTGGTTTGAAGAGCTTTTAGTCTAGTGAGGAGAATATTGGTGGACAAGGTGTTTTGTTTCTCCTTAGATAACACAATTAGAAAGTGTGCAATTCAGACACCTTAAAAACTCATATTCTCTTAACCAATGAGGTGTAGCTCAAATTGTTTATTTATATATATAATTGAAGTATAGTTAATTTACAATGTTGTGTTTCAAGTGCCAGGAAAGTGACTCAGTTATACATATATATACATATATATGTATTCTTTTTCAGATTCTTTTCCAATATAGGCTATTACAAGATACTGAGTATAGTTCCCTGTGCTATACAGCAGGTCCTTGTTGTTTACCTATTTTATATATAGCAATGTGTATATGTTACTCCTAAACTCCTAATTTATCTCTCCCACTCCCCGATCTCCCCTTTGGTAATCATAAGTTTGTTTTCTATATCTGTGAGTCTAATTCTGTTTAGTAACTAAGTTCATTTGTACCATTGTTTAAGATTCCACATATCATGTGATATCATGTGATATTTGTCTTTCTCTGTCTGACGTACTTCACTTAATATGATAATCTCTGGGCCCATCCATGTTGCTGCAAATGGCATTATTTCATTCTTTCTTTATGGCTGAGTAATATTCCATTGTATATATGTACCACATCCTCTTTATCCATTCATTCATATGTCAATAGACATTTAGGTCGCTTCCATGTCTTGGCTATTTTAAATAGTGCTGCTATGAACATTGGTGTGCATGTATCTTTTCAAATTAGAGTTTCCTCTGGATATATGCCCAGGAGTGGGATTGCTGGATCATATGATAAGTCTATTTTTAGTTTTTTAAGGAAACTCCATGCTGCTCTCCACAGTGGTTGCATCAATCTAGCTCAGATTATTTGACATGTTCTAAAGATTCATGGTGGAAACCTGACCTGGGCCACTGCAAATAATAAAAGCCATGCTATCTCTTGGAAAAAAGAGTCCACTTTCGGAGCAGGTGACTGACTTATCCTCCATGGCTGTCTAGGCTGGGACCTGTGAATCAAAGGTGAATGAGTAGAACACAGAGCCTGAGATTGCTTTTTAAGATGAAGTTACAAATTTATTCTTCAGAGAGGGTAGAACTGGGGCAAGTTGCCTTGTTTATTTACCTTGTTTATGGTCTTGAAAACATAAATTTGTATTCTCAAAATTACTTACTACATTATCTTCTCATACTGTTTTTAAAGGTGGAATGGGAATTCTTGCTAAGGATATTTAATAACTGGCAACTACAAAATGATAGAGCTTTGATTTTTTAAAAAGATGTTGATACAATGTCTTGGGGAAGCAATAGCCAAAAGCTCCAACTTAGTAGAAAATTAATTCTATAGAGAAAAAATATGGTTTTTGAAAACCTTGAAAATGATCTAAATGTTCAGAAGTGGGGTGTCAGTTAAAAAAATTATACAATGTCTATATGAAAAAAATCAGGCCTTTCAAAGGATGTTTTAGATACAAACTACTGAAATGGAAAGATATTCTTTTTTTTTTTTTTTTTTTTGTGGTACGCGGGCCTCTCACTGCTGCGGCCTCTCCCATTGCGGAGCACAGGCTCCAGACGCGCAGGCCCAGCGGCCATGGCTCACGGGCCCAGGTGCTCCATGGCATGTGGGATCTTCCCGGACCGAGGCATGAACCCCTGTCCCCTGTATCGGCAGGTGGACTCTCAACCACTGCGCCACCAGGGAAGCCCGGAAAGATATTCTTGATGTAGTAAGTGGAAAATGCAGACATTGGTGGATTTCATGAAAATCTGTCAACCTGGAATAATTAAGACAGAAAATTATAAGATGTAACATATTTAATAATTTCCAACATAGTATTTTCTTGATTTAAATTTGATTAAAATGTATTAAAATTATTAACTTATTAAGCATGTCTTTCAAATTCTTCCAGGTTAAACAACAATTGATGTAAGAGTATGTACTCTATAAATCTTGTGTCATTTATAATAAAAAATTGCTAATTTTCCTAGTGTATTTATGGTCCATCAAGCAATATTTTAAGTATGTAATTGCATATTAACTCATAACAAATCTATGAGGTAGAAACTATTATTATTCACACTCTACAGATGAGGATACTAACATTCAGAAAGGTTAGGCTAATTGTCCAAGATCATAGGGCTAAGTGGCAGAGCTGGAATTTGAACCCAGGTATCATTGCTCCAGTGTATATTCTTTTAACACAATATCTCATTAAGAAGTGTAATAATATAAAATATATGTATATAATTTCCACTTTTGTCAGTTTCTTAAGATTTGTCTGCTTTTTTAATTGTTTAAAAAATTTACATACAGTAAATTTCTTTTTTTTTCGTTATGCAGTTTTATGAATTTTAACATATTCATAGATTGGTATAACCACCACCAAAGAAGGGATACAGGGCAATTCTGTTACCCCTCATACTGTCCTTCATGGTCAAACACTTCCTCCATTGCTAACCCCTGGCAACCACTGATACTTCCCTGCCCCTTTAGTTTTTATTTAAGAGAATGTCATATGAATAGCATCATACATTATATAATCTTGAGACTGACATTTTCACTTAGCATAATGCATTTGAAATTCATTCATGTTGTTTCATGTATAAATAGTTCGTTCTTTTTTATTCTAAGTAGTATTTTATTATATGGATGAATCACAATTTGTGATTCTTACAATCACCAATTGTAAGATATTTGGGTTGTTTCCTGTTTTGGAGCAATAATGAATAATGCTATTCATATGCAGGTTTTTGTATAACAAACCTTTCATTTTTCTAGGACAGGGTTTCTCAACCTCAGCACTGATATACTTTGTACTGGATAATTCTTTGTTATAGGGGACTATCCTGGGGATTGTAGGATGTTTTGCAGCATCCCTGCCCTCTACCAACTAGATGCCAGTAATACCCACAGGTATGACAAACAAAAATATCTCAAAACTGATAAATATTCCATGAACATTATTCTAGGGTAGATATCTAAAAGTGGATTGCTGAGTCATATAAGTGTATATTTAACTTAATAAAAGTGGTACAACTGTATTTACTCCAGGATGGTTGTATCAATTTGCATTCCCACCAGCAAAAGGCATCCTCAGCAGCCCATATTATTGTTAACTTTTTTCTGTTTTCTCTGTTACTTAAAAAAAAAAAATTAACTATTCTAATAGGGGTGTAGTGGTTCCTCATATTTTTAAATTTGCAATTCTCTATAACTATTTTTGTTGGACATCTTTTGCATATGAGCACTTGCCATATCTATCTTTGTAAAGAATCTATTTAGGTCTCTCACCCATTTAATTTTAATTTTTTTATTTTTGAGTTTATATATTCTAGATAGAAATCCTTTGTCAGATATTTGATTTGGATACTTTTGTCCCAATACTTGGCTAGAATTTTAAATCTTTTGTGGGGAAAACACTTTAAATATCAGTGAAATCCAACTTACCAATTATTTCTTTTTACAAATCATGCTTTTGTTGTCTTATTTAGGAACTCTTTGCCTAATCCAAGGCTATAAAGATTTCTCTTATGTTTTCTTTTAAGAATTTTTAGTTTTATGTTTTATATTTAAGCTTTTGTTCCATTTTGAAGTAAATATTTTGTACTGAATGAAATATATAGGTTGAAGTTCTTTTGTTTGGATCCATTCATATGGATATTCAATTGTTTCAGCATCATTTGTTGAAAAAGTATCCTTTCTCTATTAAACTGTCTATGCAGCTTGGTAAAAATCAATTGATTCTATTTGTGTGGGTCTAACTCAGCATTATCTGTTCTGTCCTTTCTGTGTCTATCTTTTCACTAATGGCACAATGTTTTAAGAACTGTAGGTCAGCCGTCAATCTTAAAATGGGTAATGTGATGCCTCAGACTTTTCTATTGGAAAAATAGTTTGGCTTTTCTCATACATTTGTTTTCCCATATAAATTGTAAAATTAGTTTGATTATATTTACAAAATCTGCTGAGATTTTAATTGGGTGGTTTGAAATCTCTAGATCAATTTAGGGAAAACTGACTTTTTTTTTGGGTCTTATGACACTATCTAGAGCCACTAATACAGTGTTGAGGAGCAGTAAAAAGAATAAATATCCTTGCCTTATTCCTGCTCTTGGGTAAAAAACATTCAATTTTCACCATTAAGTATGAAGATAAATTTAGTTATTTGTAGATGCCCTTTATCAGGTTCAGAATTTTCCTTCTATACATAATATCCAGGGAGTTTTTATTGTGAATGGATACTGAATTTTATCAATTTCTGTTGGGATGGTTAGGTGTCTTCTCCTTGTTTAATCTGTTAATATGGTGATTTTAATATGCTGATTTATTTTTGAATGTTGAAGCAACTTTGCATTTTTGAGATAAACCCCATATGATCATGATGTAGCATTCTTTTTATATATTGTATTCATTTGGCTAATACTTTATAGAAGATATTTGTGTTCATGAGAGATATTGGACTGCACTATTCTCATTTACTTTCTTTATCTAGTTTTGATATTAAAGTGGTTGCCTTATAAATAGTTGCCTTATAAAATGGTTTGGGAAATACCTTTTCTGTTTTCTGGAAGATATTTTGTAGACTTGGTATCATTTTTAAATTATTGGTAGAATTTACTAATAAAACAATCTGTGCCTGGAGTTTTATTTTTTCAGAGGGTTTTAAACTATGAATTCAATTTGTTCAATAGAGGATAATTCCAGTTATTTAAATTTTCTTGAAATCATTTTTGTAATTTGTGTCTTTCAAGGAACTGGTCCAGTTTATCTAATTTGTTGAACGTATGCTCACAGGGTGGTTTATAGTATTCTTTTAGTATCCTAATAATATCTGTAATATTCACCCTTTTGTTTCTGATGATGCTAATTGAGTCATCTTTTTTTTCCTCATTTTTACTAGAGGCCTGTCACTTTTATTGATCCTATTGATCTTTTCAATCAAGCAGCTTTTGATTTAATAGCTTTTCCCTATGATTTAATCGTTTTAAATTTCATCAATTTCTGGCCTTACAGTTATTATTTCCTTCCTTCTGCATGAATTGAGTTTTGTTTGCTCTTTATATCTAGTTTCTGAAGTTGGAAGTTTAGGTTATTAATTTGATTTCTTTCTTCTTTCTAAAATAGAGTTTACAGTATAAATTTCCCTGTATGCAATTCTTTATCTGCATCCCTCAATTTTTGATAATGTTGTATTTCCATTTTTATTCAGTACAATTTTTTTTTATTTTCCTTGTGACTTATTGTTTGACTTGGGATTATTTAGAAATATATTGTTTATTATCAAAGTGTTTGAGTTTTAACATATACCTTTCTGTTTTTTAAAATTTTGTTTTTATTTCCATTATGGTCAAGGAATATAACTTCAGTCTTTTAAATTTAATAAAGTTTTTTTTCCTCATCCAAAATATGGTCTTTCTTGGTGAATGTTCCATGTGTACCTGAAAAGAAAGTGTATTCTTTCTGATGTTGGGTGGAGTGTTCTACAAATGACAAGTTGCTTGATAGTTTTCTTCAGGTCTTCCATATTCTTACTGATTTTCTGTCTACCTGTTCTATTGATTACTGAGAAATGAGCATTGAAATCCCTAACTGAAGTTGTGGTTTTGCCTATTTCTCCTTTTAGATGAATGGTTACTGCTTCACATATTTTGAAGCTCTGTTGTTAGTTGTAGGCACATTTAGTATTATTAGATTTTTCTGATGAATTGTCAGTTTTCTCATTATGTAATATCCTTTTTTATTTCTGCTAATTTCTCTGTTTTTTGAAACCTACTTTTCAGATATTAATATAACCACTCCAGCTTCCTTTTATTAGGGCTTGCGTGATGAATCTTTTCCTATTTTTTCCCTTGAACCTCTTATCATTATATTTCAAGTACTTATATTTGAAGGCGGCATATATTCTGGTCTTTTAAAATAATTCAACATGACAATCTCTTTTAATAAAGTGTGTTAGACCACTTACATTTAATAAAATTGTTGATTTGGTTAAATGTAAGTCTACCTTTTTATTATTAATTTTCTATTTGTACTATCTGTCTTTTTTTGTTCTTTCTTGTCTTCTTTTGATTATTTAAATTACTTTAGTATTGCATTTAATTTATCTATTGAATTTTTCATTATATTTCTTCTATGGTTTTTATGCACTGCTGTAGAGGATTACAGTATACACACCTAACTTCTATATTCTACTTGAGATAATATTTTACTTCAAGTAAAATATAGCCTTACAACCAAATAGGTCCCTTACCATTCTTCCTTTATGCTGCAGTTGTGATATGTAACATTTTAGGTATAAAACTACTGAAGACCCTCTGCGAAGGCTTTCCTCACTCTTTTCCTCACAAACACATTTCAGTTTGCTTTCTTCATTGGTGCCTGGAAATGTAACACTGTTTTAAGGACTATGAAAAAATATGCATAAAAAGTTAACACGCTACAGAAGAAACATGGAAGGAATACTTTTTCCCTTCTGTCCTTCCTTTCTTCCTTCCTTTCTTCCTTCCTTTCTTCCTTCCTTCCTTCCTTCCTTCCTTCCCTCCCTCCTTTTTTTTCTTAATGAGAAAATCCTTTCCAGGTAGTCTCCAGTAGGTTTCCTTTTACAAATTATTGGCCAGAATTAGGACAAAGTCACTTCCAAAAATAATCATCTAACCCTCATTCTTTTAAATTATTCCATCTTGCAAACACTCCAGTTCCATATTGTTATAAAGTGAAATTATTTATTATCTTACTAAGCTGCCCTTATGCCTTTTCTTGACTCCTAAAGCATCCTACCTTCTTATAATTTAGCTAAAATCAAAGGATGATGTCATTCACTTAGGCAAAAATATTAGATTGGCACTAACCAATGTATTTCTTTACATTATCAGAAAAAGTGGGATTTTGTACAATGAGATTGTTAGGAATGGAAGGATAGCTTCAGAAATTTCTCTTTAAGAGGACGTATATATAAAGAGAATAACTGTGTTTGCCTTCTGTGTGTGAAAAAGTTTGGATATGTAATTATAATTCCTTTGGGGTTAGAAAGAGGTATCTCATCTAAGTATTAAACATTATTACTTTGACACCCACTGACAATACATTTGTAATTTCTAAACTCTGTTGAAAAATATTTCCTCATTTGTTTCTAATAATCTTCAAGTATTATTCTATTATATTCAGGAGCAAGTCCTCTGAATTAGACTACACCAGGGCAAACTATTGCCTGAAAACCAAATCCTGTGCACCACAGGTTTTTTCTTTTCTTTTCTTTCTTTCTTCCTTTATTTTCTTATTAGTCATCCATTTTATACACATCAGTGTATACATGTGAATCCCAATCACCCAATACATCACCCCCCCCACCCCCCACCACTTTCCCCGCGTGGTGTCCATATGTTTGTTCTCTACTTCTGTGTCTCAGTTTCTGCTCTGCAAACCAGTTCATCTGTACGATTTTCTAGGTTCCACATATATGCGTTAATATACGATATTTGTTTTTCTCTTTCTGACTTACTTCACTCTGTATGACAGTCTCTAGATTCATCCACGTCTCCACAAATGACCCAATTTCTTTCCTTTTTATGGCTGAGTAATATTCCATTGTATATATGTACAACATCTTCTTTATCCATTCGTCTGTTGATGGGCATTTAGGTTGCTTCCATGACCTGGCTATTGTAAATAGTGCTGCAGTGAACATTGGGGTGCATGTGTCTTTTTTTTCTCTGGGTATACGCCCAGTAGTGGGATTGCTGGGTCATATGGTAATTCTGTTCTTAGTTCTTTAAGGAACCTCCATACTGTTCTCCATAGTGGCTGTATCAATTTACATTCCCACCAACAGTGCAAGAGGGTTCCCTTTTCTCCACACCCTCTCCAGCATTTGTTGTGTGTAGATTTTCTGATGATGCCCATTCTAACTGGTGTGAGGTGATAACTCATTGTAGTTTTGATTTACATTTCTCTAATAATTAGTGATATTGAGCAGCTTTTCATGTGCTTCTTGGCCATCTGTATGTCTTCTATGGAGAAATGTCTATTTAACTCTTCTGCTCATTTTTGGATTGGGTTGTTTGTTTTTTTGATGTTGACCTGCATGAGCTTTTTGTGTATTTTGCAGATTAATCCTTTGTCAGTTGCTTCGTTTGCAAATATTTTCTCCCATTGTGAGGGTTGACTTTTCGTCTTGTTTATGTTTCCTTTGCTGTGCAAAAGTTTTAAGTTTCATTAGGTCCCATTTGTTTATTTTTGTTTTTATTTCCACTTGCTCTAGGAGGTGGGTCAAAAAGGATCTTGCTGTGATTTATGTCAAAGTGTTCTGTCTGTGTTTTCCTCTAAGAGTTTTATAGTGTCTGGCCTTACATTTAGGTCTTTGATCCACTTTGACTTTATTTTTGTGTATGGTGTTAGGGAGTGTTCTAATTTCATTCTTTTACATGTAGCTGTCCAGTTTTCCCAGCACCACTTATTGAAGAGGCTGTCTTTTCTCTATTGTATATCCTTGCCTCCTTTGCCATAGATTAGTTGACTATAGATGCGTGGGTTTATCTCTGGGCTTTCTATCCTGTTCCATTGATCTATATTTCTGTTTTTGTACCAGTACCATATTGTCTTGATTACTGTAGCTTTGTAGCATAGTCTGAAGTCAGGGAGTCTGATTCCTCCAGCTCCGTTTTTTTCCCTCAAGACTGCCTTGGCTATTCGAGGTCATTTTTTGTTCTAGTTCTGTAAAAAAATGCCATTGGTGGGGCTTCCCTGGTGGTGCAGTAGTTGAGATCTGCCTGCCAATGCAGAGGACACAGGTTCGAGCCCTGGTCTGGGAAGATCCCACATGCCGCAGAGCAACTAGGCCCGTGAGCCACAGCTACTGAGCCTGCGTGTCTGGAGCCTGTGCTCCGCAACAAGAGAGGCCACGATAGTGAGAGGCCCGAGCACCGTGATGAAGAGTGGCCCCCACTTGCCCCAACTAGAGAAAGCCCTTGCACAGAAACGAAGACCCAACACAGCCAAAAATAAATAAATAAAAACAAAACAAACAAACAAACAAAAATGCCATTAGTAATTTGATAGGGATTGCATTGAATCTATAGACTGCTTTGGGTAGTATAGTCATTTTCACAATGTTGATTCTCCCAATCCAAGAACATGGTATATCTCTTCATCTGTTGGTATCGTCTTTAATTTCTTTCATCAGTGTCTTATAGTTTTCTGCATACAGGTCTTTTGTCTCCCTAGGTAGGTTTATTCCTAGGTATTTTATTCTTTTTGTTGCAGTGGTAAATGGGAGTGTTTCCTTAATTTCTCTTTCAGATTTTTCGTCATTAGTGTATAGGAATGCAGGAGATTTCTGTGCATTAATTTTGTATCCTGCAACTTTACCAAATTCATTGATTAGCTCTAGTAGTTTTCTGGTGGCATCTTTAGGATTCTCTATGTATAGTGTCACGTCATCTGCAAACAGTGACAGTTTTACTTCTCCTTTTCCAATTTGTATTCCCTTTATTTCTTTTTATTCTCTAATTGCTGTGACTAGGACTTCCAAAACTATGTTGAATAACAGTGGTGAGAGTGGACACCCTTGTCTTGTTCCTGATATTAGAGGAAATGCTTTCAGTTTTTCACCATTCAGAATGACGTTTGCTGTGGGTTTGTCGTATATGGCCCTTAGTATGTTGAAGTAAGTTCCCTCTATGCCCACTTTCTTAAGAGTTTTTATCATAAATGGGTGTTGAGTTTTGTCAAAAGCTTTTTCTGTATCTACTGAGATGATCATACGGTTTTTCTTCTTCAGTTTGTTAATATGGTGTATCATATTGATTGATTTGTGTATATTGAAGAATCCTTGCATCTCTGGGATAAATCCCACTTGATCATGATGTATGATCCTTTCAATGTGTTGTTGGATTCTGTTTGCTAGTATTTTGTTGAGAATTTTTGCATCTATATTCATCAGTGATACCGGTGTGTAATTTTCTTTTTTTGTGGTATCTTTGTCTGGTTTTTGTATCAGGGTGATGGTGACTTCATAGAATGAGTTTGGGAGTTTTCCTTCCTCAGCAGTTTTTTGCAAGGGTTTGAGAAGGATAGGTGTTAGCTCTTCTCTAAACGTTTGATAGAATTCACCTGTGAAGCCATCTGCCCTGGAGTTTTTTTGTTGGAAGATTTTTAAGCACAGTTTCAATTTCATTCCTTGTGATGGGTCTGTTCATATTTTCTATTTCTTCCTCGTTCAGTCTTGGAAGGTTATAGCTTTCTAAGAACTTGTCCATTTCTTCCAGATGGTCCATTTTATTGGCATAGAGTTGCTTGTAGTAGTCTCTTAGGATGCTTTCTATTTCTGCGACATCTGTTGTAACTTCTCCATTTTCATTTCTAACTTTATTGATTTGAGTCCTCTCCCTCTTTTTCTTGATGAGTCTGGCTAATGGTTTATCAATTTTGTTTATCTTCTCAAAAAACCAGGTTTTAGTTTTATTGATTTTTGCTATTGTTTTCTTTGTTTCTATTTCATTTATTTCTGCTCTGATCCTTATGATTTCTTTCCTTTTGCTAACGTTGGGTTTTGTTTGTTCTTCTTTCTCTGGTTTCTTTAGGTGTATGGTTAGATTGTTTATTTGATATTTTTCTTGTTTCTTGAGGTAGGCTTGTATAGCTATAAACTTTGCTCTTAGAACTGCTTTTGCTGCTTCCTATAGGTTTTGAATCGTCGTGTTTTCATTGTCATTTGTCTCTAGGTATTTTTTTTAGAATTAATTAATTTATTTATTTTTGTGGTACACGGTCCTCTCACTGTTGTGGCATCTCCCGTTGCAGAGCACAGGCTCCGTACGCGCAGGCTCAGCGGCCATGGCTCACGGGCCCAGCCGCTCCACAGCATGTGGGATCTTCCCAGACCGGGGCACGAACCCGTGTCCCCTGCATCGGCAGGCGGACTCTCAACCACTGTGCCACCAGGGAAGCCCTGTCTCTTGGTATTTTTTTATTTCCTCTTGGATTTCTTCAGTGATCTCTTGGTTATTTAGTAACATATTGTTTAGCCTCCATGTGTTTATGTGTTTTTTTACATTTTTTTCCCTGTAATTCATTTCTATTCTCATAGCCTTGTGGTGAAAAGATGCTTGATATTATTTCAGTTTTGTTAAATTTACTGAGGTTTGATTTGTGACCCAAGATGTGATCTGTCCTGGAGAATGTTCCATGTGCACTTGAGAAGAAAGTGTAATCTGCTGTTTTTGGATGGAATGTCCTATAAATATCAATTAAATCTATCTGGTCTGTTGTGTCATTTAAATCTTGTGTTTCCTTATTAATTTTCTGTTTGGATGATCTCTCCATTGGTGTAAGTGAGGTGTTAAAGTCCCCCACAATTATTGTGTTACTGTGAATTTCCTCTTGTAGAGCTGTTAGCAGTTTCTTATGTATTGAGGTGCTCCTGTGTTGGGCACATATATATTTATAATTGTTATATCTTCTTCTTGGATTGATCCCTTGATCATTATGTAGTGTCCTTCCTTGTCTCTTGTAACAGTCTTTATTTTAAAGTCTATTTTATCTGATATGAGTATTGCTACTCCAGCTTTGTTTGTATTTCCATTTGCATGGAATATCTTTTTCTATCACCTAACTTTCACCCTGTATGTGTCCCTAGGTGTGCAATGGGTCTCTTCTGGCCAGCATATATATGGGTCTTGTTTTTGTATACATTTACCAAGGCTGTGTCTTTTGGTTGGAGCATTTAATCCATTCACGTTTAAGGTAATTATCGATATGTATGTGCCTGTTACCATATTCTTATTTGTTTTGGGTTTGTTTTTGTTGGTCGTTTTCTTCTCTTGTGTTTCCCCCTTAGAGAAGTTCCTTTAGCATTGGTTGTAGAGCTGGTTTGGTGGTGCTGAATTCTCTTAGCTTTTGCTTGTCTGTAAAGCTTTTGATTTCTCTATGGAATCTGAATGAGATTTTGCTGGGTAGAGTAATCTTGGTTGTAGGTTCTTCCCTTTCATCACTTTAAGTATATCATGCCACTCCCTTCTGGCTTGTAGAGTTTCTGCTGAAAAATCAGCTGTTAAGCTTATGGGAGTTCTTGTGTATGCTATTTGTCGTTTTTCCCTTGCTGCTTTCAATAATTATTCTTTGTCTTTAATTTTTGCCAATTTGATTACTATGTGTCTCGGCTTGTTTCTCCTTGGGTTTATCCTGTATGGGACTCTGTGTGCTTCCTAGACTTGGGTGGCTATTTCCTTTCCCATGATATGGAAGTTTTTGACTATAATCTCTTCAAATATTTTCTCGGGTCCTTTCTCTGTCTCTTCTCCTTCTGGGACCCCTATAATGTGAATGTTGTTGCACTTAATGTTGTCCCAGAGGTCTCTTAGGCTGTCTTCATTTCTTTTCATTCTTTTTTCTTTATTCTGTTCTTCAGCACTGAATTCCACCATTCTGTCTTCCAGGTCACTTATCTGTTCGTCTGCCTCAGTTATTCTGCTATTGTTTCCTTCTAGTGCATTTCTCATTTCAGTTATTGTATTGTTCATCTCTGTTTGTTTGTTCTTTAATTCTTCTAGATCTTTGTTAAGCATTTCTTGCATCTTCTCCATCTTTGCCTCCATTGTTTTTTTCTGAGGTGCTGGATCATCTTCACTATCATTATTCTGAATTCTTTTTCTGGAAGGTTGCCTATCTCCCTTTCTTTTAGTTTTTTTTCCAGGGTTTTACCTTGTTCTGTCATCTGGTACATAGCCCTCTGCCTTTTCATCTTGTCTGTCTTTCTGTGAATGTGGTTTTTGTTCCACAGGCTGCAGGATTGTCATTCTTCTTGCTTCTGCTGTCTGCCCTCTGGTGGATGAGGCTCTCTAAGAGGCTTGTGGAAGTTTCCTGATGGGAGGGACTGGTGGATGGTAGAGCTGGCTGTTGCTCTGGTGGGCCGAGCTGAGTAAAACTTTAATCCACTTGTCTGCTGATGGGTGGGGCTGGGTTCCCTCCCTGTTGGTTGTTTGGCCTGAGGCGACCCAACAGTGGAGCCTACCTGTGCTCTTTGGTGAGGCTAATGGTGGACTCTGAGAGGGCTCATGGCAAGGAGCACTTCCCAGACCTTCCGCTGCCAGTGTCCTTGTCCCTTGGTGAGCCACAGTTGCCCCCCGCCTCTGCAGGAGACCCTCCAACACTAGCAGGTAGGTCTGGTTCCGTCTCCCATGGGGTCACTGCTCCTTCCCCTGGTCCTGATGCGCACACTACTTTGTGTGTGCCCTCCGAGAGTGGAGTCTGTGTTTACCCCAGTCCTGTCGAAGTCCTGCAGTCAAATCCCACTAGCCTTCAGAGTCTGATTCTCTAGGAATTCCTCCTCCCATTGCCAGGCCCCCAGGTTGGGAAGCCTGACGTGGGGCTCAGAACCTTCACTCCAGTGGGTGGACTTCTGTGGTGTAAGTGTTCTCCAGTTTGTGAGTCACCCACCCAGCAGTTATGGGATTTGATTTTATTGTGATTGCGCCCGTCCTACCATCTCATTGTGGCTTCTCCTTTGTCTTTGCATGTGGGGTATCTTTTTTTGTGAGTTCCATTGTCTTCCTGTCGATGATTGTTCAGCAGTTAGTTGTGATTCCGGTGTTCTCAAAAGAGGGAGTGAGAGCATGTCCTTCTACTCCACCATCTTGAACCAATCTCCCACCACCTGTTTTTGTAAATAAAATACTATTCAAGTACAGCCACACCTATTCATGTACCAGTTGTCTGTGGATGCTTTCTCATTACATTGGGAGTTGAGTAGTTGCACTAATGACCGTACAGCCCACAGGACCTAAAATATTTATTGTCTGGCCTTTTATAGAAAAAGTTTGCTGACCCCTGACCTAGTGTATCCAGTTGCCATTTTCCTGTATCCTACCTTACACTTATTTGGTGATGTGATACTCTACATGAATACCATCCCTGCAGCTGGTACTCAACTTAAATTCCCAATTCAGATATTGATGTTGCTCATAGGTCTAGAAGCCACTACATAGGGACCTTTTGAGTTACATGTTTACAGCCACTGCTGTCAGGGTGCCAGATATCTCTGGTTGTCATTGGCAAGGATATTTGTGGTCCTTTGAAATCCTTGATATGATAGAGCTGAGCTGTGTTCTCATGTGCCGTAAGTGTGCATAACCATACCAAGTATATAAGCAGAAAATATCCAAATCTCCCATTTTTGTAATACAGTTTTAAAATTACTACTTTTGTTGTCCAATATATTCAAAATCTTAATGAAACAGTTTCTTGTCAGGTTTGGATTTTGTTTTCTTTTGTACATTATTTCAGGATTTACTCGTGAGTTCATTGGCTAGGACAGAAAATAGATTTTAGTGATGAACACTCTATTGGACCCAGAATTACCTTTCCTTCTAGGAAACAGATTTTTTCTTTGCAACTTTTGTGCATTTCTCTCTCTCCCTCTTTAGCGTGAGTTTCTTCTCAGAAAGCTGCTTGTGCCTTTAGGTAAATGAACAGCTTGTAGTTCATCTTCACCACTCCTTCAGAGACTTAAATGCATATGTCTGCATTTCACCTGGGCATAATTTAAGTTCTAATTGTGAATCCTTTAACCATGAGTCCACTACACTCAATCCTTAAAACAATTCTGGAGGGAGATAGTGCCCACACTACTGTGTAATGAGAAAATTAATGCTTAGAGAGGTTATATAAATTGTTCTATTTTAAGCAGTATAAACCAGGTGAAAACCAGACTTCTAACTTGTGTTCTTGCTATCAGACCAGGGTGCCAACATCTGGGATAGTCACACATTTCTTTTTATATTTAATTGTTTTATTTCTATATTTAAAAATTAAAACTACTGGAGAAAAACTGAAAAGTAGTCCCAAGTCAAGGAGACACCAGAAAAGGACAGCTTTGGAATTGGGAAACAACAGTTTCATGATTTACATTTTGTGAGTTAGCATATTAATTGACTGATTTATGTGAAAGAGCTTCGGATTTTTTCTTTAAGCACCATCTGACTAGAGCTCTTTCCTTCCCCCTGAAGTCTTCTTGAATCAATGATCATGTCCCAAGAGCTTGGGTCCACAACACATAGCCTTCACTAAATGAGTGCCTTGGTCTATTACATCAGTCATTAAATTTCACTGAATTTCAACCATTTAGAGTACCTGTAATGGACAGAAGAAGGAACAAAGCACTGTAAATGCATGATCTATTTTTCTGGTTTTTAAATATGGTATCTTCCCAGACTGGGGAGACCCAAATGGGCTGACACAGGCAGTCCATCAGACCATTTGTGATTAGCCTGTCACTCTCCAAAGAAAATTAGGCTTCTGCAGGTGGGGGTGAAATATTTATTTAATGTTTAAAGATCTCTAGTCTTCTGATTGAAGCTTTTGAAAAGCTATGAGCAAACAATAAAATAGCTTGTCAAGTAAGTAGTATCTTGAAATGGTATTTAAAGAATATCATTTATAGAGACATAATATTCATATAAAATAGCAATAAATCTAGAATTATTCAGAATTTCATTTTAAACACCTTGTGAGGTTTACAAATTAGTAAACTTTGCCTCTCTCCTTTATTAATACCACATGAAGCTAAATAGAAATTTATTAAGCACTGGCTGATAGTTTTTATTTTGTCTTAAATAAACTGAACACAAGATTTTAAGATTTTATATATTTTCATGAAGTACGTGAAAAACATTAACAGTGCTTCTCCAAAATCTGTTATTCTGTCCAAGAACTATTAGCTTGGTTTGTAGCATGTCACCCTTTCTTTATCTGAACTGTATTATTTATGCTTCTGCTTTGCTGCATTTTTTTTTGTTCTTAATTCTTACTTCCCTTTTTTTAAGAAGCAAAAAACAGGATGGTTTAACTTGTAGAGTCAAGAGTTGTTTGTTCTTGATTACAGCACTCAAGATGCAAATTGTGTTCACCTCTTGGAACAGAAATGGCATCATGCCACTTTCCTGGGATATTTAATCCAGACAGACTTTTTTCCTGAGTAACCTTTTTATCTATGTGTCTGCCACCAATTACCTTTTCTCCCTTTTTACAGTGATCTGTAAACTGTCTCATCCAGAATACTTGAGAAATGAGGTCTTTAGCTCAGCTGAGTAACCATAGATGGTGCAGAATCATTGATTTTTCAGTGGATTGATGTATTCTCAATTCCAGCTCAAGAGCCTAGCTTATTCAACTTGTCTTTTTATGATTTTGAAGACACTTGGAAAATGAAGGTTAAGTAGTTTGCACCATTATCAGTATGCAGCAGAGCATCAACTCAAATTCAAATGTGTCTGCTTCTAAAGCTTTTATTTTATCATAATTTGAGTTGAGAATTAATTACTTGTAGCATACTTATGAATAGAACATTAATTTTACCTTTGGTTTACCCCAAATTCTTTTATATCTTTCATTGCTTTTTATTATACTGCCCCACTTTGAACTCATACAATACCACAGTCCAAATGCTCTTAGAACCCTAATAAAATTTTAAAAGAAAAATTCCAAGTCTGAGTTCACAGATTCTTACATTCCAAGTCTACCTTGTAGTCTTATATTCAACAAAAGTTAAGGTCTGTCAAACTAGAGAATCCAAATAGGAAAAATTAACTATAATGTACCTGATAAGCATTGAACAATCTAATACATGGCTTATTATTTTTGTTTTCTAATCTGCTCTAGTCATTCAAAATGTTACTCTGAAAAGAAAAACCAGTGGGTTGTATTTGGAAAGTGTATGAGTCTAGTGTTGGCTTAGATTATAGACTCATCTTCATATACCACAAATATCCTTGTAGGAGTCATATTTCATCTGTCACTTTCAGTTCCTTACTGGTTAACAATAGTGTAGACTTGTTACTGTGCTTGAGGGAACTCCCTTCCAACACTTGTTTTGTGTCAGGTTTCCTCTTTTAATTAAGTGGTTTATGATACTGTACAAAGATATTATACTGAGAGTAAGTCCACTAGTTTATGAGCTCATCCAGAGCTCATTCAGAGCTCACAGTTTCAGATACATGGTTGACAATGAACAAGTATATTAAAATATGGGGAGGGGGAATGGTAAGCTGTGACAAAGTGAGAGAGAGGCACGGACATATATACACTACCAAACGTAAGGTAGATAGCTAGTGGGAAGCAGCTGCATAGCACAGGGAGATCAGCTCTGTGCTTTGTGACCGCCTGGAGGGGTGGGATGGGGAGGGTGGGAGGGAGGGAGACGCAAGAGGGAAGAGATATGGGAACATATGTATATGTATAACTGATTCACATTGTTATAAAGCAGAAACTAACACACCATTGTAAAGCAATTATACTCCAATAAAGATGTAAAAAAAAACCTCACTTATAAATAAGAAAGCCTCTGGGTATTACTTTAAAAGTTCACTTATCTCTTATCATTTGAGTATCATTTGTTAAATGAGTGTCCAACTTGAATTTCCTGAAGGCAATACAATGGATGAATCATTTGTCCTTAGAAAGTAGACTTATTATGGATCAGAAACTGTACTCAGAGGCATTCAATGATTAGCAAAGGAGACAGGCTCCTGTACTATCATAAAGTTTTCATTCTAATGCAGGAAACTGTGAAAAAATCAGATTAAGCAATTACAAAGTATTAATGTCACTAAGAAAACAAATAAGGGACTAGAAAAGACAATAATAGAATGAGGATTTAGTTACGTAGGGTGGTCAGAAAAGCACCACCTTTGATTAGATAACAGTTGAGCTGAAAACTTGAGGATGAGAAGGAACTCATGCATGGAACTATGGAAGGACATTACAGACACACTGAGGAAGGAATGTTTTGATGTGTTCAAAAGCTGAAGAAAGACCAGTGAGGCTAGAGTGTAGTAAATACAGAGAGAGAAGGATATACAGTGAAGTTAAAGAGATAGGCAATTGCTGCATAGTGGAGGGTCTGTAGCCATGGGAAAGAATTTCAGTATTATTCTAAGTATAGGAAGAAATAAAAGGCTTTTCTCAGAGAAATGACATGACTTAATGAACTGGAGGATGTAAAGATTATAAATGGGAAACTCAGTGTGAGGTTTTGGGTCTTGTAAGAGATAGTGGTAAAAGATAGTGGTGGCCTGTGTTTGGGAGGCGGCAGTGGAGAAGAATAGAATTAGACAAATTTGAAATGTATTTTGTAACTATTATAAAAAAGATCTTATGCTGTGTGGGATGTGGAGGATGAGGGGAAGTCTGGAATTTATGATGAGTTCTGTATGTTTAGTTTTAACAGATAGATGAATAGTGATGCCATTTACCGAAGTGTGGAAAAGTGGAAGTGGGTGAACACTTGGGCAGAGGGCTCTGTGAGACTATGTGAAGATGTCTAGCAGGCAACTAGATCGATGGAATACAACTCAGATACTAGCTCTGAGCTTGAGATAAAAATCTGTGAATTAAATTTTCAGTAATTTAAAGATGTGAGTATGGATGACATCACCTTAAAACAGGGTTTTGGTTTTTTTTGGTTTCTTTGGTAAGAAGAAAACCCAGAACTGAATTTTGAAGAGCATCAAAATTAAGAACTCAAGTAAAAAAAGAACAACAACAAGGAGGAAGACCAACAAGGTATATTGTTAAAGAAATTAAGAGAAAATTGAGTTTCAAGAAAGGGAAAAGGGGATAGCCATATTAATGGTAACTGAGAGGTCCATTGTATGAGGAGAAGGCAGTATTCATTGGATTTGGCAACATGGAGGTTTTTGATGATGTTGATGTGTGCTTTTGAAAAAGTGGTGGAGATAGAAGACAGAATGAAGTGCATTAAAGGTGATTGGTAAGTGAACAAATGCAACATATTTTCTACAAAAACTGTCAGAAAATTGGAGTTGAAGACAGATATAAGGCCAATGGAAGGCTTTTATAATATGGCCTAGAGTATAACATGCTTGTGTGCTTGTTGGAATGCTTCAAAAGAGAGAAAAAAATGTGATGATACTGGAATGAGAGGAGGCAAACTAAGGTTCATTCATTGGGAAGGCAAGAGTAGAGTGGGTCCTGGGAATGTGTGGATAGATTGTTCTTTGATAGAAGATGGTAGGTGTGGGGTATTTCCTCCATTGTTACAGTTGGGAAGAAATTGAAATGCCTGTTAATGCCGGTGGGTCTACAAGTTTACCGGTGATAAGGTGAAGCAGTTTGAGTTTAATGTCTTCCATTTTTTGAAGAATGATGAGTATAGATAATATGATAGAGACCCTAAAGGAGAAAATGAAGGGCGGTTAATAATTGAAAAGGAGATGTGTACTCTCTTCTTGGTATGCAGAAAAGTGAGAAACATATTAGGTTTTCTGGATAGAATTGAATATTTATTTGAAGTTTGTGACAATATCTATATCTGCCTGTCTTCACATGGCTTTATCCTCTGTGTCTTCACATAGACTTCTCCTCTGAAACTCTGGTTTGGACTTCTATCTGTGTCTTCTCCTTTTCTTTCTTATAAGGATAGCTGCCATTAGATTTTAGTCCCACCTGAGTAAACATGGATGATCTCATCTTGAGATCCTTAACTGCATTACATGTGCAAAGACCTTTTTTTCTAAATAAGGTCACATTCACAGGTTCTGGCAGACATATATTTTGGAGGGGGCCATCATTTGACCAACTGCATTAGGGTTCACTGAAGAGCTGCTATTTTATTTACTAAACCATCTGATACATTGTGAATACTTCAGACTGAACGCTCAAGTATCAAGTGTGCGTCAAGATACAATAGATTATCAGATATGTGGCTTTATTTTTGAATACTGCACAAAAGTCAGTGGACTGAGCACTTTACTTTTTAGGCTCCTCACTTTTAATATGGAAATAATGAAATTTATCTGCTTAACTAAACAAATACAGAGAGAGAAGTATATACAGTGAAGTTAAAGAGATAGGCAATATTGCTACATAGTGGAGGGTCTATAGCCATGGGAAAGAATTTCAGTATTATTCTAAGTATAAGAAGAAATAAAAGGACTTCCCTGGTGGCACAGTGGTTGACAGTCCACCTGCCGATGCAGGGGACACGGGTTCGTGCCCCGGTCTGGGAAGATCCCACATGCTGTGGAGCGGCTGGGCCCGTGAGCCATGGCCGCTGAGCCTGCGCGTCCGGAGCCTATGCTCCGCAATGGGAGAGGCCACAACAGTGAGAGTCCCATGTACTGCAAAAAAAAAAAAAAAAAAAGAAGAATAAATAAAAGGCTTTTATCAGAGAAATGACATGACTTAATGAACTGGAGGATGTAAAGATTATAAGTGGGAAACTCGGTTTGAAGTTTTGGATCTTGTTCTTCCATAGTTCTATGCATGAGTTCCGTCTCCATGCATGAGTAAATAAAAATAATCCTCTGTGCTCTCTTTTGCTTGGAAGACCTCTGGTCCTATATTTTAGCTAAAGCATTTTGTTTTTTTAAATGATCTTGAGACATGAAGGTGTGGTACCAAATGATAAAATAGTACACATTTTTTTCCTTCTGAATCACACTATGAAAACATGGGATGCCTCCTACTAAAACCCACATTTTCACTTACAAGTAAAGACAGGGACTTCCCTGGTGGTACAGTGGTTAAGAATCTCCCTGCCAATACAGGGGACACAGGTTCGATCCCTGGTCTGGAAAGATCTCACATGCTGCGGAGCAACTAAGCCCATGCTCCACAACTACTGAAACCCGTGCACCACAACTACTGAAGCCCTGTGCTCTGCAACAAGAGAAGCCACCGCAATGAGAAGCCCGCACACCACAACAGAGTAGCTCCTGGTGCGGCAACTAGAGAAAGCCTGCACGCAGGTGAAGCAATGAAGACCCAACACAGCCAAAAAATAAATAAAATTTTAAAAAAAAGAAGTAAAGACAAAGAAGTACTCATCATTTATCACTGAAAAATTATTTTAAACCCATGTTCTAGATTACAGGGATATTTTTCTCATAGTTGTCTGTCTCAAAGGGAAAGAAGAGCCATTCTCACGTAATTCAATTAAAATGTATTAAACTCAATTTATATTTAAAGTAATAAAAAGATCATTAAAGTTTGTGTTAAACAGTTGTAAAACATATTGCAATTCTATATTATGGTCAGCTAAGAGAGATCAAGAGCCAGGGAAAGTGAGAAATAAATGTAAATAATCAGAAGGTAAGAAAAACAGAGAAATTCATCAGAAATGAATCTTGGTGAACTAAAGTCACTCAGCACAACTTTTTCATTGCTATGTGCATTATCAGATTACTATCACCTGTTATCTGTGTTCCTTCAGGAATTAAAAGACACCGCTATTCAGGGCACAGTAGATATTGGGAATAACAGACTCCTATTCTCAGCTATTTATTCTTCATTCTTAAGTATGTAACTCTGGTGATGGATGTAAACTAGACTTAAATTGTGGTGATCATTTCACAGTATATAGAAGTATCGAATCATTATGTTGTAAAGCCAATACTAATATAATGTTATATGTCAATTATACCTCAGAAAAATTTTTGAAAAGATTATAACTCTACAACACACATTTAAGGGAGAGAGAGGGAGAATTATTTTTGTACTTTTGAGGCAGTGGCTTGGAGAAATCAAGCCTAGGACTGTATTGGACCCCAGGCTTATGTCTTTTTCCTCTCTTACTTACCACATATGACGGCCAAATCCAGAATAAATTTTCATGTTAACAAAGGGAATTCAGAAACCACCACCACATTTTATAACAAAGAAAACAATTGATATAACAATTTAGCAGATTTATTAGATAAATAATAACAGTCACTAACATAATCTGAATTCATACCATGTACCAAAGCTCATGTTTACTACTTATATAAATAAGTAAAAAATTACTTCATTTGTTCTTCACAAAAACTCAGTGAGTTAGTACTGCTGTTTTTTTTTACAAAGGAGAAAACAGGCTAAATGAGATTAAGCCACTTGCCCAAGGCAACAGATAACAAATGGGAGACATATTCAAAATCAGATCTATTTGACACACCATCTTTTCCATGGGAACATTTTCTAGCTTATTTTTCTTACCCAACAGTCAAAACAGCTAGTAGTTCAGGAAATTTTCTTACAAACTGAAAAACTTCAGTAGTCTTCTAAGGCACCATAAAAATACACCATTTGTTACAAGTCAAAAGTCATCAGATAGTTGTTGTCATCAGAAGACTGGCCAGAAATACCGCCTTCCTTATTTGTACCTTGATTTAATTGCCAGTTTCCCTTACATTAGTGTTTCCACAGTTCTTACCTGGCAGTCCTGTCATCCTCTAAATTTGGAGGGGAGGGCCACAGGTAGTGATGTCTTATACAGCCACAACCATATCTCAAACAGATAATTCACACTACCATAGACAGAAATTTACAAAGTGCAGAACCTAAGTTTGATTTTCTAATTGCTCTCTACAATTAAGTTGTTTATTCAGGGCAAAACTCTAAAACTTTGTAATACATTAATCAGATTATACCAAACAACTTCCCATTTAAATTCTTGTCTGTGCCTGTCAATGTTACTCTCACATTTTACCTTCGCAACTAGCATTGATTAACATTATGTAAATAGTTATCACTGTTACTCTCAGTACGAACTGAAAACTGAGAATAAGATGAAACCACCTGCTCAAGGTCTGAAGTAAATCAAATGGAGGTACACTGAATATCTCCGAAACCTAAAAATACAGGAGCTTTTAAATGTTACCCAAACAAGTTAAGCTGTTACATTTAAATATACCTATATAGAGAGTTTGAGATGTATCCAAACTTAAATTAGAACCCAGCCAACATATAGTCTATTTCAGTAATGTTCCACAACATGAATAATTATATTGATTTTTGAACATACCGAGGATTCTAGAGGAAACACGTTTTAATACTTGAGCTTTGCGCTTATTCATTCTGATACTGATATCTTTATATATATTAAAAACTAAGCAAATAAGGGTTATATGAAATGAGAGTTTTTATTCCTAAAGAGATCATTGGTGATTTTTATTCAGGAAACAGATGAGGCTTAAGAAACTAGTCCTGGGAAAATCAGCCATAACTTAGTGGTTCTCCTTTCCCAGTCCCTTTAGAAGTTTGATTTGGTTTAGAACCATGTTCTAAGTCAAGCAGCAGACATTACATGAAAACTGTAACAATGGAAAGCAGATCTCTGAGACTCGCCTCCTAGAGAAGATCAAAGAGCTCTCTTTTTAAAATTCTATTAAATTCCTAGATTCTTCAAGTCTTCCTATGTCATATTTCTTAAACAATTCAATTACCAATTCAAATTTGAACAAAGAAGATATTATAAAATATCAGAACTTTGTTTCCTATAAATGATGAAGGAAGTTTACCACATGAATAGTTAATATCACAATCCAAAGCCAAGGGACGAAACCTATTGACTCCTTCCAACATACATATTTTAACAAGACACATACATATCCATGATCCACTTGTAACCAACTTGTATGTTGCCCAGGTTGTTTTGTTTTCTAAACTTATCCTGCATATGGTATAATAATAAACACCACAAATGTGCCCCCCAGCTAACCCCTATGACTTGAAATACATTGTAAAATGAACTTTCTATATAAAAATATTTACTGAATGAAAGGATAATATTAACATAAGACTTTTATTATTACATTATGAAGCTTGTGATATGGTCTTCTTTTCATGCTCATGGGTAAGTCATCTTAAAATAGTTTGGCTTTGTCTCCTTTCCCATTTTCATACCTATGTATAATAATCACACACAAAATCCATATGGGGATTTATTTTACTCTAAAGTTTCCTTTTTCATATTCCTAATTTATAATGTATTTGAAATACTTTTGTCATTATTGAGGCTTTTTCACATGAGGATATGTTTTGTGATCAAGAAAAACAATTTTTTCTTTAAAACCAGTGAAACACTCTGATATCTTACTTACTTTCACATGTTACCTATTTCAGTGTCAGGCTATTTCCATTGTTAGCCTTTATATCATTTTTTGGGTTCATGATTAGTTCTAGTGGTTGCTAATTTTACTTTTAATAATTTAAACAATGTAATGTGATTTATAGGGAACGCATAAACTGAGGGAAAGTTGATTAAGTCAGTTACGGATAAGCTTAACTTCCCTATCTTCCTTTCATATTCACTAATACCCATGTCTTATCAAACACTCCTGAATGAATTTTTGGACTGACTGAGGTTTTACTAAGTTTCTGGGCAAGAATCCATGTCAGATGAAGTGATGCATTCCTCTATGATGGATTTCTGCATGCATCACTGGTGAAATGCTGGAAGGACCACTTGAACTGATGGATCATGTTCTTTATGTTCAAGGTGAAGGCTGCCTAGGAACTCTTGATTTGCCTTAAACTTGCTTTGAGCCAAATAGTCCCATATACATACAAGAAAGACAAACACTACCAAGGGATTTATTTTTCACAAGAAGCTGTGCACCACCAGCCAAAGAAAACAAACATCAAGGAAAAAAATTCTTATGATGTAATTAGAACTCACTCTGAAAATTCTTTTTCTCTCTCTCCCAGAGAATAATTGAAGGCAGTTTAGTGGTCAAAGGTCAATCTATGCCTAAAAGGATTTACTGCAGAATTTCTTGACTTCCTTTTCACCATATGTTTGAGCAATAAGGTAGAAACTCCTTATTTGCCTGAAACAAAAGGAGTTCCTGCATGAGGTCAATAATCCGTCTGTCTGTCCAGACGGATTATTCTTGTCCTTCACATTCTTCCCAAAAAGGAAATAGAAAAGCTGCTTTGTCTTTGGCACTGAGATTTTTTTCTCCCTTTGAAATAGTCTTAGATCTCTAAAAATATCTCTCAGATCTATAAAAATATGTTATAATTTGTTTTTCATTTATTATCAGTTTAATTATATTACTGTTTATTAGAAAAGTAACTTTAGTCTGAACTAAAATTCATTAATATTTTACAATAAATTAGAATATGAGTAGAATATGAGTAGTATAGTTATGCTGTACAGAACTCCAAGGAGTGCAATATATGTGGACTATTCACAAGGTGAATTCCCACCAAGAAATTATGTAACTAATGTAGCACTGTAGCAAATTAAATAACATAACAAATCACACTTTCATGGAATGGAAAAGAGAAAGGGAAGGAAGAAAGGAAGAAAGGAAGGTAGGAAGAAGGAAAGAAGGAAGGACAGACAAAGCTTTAAATTCTGTGTACATATATCATAGTATCACTTCCCTCTCCTCAGAATAAAAAGCCTGTTTTGTTCAGATCAATGTATTATTTTCAGTCTAGAAAACTTCCTTGAACTAAATGCAATGTGAGCGTCAAACTAAATTCTGTAAGATAATATATAAATTTATTTTACAAATAAATTAATTGAAAGAACAAGGTATGTATGCTGTTTTGGATGATAATTTTTTTCTGATAAAATATTTTGGTGAGTTAAAGGCAAGTTATTCAGAAACATGTGGATTAAATTTTTTTCTTCAAATACACAAGGGTTTAAAGAAATACGAGTCTGAGCATTTGGTAAAATACTTGGCAAATTTTTTGAAAAGTTATCTGGCTTAAAGTATGACCGGGTTCACCCATCCCTTTAGGAGACCAGCTGTTGATGTGTCATTAAAGGAGAAAAAAAATAAAGGTCATTTCAGCTGTGTCTGCAAGCAGGCGTGTCAGATGTAGACACATACTGCAAGAGGTCACTTTATGTGTGTGTCTGAATGGACAAAAAGAAAGAATGAAAGAAAGAAAAGTGTTCAAACTCCAGTAGCAAAGATATAAACTTGTATTGGTAGGAGAGGTTTTTACAGAACATAGCACATTCTTTTCAAAGCATACGTTTTTGGAATGACAACAATGAAGAATTTCATCCCTATGGAGAACCCATTTGTATGTCTCGTGGGGCGGGCAAATGTGCCAAGCCTGCCACTATGAAGTAATTGGCAGCAAGGGTGGGAAAAAGAAAAACCTCATTTTAATGGTGAATTTAAATCTCAGAAGTCCACAGACTGCTTCTTCCTTAGGGGAAGTGCAAACAGTGAGCAACTTGTCGTTGAATAGGAATTTTCAATGGCTGAGATCAAAAGCAAGCCTCAGCAATGTTGCCCAAGAGGCAGGGCTGTCTGTGGGAATAGGCAGCACAGGGTTGGTTGCTTAGGTGGTGTGTTTTATGAAGCTACTGACTGATGGCTTATCAGTCAGCCACCATCATTCATTATTGTCCTGAACATTGCTTCTAAAAAGTTTGTGGCTTAAGCTGTTATGAAACAACCTTTTAATTTTCCAGTTAATGACTTAACAGGGAATAAAGTATAGGATTGCAAATGAGTGGGAGCTCCCCATAGCAAACCCTGCTCAACTGACAGTTTTTCCAAGATGTGGTCTAGATACATGGTGATAGATAGAGCCACTGATGTGCTCTGTACTCTTTCATCAAGTAGACATTCAACAACTGTCAATGTATACTCAGAAAAACCTTAGTGGAGAAAGTAGAGTCAAGTGCTGAAGTGTGAAAAGTTAAGTAAGGGTCATTAAAAGAAAAGACAGTAACAGTAGTATGCCTTTTATTTGGAGGTTTATAGTTCTCCAGAACTTTCAAATGTATTCATAGATATGATCCTTACAGCAACGCTAGATTCCTGACTGAATTGAATAGCAATAATAACAGTATCAGCGCAAGTTGTTTATATGATTTACTGTGATGTTGATTTGTAGACCCTGTCTCTATTCAGATTGTAATAGTCACTCATCCTTAGAGGTTGCTTGTTTACATCAAGGGTTATGATATCAATTTCAGTTTCGGCTAAATAAGAATTAGTTTGAGAGATAGTTTGTTTCAAACTTCAAAGAAAGATCTAAAGTTTCTCTTCCTTGTATATGCCTTACCTTCTTCACCCTTAGAAAAATAACCATCAATATTTTTACACAACTTCCAAACCATATTCCACTTGATGGCTGATTGCTGAGCATATCTTATAAATATTCCAGGCTGCAAGAGAGTGTGAGAAACGACTGTGGAGCTGGATTGGGAATATTTTGTTCAGCCAACCTACAGCATCTGTCACAGACCCAATTCTGAAATTCACTGGGACAGTGAGGAGGACAGTTATGTCCTATCCAGACTAGTGAGGACCACCAGGAGGCTTTCAAGCCCACCTAACTTCATGATATGACAGAAAATTTTATTTCTAATGCCATCTTTTGGTCATTCAAATTAGAGGGATTAGGAAAACTGAAAAAAAAAAACAAAAAAACCCTGCAGGGCAACCACATAGTTTTTTAATAAGCTCACTTACTTCCAGCTGAATAGGAATAGCTCAAGGGGCAGAGGGTGAGGATTGACAGAGGATATCGCTTCATGGGAAGGACAGAATCTCACCTCTTCTAGAGCTGGGGCAAAAGTTCACGGCAGAATGAGGCCTCTGAATTCTAGGAACTGCTGTCAGGCCATGTTGGTGCTCCTTCTGATCTCACCCATTTTGAACTCCTCTGAAATGCTCAGAGAAAAAAAAACTCTACAGCCTTAGGAGATAAAGGTATAGCTTGGGTGCAGTAGATAGAATTGCATCTGATGTATCTCTGCTTTCACAGTATCTAGCAAAGTGTGCCAAATAATGTAGTGAAATCTTTCTTGCTTAAGCTCTGATGTTAACACCATGTCATGTCCTTGAACCTCAGTTTCCTCTTTAGTTTCTTTCAATGACAGATATATAATGTAGATAAACTCACTTTGAAATTTTAAAATACTACATATATGTTATGAATATATTAGAAATGCTACATAATATCTCCATTGCTGTTTCTTAATTATACAGACATAATATTTAATAGCTTCAAATACTACGGATATTCTCCTTGACATCTTTCTGTACCATAAACATGTAAAAATATACATCTGTTTTCTCTATAAGACTTAATAAAAATAATTTCACTTTTAATTAAAAAAATGAGTTTTGAACATTTATGTTTTCTTAATTGGCATTTGTAGAAATGAAGTTTATTTATCAATGGCATAGAACAAGAGAAGAGCTTACAAACCTTCCGAAATAATGATATAAAAAATACCACTAGGAAAACTAATTATTTTGATAGAGATTGATGAAGCTTCAGCTGTAATTCTTAATATAGGTACACTTTACAAGCATTTGCCTTTTTGTTTGTGTCAGGCATCTGAACATTTGTTTTGTTTTGGAGCAAATACTCTCCAGCGTGAGTCTTCGTGAGAAGAAGTATTCCCTATCTAAATATGTAAGACAAGCGAGACAAATACAGCCTCTTCTCTCTTGACACACTGGGGCATGGACGTGTGTCCTATACTTGGCCAATCGATCCTTATTGGAGACTTTGGATCTTAAATTTGTGACACTAAGATGTAGAAACAGTAGCAGAATCGTTCATGGAGAGTGGGGAGTGGTAGCAGCATACAGTGGTCAGCAGTCATGGTAGCCTTGTGAGCCCAGCAATAGCACTGCGTACCCAGTGGCAGAAATGTCACCTCTGTTGCTACTGATAGCTTAATAATTAGACTATTCCTGGGCCTGGCCTTGGCTGTACTCCCTTTTCTCTAGCCTCTATTAGTACCTGCCTGTTTGCTAAAACATTGTCAAGTCTCTCCATCAATTTGGTGAGCTACTTATTATATTTGTTTTGTTTGTGGGTATCAGTTTCTGTTCCTCACAACAAGACTCCTGCCTGATCCTTACACAGATTTCTATATGAATGTATCTATTTGCTAGCATCTTAATGCCATATGTAAAACAAATTCATACTTTATTAATGATTACCTCCCATGTACTTTAGTATCTACTCTGTGGTTGTTTTAAAAACACTAAGAAGCCCTTGAACAGATGAAGAGCTGTATCTTCCAAAGGTAAACAAACAAACAAACAAACCCCATGAATTATGTATCATTTAGTGAATAATCTCCATACTTTGGCAAAATCAAGTAATATAAGTTAGCTATTTGGTTATAACTTTTGCTTTACAACAGTTAAATATTTACAAATAAATAACACCATTACCTTTAGGAAAGAATTGGTAAATCATTCAAACTGAAATATAGATAAATAGAGCCAATAGAAATATTTAGACTGGCATTTCTAACTACCTTTTTATGTTACATTACTTTTGAAATGTTCATATTTTACAAGTGCTATGTCTAGGTGGAATGCTTTCTTTTAAAAAATATACTGTTATTATTGAAATATTCATACATTTTAAATAATTTTTATATTTTGATTATTTTTCATCTTGATTTTTTTTCTAATACTTATATAGCAGAATATAATTTAACTGTCAGGAAATAGCTTAATGAAAGAAATAATAAACAAACACAAACAAAACAAAAATAATTTGGTCAGCAGACTTGCCTTTAAGTTCCCACTTGACAGTTGTTTGCCTTGGTTAAACCACCTTATACATCTGAATCTGGTAATTTACCTGATAAAAACATAGAAGTTAAAACCATACTCCCAGGATTTTAAAGACTAACTGAGGTAACATTCTTGATTGAACATTATAAATAGTTGAACATATATGTTACTGCTATTGTAAATCTTTGATTGAACCCAGCTTCACTTAATTATGCATTTCACACATTATCTTAAAATTATTATTTTCAAAATTGTTAATCTTTTTTTATTGAAGTGTAATTGACTTATATTAGTTTCAGGTGTATAAAAGTTATTCGATATTTCTATCCATTATAAAAGGATCACCACTGATAAGTCTAGTTACCATCTGTCACCATACAAAGTTGTTGCAATATTATTGACTATATTCCCTACGCTGTACATTACATTACCTTTATTTATTTATTTTATAACTGGAAGTTTGTACCTCTTAATTTCCTTCACAAATTTCACTCATCTCCCCATCCCCTCCTCTCTGGCAACCACTAGTTTGTTCTCTGTATCTATGACTCTGTTTCTGATTTGTTATGTTTGTTTGTTTTGTTTTTTAGATTACTCATGTAGGTGAAATCATATGGTATTTGTCTTTGACTTACTTTACTTAGCAAAATACTCTCTAGGTCCATCCGTGTTGTCACAGTTGGCAAGTTTTCATTCTTTTTTATGGCTGAGTAATATTGCATTGTATTTATGTACCACATCATCTTTATTCATTCATCTGTTGATGGACACTGAGGTTGATTCAGTATGTTGGCTGTTGTAAATAATGCTGCAATGAACATAAAGGTGCATGCATCCTTTCAAATTAGTGTTTTGGTTTTCTCCAGAAAACTACCCATAAGTAGAATTGTTGGATTGTAGGGTTCTTCTATTTTTAATTATTTGAGGAACTTCCATACTTTTTCCAAAGTGGCTGCATCATTTTACCTTCCCACCAACAGTGCATGAGGTTTCCTTTTTCACCACATCCTGGCCAACACTTGTTATTTGTTGTCTTTTTGATGATAGCCGTCTGACTGGTGTGAGGTGATATTGTAGTTTTGATTTGCTATAATGAGAACCAGCACTAAAATTCAAGTGATCCATTTCATATATTAACTCTGCACCTGATGCTTCCTGTTTGCTTGGGAGATTTATTTCTCTGAGTGGGCTATGGTTGTTTAATTTTAAAAAGTAGGTGGTGGATTTAAAGGTTCTTAAATTTTCTTTCAATTTGGAAATTCTATGAATGTGATATATATGTAGCAGTTACTTAGCAAAACAACTATTTCATTCTCTTCTTCGAAGGACATATATTGAAATTGATGGTACAGAAATATGTATAGAAATGTAATTACATAGGAGTGATCCTATGTAGAAAGCCGTGATCATCAGGATGGACAAGCTAGGGTGCATCAATTGCAGCATGATTTGTAAGGAATGGAACATTTCCACCTGGCCAGAATAGGTTTCTTCCCTCTATCTCCCCAACTGAACTGCTGGCTTAAAACTCTCACAATAAAACTAATGATAATAAACACATTTGAAGGCACATTTTCCCAAGAATGGGCATTATTAAAATGCAGATTTGGAATCCTATATAAGGATGAAGACAAGAATTTGGGGTTCCTCTCTTTAAAACTTGACCATTCATTAACATTACTATTCCTGTGAAAATATTATTCATATTATTAGACATTAATTATTAATAATTATAATGCCTGACATTGTGAGGCTAGAAAATAGTGCACAAAGATAAAAGAGGTGAAGTACCAGTTCTCAGGAAATGTGTAGTATCAGCTGCACACAAAGAAGAATGTTTAGAATATTATAGAGCAATATAATTGTATGGTAAATAACTTCTAGATACAGTAGTTGGACTTTTTGCCACTAACTCAGAAATTTCCTAAATATGTACTTTGCTTTTGAAAAGAAAAAAAAAGAAACTGTGTAATGTGATATCAACAATTCTCATTTAATTTTAAAGCAAAAAAAAAAGGTTGTTTACCTCCTAGACTATTAGTAACTCAGTGAAGCTGGCAGATACTGGAGGTCTTGGATCATGTAGCTCAGAGTGAAGTCAGATTTTGAATTTTTATTATCTAATTCTGGTCTTAAGGGTTGGATGCAGGAGCTGCCCCAGAAGAGGTGTTAGAGAAAACAACTTCCCTTACAGAAAATCTCCACCCTTGTTCAGTGAGTCAGGATTACTGGGCAGATCTTTGGCAAATAAACCCAGAGCCATCTGTTGAAATGAAATTAAAAAGAACTGTCCTTTCTAAATTATTATTTTTCAGCTGAAGCAATTTGAGAAAATAGAACAAGAGGTGTGTTAAAGGAAAGAAGTAGATGCTGCTCAACTTTTAAAAAAAATTTTTCTATAAATTTATTTATTTATTTATTTTTGGCTGCCTTGGGTCTGTAGCTGCACACGGGTTTTCTCTAGTTGCGGTGAGTGGGGGCTACTCTTCCTTGCGGTGGGAGGGCTTCTCATTGTGGTGGTAGTGAAGTGGTATTGTGACAACTCCTGGCATGCTTCAGCTTCACATTTCCTAAGACTCTCACTTGTATTGGGTTGGAATGAGATACAGATGGAAGAAGCAACACTGATTATATCAACTATTCTCAAAGTGTGGTTCCTGGAGCAGCAGCATTGGCATCACCTGGGAACTGCTTAGGAACACAAATTATTGTGCCCTGCCCCAAACCTGTGAACAGATTTGGGGGCTGAAGTCCAGAAGGCAGTGATTTAAGAAGCCTTCTAGGTGATTCTGATGTATGCTAAAGTTTGAGAACCACAATTCTTCTGGAATGGCTCTTTAAAATTTGGACATGATGATGTACTAGTAAAAATGAGGTGAAAATGCTGAGAGTGATTTATTAAAGTATTAAGGTACATGTCAGAAGGCCCAGAGAAGTGGGCATGTTAGAGGGGAATTATTATATGATACCAGGAACTGAGAATGTTACCCACCTGGCCCAAAGGTCATTTTCTTTCCTAAGATAATTAAAATGCATTAGTGAGAGGACGTCAGCATCTTTGAAAAGTTCACTGTTGTCATCTACAATATAGGGTTGATAGTAAGAGGTGCTATCCTAGAACTGAACTTCTTATTAACAGTAAAGCTGATAGGTTCCCATAATAGGAAAAAACAAATGATAATACATAGCCATCAGAGACAAAGTGGATGTAATTACCATAAGGGTGTGGCAGTCCTGGTCCTTCAATCTGTAAGAACCTATAGTGATGACTAATAGATCATGTTATCCGCAGTAGTGAGAGAGATGGGCTGCCAACTGGAGTATTGTTTGACTTGTGCAACCAGAAAGAAATAAAAAGTAAAAAAATTGTGTAACTAGAAAAATATCTAAATAAATAAATAAAAGGCCTATATCCACTGCCACAATGGAAAATCATAATCTCTTGCCCAGTTTCTACATTTGAGCCAAGGAACAAACTCAGAACTTACTATTCTCAAAGTAACATGTGTTCTTTTGAAGAACTTTATAATCTTAGTTCAAAACTGTAAACATATACAATATTCCCATGAAACCTTTCCTAAAGGAACTAGAGTGAAGGTATCTTGAGCATGTAGAAACTCATCCTTTGAGGGTTGTGTCCTACAAGCTTTGTGCTGACACTGCCTGTGGATCTAACATACCTATATGTACCTCAGTTAGAGTGGAGTACAGTAAGTCCTCTATGTGAACGAGTTCTGTTCCAAGAGCACATTTGTCCAACAGTTAGCCTAAGAACCCAGCTAACACAATCGGCTATATAGTACTGTATGGTAATAGGTTTATAATACTTTTCACACAAATAATACATAAAAAAACAAACACAAAAAATAAAACATTTTTAATCTTACAGTATAGTACCTTGAAAAATACAGTAATACAGTACAACAGCTGGTATACAGGGGCTGGCATCAAGTGAACAGTCAAGAAGAGTTAGTGACTGGAGGAGGGAGAGGAGGTGGGAGATGGTAGAGCTGAAGGATCGTCAGTATTAGGACACGGAGGGCAAGCTGCAGTGTCACTCATGCCTGATGCTGATGGAGCTCACATTTGCATTTTTGAAAGTTTGCAACTTGAAGGTTTGTGTGTAGGACACTTAATGTAGTATTATAAAGGCCAGGTGATAAATGAAGTTCTGTTCCAAATTCATTTCATAGTGGTGTCAATGGGATGGTGGACTCACCCTATGGTCATTTTCCCAGACCGAAAGTATATATTATAATTGGGAGGGTTATGCTAAGAAGCAGGCAAAACACTCACATTGCATCTCTAGCCTGTGGAGTAGGAGCCATTAGGATAGTAAAAAAAAAATTCAACTGAAAGCCCTTAAAATTTCTCTTCTCTCCACCTCCACTCAAGATATTAAATCAGAAGCAAAAGTCGGGAGGAATTGTAAAGATTGGTGCCATCCTCAAAGAATTATAAGAGTGGTTGTTCTTATCGTATTGACCAATTCACCTATTGTATCCTGGAAGAAATCAGATTGATATGAAAAATGATAATAGATTACCCTAAACTTCATAAAGTATTAGCTCCAGTTGCAGTTGCTATGCCAGATGTAATATCATTTCTGGGCTATATTAACATAGCATCTTGCACTTGGTTTATTTGATCTCATAAATCATAAAATATGATCTGAAGCAGTTTGCTTTTATATGAGAAGGGCAGCAGTACACATTTTTTGTCTTTGTCCAAGTGTTGTGTTAATCCTCCTTCTATCACTGTATCGTCTAGAGAAGTTAATTAGTTTTATGTTTTGTAGAATATTATGCTGATCAACTGTCTTGATGACACTAGGCTAATTTAACTTGGCAGACCAGAAATGCCAAGTACTCTGAGTATGCTAATAAGCTAATGTCACCGTGTAGGAGCTAAACCCTAGAAATATCTAAGGGCCTGCCATATCAGTGAATTTTTTAGGGATCAAATGATCATGAGCATACCAAGGTAAATGACAAGTTACTATATCTTGAATCTCCTACCACTAAAAAAGAGACACAGTGCTTTCGTATCTCTTTGAGTTTTAGAGAAGTATATCCTCTAATTGAGAATCCTTCTGTGACCTATTTATTCTATGACTGAAGACTATACTGATTTTGAATGAAACTCTAAACAAGGCAGGGCTCTGCAACAGGTCCAGGATGCAGTGTAAACTTCCCTGCCACTTGACAGATATAATAGAGCTAGAGGTATCCTTGGAAGACAGAGATAGGTTGATAAGAATCCTACAAGGGTCCATGACCAACTGCTATAGGAAATGGAAGTATAGACCTCTAGTGTTCTGGAACAAGGACAGCTGTCTGTTCCAGAGAACTACTGACCATTTGAAATTAGCTGTGTGCATGCTATTGAACTCTATTAGACACTGAGTGCCTGACCATCTGACATCAAGTGACTGAAAACAGAGCAGTGCCTCATAACCTAAATATTGTCCAACCCACCAAGTTATAAAGAGCAGGAATCCATTTAATGATGGAAATAATTCATTTGAGATCAGGCCCAAGCTCTTTGGTTGAGGGCATAAGTAAATTGCATGAGTAGGTAGTCTAAAGCCTTAAATCACCTACTTTTGTTTCACCTTTGCCTCTCACTCAGCTTATAGCAATGATCTTAGGGAATAAGCCCCTTTAATAAACTGTCAGAGAGGGAAAAATCTCAGGTTTTATTTAGCGTATGGATCAGTCTACTGATACATTGGACTGCTGCAGCCTTACGACCACTCATGGGGACCCCTAGAAGATGGTATACCATAAACCTTAAGGCAATCATAAAAATAACAAAATATTAGTGTTAATAAACAAACAATGGAGATAAATGGAACCAGTTGAAAATACTCATTAATACAGAAGAAAGTAGAAAAAAGGGGGGGAATAGACAGCAAAAAATATGGCACAGGTAGAAAAGAAATAGTAAGATGATAGGTTTAGACCATACTGTATCAATCGTTGCAATTCATATATAGTCCAAGTATTCCTATTTAGAGGCAGATATTATAGGCTGGATTAAAAAAATATCAAACTTAACTATATACTGCTTACAATAAACCCACTTCAAATCATACCAATAAGTCCAAACTAAAAAAGATAGAGACAGATTTAGGCTAACAGCTAACACTATTAAAGTGTAATAATACCAAAGTAGATTTTATAGCAAAAAATATGATAGATAAAAAGGTTCCTTTTTAGTGATGAAGAGGTCAATTTTTAAAGATAATATAATTCCAAATGTTTATATACCGAATAACAATGCTGCAAAATATACTAAGTAAAAACTGATACAACCACAAGGAATAATGGGCAAATATACAATATAGTTGGAGATATAAACAACCTACTCTAGGGACTTCCCTGGCAATCGGGGTTAAGACTTCGCCTCCCAATGAAGTGCTGTTTGATCCCTGGTCAGGGAGCTAAGATCCCACATGCCTCCCAAAACACCAAAACGTAACACAGAAGCAACATTGTAACAAATGTGATAAAGACTTTAAAAATGGTCCAGGTCAAAAAAAAAATCTTAAAAAAACCAAAACACAACAAAAAACAACCTACTCTAGGGGCTTCCCTGGTGGCGCAGTGGTTGAGAGTCCGCCTGCTGATGCAGGGGACACGGGTTCGTGCCCTGGTTTGGGAGGATCCCACGTGCCGCGGAGAGGCTGGGCCCGTGAGCCATGGCCGCTGAGCCTGCGCGTCCAGAGCCTGTGCTCCGCAATGGGAGAGGCCATGGCAGTGAGAGGCCCGCGTACTGCAAAACCAACCAAACAAACAAAAGCCAACCTACTCTAAATAGGTGATAGAAAAAGTAAATAATCAGTAAGGATATAGAGACTTGAAAAACGCTATTAACTTGAATTAATTGGCATTTATTGAACTGCCATTTCAAAAAGGTTGTACATTTTTTCTCAGTTGTGCACAGAACATTTACCAGAATACACTATATTTGGGGCCATAAAACAAGTCTAAATTAATTTGAAATAACTTAAATAATAAAACATACTGTGTGATACAATGAAATTAACTTAGAAAACAGTAACAAAGATAATCTGGAAAACCACCCAAAATTTGAAAATTAAAAAACATACTGCTTAATACTTAAAGGCCAAAGAAGAATTCAAAGGGGATATTAGAAAATATTTTGAACTAAATGAAAATTAAAACACATAAAAATTTTTGGGATACAGGTAAGTAGTATTTGGAGGAAATTTTAAAGTGCCAAATGCTTATGTAGAAGAAAATGAAGGTCTCAGAACAGTGACATTACCTTCTGCCTTAAAAGCCCAGAAAGAGAAGAACAAGTTAAACAAAGTGAAAGGAAGGAGATAAAGATGAGAGTAGAAAACAAATAATTAGAAAACAAAATAACAGAGAAAAATCAGTGAACCAAAAGCCATTTCTTTGAAAATATCAATAATATCGATAAACATTTAGTCAGGTAAGTAGACTAATAAAGGAGAAACGTTAGGAGGATACACAAATTACCAATATCACAAATGAGGATGGTGACATCACTACAGATTTTAGAGGTGTTAAAATAATAATAAGGGAAAGTTAGAAATAAATTTTTGCCAATAAATTTGACAACTTAGATGAATTGACAAATTGCTAGAAATATACAAATTAAGAAAGCTCTCTGGAGAATGAATCAATAACCTGAATTAGCCCTATGTCTATTTAAGAAGTGAATCTGAACATTTATGGAGAAATAAATATATATTTTTGTTGACTGTCCTTAGAGAAGAGCTATATAGATGGATATTTACTTTGTATACGTGTGTAAGAAGATTCAACATTTTTATAATGTTAATTTTCTTTAAAATTATATATTGAGTCAATGCAGTTCCAATCAAAATTCAAATATTTTAGAAGCTTGATGAACTTATTTAAAAAACACGTGAAAAAAATAACAGGTGCATAAATACATAAATTAAAAATGAAACATCTTTTTGTTTATCAAGTAGCAAAGATTTTTTTTTTTAAAAACACTGCACTCAGTGTGGATGGTATCTACAGTGTGACAGATGCTTTTAATGCTACTGGAGTATAAACTGTTATCACCATTCTGGAAATATCCTATGAAAATCCTTTTAATCTCTTTGAAAAGCTAATGTTTCATTAATTTAAAGACTGTATGTAACAGATACGTAAGTTATGAAACATAAAAATAAAACATACACCCATGAATCTAGTACTCTATTTTAGAACTAGTCCATTATTATTAATGTTCTAGGTACTGATTCAGTCTGCCTATATTCCATCCCCTTGTCCCCATACTCTTCCCTTCAAGAAGAATTTAAATTTTGGATTTTTCTCTATTACGTAGTTTTTAAAAAATTAGGTTTAACAGAATAGAAATATATATTGAAATTATGTTACTTATATTACTGTTTTTTATGGGAAACCGTATGCAGTATGAGTCAATAATGAGAGATATTAAGAGAGAGAAAGATTGAAACCTTTAATTCTTTAAAACTTTAAATTCTTATAGTGGATTGAATGGTGGACCCAGAAGATAGTTCTAGATCTTAATTTCCAGGATCTGTAAATGTTGCCATTTTTGGAAGAAGGATCTCTGCAGATATAATTAAGGATCTTGAGAGAGACCCTTCCAGATTATCCTGTTGGGCCCCAAATCCAGTGCCAAGAGTCTTAATGAGAGTGAAACAGAGGGAGATTAGACACACAAGAGAGGCCATGTGACCACCAAAACAGAGATTGGAATGATGAGGTCATAGAGAAATTCCTGGAGCCAGCAAAATCTGGAAGAGGAAGGAAAGGAATTCTCTCTTAAAGCCTCTGGAGGGAGCAGTGCCTTGCCGAATTTCAGACTTCTAGCCTTCAGGACTGTGAGAGAATAAATTTCTATTGTTTTAAGCCATTACATTTGTGGTTTGTTCCAGCGGTGTTAGAAAACTAGGTGCAGTGTTCCTAAGTAATTTAAAATTTTTTTCCATATACAGTTCTTTTTTGTCCGAAGTTTCTATAATCAATTTGTTTATAATAATTTTGGTAATAATGTAAAGTAATAAAATTGTTTAAAGACATTTAAGAAGATTCCATAATGGCAAATACAGCATGCTAGGGTACTTTTTCTTCTATCTGTGGTTCAGAATGTGAAATCATGACTACTCAGAAATTCTAATCAGGAGTGTAAGGAAGACAACCTGAAACTGTTCTGGAGATTAACACAACTCTTAGCTGTGAGGGAAGTCATATAATTCTTTTTCTTCAAGCAATGTCAGAGCCCAGTACAGAATTGGAATAGTTTACAGTCAATAAAGAGCACAAAGGCAGATGATACAACAGTAAATGGAAGTTGAAATGTCGGGAAAGCAGACTAGAAACTTGATGCTAACCTGGGCTGAGATATAATAGGCTTTTCTTGACTTTAAGAATGATTTAGAGAGAGCCGGTTTTACTCAAGCCTGAGACAATCTCACAGTTAAATTACAGAGATTTAGAATAGTTGAAAAAAACTGTGAATGGAGCCTAACTTTATCTAGTTTATACTTTTTTCTAAATTGTTTAGCTAATATTTAAATAAGCGATCAGATACTGTACTTTGTTTTACTTTGTTGTTCTAATAGAAAATTCTGTTTGTGTAGGAGAAGCCCAAGTGAGGTGGAAAGATTTGAAACCTAAACATTCTGTTTGTATAGGAAAAGCCCAAGTGAGGTGGAAAGATTTGAAACCTAAAACTAAAACCAAGGCATCCCCATGCATTTGTTGGTTGCAAACGAAAATCGAGATCAATATATTTATGAAATAATAGTCTCTGGAGTGCTGGCTTTACAATTTCAAGTCTGTTGTTGGTAAACATCACCAACTCGTAAGTTTGTTAACTAAGGAATGTAAGATGTGGTCACTGTCCTCTGGATGACAAGAATATAGGAAGATGGGGACTCTAACTTATTTTAAAACTACATTACTTGGTATGTTGCATATAAATGTGATTTTGATAAAGAATTTCAGAAAAGAAAATATATAGGCCACTCTATTAACTTGGCATTCATTTTACCTCATGAAAAATTCATGAAATTATAATAAGCAAGCAAATTCTAAGGTAAATTAATGTAAGCTGATTAATTTCTAGATATACGCAATTCTAAACTCTTTTCATATGAAATGTTTTTCTTATACTTTCATATTCTCTTCAAAATTAAGCTAAAATACCTTATTTATGTAAATCAGAGATGTGTTAAGTGTGATTGAGGCCATATTTTTTTTTTCCAGAGGGCTATTTTTGGCACTCATTTTTGTATACAACATTTTATTATATATGAGGTAAAGGACACATGGTGAAAATATTTCAATTATGTCTATCTTTCCTTATTGAATTTTATACTCAGGTTCCATTTATTTGTGCAGGTATTGAATAGAACCTAATGAAAGGAAGTATTCAAATGTTTCATCTCATATCACATTTTCATATCATGCCTCCTCCTTGTTGACAATAGCCTTCAGATGAAGATGTACATGTGTAATCTGTAAATTGGCTATCATCACTAGCCCTAAAGGTTTAAATTGCTTTGTATGCATTTCTTTCCTCACATCTCTGAAAATCCCAAGAGGAACTTTAAATCACCATGGTCCCTTTGGGCTCTGTTTTTCTACTTCTGCTTAATTTGTTTAGTTTATAGGTTATCTTACTTTTCCCCATATATAGTTCATATTCGGCCTCACATGGACCCAGATGTGGAACCCGGACCATTTTCTTAATGTTCACAAAGATAACCTCTTTCACTTAAAACTATGTTTCTGCGTAGACTTATGCATGATTCAGTGGAGGGGAGAAGGGAGGTATTACATCTCAGAAACACAAACAACTTAGAAATAAGGATTGAACATCCTGTCCACAGCAGTGGGAACCTTTTTTTCGCCCCATTCTTGTTATCTGGTGCCATCTAACCAGTTTCTATCTCCCTTTCTTCTTTTACAGTTCTCTTCTCCCCATTCTTCAACCCTTCCAAGCCAACCAAGTAGAAACTTGAATATTCATGTCTGGACCTAGGGGATGACTTAATTTGGGGGCTCCAAATTTAGGAGTTTTGTAAAGTCATTGCATTGGCATAAAAATGAGTAGGTAGAGAATACACTGTGACAGAGGAAAATCCAGCATTTCAAAGTAGAAAAGAGAGTGGAATTAGCAAAGGGTACTGAAAAAGTAAACATTGGTGTGGGAGGAAACCCAGTAGAGTGTGGAATCATAGAAATCAATTTATAAAATCATTCAGAAAAGGAGGAAATTATCAACAGTATCAAATGGTGGTGATAGGTTAAGTAAGAAAATAATTTAGAATTGACACTCCAATAAGACAAGGAAAAGGTCATTGATAACCTTATCAAGACCAATTTTAGTAAAATGTTTTGAATAAAACTTTAGGATCAGGCAGAGGAGAAATTTGGAGGTGAGAAATTATAGATAAGAAGCATAGACAACTCCTTTACGAGTTCTATTCTAATGCAGTTTTAACTAAAAGGAGATATAGGTTATAGGAGACTATATTATATTAAGATAGAGAAATTTCAGAATGATTGTAGCCTGATGGTATGGATAGATCAGAGAAGGAAAAATTATGATCCAAGTGAAAGAAGAATTAAATAAGAGAAGATGTGAGCTATAGAAAGGGTTGGGTTTAGATAGAAGCTGAGAGAGTTTATCTGTTTTGACCAGAGGCAAAATACAGCAGTAGGTGCAGACAAATCTCTAGATTGTGATATGGGATACTTTTTGTTTGATCATCTACATTTTCTCAGTGAAATAATAACAAATATTATTTGTTGAGCTGGGAGATGGGAGATAGTATACTTCCCAAATTGCTTGCTATAGTGTAAATGATTTGCAGCAATATATGTGGCAGCAATTTACCTGAATATCACCCTCAACAGTGTTAGGCTTTTTGTATGAATTTTCAAAATTTAGGAAAAATTGTAACTTGCTGTCAATTAGATTTTCATGTCTTGATAATCTGAAAGTGAACTTTTTTAAAAAACTACAGATCCTTATTGAAAAAATTAAAGAGAGATTAGAAATAGGGAAGGATCAGTTTAATCCAAGATATGACTGCTCAGGAAATTCGTGTTTAAGTTCTCTGCATTATTGGTAACTGTGTCTGCTGTGCTTTGGAATAGAATCCAAGGTTCAAAAATTACTGGATCAAAAGTAAGCATAGAGGGAACCTACCTCAACATAATAAAGGCCATATATAACAAACCTACAGCCAACATCATTCTCAGTGGTGAAAAACACAAACCATTTCCTCTAAGATCAGGAACAAGACAAGTGTGCCCACTCTCACAGCTACTATTCAACATACTTTTGGAAGTTTTAGCCATGGCAATCAGAGAAGAAAAAGAAATAAAAGGAATCCAAATGGGAAAAGAAGTAAAACTGTCACTGTTTGCACATGACATGATACTATACATAGAGAATCCTAAAGATGCTACCAGAAAACTACTAGAGCTAATCAATGAATTTGGTAAAGTAGCAGAATACAAAATTAATGCACAGGAATCTCTTGCATTCCTATACACTAATGATGAAAAATCTGAAAGAGAAATTAAGGAAACACTCCCATTTACCATTGCAGCAAAAATAATAAAATACCTAGGAATAAACCTACCTAGGGAGACAAAATACCTGTATGCAGAAAAGTATAAGATGCTGATGAAAGAAATTAAAGATGATACAACCAGATGGAGAGATATACCATGTTCTTGGATTGGAAGAATCAAGATCGGGAAAATGACTATACTACCCAAAGCAATCTACAGATTCAGTGCAGTCCCTATCAAACTGCCAGTGGCATTTTTCACAGAACTAGAACAAAAAATTGCACAATTTGTATGGAAACACAAAAGACCCCAAATAGCCCGAGCAATCTTGAGAGAGAAAAACAGAGCTGGAGGAATCAGGCTCCCTGACTTCAGACTATACTACAAAGCTACAGTAATCAAGACAGTATGGTACTGGCACAAAAACAGAAATATAAATCAGTGGAACAGGATAGAAAGCCCAGAGATAAATCCATGCACATATGGTCACCTTATCTTTGATAAAGCAGGCAAGAATATACAATGGAGAAAAGACAGCCTCTTCAATAAGTGGTGCTGGGAAAACTGGAAAGCTACATGAAAAGAATGAAATTAGAACACTCCCTAACACCATACACAAAAATAATCTCAAAATGGATTAAAGACCTAAATGTAAGGCCAGACACTGTAAAACTCTTAGAGGAAAACATAGGCAGAACACTCTATGACGTAAATCACAGCAAGATCCTTTTTGACCCACCTCCTAGAGAAATGGAAATAAAAACAAAAATAAACAAATAGGACCTAATGAAACTTAAAACTTTTGCACAGCAAAGGAAACATAAACAAGATGAACAGACAACCCTCAGAATGGGAGAAAATATTTGCAAACGAAGCAACTGACAAAGGATCAATCTCCAAAATACACAAGAAGCTCATGCAGGTCAACATCAAAAAAACAAACAACCCAATCCAAAAATGAGCAGAACACCTAAATAGACATTTCTCCAAAGAAGATATACAAATTGCCAACAAACACATGAAAGGATGCTCAACATCACTAATCATTAGAGAAATGCAAATCAAAACTACAGTGAGGTATCACCTCACACCAGTCGGAATGACCATCATCAAAAAATCTACAAACAATAAATGCTGGAGAGGGTGTGGAGAAAAGGGAACCCTCTTAAACTGTTGGTGGGAATGTAAATTGATACAGTCACTATGGAGAACAGTATGGAGGGTCCTTAAAACACTAAAAATAGAATTACCATATGACCCAGCAATCCCACTACTGGGCATCCACCCTGAGAAAACCATAATTCAAAAGGAGACATGTACCACAGTATTCATTGCAGCACTATTTACAATAGCCAGGACATGGAAGCGACATAAGTGTCCATATTAGGTTGATGGACAGATGAATGGATAAAGAAAATGTGGCACATATATACAATGGAATATTGCTCAGCCATAAAAAGAAATGAGGGACTTCCCTGATGGCGCAGTGGTTAAGAATCTGCCTGCCAACTCAGGGGACATGGGTTCAAGCCCTGGTCCAGGAAGATCCCACATGCTGCAGAGCATCTAAGCCCATGCGCCACAACTACTGAAGCCTGCACACCTAGAGCCCGTGGTCCACAACAAAAGAAGCCACCACAGTGAGCAGCCCACACACCGCAATGAAGAGTAGCCCCCTCTTGCTGCAACTAGAGAAAACCCACATGCAGCAATGAAGACCCAACGCAGCCAAAAATAAATACATAGAAAATAAATAAATTTATATTAAAAAAAAGAAACGAAATTGAATTATTTGTGGTGAGGTGGATGGACCCAGAGTCTGTCGTACAGAGTGAAGTAAGACAGAAAGGCAAAAACAAATACTGTATGCTAACATATATATGGAATCTAAAAAAAAATGGTACTGATGAACCTAGTGACAGGGCAGGAATAAAGATGCAGATGTAGAGACTGGACTTGAGGACATGGGGGAGAAGGGGAGGCTGGGACATAGTGAGAGAGTAGTATTGACATACATACACTACCAAATGTAAAATAGCTAGTGGGAAGCTGCCGCATAGCACAGGGAGATCAGCTCAGTGCTTTGTGGCCACCTAGAGGGGTGAGATAGGGTGGGTGGGAGGGAGGCGCCAGAGGGAGGGTATATGAGGATATGTATATATACATATAACTGATTCACTTTGTTATACAGCAGAAACTAACACAACATTGTAAAGCAGTTATACTCCAAAAAAGATGTTAAAAAAAAAAACACTGAGATATCATCTCACACCTCTTGGGATGACTATTATCAAAAAGAGAAAGGATAACAAGTGTAGTCAACGATGTGCAGAAAAGAGAACCCTTGTACATTTTTGATGGGAATGTAAATTATTGCAGACGTTATAGAAAAGAGCTTGGAGGTTCCACTGAAAATAAAACTACCATATGATACAGAAAAAAAAAAATTACTGGATCTTAAGATATTCCTCATCCAAGAAATTCAGGATAAATAGCCATGTGGAGACAACATCAGGATAAGAGGCTGTACAGTCTGCCCTGATAAATGAACTTTTAGGACAATATTTCTGGTTTCCTTTTTTTAATTAATAAAAATACATTCTTAATATTATGATATGTTCTATCTCCACTCCATAAAATTAAAAGACTAATAAAAATATTAAACCACATAACAATATACCAAGCTCATAACTAGTTTTCCAATATATAGTTATGGAAACTGGATTTATTTTTCCTCTAATTTTTGTATTGTGTTGCTTTGTTTAGACATTGAGACAAAGATCAGTAAAAGAGGGAAAATTAAAGCTGAATATATGTGCAGGTTTCTTTCTGCTTCTATCACCATTTATTGGTTCAGTAAAGTATTTCCATGGTGACTTAAAATCACTCCCTGAAGATTAAGTTATAAAATTTAGATTGCATGGACACTACCAGAGGTTAAATCTCTCATGGGTAGGTGGGTAGCTGAGGCATATGTAGCCAAAGATAAAGTCTGTGTGTTTGAAATGAAGTGTGGTTTGCCAGAGATAATATTGCTGTAAGTAGCTTTGCCAGAATATTTTTGGAGTTAAAGTTAAGGTGTGTTCTCCTTAAAGATACAGTTACTTAGGTATATAAACTTTGTAATTCAAGATTTTAGGGTTTAGTTATGATTTACTTACTGTATAGTTACCTAGATTGCAAAGGGTGTTTAACCTTTGCACTGGGTTAAAGGGATTTAAATAAAATGACTTTAGGGAACATTGTCAACTTTATTAGGAATACATTATTAATGTATTTATTCTTTTTCAATATCCATGAATTAAAGTAATTTTCCATAATTTTTTAAAAACAGAACATATACACACATATATATATTAAATGAAAACCTATATACATATATATTATGTATATATATAATATAAATCTATATATATGTGTGTGTGTGTGTGTGTGTGTGTGTGTGTGTGTGTTCCTCTTCCCAAAGTGGTCTTAGAACTTTTGCTTGGGAGTTAATGTTATTGATTAATAGGATTCTTAATTTAATTTCTCTCTGTATTTGTAACCTTTAAGTCTCAGTGTCTTCCCTTCCATTTTGACCCTCATGTTGAACCAGTTATTGAGCCCTACCAATTTATCTTTTCTAATATTTTCTATTTATTTATTCCTACTCATTTCCCTACCCATCTTGGTCCAAGTCCTTTGTTCCTTACATATGGATTACCAAAATTTCCTCCTGTAGCCCTCTTTCCTCTTTTTCTTGGTCATATAGCCACAGTTCTTTCCCCAAGCTCCTTCATGGCCATGTCACTGATGAGTAGCCAATACAATATAAGTGGGAGTAACATGCACCACTTATAGCTGACATTCTTATTGTGCTTTGTTATAATGTGTGGATGCTTTGAGATGGGAAAAAATGTTTTAAAAACTCAACTGTGAATATAAAACTTCATTATGATTCAATGGTTACTCATTTAATCAAATGTGTGTTTTATCAGCTTTAGATTTCCCAGAAAATTCTCTAAAGTGCATTATGTGTACATATGCCAAGCACTATCACATCATTAAAATTTTGCATAAAAGCAGAAAGCTGATGTTAACAGAAAGTAAACAATATTGCCACTTATTTTTTTCTTAGATTCCAAGTAGTTGCCATTCTTTGTTTCAGGATAAATTTTTTTTCTTTATTTTTCTATAGTAAAGGTTATATCTGAGGGGTGAAAACAAATAAAAAACACAATATTTTCAGAATGTGATTTCCCAGATACAATACGATAGCAGCCCTAAGGTAAAACCAGATAGTTCCTTGTCATCTACTTCTAAAGTAACAACATTCAGCATTGCAACTTGGACACAGAGCATCAGATAGCATGGCTACAGACAACATATATGGCATAGTTTTAGAGTTCTCAGAGGCACTTATTAGGTCAATAGATGCATTTTTTTTTTTTGCATAGGTTCATCCCAAAGTGAACCAATTCAATTCTAGAGTCTCTTCTGTCATATTTGTAAATAACATTGTAAAAATCAGTCTGTACATTGGTAGTATTATTCCAGTAGGGAATGGTCTTATTCTTTTTTGAAGTGGATCAATTTCATTCCACATCTTCCTTAGCCATCCCTCTTCCGACTTTCCCACAATCCTGTTCTCCTTTAAATAGAGTGCTCATAAACCTTGCCTTGCTCCAGCCAGTCTTGGAACAAGCCAGTGGTTCTGGAATAACTGTTCCAGTAGGGTGATGAATTGTCATGCCTTTAAGCCTCACCTCAATCTTTACCTCCTTTACGTATGGTCACTGCATATACTATTTTGTAATATAATTCTTTCATATCAGAATATTATAACACAGTTATAAGTATTTTAAAAATTCTTGAGATAACTTTAGAGCAAGTTTTGTGTCTTATTTATTTTTGTATTCCTCAGATACAGATATTCTAGAACACTTCTTCACACGTTAGCACTCCAAAAGTACTTATAAATGAATAAATGAATGAATATGTGAAATTTAAAGAAAGAAAGGAAAACTTAGAGTCTTTAGGGTACTAATAATCAAACAAGTGTCCTTGGGGAAGTACTGACCTTGCTCTTGCAAATGGATGACTCCATACCAACATTTTCTTCATCAAAGAGTGTTTGGATTAAAGAAATATGAAGTGGTCTGCTTTTGTTTTCCAGTTTAGCCTCTCCACCTTCTTTAAGAAATTAAGGTTGAAGATGTTAAAAACACATAGGGATGTTGTGGAGGAATGTTTTCTGTTACTCAACAATAACTCATGTTTGAATTTTGAAATATTTCCAATGACAGAAAGCCTCTGGAACACTCTCTTTTTTCAGGTTAAAAAAAGTATTGGCATTTATTTTACTGAAAGTATATTTTCATTCCAGTTAGCTCTAGCCATTGACAAAATAGTATTGACTAAGAAGTGCATGCAACAAGAGCATTGCAAACATTTTAGCAAAAACTTCTATAAATGATAGAAGAAATTAGTCTTCTAAAATGGTATTAAATATACATTTGGGATTCTCATTTTGAATGGAATAGGTTTATTTTAAAACTTTTGTTTAAAGAAGGATAAATATTAATTTCCTACATATTTGTGTCATTTTAATGTAGTTTCTTTGAGAAGCATGTGTGTAATACAAATTTGGAATAAAACTATTCTTTAACAGATTTTGCATTCAGTAAATTAAAGCTAATAAACCAGTGACTATGTATGTGAAGGACACACATGTGAAGTGGCTCCTGTAAATGTAGTATTTCTTGGGTTTTCCTTAATATAAATTTCAATCACATTTCAGTCATTTATTAAATTTTTTTCTTTTAAATCTATATTGAAAACCATGACATGTGTATTTAAGCAAAACTTTGTTTCAAAGTGTCATAAATTATATACATCCTACATCGCTTTTAAACACTCCATGTTTTTGAATGTTTCTTCGTAAAAGTTTAAACTATAGAGTTTTTCTTCAATAATTTCCTGAGCAAGGCACAAAACTAGAAGTATTTTGTTTGTGTAAATTAGTTAAATGCATATAAAATTATAGCTAAAAAGCAAATTCATAAAAATACTTCGAGGACTTTGAAATTAGTATTTATTTTGTGTATGTATATGCTAAGCTTTCATTTTAATGGAAAAGTATAAGTAAAACCAAAAATAACGCATGTAGCCTCTCGTATGTGTTTCTTATTTAAACCTTAAATACTTCTGAGAGGTAATACAACACGATTTCTTTTTACTTTATTTTATGAGGAAGGTGTTGAAGTCTTAAATGACTTTAAAAATTTTAAATGTCTTCTTCGGTATTAAATTTGGTAGGTATTAAATTTAGAAGTTAGGCCCAATATGTCTGTAAATTCCATGTTATTTATGCTGTATCATGTTGCCTTATTCGTATTGCTACTGAAAATGAGTTTATTAAAGTTCATTTATAATGGGTTGAGAAACAGGATTAAAGTTAGAGATTATACAGATTAAAATCCTAAAGTCAGATTACATGAATTTGTTCTTCACTTAATTATTTTTAGCCATCTAATTAAGCTTTATCTTAATTTAAAAATTAATGTAAATTTATTTATTGTAAGTAAAATATACTTCAATGAGGCTGTTTTTTAACTTGTGGTTAGACACTTAAAAAAATTAATGTAAATTTTGATGCATTTAGCTATCTATAGTTAACATTTGTTGAGGGTCAACTCTACCAACCACTGGGCCATTTACATATTTTATTGTAGGTATTCTTCAGCAACAGAATACATTAAGTAGTATCATGATTCCCATAATACAGATGGGGAAAATAAGAGGAGAGGTTACTTAGCTTGCTGAAATTTATGCAGATAGTGGTGCAGCCAGGTTTACTAGAAACAAGAGTTGGTCCCCAAACATCATGTAGCATATCCTCATCCAGTTACAGTGAGTTGAATTTATAAATTGGGCTTACAGTAAAGAATTCTTATGCAAAAGATAGATGAGACAGTAAATTCTTTTCATGGAAAAGAGTAATCAAATCAATAATTTGAGAGCAGCTGATCTTCAGGTTCAGCTAAATATCCATGCTATATTTGTGTAATAGCATGTGTGTATCAGTCATTTTATAAACTCATTTCTGGTCATTAAAGACATAGTGTAGTGTGGTTGCACAACAACGTGAATGTACTTAACACTACTGAACTGTACACTTAAAAATGGTTAAGATGGTAAATTTTATATGTATTCTACCACAATTTTTAAAAATGTTCATGTTGTGGAACAACCAGACTTTATGTGCCTCATCTTGGGCTGCACTGAGAAAAAAAAAAAGTCATAGTGAATAATAAAGCATGTATAATTGTGCATTCAAACCTTGTGTTAAAGTAGTGAATTAAAAATAAACCTTGGGCTTTCCTGGTGGCCCAGTGGTTAAGAATCTGCCTGCCAATTCATGGGACATGTGTTCGAGCCCTGGTCCAGGATGATCCCACATACGGCAGAACAACTAAGCCCATGTGCCACAACTACTGAGCCTGTGCTCTAGAGCCCGCGAGCCACAACTACTGAAGCCCGCATGCTTAGAGCCTGTTCTCTGCAACAAGAGAAGCCACCGCAATGTGTACTGCAACGAAGAGTAGCCCCCAGTCGCCACAACTAGAGAAAGCCTGCGCACAGCAACAAAGACCCAATGCAGCCAAAAATAAAAATTAAAATAAAATAAACAAATTTATTTAAAAAAACTAAAATAAACCTTAAATACGTTTAAAATTAGAGCAGTATTTTTTCACTTTAACAAGGACCTATATTTAATTTTGTATACAATTACCATTTACATATACATACACAACACACACATGCATACAGTGTCTTTACTTCTAATTCTAATGTGCATAGAAATCATATATTTTTATTTTTACCAAGTTGATAGGAGGATTATATACACATTAACACCAATTTGTCCACCTAAGTTTTTAAAATCACGTAATTAGAGCATATAGGATGATTACTTAAATTATGTCCTGACCATTTTTTGCAGATTCCTAAAATAAAAAAATAAAAAATTTACTTAGCAATATTTCTTTTGAAAAACAAGCTAAAAGTTAAAATTTGCTATATAGTTATTCATACTCAAATAGGATTACCAGTGTTTAATGACATTGTGTGTAAATAATAAATGAAATTACAAAGAATACCCCCTTCTCCTTCTTATTATACTTAAAAGAAAGTTTCATACCTTTTCTTTAAAATAGCTCTGTTCTTGAGCAATTAAAAAACAGCTTTTAAATGAAATTTTATTAAGATTATCAAATGGCACTGCTTTTTTTGGGATTTGTAAACAAATAGGGAACAAAATTTAAGCTGCTTGATTTTACCATTATCTTGATTCATATGACTGTCCATTTAAGAAGTACATAGCTATTTCCTTCTAGTAAATCATGTCTATATATATCTGTTATATTTATGTATTCAGGAGGACTGAAGACTCCTCTTCAAATACATTTACATTTGTCTGTCTAAATGTTATATACATTATTTTGAAGGCAGCAAGTACATTTCAACTATCTTCTGTTTCTTCTCAGTTATGATTAAATCCTCATTCTTGGTCTTTTTCACCTACAGATCTCTATCACTTAGCGTATTATCTTCAATATGTAATCACTCAGTAAATATTTATAGGATTAACTCACTAAATTAATTGTATATCCTTTATACCATGCTGAGTTTAAACCCTTAATGGATAATTTAAAAATAATTTATTAGGGCTTCCCTGGTGGCGCAGTGGTTGGGGGTCTGCCTGCTGATGCAGGGGACATGGGTTCGTGCCCTGGTCCGGGAAGATCCCCCCCCCCAAAAAAAATTATTAAGCTGTTTATTTTTATGTGAAGAATGAATGTTTATATAGTGTGTAGGATGGGTCAACTTCATTGTTGACTCCTGTGTTATACAGATCAAATTCTCTGACATGCATGGTATGAAGAACTCTAATGTAAAATTATGTAAAATTCATTGATGTTTTGGTTTTTTAGATGTCAAAGAACCAGCAGGATTTATTATTCTTTAATATACCTCAAAATATGCTCTATAATTGATAATTAAAAAATTAGTTTACAGATGACTTCCAGATTTAATTGATTTTTTTATGCCCTTTTGGTTTTTTTTGTTTGTTTGTTTTTGTTTTTGCGGTACGTGGGCCTCTCACTGTGTGGCCTCTCCCGTTGCGCAGCACAGGCTCTGGACACGCAGGCTCAGCGGCCATGGCTCACGGGCCCAGCCGCTCCGCGGCATGTGGGATCTTCCCAGACCGGGGCACAAACCCATGTCCCCTACATCAGCAGGCGGACTCTCAACCACTGTGCCACCAGGGAAGCCCTTCATGCCCTTTTGTATTGTTGAATTATCTCAGTCTTTTATAGTCGGCTTCTTCATACCTAGTTGACCTATGAAATGAGAGCTCATAAACATGTATAAGCTCTAGAGTAGAATATTTTTTCCTTACATATTTACATATTCACAGATAGTGCTCAGATGGCAGAGGATTTACGTTAGGCCAGAAACAAGAAAGCAAAATAAGACAGAGAGAGAGAGAGAGAGAAAGAGAAAGAGAGGGAAGGGAGAGTGGATCTTCAATGAGTATTCATTTGTAACTAGAGACAGTGTCTCCACTCCAAATTAGATGGGACAGGGCTGATCCAATCTAATAGAATTTTTTTTTTTTTGGTCTTTGGTTTCTTTTCTCCAGCTCTCTTAAGGAAACTTTCAAATCACCACAAAAATCAGAACAAAAGAAAAATACTTTTAAGGAGATCAGGTTATCTCATCTTGCTTATAAGAAATATAAATTCCACACTTTTCTCCTACATAAGTCAGGGATCCACTACTGTCTTTGACATTTTTAAAAATATGTGGGGATGATATTTCAGTAAGGGTTTATGTTGGATTTGAAGGAGTATTACTCTTCATAGAAGTATGAGTTAAGATGCATAGGTATTCTCATGCACTCAAAGTCTCACACTAGTTTGTAACAGGTACATGAAATTGATCACAGAATCCTGAAATATATGTACTTGTTTATCCTTTTATTTGTTCAATATCCATTTATTTTGGCTCCGTCTAGGAAGTTTGCCAGGAAATAATACAAATATGCATAAGGCAGTGTTTTGCCTTCCAAAGCTTATGGTTCAGTGGGGGAAATGGAGATTATTCAACACACCATGATTCATCTTATATTAAATGGTTTAGAAACAGAAACAGTGTGCCATGAATTGATATTTATCACTTGAAGTACCTAATTCAGGGGTCCCCAATCCCTGGGCTGTGGACTGGTACCAGACCGTGGCCTGTTAGGAACTGGGACACACAACAGGAGGTGAGTGGCGGGAGAGCAAGTGAAGCTTCATCTGCCGCTCCCTATCGCTTGCATTACCACCTGAACCATTCCCCCGCCCCGCCCCTGTCCGTGGAAGAATTGTCTTCCACGAAACCAGTCCCTGCTGCCAGAAAAGGTTGGTGACCACTGACCTAATTTATACTTATCACTTGGAAGGCTTTTTGAAGGAAGAGTCACCTGAGATGGACTCTGTAGGCTAAGTAGGAATTCACCCTGGAGGCAGGAAGAGCTCTCAGATTAAGAAAAAAGATTTATAGTGGGACCAGAAGGTAGAAATATTTCATCATGGCTGAGAGCAGATGATGACACAGCTTGTATAATATATTAAGGAGATTGTTCTTTAATCTTCATACTGTTTAGTGCTGTAGCATATTTATATTTGCATTTAAAAACACTGTTTGACAACAGTAGAAGTGTTCTAAAGGGGGTTAATAGCAGATAAAACAGTCTCACTTAAGGAGTTATTCATGACACTTAAGGTGAAAAAAAATGTTAGTGGCCTGAATAGCTTCTGAACAAATGGAACAAGTGAACAAGGCGGGGAGAGCATTAAGAAAGAGAAATAAAATGTACTCCAAATTTAAGGTTAACCAAGAAGATAGAGGAGGCACTAGTTCCACAGAAATAGATGTGGAATCCCAGAAGATGCTTTTTATTTTTAGGTACATTGAGCTTGAGTGGTGAAGAGAGTCATTATATACTTGAATAAATATTTCTGGCATTTAGGAATGAAAATTAGGCTGAGGATAGTAATTTGAGTCATTAAAATATGCAAGAGATAGCTCAAGCCATGTAAATACATGGGACTTCTCAATTAGAAATCCTGGGAGCATTGATTTTTTTTTAGAGTAGCTAAAGAAGAAGAGCTAATAAAGGAGAATAAAACAAAGTAGCCAGAGAGACAGAACTAGGAGTGAAAAGACATTATAAAATGCAAAAAATACAGAGCATATTGCAGAGGGTAGATAAGACTGCAGAGGGTCTTTGGATTTAGGGATAAATCGATCATCAGCATTTTGGCAAAAATATTTTCAGGGTGATGGTGGACACCCATACTTGTATCCATACTTGTAATCCATACTTGTAATCCATACTTGTAATCCATACTTGTAATCCATACTTGTAAACACTGAGTATGGATTGATGTAATTATATTAGCTGTAATTGGAAATAGAGCAGTAGCTGAGAATATGTAGAGCTGAGAAGGGCTGTGTGTTTTATTTTCTTACATATTTTGCTTAATAATTTTATGGTGGGAGTTATTTGTGCATGTTTAAAAGCTAATGTGAAAGAGCTGATAGAAAAGCTTAGGATGGAGTTATAGGAGAGAGCAGATAAGGAGTAAGATCCAGGTAGTGAAGGCAGATATGAGGATTCAGGAGATAGACGCATTGTGATTTTATCTTCCATTGTGATAAAAAAGTGGGTAATGATGGGTGAAACCCAGGATTGTTTGGGAGGGGAGGTTCATGAGGCTATTCCTGTTTGCTGGTTCTGTCTTCTCAGTATGGCTCCATCTTGATACAATGTGATTGTATATACAAAAAGCCTAAAGTGCTTAGAAAAAAAAAGAAAGAAAACTATCAGTCTGATCCTCCTGAATCCATACACAGCTGTTTTCTGAAAAATAAATACCTACTCCTATGAAAGCTTAGAATCACACAGTTTCAACAGTCCTTTTAGTTTATCTTATATAAAGTTACTCAGCCCTTCCCATGCTTCTGATCTTAGATGATGTAAGAATGTGTCCCTGAAGGAGTGTTAAGGATTTGCTTTCCTTGTAGAGTTAGGGAAAGTGACTGTCTTATGCTGATTCTTGGGTCTGAGCTGTCTGTTGCTCATTGGTCCATTCCTGAAAGCAATGTTGGCCTCTGATGCAGAAGTCCAAGTTGGATGAGCTAATAGTTTATTCATTTTGCTCAAGCAATGATATTAGGAAGTACTAGGCATTTCTCTCTCATTGATGTGGTTTTCACTCAGTTCTTGCCAGCTGTGGACCCAGGCTCAACCACCCATCTCCACGCTCTGCCTTAAGGTCATCACACTCTTCCTTGGAGGCTCTAAAGCAGTTCTTCAGTATCCAGAGTTCATGTCACCTAGAAACTAAAAGTGGCTTAGGCAAGGTTATATGCTTCACATCCTTTATTTTTTTGGTCTGGCCAAGCTTACCAAGTTGCTGTGTGCCAGGTTGGTAATGTAATTGTTTTTTCCAGAATCCAGAAATGGATTTAAGTCCTTTTGCTTTACAGTACATATTATCCTCACTCATTTAAGAAATCTCCCCAATAAAGAACTTCAAAGACCCAGAGAAATTTCACAGATTTATTTTTCTCTCATTCTCTTTTTTTTCCTGTTTTAATCATCTCCTAGTGCTAGCAAAGGGATACCTTTTACTATGCTAACTCCTTCTTTCTGACTCATCGTAAGCCTTAAGTGAATGGAGATAATCCTTTTTACCCTATGAACAAATTCTAGGAGATCGGTCCTCCAGGCTTGTGCTTGATTTGATAAACAAGAAGAACAAAAAAGTTAACAAATTTTCTCTACTTTGCCAATAGATCTAGTACCAGCCTTCTCCTGGCCTCGATAGAGGTTGCCATGAAACCAGGAGCATACACAACGATAGACTTATGAGCCTATTATTGGAATGTCCGTGGCAAAGAAACGTCCAGAGATAAGTACCAATCATGCATATGCTGTATCTTCAACAGAAAGTCAGATGGAACAGACTTAGAGCACCATTGCCTTGAGAATAGCATCTGGTTTATTGCCTCAAGCAAAAGGATAGTGAGGCAGCCAGCTGAGAGGGGTGGTAGAGTCAGCAGCCCAAATATATGAGTGAGCATGTCTTGAGAATTTACAAAGAGCTACTAGTCTATGATTCTCAGCCTTGGCTGTACATTAGAATCTCTTGGGAGAGCTTTTAGTGATCCAGATGCCCAGGCAATTCCCTGTTATATTAGAATCTCTAGGTATAGGACTCATATTTTTAAAACTTCCTAGGTGATTCCAATGTGCAGCCAAGTTTGAGAACCATTGCACTGGAGGATGAAACCTTAAAGGAGACTGGAAGTCATGCTTTTGTAAAATTAGGGGCTATTATGCTGTCATAATCTCTTTTCAATGTGGACACACATTTTTTACAAACTTTAAGATGTTATTATGCTTATTATTTCTCTAAAGCTTGTGAGTAGTAGGAGGAATGGCCCTTTGCTAGGGTTCTCCAGTATTGTTCTAGACCCATGATTCCTTTCCATACTATTTTCCAGACTGCATTAGTGAGAAAAGAGAAACTGTCTGTTAAAAAAAAAAAATGAAAATAAGTCTGAAGAATTAAATCACATGGTAGAGGATTCATGGTTCTTGAAAGATTTATTTTTGACAGAACTCACAACTAAACTTTTTACCTTTATCACTTAAAGAAAACCCAAAAAACAAAACTCAGTTTCCAGATGCAAACTACCAAAGCTCTAGGTGGTGAGTTTAAGGAAATTAAATGATGTGCAAAATTTCTCCAGCCATCGATTAGCCAAAAAATTATCATTCAGAAGTTATGGAAAAGAATTTACTAATGTTTGCAAATGAAACCAGTATTTCAGTGCAAAGACAAATGTGATATAGTTCACTTAATCAGTATATTCTCCAAGGAAACTAGAAAAGCCTTTATGTTATTTGATTTCCAACACAGGCCCATACATTGTTTATCATTGCATACTCTCCTTTTTAAAATGATATTTTTATAATGCAAAATTCATGTTAGCTTATGTTAGTATTAATTCACATGTTTCACTGTTGGTGTCAGCCTGACAGTGTGCATGGTAAGAAAACATTACACATTGCCTAATCTGAATGTTAGCTCTGGAGGAGATAGCTGGAGATAAATTCCACTCTTCTGGGTCCATACCAACCATCACTAGGAAAGTGGTTATGATTAACAAACTTTGGAGAGGTTAATAAGCCTTATGTGTCTAAGAATTTTAAGAAGACATGATAAAATACAGGTGCTGTATACAAAATTAGAGGTATGAAAAGGAGAGAGACCTCTGGTAAGGTGAATGGGTTAGCAAGCATCCAGTTTTATTACCCAAAATAATGTTTTCCAACAAATCACAGTTTATATATATATATATATATACACACACACACACACACACACATACACACACACACACATATCTATTATCTAATCAGGAAATATTATACTGGAATAGTACATAGCTTCTTTCAATTGTAATTTTGCCAGTTAATTCCTTTAAGACCTTAGACAAGTTACTTACACTTTCTGACTGTGCTAAAATTGTGATAATTGAACAAATAGTATATATTAAGTGTCCAACCCATACATGATGCTCCAGAAGTGTTAGTTGGGTAATTCACAGACTAAGATTTGAGTGATCAGTTCTTGGCAGCACAACTAATCATTGGCAGAGTTGAGACCAGAACCACAGGATTCTGGCTCCTCTCAAATATTTTTACTTTTCCTCCTACCTCTTAAAAAGCAGAAGAGAGGTTATGATTCTCTAGGTTTCTTAGAATTTGTATCAGGACCCCCAAGCTGTTTTAAAAAGAAGAGACTACAAGTGGCTTTTATATTAGAAGTCTGGAGATAACTATAGAGATTATTCTCAAATTCTTTAAAATTAGAGCTTTGAGGTCATGATGGGAAAGTATTTTGAAGTATTCATCAATGTGTTTTTAATTTTGAATTTTTTCCCCCTTCTCCCCATGTCAGGGGGAGTGAGAGTATTTTAGGCTTACTGTCTCAAGAAAGGGAAGATACAGTGAGAAGAAGATTTAAGAAATAAGTCATCTTTTGTGTTCCAAATTTCAAAATATACTTTTGTATTCAAGGGAGACACAACAGTCGACAAAAAAGGCTTTTGAGTTGTATGATGAGTCTTTAAAGCTTTGAAACTAAATAACTGACATAGAAAAATAACTGACATAGAAAAGTAAATATTCTGTTAGAATGAGTTTTTCTCACCTGGCAAATCTTCATAAAGAATCTGGGAGGAGATTAAGCGAGATAGTGAGAAAAGAAAGATAGCCATGGACCAGTGCCTTCTCTATGTAAGAATTATTCAGGCAGCTGCACTCCTGGACAGAATGAGAGAACATTTAGCTTCCTGTTTGGGAAACTATTAACACTTAGGAAATTCCTCAAACCAGGTTTTGAGAATATGGAAGTATGTTTAAATGGAGTTTTTGGCTGATAGACATGAGGCCCAGAGCCCCTTTGAGCCCCAATAAGTCCTAGAAGTGAGCATTCACATCATTTTATTTCCCTTGTATTCCCCTGAGTGGACAGCTGTGATCTGGAAAGCGAGCAGTCTGGAAGGACAGAGATGAGGAGCCATTGTGGAATGTGGAACAGAAACTTCCAAATACAACATGGAAGCCTTGGCTGGTGTGGAAATGGAGGATTGATTATACCCAAGGAGTAGAGAGCAGTGAGAGGCTGCAGAGCAATGAGATCTGAAGCTCCAGTTCTGGAGCTCCACTGTTGTGTTTAGACTCCAGCTCTGTCTCTTAACTGCTGCCTAAACTTGGCCCAATTTTTTAACTGCTCTGTGCATCAGTTTTCCTATTTATAAAACATGGATAGTAATAGTAGTACTTTATTGGGCTGTTATAAAGGTTAGATGGATTCATATATATATATATATATATATATATATGTACACACACACATATATGCCTAGAATAGGGCTATATAAATATTCCATAAATGCTAGCTATTTTTATTTTTAATGATTGTTCTAGCAGGTGCCTGCTATGGACAAAAAGGACCAGATTCTTAATCCCCACTTTCACAACATTCCCTTTGACTACTTATACTCCCTGAATTTTAGAACTTATACCAGGTTGAGGGTTGGGTAGCGACAGGAAGGAACCCTACATTTACTGGAGAAAGATCAAAGGGACTATTTGATAAGGTTCAGCTTTCTGCAAACAGGTAGAATTATAAATTAAGTTTCATATATCTAAATTCTATATTCATATATATGTGTGTGTATATTCATATATATATACATATATATATATTCATTTCTTTGACATCTAAGTATGTGAAATTCATGCCGCCAAAAATAAAGGCTATTTAACTGAAAATTCCTTTTTGTATGACAGTAAGACAATTGTTACTGACATCTATATATCTATATATGTATACATCTCATGTTTGAAAATTGATGTTATTATTGCAAAATAAAATTTCTGCTAAGTGATTAAGTGGTATAATAGTATATATTTAGAACTAGCATTATCTCAATAATAATGTTTTAAAAATAATCTGTTTCATAGCTATCTTAATTTACTAGCAGATAATAATAAATGAATATTGTCTATCTATTGGCAACTCACCAGAGAATAAGCTCCTTTTCAATTTGTCCCATAAATATTATCATTACTTTTCGATTTCTGATTAAAGAAAGGCAAAATAATATTCTTTGACAAAATATTGGTATGTGTTAAATAAATCAAGGAAGACTAGAAGCCAAAATATCAGAAGTTAATCATGTTTTACTGAGCATGCTTACCACTTTAAGGATCTAAAACTTGTAACTGGAAAATTCCTGAAACTTTCAGGCTAAATAAAGGAGCATAAAGAATGTCAAGTTGCTTTTAATCTTTATGAGTGGAAAGCATGAGTGCCTCTATTCATTCATGTGTCTAAGTGTGCAATTCTGTGAGCACCTCAACTCACAAAGACAGATGTCAGTACTTAAAAGCTTGGCTTTGAGGCTATAGGAATTACTGCTTTCTGTGGCATTCAAAGTGGGAAAAAAATATGTTCATAGGAACTCAGAAAATGAAATAGTTTTAAAGAGAAGAGGGCAGGGCAACAAAATTCATGTTTCACATAATGTATTCAAAATTGTAACTTTGTTCACCAAAGAACCTTCTCTGTCCCCACTCCCCTCTTCATCTCCTTTCTCCTTTTCCTTCCCTTTCTCAGCAGTCTGGTTTTAGAGTCCATCTGGGCTAACAGGTATACTCTACTACACCAAGATGGGATGCTTTAATGGGCAAATAACTTCTAGGTTACATACCAGGAATTTTATAGCTTCAGTTCATTCTACAGCTAGACTTGAGAAAGGAAATGTGGTATAAAAATATTGGGTCACTTTAAATCAGAGAAAATTATGGTCTATAACTAAGAGGCAGTGTTCAACACCTGCAAATGACTGTAAGCGTTCATTCATTCTATAGATAAATATTGATCACTGAGTGCCAGACACAGTTCCATTACGTGATGGTGTTAAATCTTTTCAGCTAAATTTTTCCAAGGTCAGTCTTAGTGCATATGCATAAATGTCAAGATTATCCATCAGTTTCATGGGATGCTATAAAAACTCAGTAATTCATATATATTTCTTGTTTCATATTCCATGTATGTGCCACAGGGAGTGTGAAAAAAAATAGAATGTAGTGGCTGCTAGCTCTCCTTAACACAAATAAATATTGGATGATAGTTGTAATCAGAAGAACATGGGAAGAAAGGTCACAGGAAAGCCCCTTGGTATAAACAGAGCAGGCAGTACTGGATTTCACTAACCTGGGTGGAGACAGTACACTTTTGAAGAGCAAGGGTCAGAATTTATTAGCTGCATCACTCTTCTGCTCAAAACGTGCCAATGATTAGGATACAAGGGTGTAATAGGGCCTTATCCTCCTTTCATAAACAACTAGAACTGGACAAATTATATGAAACAATCATTTTTAGATGTTACAGGAGGTGCAGGACTATTATACCTGGAATTGGGAAAACAAATCACAGTAGCTTTATGCTTGGAGAAAATTTCTGGAATGCAGTAGTGAGGGGAACCTAAACTGTTATCAGTGGTTTTGTTATGTTGACACCATGAGACTTGAACTTATAGAATACTAGAATGGCTCGAATTTACAATGTAGAAAACATGAAATGAGAGAGATACACAGAAATAGTTCCAGAATCTACCTAGGGATCTTCCTCAGTTTTTAGTGAAATTCAACCTGCACACATTAAGAGTAAAACCCCAAAGGGCAGGCAAAGAACATCTTTGAAGGAAAGAACAGTTAACAAGGAGTTACAAGCCAAACAGTTCCCAAGATCACACAGAACTAGGCATTATTCAAGTCTAATCATCCAGAGTGGAGACTCATTAATACATGGGACATTGCGTGGAGAGACTCCAGAAGGATCGTACTTTAGCTGTAGGGCAAAATTAGCACTAGAGGAAATACTACTCTAGACCTGCTCTTAAAAAAAAAAAATGTAGAAAAAGCTTTAAAAGGATCAAACTAATAAATAACTGCCTACTAAAACAATGTCTATCAATCTTTAAAGAAAGACGCAAATGTCAGCACTTCATAACATTCACAAGCATCTAATGAAAAAGTTAGGCACATGTGAAGAATCAGGAGAATGAGTGTGGTATTGAGCAGATATATCCATCAATGTAAACATTCTCAAAAATGACAGGAATGGGGGAATTTGCCAACAAAGACTATAAAATCAATTACAAACATGCTCAGAGATTTAAAGGAAAATATGAACATAATGAGAGGATAAATGGAAAAATATGGAATAACCAAATGGAATATCTGACAAAAATATAAATATAATATAAATCTGAAATGAAAAATTCACTGGATGGGGTTAGTGTCAGATTAGACTCTCCAGAAAAGCAGTATTAATAAACTTGTAAACAGTATCACCAACTATCCAAAATGAAGTAGAGAGATATTAAAAAATGAATAAAATAAAGAGATCCATGGAGAAAGATTAAACAGGCTAAAATATATGTGAAAATGGAGTCTAATGGGGGGTAGAGTCAGAAAAACATTTTTTTAAATTATGGCCAAATTTTCCAAATATGATGAATATAAGCCCAAAGACCCAAGAGAGTCAGCAAACACCAAGAGGAAATGTGAAGAAAACTACACAAGGCAATTCATAATTAAATTATTTTTAACATTAATAACAATAAAGAGAAAACCTAAAAAGCTGCAAGAGGAAAAGATACAAAGCAAGAGTAAATAAAGTATGATCCATGTGCCAAAATTGTCATGAAGGCTGTTTTTTGTATGTCCCAAAAGCTAAGAATTTTTTTTACACTTTTTTGTTTTTAAAGTAGAATATGCAACAGAGACAGTATGTGGTCCACAAAACATAAAATATTTACCCCTGGTATGGAACAAAGGTAAGTATTATTGTAGACCTTTCTCCAGAAATTGCTGAAGCCAGAAGACAATGGGAAAAGCACCATTAAAGAGCTGAAAGAATAAAACTGTCAACCTAAAATTCTTTGCCCATTGAAACTATCTTTCATAAGTGAAGACCACATAAAACCTTCGCAATAACAAAACTGAACAAATTTGTTGTGTGCAGAACTGCAGTGTAAGGGATGTTAAAAGATTTCCTTCAAGCAGAAGAAAAACTATTTCAGGTGGAAATGTTGATCTATGCAAAACAGAGAGTACCCAAATCGCTGAACATGGCAGGGGGGACATTTTTTTTTCTTACTGTTTTAATTTATTTAAAAATAATAGGGAGGGTAAGGGATAACTCTTCCTTACAGAAGAATTTCATTTAATAAATGTAAACATGTGAGGGAAATAGAATATCACCATTAGAGCGCTACAATAATTGTTGCAGACCAATGCATGCTAAAATAGTAGGACAAAAGTTTAAGGTGAAACGTGGTATTTTATAGCTTCAAATTATATCATCCCAAATATTTATTTGTTACAGAGGGAAAAACACTAACTTTATAGTGAAGAAACTTGGCAGACATCACCTTGAACAAGTGGTAAATGTTAACATAAATAGTACTAAGCCATATACACATCGTATTTCCCTGATTTGATGCCTAAACAGGGACTTTTACCCTCAAAGTCCATAACCTCAATCTAGTCACGAGAAAACATCAGATACGCACAAACTGAAGGACATTCTACAACATACCTGGCCATTACTGTCTCGAAGTGTTAAAGTCATTAAGGATCAGGAAAGGCAGAAGAACTGTCACTGATTAGAAGAGATTAAGAAGACAAAACTAAATGCAATGTGGGATCCTGGACTGGATCTCAGAATAGAAAAAGGATATTTAGTGGAAAAACTGGTGAAATGTGAAAAAACAAAAACTATATTTTAGTCAATAAATTATACCAAAGTTAATTTCTTAGTTTCAATAATTGTATAATAGTTATGCAAGATGTTAACATTATGGGAAGCTGGGTGAAATGTGTAAGAGAACTCTCCATACTATATCTTAGCAACTCTCTGTGTCTGAAATTATTTCAAGATATAAAATTAAAAATGTTAAATGACAGTTTAAAACAAAGTAACAACAATATATTGTGAACAGCTCAAAGAACAACAGGAGAAAAAAACGTATCTCAAGCCAATTTATATCCTGCTTCAATTTATATCCCTCCTGTCCCATTGAGTTGCAGTATAACCTGGGGAAGATTATTTAACTGAGCCTCAATTTCCCCATGGATGGAATTCTCTCCATTGGGAGGATTAAGTTTATTGCTATATGTAAATGTCTTGATATATGACTTCCTAGTACTTAGTATACATACTGCCTGACAAATACTAAATAACACTGTTAGGGTAAATATGTGAGAAAAAAATAACAGGAATATAAAACTAAAAGAAAATCTATAGCCTGGTACTACTAGATCCTTCAAAATAAATTAACCAAATAACATTCTGTTACTATTCTGTTTGCTGGTCAAATTGTTATCTGAGGCAGGCAAAATCAAAACCAAAAACAACGACAACAAAAATATCTACTAAGTTTGGCAAATAAATTATGAAATTTAATTCTAAAATTTCCTGTATGAAGGGTCTTGTTAGACATAAAAATCTATCAAATATAGTGTACTAATACAAATAAATAGAAGTGGAAATTTCATTTATAGTAATTTGTAACTGAATAGTCCCCTCATTTTAAAACTGTCACAAAGCTGGCAAGAATAGGTTTCCTTTAGACTACCTTAATTTCGTTAAATTAGACTACTGAAATGTCAAAATTTTATCAGTGAAGTATATTTGAAAGCATTATTGATATCAATAGTTTTTTTCCTTTTTGTTAATTATTTTTAAATTTCCTATAAGATTTTTGTACATGGGCTTTTTTTTTAATAAATTAGAATAATCCAGTAAGAAAATTACATGTAAATAAGGAAAGATTTTGTTTTAATTTTCAGAAACAATAGCAACATTTTTCAATACAGTAAGTAAATTTTAATTAATGTATATGATTGCCTGAAGTTTTTGGCCAGAGTTTACATACTCTAGAAAAATAATCTTGATTTTTATCTACCAAATTCAGTACTCTTCTTATTAATTCAAACATTTTTATAGAAATATTCTCAAATATTTTCAAGAACTCATCAAAGTAAAGCAAGAGTAGATAGAATAGGAAGACATTTTTTTTTCAAAATAATCTTTTATTTTATTTAGTTTTGAATTTTATTTTTTTATACAGCAGGTTCTTATTAGTTATCCATTTTATATATACTAGTGTATATATGTCAATCCCAGTCTCCCAATTCATCACAGCCCCACCACCACCCCCTGCCGCTTTCCCCCCTTGGGGTCCATACGTTTATCCTCTACATCTGTGTCTCTATTTCTGCCCTGCAAACCGGTTCATCTGTACCGTTTTTCTAGGTTCCACATATATGCGTTAATACACGATATTTGTTTTTCTCTTTCTGACTTCCTTCACTCTGTATGACAGTCTCTAGATTCATCCACGTCTCTACAAATGACCCAATTTCTTTCCTTTTTTGACTGAGTAATATTGCATGGTATACATATACCACATCTTTATCCATTCGTCTGTCAAAGGGGATTTAGGTTGCTTCCATGAACTGGCTATTGTAAATAGTGCTGCAGTGAACATTGGGGTGCATGTGTCTTTTTGAATTACGGTTTTCTCTGGGTATATGCCCACTAATGGGATTGCTGGGTCATATGGTAATTCTATTTTTAATTTTTTAAGGAACCTCCATACTGTTCTCCAGAGTGGCTGTATCAATTTACATTCCCACCAACAGTGCAAAAGGGTTCCCTTCTCTCCACACCCTCTCCAGCATTTGTTGTTTGTAGATTTTCTAATGATGCCCATTCTAACTGGTGTGAGGTGATACCTCATTGTAGTTTTGATTTGCATTTCTCTAATAATAAGTGATGTTGAGCAGCTTTTCATGTGCTTCGTGGTCATCTGTATGTCTTCTTTGGAGAAATGTCTATTTAGGTCTTCTGCCCATTTTTGGATTGGGTTGTTTGTTTTTTTGATATTGAGCTGCATGAGCTGTTTATATATTTTGGAGATTAATCCTTTGTCCATTGATTTGTTTGCAATTATTTTCTCCCATTCTGAGGGTTGTCTTTTCATCTTGTGTGTAGTTTCCTTTGCTTTGCAAAAGCATTTAAGCTTCATTAGGTCCCATTCGTTTATTTTTATTTCCATTACTCTAGGAGGTGGATCAAAAAATATCTTGCTGGGGCTTCCCTGGTGGTGCAGTGGTTGAGAGTCCGACTGCCGATGCAGGGGACACAGGTTCGCGCCCCGGCCTGGGAAGATCCCACATGGCGTGGAGCGGCTGGGCCCATGAGCCATGGCCGCTGAGCCTGCGTGTCCGGAGCCTGTGCTCCGCAACGGGAGAGGCCACAACAGTGAGAGGCCCGCGTACTGCAAAACAAAACAAAACAAAACAAACAAAGAAATCTTGCTGTGATTTATGCCAAAGAGTGTTCTTCCTGTGTTTCCTCTAAGAGTTTTATAGTGTCTGGTCTTACATTTAGGTCTTTAACCCCTTTTGAGTTTATTTTTGTGTATGGTGTTAGGGAGCATTCTAATTTCATTCTTTTACATGTAGCTGTCCAGTTTTCCCAGCACCACTTATTGAAGAAACTGTCTTTTCTCCATTGTATAACCTTTCCTCCTTTGTCATATATTAGTTGACCATATGTGCTTGGGTTTATCTCTGGGCTTGCTATCCTGTTCCACTGATCTATATTTCTGTTTTTCTGCCAGTACCAATTACTGTAGCTTTGTAGTATATTCTGAAGTCAGGGAGTCTGATTCCTCCAGCTCCTTTTTTTTCCCTCAAGACTGCCTTGGCTATTTGGGATCTTTTGTGTCTCCATACAAATTTTAAGATTTTTTGTCCTAGTTCTGTAAAAAAATGCCACTAGTAATTTGATAGGGATTTCATTGAATCTGTAGATTTCTTTGGGTAGTATAGTCATTTTCACAATATTAATTCCTCCTATCCAAGAACATGGTATATCTCTCCATCTGTTGGCATCATCTTTAATTTCTTTCATCAGCATATTACACTTTTCTGCATACAGGTCTTTTGTCTCCCTAGGTAGGTTTATTCCTAGGTATTGTATTCTTTTTGTTGCAATGATAAATGGGAGAGTTTCCTTAATTTCTCTTTCAGATAGTTCATCATTAGTGTGTAGAAATACAAGAGATTTCTGTGCATTAGTTTTGTATCCTGCAACATTACCAAATTCATTAATTAGCTCTAGTAGTTTTCTGGTGGCATTTTTAGGATTCTGTATGTATAGAATCATGTCATCTGCAAAGAGTGACAGTTTTACTTCTTCTTCCAATTTGTATTCCTTTTATTTCTTTTTCTTCTCTGATTACTGTGGCTAGGACTTCCAAAACTATGTTGATTAATAGTGGTGAGAGTGGACATCCTTGTCTTGTTCCTGATCTTAGAGGAAATAGTTTCAGTTTTTCACCATTGAGAATGATGTTTGCTGTGGGTTTGTCGTATATGACCTTTATTATGTTGAAGTAAGTTCCCTCTCTGCCCACTTTCTGGAGAGTTTTTATCATAAATGGGTGCTGAATTTTGTCAAAAGCTTTTTCTGCATCTATTGAGATGATCATATTGTTTTTCTTCAATTTGTTAATATGGTGTATCATGTTGATTGATTTGTGTATATTGAAGAATCCTTGCATCCCTGAGATAAATCCCACTTGATCATGGTGTATGATCCTTTTAATGTGTTGTTGGATTCTGTTTGCTAGTATTTTGTTGAGGATTTTCGCATCTATATTCATCAGTGATATTGGTCTGTAATTTTTTTTTTTTTTTTGTAGTATCTTTGCCTGGTTTTGGTATCAGGGTGATGGTGGCCTCATAGAATGAGTTTGGGAGTGTTCCTTCCTCTGCAATTTTTTGGAAGAGTTTGAGAAGGATGGGTATTAGCTCTTCTCTAAATGTTTGATAGATTTCACCTGTGAAGCCATCTGGTCCTGGAGTTTTGTTTGTTGGAAGATTTTTAATCACACTTTAAATTTCATTACTTGTGATTGGTCTATTCATATTTTCTATTTCTTGCTGGTTCAGTCTTCGAAGGCTATACCTTTCTAAGAATTTGTCTCTTTCTTCAAGGTGGTCCATTTTATTGCCATAGAGTTGCTTGTAGTAGTCTCTTAGGCTGCTTTTTATTTCTGCGGGGTCTGTTGTAACTTCTCCTTTTTCATTTCTAATTTTATTGATTTGAGTCCTCTCCCTCTTTTTCTTGATGAGTCTAGCTAATGGTTTATCAATTTTGTTTATCTTCTCAAAGAACCAGCTTTTAATTTTTTTGATCTTTGCTATTGTTTTCTTTGTTTCGTTTTCATTTATTTCTGCACTGATCTTTATGATTTCTTTTCTTCTACTAACTTTGGTTTTGTTTTTTCTTCTTTCTCTACTTCCTTTAGGTGTAAGGTTAAATTGTTTATTTGAGATTTTTCTTGTTTCTTGAGGTAGGCTTGTATAGCTATAAACTTCCCTCTTAGAACTGCTTTTGCTGCATCCCATAGGTTTTGGATCGTCGTGTTTTCATTGTCATTTGTCTCTAGGTATTTTTTGATTTCCTCTTTGATTTCTTCAGTGATCTCTTGGTTATTTAGTAACATATTGTTTAGCATCTATGTGTTCGTGTTTTTTGCATTTTTTTCCCTGTAATTGATTTCTAATCTCATAGCGTTGTGGTCAGAAAAGATGCTTGATATTATTTCATTTTTCTTAAATTTACTGAGGAGTGATTTGTGGCCCTAGATGTGATCTATCCTGGAGAATGTTCCGTGCACACTTGAGAAGAATGTGTAATCTGCTGTTTTTGGATGGAATGCCCTGTAAATATCATTTAAATCTATCTGGTCTATTGTGTCATTTAAAGCTTCTGTTTCCTTATTAATTTTCTGTTCGGATGATCTGTGCATTGGTGTAAGTGAGGTGTTAAAGTCCCCCACTATTATTGTGTTACTGTCAATTTCCTCTTTTATAGCTGTTTGCAGTTGCCTTATGTATTGAGGTGCTCCTGTGTTGGGTGCATATATGTTTATAATTGTTATATCTTCTTGGATTGTTACCTTGATCATTATGTAGTGTCCTTGCTTGTCTCTTGTAACATTCTTTGTTTTAAAATATATTTTGTCTGATATGAGAATTGCTACGCCAGCTTTCTTTTGATTTCCATTTGCATGGAATATCTTTTTCCATCCCCTCACTTTCAGTCTGTATGTGTCCCTAAGTCTGAAGTGAGTCTCTTGTAGACAGCATATATATGGGTCTTGTTTTTCTATCCATTCAGTGAGCCTGCGTCTTTTATTTAGAGCATTTAATCCATTCACGTTTTAGGTAATTATCGATATGTATGTTCCTATGACCATTTTCTTCATTGTTTTGGGTTTGTTTTTGTAGGTCCTTTTCTTCTCTTGTGTTTCCCACTTAGAGAAGTTCCTTTAGCATTTGTTGTAGAACTGGTTTGGTGGTGCTGAATTCTCTTAGCTTTTGCTTGTCTGTAAAACTTTTGATTTCTCCATCGAATCTGAATGAGATCCTTGCTGGGTAGAGTAATCTTGGTTTTAGGTTCTTCCCTTTCATGACTTTAAATATGTCATGCCACTCCCTTCTGGCTTGTAGAGTTTCTGCTGAAAAATCAGCTGTTAATCTTATGGGAGTTGCCTTGTATGTTATTGGCCTTTTTCCTTTGCTGCTTTCAATAATTTTTCTTTGTCTTTAATTTTTGCCAGTATGATTACTCTGTGTTTTGGTATGTTTCTTATTGGGTTTTTCCTGTCTGGGACTCTCTGTGCTTCCTGAACTTGGATGGCTATTTCCTTTCCCTTGTTAGGGAAGTTTTCGACTGTAATCTCTTCAAATATTTTCTCTGGTCCTTTCTCTCTCTTTTCTCCTTCAGGGACCCCTATAATGTGAATGTTGTTGTGTTTAATGTTGTCCCAGAAGTCTCTTAGGCTGTCTTCATTTCTTTTCATTCTTTTTTCTTTGTTCTGTTCCGCAGCAGCGAATTCCACCATTCTGTCTTCCAGGTCACTTATCCGTTCTTCTGCCTCGGTTATTCTGCTATTGATTCCTTCTACTGTGTTTTTCATTTCAGTTATTGAATTGTTCATCTCTGTTTGTTTGTTCTTTAATTCTTCTAGGTCTTTGTTAAACATTTCTTGCATCTTCTCCATCTTTGCTTCCATTCTTTTTCCAGGGTCCTGTATCATCTTCACTATCATTAGTCTGAATTCTTTTTCTGCAGGGTTGCCTATCTCCACTTCATTTGGTTGTTTTTCTGGGGTTTTATCTTGTTCCTTCATCTGGTACATAGCCCTCTGCTTTTTCATCTTGTGTATCTTTCTGTGAATGTGCTTTTTGTTCCATAGGCTGCAGGATTGTAGTTCTTCTTGCTCCTGCTGTCTGCCCTCTAGGAAGACATTTCTTTGTTTACTTTTACCCTAGGATGAGAGAAGTCAGAGGGAAGAAAAATAAATTCACATAATACAATATACTCATAAAGAGTGTTATTTTAATTAATTAATGAGCTTTTCTTAAAGGAGGAGATTTGACAAGATCTTTTTTGGAGAGGTTATTCGTAAAACTGACAGGTTAAAACAATCACTCTCCAAAGTAAAGAAAACTATTTCCAAGAAAAATCAGGGTTATGTGCAGTTGTTAAATCCCATACTCTCCAAGTTTTCACTTTGTGGAATACTTTGTGAACTTTCTCCCACTGTAAATTTGTTGCTTTTGGTATTAAGCCTTTACATTTTGATGTTCATTATCCTGATTTCCCTTTCTATTTATTCCTCCAATTCACTGACTCACTTCCTCATTCTCTTCTGCCCCTTATTTTCTTGTTCCCTGTATTCATACATTTGGTAGAGTATTAGTTATTATCATGTTCATAGTAGAATATAGCCTATAAAGTCATTAGAAATCTGAGCTAAACAGAGTGAGGAAGGTATAAACAAACATTTCCAGCACTATAAAGTCTTCTACCTTCGAAGGAAGAATTATGAATTACCATAGAAAGAAAATTGAATGATAAGTAAACACGGGTTTCCATAATAGTCTCAAGAATTTCCAGTACAAAATATGGGAGTCAAAAAAGTGTATACAGGGGCGTGTACATATGTCTTTTCTTTGTGCATGTTTTCATTTATGTGTATACATGCATTTGTACAGGCATATGTATGTACGTGTGTGCACATGTGTATGTTCTCATGCACACACGTGTATGCACACACATATCTGTACACACATGTGTTTTCTTATCCATGTACATGTATAGGTATACAAAGATATAAGCACATGTATGCATGAATATGCCTATGTTTTCAAATGATGTGCACACATGAACTTAAGCAAAACAAACTGTGAATTTTGTGGCAGTAATCAGCATGAATGACCAGTTGTGGTCACTGAAAACACTTAAGGAAGACTATGAAAAAATATCAAGAATAATATTTGACACATTGTATCGGCCATGAGATAACCTTCCTTGGTTGGTGAAATGTTCTCTTGAATCTTGAAAATATTTGGATAGTTTCTCATTGAAATAGAGAGCAGGGCTTCCCTGGTGGCGCAGTGGTTGAGAGTCTGCCTGCCGATGCAGGCGACGCAGGGTTGTGCCCTGGTCCAGGAAGATCCCACATGCCACGGAGTTGCTGGGCCTGTGAGCCATGGCCGCTGGGCCTGCGTGTCTGGAGCCTGTGCTCCGCAGCAGGATAGGCTCCAACAGTGAGAGGCCCACGTACCGCAAAAAAAAAAAAAAGAAGTAGAGAGCAATTTGTTTTGAGGACATTTTGTTGTACCTTGAAATGATCGCAGAAACAAAAGTTACAATTGTAAATGTATATACCTGGTTGAACAAAACTGATATAGAGTCTCTAGCAAGCATTTCTAACTCAAGTTTCTCAAACTGCTGTACACTTTAAAATAACCTGGCACAGGTAAAAATGTTGATTCTTAGACTCTAACCCTAGGGATTCAATAAATATTGAGTGGGTTCCACAGGTCTAAAATTTTATGATGTACCCTGGGTAATTTTTGCAATTGGCTCATGGATCACACTTAGAGAAAGCGTACAATGCTGCAACTTGAATTTCATAATTTTTCTCCAATATAAGGAATTAAATAGAGGAGAAAAATATGAATTTCTGTTTAGAGTTTGCCAAGTAGACATAAATCCTACAAAGTTACTTCTTGCATTACAAATGTTAACATTTGTGGGCCTGTCTGTAACTACATGATTTTGGCTAGTGTAGGGATTTGCATATGTTACATGTTTTAGTGTTAAGCAAGGAGGTAGGCTATATCAGACTTAAGTAGTACACTTCATGTGGACCTATAGAGATTCAGTACTCTTTTGATGTATGTTAATTAAACAGCTGTATGCTTGTGAGGTACTAGGGCCAAAGGTAAGAGACAAATTTATTTATTTATTTATTTATTTGATTTTTATTGGAGGATAGTTGCTTCACAATGTTATGTTAGTTGCTATTGTACAGCAAAGTGAGTCAGCTGTATGTATACATATATTCTCCTTTTTTTTGGATTTCCTTCCCATTTAGGTCACCAGAGAACATTGAGTAGAGTTCCCTGTGCTATACAGCAGGTTCTCATTAGTTTTCTGTTTTATTCGTAGTATCAATAGTGTATATATGTCAATCCCAATCTCCCAATTCATCCCACACTCCCTTTCCCCCTTGGTATCCATATGTTTGTTCTCTACATCTGTGTCTCTATTTCTGCTTTATAAATAAGATCATCTATACCATTTTTTTCAGATTCCACATATATGCATTAATATACAATATTCATTTTTCTCTTTCTGACTTACTTCACTCTGTATGACAGTCTCTAGGTCCATCCACATCTCTACAAATGATCCAATTTCTTTCCTTTTTATGGCTGAGTAATATTCCATTGTATATATGTACCACATCTTCTTTATCCATTCCTCTGTTGATCGACATTTAGGTTGTTTCCATGTCCTGGCTATTTTAAATAGCGCTGCAATGAACACTGGGGTGCGTGTATCTTTTTGAATTATGGTTTTCTCTGGGTATATGCCCAGTAGTGGGATTGCTGGGTCACATGGTAGTTCTATTTTTAGATTTTAAGGAACCTCCATACTTTTCTCCATAGACGCTGTATCAATTTACATTCCCACCAACAGTGCAAGAGGGTTCCCTTTTCTCCACACCCTCTCTAACATTTATTGTTTGTAGATTTTGTGATGATGGCAATTCTGACCAGTGTGAGGTGATATCTCACTGTAGTTTTGATTTGTATTTCTGTAATAGTAAGCTTTTGTACAACAAAGGAAACCATAAACAAGATGAAAAGACAACCCTCAGAAAGGGAGAAAGTATTTGCAAATGAAGCAACTGACAAAGGATTAATCTCCAAAATATGCAAACAGCTCATGCAGCTCAATATCAAAAAAACAAACCCAATCAAAAAATGGGCAGACATTTCTCCAAAGAAGACATACAGATGGCCAACAAACACATGAGTCAAATTTATTTAAAACACATATTTAAAGCCATTTGGGAATCCAATCATTAATCATTCATCTATTGATGAATGTATGGTAACAGTCAAGTGGAACCCCAGAAAAGTCCATCCTGAGGTTTCACTGACTCCAGTGGAATGTTGATGGCAACATCAGCTAGGCAGATGTGGCAGGAGAGTGGCACTGGCTGCAGCTGTCTAAAGAATCCAGAGCTAAAAACTGAAAATGCACGTTAAATAACACATTAGACCAAATCAAATGGTTTGGAGCCTTCATAGTCTTTGAAACACTACATTATTATTTATTATTCTTCAAGGACAGTATATGGAAGTGGGGATATAGATGTCCTGTGCTGCCAGTTCTTTGTGTCATTTGCTGTAAACATGAATTCAAACAAGCTATTACTCAACTAAATTATGTTTCAACAAAACCTAGAAACCCTATTGCTCTGTGTACTTGCCTTTTGTGGAACGGAGTAAAGAGCAGGATTTGTACTAATGAAATATACTGGACTCCTTTGGCCCTGCCATGACGGTCTGTTGATATATAGCAGGTTGTAGGCAAAAGATGAACCCCATATGTTCATTACGAGGAAGAAAAGAAAGCTGGTCAGTCTCTATTCTGCTAAGGGCACTAACAGACATATTAATCTTGTCAAATCATATTAAAAATATCCAAATTCATGTATGGCCAATTTTACTTAAGTAATTTGGTGACATTCAGATTAGTGGAAAATCATGATACAGTATCTGATTAAATTATTTATTTTGCTTTTGCATAAAACCATTTTAGTAAAATGCCTTTTAATTAGAAGAAATTAAGTATAAGTAAATTAGACTTTCAAAAATAAAGGCAGCAATACCATGAATCAATATCAGATAGTGATACTCATTAAAAATGTATTCTAACATGATATAAGTAAACCACATGAATAAAATTATTTCTTCCATCTCACTGTGACCTATAGATAATAGAAAATAGACATAAAACTTTCTAGTGAAATTAAAATAATAAATAGTAGAAACTGTAGTCAAACAGGAGGCATAAATTGTGTTTAAAAGTAAATATTATTAAAAGTATAAAGAATATATATATTTTATATTTATTTATTGTTATTCATTTATTCAACAAGGCCAAACATATTCTAGATACTGGGGATATAACAGTGAATAAAAAGGGACAAAATCCACTGCTTTCATGGAGCTTACATTTTAGAGGAGGTAAGAAAATATATAAAATAAGAGACACAAGCATCTAATAATTAGAGGTTTATAATTGTTAGGGAGGAAAATAAATCAGGGACATTGCATATATTTATGTGGCCTTTTGGTGAGGACAAGTTGCAGTTTTAAAAGTGGGCTGGGGGCTTCCCTGGTGGCGCAGTGGTTGGGAGTCCGCCTGCCGATGCAGGGGACGTGGGTTTGTGCCCTGGTCCGGGAGGATTCCACGTGCCACGGAGCGGCTGGCCCCGTGAGCCGTGGCCGCTGGGCCTGCGCGTCCGGAGCCTGTGCTCCGCAACGGGAGAGGCCACAACAGGGAGAGGCCACAACAGTGAGAGGCCCGCGTACTGCAAAAAAAAAAAAAAAAAATGTGGGCTGGGAAATACCTCATTGAGAAGCTGAGATTTCACTAGAGATCTTAAGTTGTTGAGGGAGAAATTTATGTGGATATCTTTGGGAACAGCGTTCCAGTCAGAGGGAACAGTAACAGATAAGGCCATCGTAAAGTCAATGCCTGGTGTATTTAAGAAAGGCAAGGAGAGTGCTCTGGGGACAAGCAGAGTAAAAAATAGTAGGAAAATAATTCAAGAAAAGCAAAAAGTAAACAATAGAAGAGCTAAGTCATGTAGTCATGTAAGGTAATGTAAATTAAGGACTTTGGCTTTTGCTTCCTCAGTAAGAAGTGAAGACTTTTCAAGGCTGTCAAATAAATCTTAATCATTTGAGAAGTTTTATCAATTCTTCTGTTTATAATATTTATATTATTAACTATTCAAAGTGTCTGTAAATGAGCTAGAAACCAGAAACATGAGAGTGAAGAAATGTGACATAGTACCCTCCCTCACTGAGCTGACAATCTGGTTGGAAGATAATCATTTAACACAAGTACACCTATTTAAATAAGTAAGGGACCAGGGAGCACTGTGGGGTCTCTTAAAAGAGCACTGTGAGGTCCAATTCTCATGTCTAATCACTTCCTAAAGGCCCCACCTCCTAGATATCATCATATTGGGCATTAATATTTAAACATATTAATTTTGAGGGGCGGGTCACAAACAGACCATAGCAGAGAGAATGGCTAATGTTTATAAATACTCCTGTGAAGTCAAGTAATTTAAGAACTACAAACTATCTATTATATTTTCTGAGAAGGCATTATTAGAGCCTTGTGGAAAGCACTTTCATTGAAATGGCATGGACTGCAAAGCTGAATGGGTAAATGCGAAGAAAAAAAGAGAGAGATAAAAGTTGTCATAAAGTGGTGTGGTGTTCATTTATTAAAGTTTTAGAAAGGAGGTTTGTCCATCAGTCAGCGTACAGATTCTGAATTAAGTTTACAAAAAAAAAAATGGCATAAAGTTTTTCTTTGCTAGATGGTAGGCATCAGATCACATCCTAATGAGTTTGGCCCAGAAATAAAAACAGTGTCAACTGAAGAGGAAAACATCCAACACCAGAAGGTCACTGGACTGCTGCATGGTTTGCCAGTAGCATATCTTACTGAGGGCAAGTTCTTCAGATAATTGCAAACACAAAGTCTGCAACTCAAGCCAGGGTTATATTTCAGAAAAGCCATCTATAGAGAGCAGGAAACTCAAGTTTGCCAAACACATGGGCCAAGAGTGAAGCCAGTGTTGTTCCAATTGAGTTATTGCCAAGGAAGACAAACTATAAGGGAAGTGGGAGAATTTGAGGATCCTAAATTGTCAGGGCAATAGATTACATCCAAATGGGTGAACCAGGGAAGAAAGCTACATAATATCAAACATGATGCTAAAGAATAGAACAGCAGGAAACTAGGAGACAAATTGTGTCTGACAAGAGAGGAGTAGAAGCTCCATGTGGGTTCTGAGTCATGAGCCAGAGCCTTAGTTTTGCCTTCTAAAATGTTAAAGCAACATGTCAGAAAATAAGCTCAGAAAAATGAATGAGCAAGTACTAGCTTTCCTGAGACCCAGTACCCTGATATACCCTCTCTAGGGTTCTTAATATTTAGATACTCAAGGCCAGAGGATTTACCATAAACACAGAGCATAGGGGAAGGGATTTATTACATCTTCTACAAGTTAGTGACATGATTTGTTGAAAAATACAAATGTACTTGACATGTAGAAAAATCAGACAGATGAATTCAAACAGTCATATATTTAAGAATTACACAAGTAGAGGAAAATGTGAAAACCAACCTATACATGTTCGCAGAGGCAAAAATCTGCCTCCTAAAGAAATAAAGTACTGTAAAAGTTGTCATAACTCTGTCCTCTTGGTTGATTCCATTGACATCTTGTCACCAACGAAGTGATGCCGGGCAAAATTTTAATTCTCAGATAAAGTTCTTCTTGGAAGCTGCAAAGTTACATGTACTTCACATAATTGATTGTTAAATCAATTTTAAAATCATATTAAAGCCAGCAAGATTAATAGCATTATTCTTCCAGTGGGGGAGGAAGTCATATTTTAAATTTAATTATATTATTCTTGGTAAATAATGAGGTTATATTCAATTTTGAACTACTATATTACTTATTATAAAACAGGAAAACATTCTAAAGTGAAGCATGGGGGTTATGTATGTCAAAATAAGTCAAAATGTTATTCTCTGGAAATGAGAACATTTCATAGCAGATGCATAATGTATTTTCCCTAAGATGTATCAAGACAACATGCATAATAAAATACAGGTGACGAATATTCTTGGTAACAAGTGTTTTAAATTGAAACAAGAAACTCCTAAACCTTGAGGGAAAAAAATCAAAAGCATCAATGAGGATATTTCTTCAAGATAAACTCATCAAGATGAAAGTAACCGTGAATGACTTGTCAGTGTATGGCGTGACAGGCAATGAGGCGAATATTTGACCATTTTGCTTGGTACAGCATTAATATGCTTCTGTTATGACAAAGACATGTAGTTGCCAAGGGTTATTGATCTTTGTAAATGTTTTAGGTAATAAATATATATGTACATATCTATACATAGTTTTGACAAGCCAGAAAAAAATTGGAGTAGAAATATCAATTAATAGCTAAAATTTTCCTTTATTAATAGAAAGGAAGTGTCTCTCTCTTGAGATTTTCACTCACCCCACAGAATTCCACAGCTTTGCCCAACAACAGGTGGTCTGACCAGTCTATCACAAAGCTTGATTCTGCCGTGCATATTAACTGTTAAAGCTAGCCATTGGAAGGTACTATAGACTGTTACATTTATGAGCACATGCTCCTGCTGTTCCAGATCTCTGACTACAGTACAGAGGTGCTTCAGTCTTCCCACCAAAGCTACATCTGTTTTATACCACTGTGCACTGGACTTTGTTTTTCAGCCATTGACCTCAGAGCCACAAAGCGTTCTCCATAACATTCCATCTCCTCATCTTGAAACATTGCCATCAGATTGAGGTTTACATATTAACTCTTAACCTCTCAACCTTCCTATTTATGTCATCTACCAATGTTCATTGTTATTTCACTCATTAATAAGTTTTTGTCTTATAAACATGCTCTCCCTGCCTAGATAGCATCGTTCTTGGCAGTATAAACATCCATGTGGCTGGCGCATCCAGCACCTGGTCTTTAATTTTTTTAAACCTTTTCCATTTCAGTGGCTTTTTCTTCTGCTCTGTCTTTCAACCACTCCAATGGTTATTACCTTCTGGAACTTGTGATTACCAAAAGCCACATTATAACTTAATTTTCTAAAACTGAGATCCCGCTTTCTGATCAGTTACTAAAATTTCTTCTGTTTTTTTGTCCATTGAATTCAAACTCCTTATCCTGTTGTACTAAGTCTTGTTTGACCAAGGATAAACTTCTGTGCTAAGGTTAAACCCACCCCTTGCCAAGTGGAACCCATCCTGTCTCACCTGCTTAAGGACTTTGTTCCACTTAGCTTGTCTGTCCTTGTCCTGTATCCCCTTCTACAAGATCATATCTATCAACATGTCATATTTCCATCTTAAAAAGCAAAAACAACTACAGCAAAAAACTCTTGATCCTGCATTCTCTTTGCTGCTATTGAAAGCAAAACTCTTCAAAAGATGTCTGTAATCATTGACTCTACCTCCTCTTCTCCCGTTTCTTCTGATCGCTCTCCAATTAGGCTTCACTTGCACTGCTCTACTGAAACTTCTGCTGACAAATTCCCCGATGTGGAAAAGATTTGTATAAGTTCTGTGATATTAAATTATCCTTGACTAGAAATTATAATTGAAGCCACAAACAACAGACTTCAGTTTTAATGAGGAACCTTGAATAGAATTAGAAATATCTTGACCCAGATGCTAGGAGAAAACAAAGCCATTACTTAGCCTATATATTATTAAATTTACATACATAGGGAAAAAAAATTAGCAAACCATTGCGTACTTTTTTTTCCCATAAATTTTAACTTATATTTATGTCTTTTGTATCTTCATAGAGTTGAGTTTCTGTCTAAGAGTATTTGCCAAGGAAGACAAAGATTTCTCAAGTAATGCTAAAAGGGTTATTTTAATGTTTCTAAAGACTATACATGTAAACTTAGAAACTGTTAAGGTCTGTTACAAGAAATTACTTTTGTTAAAATATGTCCTGTAAAAAATATTTTGCTCATCTGGATTGTAAGTAGGTTTGTTATAGGAAATTTTAATAGTTAACTCACAATCTGTATACTGACTTTTTTCTCTAACTTCATTCATAGTTAAGTGGATTGGCTTTATTTATGAGTCAGCAAGCATTTGAATACTCTTTGTCTTCACTTTCTCCCTAAGAGGGCATTGCTGATAAAACTCATGACTCAAAAAGCAATAAAATTGAATTTTTCTCTCTCAACAATGACTTGTACTTTGTCAAATCTAATGAATGATTTTCAATTCTCACATTACATGACTTCTTAGATAATCGTTTCTACCTTCCCCAAAGGCTTTCTTCATTTGCTTGATGCTCTTTGATTTTTCACTGACCATATTGGCTGCTGCTTCTCAGGCTTCTTTGTGGAGCTTCTTCATCCTCCCCAGTTTCCCTCAGGGCTTTTCTACTAATGAAATGAATTCAATACTTTGTGTATTTTAAATTTACAACTCTGGGACTCGCCTCTGCTCTGGGCTTCTGAATCATTCCCCAGTCACTAGTCACTACCTCCTCTCAGCACCTTGGGCAGACCTCCTGTTCCCTATCTGCACATACACTAAAATTGAACCTCCAATCGAAATGACACTTTCTTCCTTCCTTTCAGTTACTCAAGCCTAAAATTTAAGTGATATCACCTACTTTATCTCTCACTTAATATCAATATGTCAAAATATCTTATCCCCCCCACCCCCACCCCATGCATCTAAAATATATACACAGTATGACCACTCTTTCTAACTTTCACTCTGTCACCATGGTTAAGCTGCCATCATCTGCTGGCCGGATTTATGTGCTCCCTTTCAATTCATCTTCAACCACACAACCTGAGTCATCCTTTTCAAAAAATAAATCAGATTATTTCACTACTCTGCTTAAAACCATCCAGAGGCATCCAGACACATTGAAAATAAAAATGCCTTGCTATGGTCTTGGCTATCTCTTAGATTCTAGCTCCAGTAGTCTTCTTTTTGCTTCTCAATGAGGCTGTACTTACCTTATTTCCTTTGCACTTGCTGTACTCTATGTTGTGAAATCTACTTTCATAGATATTTTCATGAATGATTCTCCCAATTTTGTTTCTCTTTAAACATGATCTCCTTAAGATTCCTCAAAAAACTAAAAATAGGACTACCATGTGACCCAGCAATTCTACTCCTGGGTATATATCCAGAAAAAATGAAAACATGAATTCAAAAAGATATATGCATCCCAGTGTTCAATGTTCATATGCACCCCAATGTTCACAGTATATATACCACACAATGGCATATTACTGAGACATAAAAAAGACTGAAATTCTGCCATTTGCAGTAACATGGATGGACGTAGAGAATATTAACCTTAATGAAATAGCAGACAAACACAAATACTGTATAATATCACTTAAATGTGGAATCTTAAAAATAATACAAATGAATGTATTTAGCAAAGCAGAAACAGAAACAGATATAGAAAACAAACTATGGTTACCTGTGGGGAGAGGAAAGAGGGGAGGGGCACGTTAGGAGTATGGGATTAAGAGATTCAAACTACTATGTATAAAATAAGCAACAAGGATATATTATATAGCACACGATATAGCCATTACCTTGTAATAACTTTTAATGGAGAATAAACTGTAAAAATACTGAATCATTATGCTGTATACCTGAAACTACTATAATATTGTAAATCAACTATACTTCAATACAAACAAACAAACAAACATAACCTCCTTAGAGTGGCCTGCTCCAAACATTTCGTAAGCAAAACCATATTGCTCTTTACCTTTAGAACCTGCTTTATTTCCTTAAATGCAATTATTACTCCTTGAAATTACAATTCACATTATTTTGTTTATTTATTTTATATACTTCTCTTATCAAAAGAACCTTAGGAACTTTATCTTTTGGTTCACTGCTGTATCTTCACACTTAAACACCTATTGAATTCATGGCTTTGTCACCATCAACCTCCAGGCATTCTTTTTTTTTTTTTTTTTTTTTTTTGCGGTACGCGGGCCTCTCACTGTTGTGGCCTCTCCCGTTGCGGAGCACAGGCTCCGGACGCGCGCAGGCTCAGCAGCCATGGCTCACGGGCCTAGCGGTTCCGCGGCATGTGGGATCTTCCCGGACCGGGGCATGAACCCGTATCCCCTGCATCGGCAGGCGGACTCTCAACCACTGCGCCACCAGGGAAGCCCAACCTCCAGGCATTCTTATCTCTCCCTCTCAGTTGCAGCCACACATGTCTCATTTTAATTCTCCTGCCTCATTAGTCTTGTGATCTCAGAACCTTTTCCCATATACTCTTCTCTACCTGGAACAATCTACCTTTTCCCAATTTTTTTCCTTTTCATGGTTGGTTTCATATAAATGAAATTCTTGGCTTAGATATTACTTCTTTAGAAAGACCAAGCAAGACTACTAATATAACACTCATTCCTTCCACTATCCTATTATTAATTCTTTTGTTTTTCTTCCTGTATTTGTTACTATTCGCTTTTTCAGTTTTTCAATGTCTATATCCTCTAAACTAGAATAAGCTCCTTATAAGCAGGGATTGTATCTGCATTATTCATCAATGTGAATAGCATAGTGCCAGGGCAGAACTAACCAATATGCATGAGCATGGAGGGGCCAAAGGTACTTCTAACAATAACCTGCTATGCCAAGATCAGCTTACCCCATTCGCTCTTAGGCATTTTTTTTTTTCTTTTTGAACCCAGTTTACTAGTCTCCAGTCTTCATTCTTATTTTCTTCAACTGATTTTAGTTTTTGTCCTTCACTGTCCTGCCTTGTCACTGGGCTTGAAGCCACCCCAAATTTAGGAAACAGAATTTAAAGTTCTGTCAAGTCCCACACAGAAGAATGACATTGTGCAATGGACCTATCTCCCTTCCTAGAACTCTGCATGTAAAAAAAAAGACAGAAGTGAAAAGTTTCTATTACTAATGAGTTCATTATCCATGAATGCCTTTCCTTATTTATACGTAACTAAAAATACGGCTAAAATGGTCCTTTAGAACAGTGTTTTTCAATTAGTTTTAGAGGGTATCTCACATCTTTTAATACATTTTACATCACATTTAAAATGTGGTTAGAATCTGCTAAATTAATTTCATGACCTACTATTGCGTTCCCCACTTCCCTTCCTTTACATTTTAAAAATATTGCTTTTGAAGGTGCAGAAGATCCACTCCTAAATCTGATTTGAACATGCACAAAAACACATTTAGCTCATAAACACAGGCATAAATATTTATCTTTTTTTTTTTTTTTGCGCTACGCGGCCTCTCACTGTTGTGGCCTCTCTCGTTGCGGAGCACAGGCTCCGGACGCGCAGGCTCAGCGGCCATGGCTCACAGGCCTAGCCGCCCCGCGGCATGTGGGATTTGGGATCTTCCCGGACCGGGGCACGAACCCATGTCCCCTGCATCGGCAGGCGGACTCTCAACCACTGCGCCACCAGGGAAGCCCCATAAATATTTATCTTAATACCAGTCCTTGGAGATCATCTTTAAAAGGGAAGGTGATGGTGTTTCCAGCATAAAGCCGTGTTAGACTGCACTTAATATTATTTAAATGGCAGCGTTTTTTATGGCAAAAAGGATTTCATAGTAGCAGTAAGAACTTTGGGAATGAGCCATGTGGTCTGCCAAGCAATTTCTGGTGAAGACATCAACCATTAAGTTGTTTATAGTTATTTTACCCCAAATTGTTATGAAGTCGGCATATAAAATTCAAATACATCAGCTAGAGTTGATGACCTGACCCCTAGGCAAAACCAATAATAAAATAGTTTTTTCTTCTGTAATTCTTCCAACTACTCAAACTACATTTTCCTCAAAATGTAAGAACCAACTCTAAAGAAATCAACAGAAAAAAGAGAATACATTACAAATTTTATTTTTAAAGAATGATGATTGTTTATTCCAGAACAAAAGTAAAACACATTATCAAAAATTTAACCAGAAGTAACACCGCTGAACTATGAAATAAATTCATTTATTAGCCAGATTTAATTTCATATTCAAGATTTCACCTTGAAAACATTGCCACTAAAATATATATATATATATATATAGTTTAACATCTTTGCTCAGGCTCTTTCCCAATTCTGAAAAGTTTTGTTATTTATTTACTATATTATTCTGCCATTCTTGGGCATATTGTGATCTGATATGTTTAATTACAGTGATCTGTAATTTTAGGATACAAATTCAAGACCTGTTAAAAAGTTCTTCCCCTGATCTTTATTCCTTCTGTATTACAACCTCCAAACACTATGTGGATGTTAACTTTAAGCCACGTGCCTCACAGTTCAAAATGTTTGTTGTCTCAAGTGTCAAGGGCCTGAGCTGGCATTGGTTTTCTGTGATGGGAAGTAGATGTCATAGGTGAGTGCCCACCATTTATGGCCAAAATGCTGCAGAGAATTTCTGAGCTCCCTCTCCAACAAATGGAGTGAATGGAATAATCTTGGTCCTTTTTAAAAGTAGTCTTTTATAAAAAAAAGAGCTTGCTAGAATCAAGATAAAATTTATGTATAAACAGTCTCATGACACAATTGCATTTGGCCTCCTAAAGTGGCAAGTGTCATTAGATCTTTTGATTTTTCTTTTGCAAATTTCGGAAAACAAAGGAACACAATTCTCCCTAAATATGTAAGGAAGACATACATATCAAAAGGTGAAGTTGGTAGGATTCCTAAATTAAAAATCTTTGAGTAGGGGTTTGTTTATGTTGCTAAATCTCCCTCAGTACTTAGGGAGATGTAAACAGAAACTAAGCAAACAGCTCTTAGGAACAAGAGTTCAAGTCTTTAACACTATTTTTTAAGGAGGAAAATCATTAAAGGATCAGGAAATTCAGTTTATAACTGGATATTTTTCTCTGGGACCTCACCTCCCAATTTTCTCAAAATGTCTTCCCTGGTAGAACAATACCTTGGTATGTTCATAGGAGTATTAATGAAAGAGTTGGTCGATGTAATACAGTAATTCTCAGCGAATGCTCCATAGACCTCTGGAGTTTCATGGGTACAGTCAGGAGATCCATTAGGTTAAAACTGTTTTCATAACAATCCTAGCATGTTATTTCCTTTTTTTCCCTCTGTATTGCTATCTACGCTGGTGATATTCAAGATATGGTAGTTAAAACTACAGTGGCATCAACCTCAACTTGTTGGTTGGTTGTGAATGCGTAAGTGCCATGCATTCACAGTAAAAAAAAAAATGTTTTAACTTAAAAAAATCTTTGATGAAGCAATAAAATATATTAAATCATTAAATCTCAATGTTGGAGTATAAGTTTTTACAATGTTCTGTGTGAGAATAAGAAGTACATATAGGGACTTCCCTGGTGGTCCAGTGGTTAATAGTTCACCTTCTAATGCAGGGGATGCAGTTTCGATTCTCTGTCAGGGATCTAGGATTCCACATGCCTTGCGGCCAAAAAACAAAACAAAAACCCCATAAAACGGAAGCAATATTGTAACAGATTCAATAAAGACTTTAAAAGTGGTCCAATTCAAAAAAATCTAAAAAAAAAAAAAGAAGTACATATAGAGCCTTTCTCCAGCATAGTGAAGTGCAATGTTTGTATTGAGGAAAAGCACTTTTGTGATTGAGTTGCCATCTAAACTAGCCATTTTTTCACTGAACACAATTTTTACTTGAAAAAAAAATGACATAGGCATACTTGGAGATTTGGCATACCTTTTGGCAAAATTAAAAAATGAACAAAGTATGCCTGTCTTTTCAAGGAAAACAACTGCCATTGTTGACAGTGATAACATTTAAGCTTTAAAGTGGAAAATTAGAATTTTGGAAAACATGTTTCTGTCACCTTGTGCTCTAGAACTTCACAAAAATTAGTCTTTTCTAATGTGATTAGTGGCGATTTAGTAGTATGGCTATTTTTTTTATGTTGTATAATGAAATGTTTCAACATTGAAAGGATAACTCAGTAACTCAGTATTTTTCAACTGTTTAGTAAATGTTATTGCAAAAGCGTGTGCTATGGTCTGAATGTTTGTGTCCCCCAAATTCATATGTTGAAATCCCAATGCCCAATGTGACGGTATTAGGAGGTGAGGCCTTTGGAAGATGCTTAGGTCCTGAGGGTGGATCCTTCATGAATGAGATAAATATTCTTATAAAAGGAACCCCATAGATCTCCCTAGCCCCTCCTACTATGACAAGACACCAGCTGCGAACCAGGAAGCGGACCCTCAGTAGAATGTGACCATGTTGGCAACTTGATCTTGAACTTCTCAGCCTCCAGAACTCTGAGAATTAAATTTCTGTCGTTTGTAAGCTACCCAGTCCGTGGTATTTTGTTCTAGCAGCCCACATGGACTAAGATAGCATCCAAGATGCTAATTCAAGATCCATTTAAGATAGTCCAGTGCATATTAATATATAAGTAGGAAATAATTCAGGAATTCCAGCTTACTGTAGATGATGAACAAACAGTTCATAGAAGAGAAAATCTGAAAGATAATTAACATGAAAAATGTTCAACAAAACACTTTACACTCATTAGGTTTTCAAAAGTCAGATAAAGCAAGGATGGGGAAACACGACGTTCCTACACTGCACATGGTGGTACTGTGGGCATCGGTTTGGCTTTACCTATAGATGCTGAAAATGTACACACTCTGTGATCCAGCAATCCCAGTCCTTGGTTTATGTCCAAGAGAAATTCTGGCATATGTGCATGAATTATTGCAAGCTTGTTGCACATAATAGTGAAAAATGGGAAACATTTCAAATGCCATCAGTAAGACAGTGCTTGTATAATTTATAGTATATTTGTGTGGTGGAATACTTTAAAGCAATTTAAATGAATAAATAAGATTTATATTTAAAAACATGGCTAGAGCTCAAATAATAATGTTGAGTGAAAAGGAAACAGAAAACAGGTTAAAGAATGTTGTATAAACATATGGACACCAAGGGGGGAAAGTGGCGGGGTGGGGGTGGTGGTGGTGTGATGAATTGAGAGATTGAGATTGACATATACACACTAATATGTATAAAATGGATAACTAATAAGAACCTGCTGTATAAAAAAATAAAATTCAAAAAAAGAGAGAATGCTGTATAGTATGTGATATTTATAAAACACAATGCCAAACATTTATGGATATGCTTATATAAAGTAAAAAAAAATGGTCTGGATATATATCAAATTAATGATAGTAGCTGTTCTGAAAGTGGAGGATGGAGACTGGTCCTGTGAGGGTCATATTAGGGATTACAAATTGGCCTGTGTTATATACTTCTTAAAAATAAAAGAAATTGATATTATGATTCTTTAAGACATGCATTTTGATACTGGTTTCATGAAAATTGTTATACTGTTTTGGTAATTTAATATTTTTTTCAAAAACACCTAAAAGAATAGTAATAAAGTAGATTTGAGTTTATGGTTGTAAGTAAAGATTCTTGAAATATAAGTGAAAAACTAATTGTAAGGGAAAACTACTTGCAAGGGGAGAACTAATAAATGATAAGACCTTAATGTATTAAACTCCAAGCAACAACTAATAGGGTGGGGAAGTAAAAAGGGGGAGAAGAATAAGAGAGAAGGCAGGAGTCAGGATAGCTTTGAAGCATTTTGTGAGTATAATCTTATTTAAATCTTATTAAAATCATCAGATAGGTGGCAAGATTGTAATCTTCACTAAGCCTAAATGTCAGGATAAACAGAAACTCAGAGAGTTAAAACAAGCCCCAGTGCACAAAAAGTTCTTTTGGTTCTAGGGCATTTAAATATGTACCTTAGTTTTGACTGACTCAAGGAGTCGGGGACAGAAGTAAAGACTTAGGGAGAGACAAGTAAGAGATCCTCTACAGAATAAGCTGATGCTACAAAGGGCAAGGGTGAATCCATGCTTGGGGTAGTATGACTCGGGGAGTACTGTTTATATAGTGTTCTGTGTCTATGTTGTTTGCTGCGGTTGTGCAAAGTGATGATATTGGGAGAAGAGAAGTAAAAATACCCTCACCATCCTCCCCTGAGGAAGATTGTAGAGATGCAAGAAGGAATAAAAATCCCAGAAAACTGGGATTTAAATTTTTTTAAAAAATGAACTTTTACTTATTTATTTTTATTGAATATAATTGATATGTAACATTATATTAGTTTCAGGTGTACAACATAATGATTCAGTATTTATATACACTGAATATGTATTTGTAGATACACGTAAAACATTAGCATGTAGTGGGAATAAGTAGAGAAAAACCTAAATGAAGTTACAGTGTTCTAAGTTCTTTGTGTTGTTTGAGAAGAGAGCGAAAGTACTGATTAACTTTTGGTTTTGATACATTAAAAGGGGAAAAGAAAAGCTGAGACTCTTATTAATAGAAAGTGGTTTTGTTAAGCAATCATATCCCTCATTGTGTGGGTATAAATACACAACCAGAACACCATAATGTTCTCTAGGTACTAGGTGCAATGGGAAATAGGAACAATATGTTGGGAGGCAAAAAGTCATCCAAGCAAATATTTTTAAAAGTATCTGTTATAAATTCTGTGTATATATATGTATATATTGAGAGATCTAGAAAAGAATGTTCACTAAAATAAATGTTATTTATTCCTTTGGCAAATATCATTGGATGCCATGTTCCAGGCATTGTTCTAGGTGTTGAATTTACAAATGTCATCAATGAAAGACATACTTCCCTGGAGAAAACATTCTAGAGTTATTGTAGGAAGGTAGAATTTCAGATCATTTCCCCTTTTCTTTCTTTTATTTTTAATTTATGAGAAGAGATTTAAATAATAATAAAGCTTTTTTCTGAGAAATAAACAGAAATTACTTGTTTTTATAAATAGCATTTAAATTTAAAATAAAAATGATTAATACTCATTCATTTGATTTTAAAGAACTAAATAATGGTAAATTAGCAAATTTTGAATATGTAAGAAAATCCTCTTCCCCCCCAAAAAAATATATCCACTGTAGGCAAGGGTATTAGAAAGGTGATCCTCTCAAGCACTGTGGTGTTTAGTGTACCTTGGCACAGATTTTCTATATGCCAAGGTGTACAGAATGAAAGTTTTCATGTATATGTAAAAGTTAACCTAAAGAAATAATCTACTTAACCTAAAGAAATACTCTAGAATGGGCATGGTTGATTGTGAAAGCAGATTTGGGGGGAAAAAAAATCTACACATTCAAAAATTGGATGTTGACTAAACAAATTACAGTATTATATTGCATAGCCATAAAATGATATTCCACATCAGAGATCAGCAAACTACAGCCTGTGGACCTAATCTGGGCCACTACCTACTTTTATAAATAAAGTTTTATTTGAAAACAGTCATGTAAATACATATAAGTATTATCAATGGCTGGTTTCATGCTAAAATGGCAAAGTTGAGTACCTTCCATAGAGACTTCTAGGCACTTAAAGCCTAAAATAATTATTCTCTGGCTTTGTGTAGAAAAAGTTGCCAATCCTTTGTCTTGATGATTGTAGAAATAAAAATATATTTGTAGTTTAATGGACTGTCTGTATTATATGATGCCACCTTTTACCCTGTGACCTATGCATATATACTAAAACATACACATTCATAAACAAAATAACTAACCTCTATTGAGTAGTATGTGCCAAGTGTCAGTTTGATAAGTTTATGTGTATAATTCATTTAATTCTTACAGCACTCTTATGCACCATTATTCTATTTTACAAATAAACTGAGGCTCTGGGAAATTACGGAATTTGCAAAAGATGACACAGCTAGTTGGTGACAGAGGTAGGATTCAAAAAGTTCCACATACTTTTTCTTCTTTATAACTGGCAGGCTATACCTCAAAATGTTAAAAGTGTTCTCTGGATTCTTAGACTATGAGTGTTTTATTCTTACTCTTTTAATCTATATATTTTTCTTTTCCTATAATGAACCTTTATTATTTATTTTATTTGTTATTTTTTATTAAATTTATTATTAAAAAAGAAAAATCCAAATATTCAATAGTTGTGAATTTGAAAACTGTCGAATTTAACTCCTATCATTTGACTGTTTCTTCATTTTATCCTATAGGAAACCACAGTTAATGTTTTTAGGGTCCTTGGTGCTGGAGAAATGATACACTAACTATCAAACCAAAGCACCAGTTGCTTTTTGTCATCAATGAAACTGGTAGGGCTGAGAGATATAATTTAATGTTGTTTTGTTGCAAAAGACACTGGTACTTCTTGACAAAAATCCATTAGCAGAATATTAAGAAATGAAGAAATACAAGGTTTAGCCTTTTTCCTTTTCCTTCTCAAAACTTCTTGCAAGAGTGATTTATTTTCCCTCTTGGTGGTTTCTCTTTCACCCCTTGAAGTAAAAAATTCACAATCCATTATGCTGTCAGAGGACATTGACATTGTAAGCCAGTAACCTTTTGTCAGACATGTTTAGCCTCACCTTTTTCTTTAGCGTTTGGCATGGTAGTCTTCCTCTCCTTCAGATAATCCTCTCCTTTGACATATTTTATCTTGCATTATCCCAACAATTCTCCTACTCATCTGCAGTGTTGCTCTTCTCTGCCATGCCAGTTCCTTACCCTCTCATGCAGGGCCTCTGTGACACGTTTTTATCACCATTTCATCGTCCTTTTCACAGAACCAGCATTCTGGTATCATCTTTGTGTTGCTGCTCACAGTTTGTTTCCTTCTAGCGAAGATTTTCTCCCTTCTTCCTATGGTTAGTGTCTGCTCATTTTTTAAACCTTTGCTGAAATATCCCAACCTCCAGATATGATTTCTACCTTGTTTGGACCTTGATTTTTAGATTTTTATAACTTTATATTTTGAGAGGTGTATTCTACTGATTTTATGCCATTTATGTACAGTGGGCAACGTGAGTGCTTACAATGACTGCCTCTTATCCATTTTTAAGAAGTTTCTGTAGCACATGCTACATTGAGCATGATAATGTGTGCAATAACAATTTGTTGTTAATATTTAAGCAAAAATTATGAGAATGGAATAGCACATGTTTTTTTGTCATGTTCTGTGAGTAAATGTGTCTATTATAAATTTGCTGTTAAGCATACCTGAGAAAAGTCTTTGATTTCCCTGTGTAGCTAGTATGAAAGGGTAGAGGTATATAAGAAAATGTGCAAGGCTTAGGAATTTATGCTTCTTACACATAACTCATAATTTACTCATGCTCTTATCATGATGAAACCTGTGTTTGATTATGACGTATATAAATGTGCTTTAAAATCTGTGTTCTATTACTATATAAAATTAAAGTATTTTGAATTGTGTATCACTCCTGTATCCCATTAATTGGAGATACTGGTTGTAATATATGTCAGAGATTAAGTACAATTTTGGCATTTAGAAAGGTGAGAATAACAGGTTATTGCAGCTGGTTTTAATATTTTTATGTTAACAGGAATTTTATAAGCAAAGAGTAATTTGAATAGATAGTTCTCAGAGATCTTCAATTTACTGTAAACTGTTGTATCTACCTTTGTCTTAAAAAGAAAAAAAAAAGACTTTTTCTTCATTTACCATGATTAATCAAATCTAAGATACTACCTGTCTTACTTTGGGTTATTCTGAAAATAGAGCCTAGGATCTTTAGGTTGGACATTGTCAATGAGCACAGGAACAGCTACTATAGCTACAGCTGAAATCACAGGTAGGTCTGGAGGTTGTGGGGATGAGCACTTTGTTTCTGCTATACCAAAGACACACCACTATTTTATTTCTTAGTAAGAAAGAAAAAAAATGCTGTCAATTATACTATGGTATAATGCTTTCTTATCACTTAGACATTTTATTTTATATTTATTTTAAAAGGTCTTTTAGATTTTATACATATATTTTTAAAATGCCCCCTACATATGTGTGTGTGTATGCGTCTGTGCAAAATAAATTAGATAATGTATTTGTAAAATTTAACATTCAGTCTGGCAATTATGAATGATATTTTGACTCAGAGTTGTCGATGTTTTTGTTTTTCTACATAAATTATAATGTGTGGCATTAAGAGTTTTGGTGGTACAGCATTTCTTAAACATGTGCTCCTCTGTTTTCTTTGGGACTTTCAAGCCTCAATATTCTTTCTGCTTGTTTTGATTCACATGGGCAGGCAAAGACAACTATGTCACAACTGCTTCCTGGTTGGAGTCATTTTAGGACACATCCTGATTTCAGAGATGTTAAAATGTGGAAAAAAAATCTGAATCTTAGATAAGATGAAACATGGCATTTAGGCTATATTAAGTAATCATTGAAAACATTCATAAATTAGTTAACATATCCAATTGCTGTCTATATATTTGTAATATATATTTTTATATATTAGCATATATATTTTATTATTAAGATAAATACTGATCAAAGATTAACTAGATCAAAGGTTAATTTATTGAATATTATTCTTCTTGTATACTAAATTTTAAAATAGTGTAGTGTATCACAGAAATGCCAGAGGGAGCTTTCTAGGCTATTTTGATTAAATTTTTTTAAAAAAATTATTATTGTGTAATTTTAAAGTTGAACAATTAAAATTTCATTTTTTTTTTCTTTAACAAAGTAATTTGTCATGCATTGGTCCAAAATAGTGATTAAACAATTAAAATTAATAAATATTAGAGGTATACCATTTTATGCTTTTGATCTTCAGTTCCTAGGTATGTTCATATTTCATAAGCATAGAAGTATTTATGAAACTGAGGGAAGAAAGGGAAAACAGATGCCATTTATTAAAACTGTATGTTTAATGTTGAGTCCTTAGGAAGAAAAAGAAGGGTTGGTTACATGGAATGGAGACAGAGCTAAAATATAGTCAAGATTGAAAAGTCAATAATCTATGCTGCAAGAATCTCGTTGTTTTTGTACTCTTGCAATATTGTTTCTAGTTCATATTTTTATATGCAACCGGACTTAGGAACATGAATTGCGAAGGTTATAAATTTGATATATTCATTATTTTAAACACACATACCATCCTGATATGTTATATATTTCTTCATAACTTTGATAAAAAGCAATAAATCCAGAAAGGTAGAAGAAAAAGAAAACTTTGAAATATGATCATTAAATACTTCTACACAAATATTTTAAGGCTTTGAAAGTTGTTTTCAAATTTTTGCATACATTTTGAGGAGTTTTATAAAATTTGTACTAAGACCATTGAAGCTGCCCTTGGCAGATAGTCTTGAATATTTTCATTATGACAATTCCTTCTGTGTGGGACTAAACCCTCATTTTAGAATATTGAAAAGCTCATTAGAAGCCGTTCTCACTTTTCTTTAGTTATACTGTTTCTTAATTTTTCTGCTTAAATAGGGTTGGATTTCTGTACCTTTTCGTTGTAGCTTTGGTGAGAGCAGTATATTTCCTCTTTAAGATACGTGAGGACTAACTGTTCCAATACATCCCAGAGGATTAATAAGAAACTCTGCTTTCACTTAAGCTTACAGCTGCCTATATTATAAGCCATTGGATCTAACAAGCATTTCTGTACTGTTTATGCATAAAGAAGGTGATTTTTGACTAAGCCCATGTCATAGTTATATAATTATCCTTTCCAATAATCAAATATCAATTTAATTTTTGAAATTACAAATTGAACTAATTTTTAAACCACACATCTTCTAAAATGTATTTAAGTTATAAATCTATTCAAGCTTTCATATACATTATATATACATATATACATCAATTATATATATTGATTATAATTGTATATATTTATGTATACAGTATATATAATATATATATTTCAATAGGGCATAACATGGGGTTAGTTGGTGTCAGAGTATGCCAAAATAGGACAGAATATTTGATTTGGTTTTTAAACTTCTTGTAATTCATGCCTTAACCCACTTAACTCACTTGATTAGTGTGTGAGCAAGTGAAAACAAAACAAAAATTTTATATCTTGCTTCATTTCTTTATCTACCCATCCATTTCAGACCATTATTTACCACGTAGAGGCAGGACCAAACCTCAGTGGAAGCATCAGGGACATAGGGAAGGAATATTGGATTGAGAGTCAGAAGAACTGCATTGTGACGTCAGTGTTGTCCTTTATCACTCAAGTAACTTTGGAAGTGTCACATCTCAACAGACCTGAGTCTCCTCAATTTTGAAATGAGAACAATGGACCAGTGATCTCTTCTATTACTTAAATATAAAATATGATTCATAACCCAATGCAGATCTTTCATTGTTACTGAAAAATCAAAGGTACATCCTAGAAAATAAATGTTATCTTAATTTTAATTATTGAAGTCTACATTTGCACTTCATTTTCAAATGTAATCTACTCAATTCCCAAATTTTCTGTTATTCTGGAAAGTTATAAATTATATGCATTTTTATGAAATTAACATTGGGAGAAAGTGACACTATTATAATCAAGGAATTCTAAATATAGTCAGATTTAATCACAAAATTTGGAAAAATTCAAAGACAAATGACTTGTAATGAAAAAAATCAAGAGATACCTACTCAGAAATAATATTCTGATAATACAATCACAAAAGATGCCAGTAGAAATGAGGGGACATCTAAAGTTCAGCACAGCTGTGTTTTGAAAGAACACATAAAAACTGAAAGAGTGAAATCCAGAGATGAGTAAAAGCTTGAAAAATTATGTCTTTAGAAATCAAATGAGGGAAAGACTTTAAAAATAATTGGGCATCTTTGAAGGGCTTTTCTAGGCCTAATTTGGTGAATGCAGAAGTCCACTGGTGGACTAGATTTATAGATGACAAAGAGGAAATGCTTAAAATTCCTTCAGTGCCTTCCCATTTTTTTAAGAAACGAATAAAAACCTTTACATTGCCCCTCTTGCTGTTGCTCCCACTAACCTTATTTAAGTTCTTGGGTAAATCAAATTTATTTTCTTCTCAAATCTTTAATGTATTCTGTTCTCTCTGTGTGGATGGTTTTCCCTCTCTTCTCTAGCTAATTTTACTCTTCCTTCAAGACTCTATGAAATCTTCCTGTTATAATCTTCACATATCCAATTTAGTCTATAACATAATTTATTTGCATTCTTATTTTGAATAATATTTGTTTAACTGACCAGACAGAAGCAATGTCTATTTGGAAATAGGAACCTTATTTTGTGATAACTGTTTTTCAGCTATCTGGCACTGTACAGGCACATAAGAGAAAAGAATATTTGACAAATTTAAGCAAATGAAGAAAAGACGTATGGCTATTATACTAGAGATTGCATGTTGTCTCCCTATATCCACATATCCCCTCATCCTTTAGTATAGAATATTTTCAATTTTTCTGTCCACTTGGCTGCCAAACTAAAGACATTTCCAGACTCCCTTATAACTAGGTTGTCCACATAACTAAGTTCTGGCAATCATATGTGAGCAGTAAAGCTATAACTTCAGAGCTGAGCCCTTAAAATGAAAAGACATGTCCTCCCCTTGCCATGATCTATATATGATGGTGGGAGTTGGTACAGCTCTTCTGGAACAGAAAATGAAAGCTACTTGTTGAGAATGATAGAACAAACAGTAAAGGAGCTGGACTTCTTAATGTTGTGGAGTTAAATATTAGGCATGGTCCAGTTACCTCAGATTTAGACGTAAGAAAAAAATAAAATTTTTTTAAGCTATTGTAATATTTACATTTTTGTTACAGTATTCAATAGTTAAAACCTGTATCCTAACATGAAAATCTTAACAATTACTTTAGCATTAGCAGCAAATAGTATTAATCTTTTTGATATCTGTGTTTATTCTAATCAGGACCCCTCAAAGATCTAGTTCTTAAAATGGCTTATTTGGGACATTAATAAAGAGTTTGTATTAGTTTCATTCTGAAGCACATATACTGAGATTCTTTAATTCCACTTGAAACAAACATTACTGAGGGGTCTAAACATGTGCTATAACTAGGTGTCACTCTAATTACTGCAATAAATTTAAAGAAATGTTTAACTTCTGAAATTCCTAGAAACATACTTCTCACTGGAGGAAACTGTTATCCTACTAGCTAGGTTTAGAAATAAAAATAAAGAGCACCCATTTAGATTTGACTTTCAGATAAACAATTGAAAATTTTAAAATGTTGGTACGTCCCATACAGTATTTGCGTTATACTTCAATTTTTAAAAATATTCATTGCTTATATGAAATTCAAATTTAGGTAGACCTCCTATATCTGGCCACCCTAGTCATTGCTCATCCTACAATGCTGGGACTGATCATGAGGGCGTTTGTCCACAGAAGTTTTACATGAAGGAGGGCCAAGGACCAATTCCAAATGGCAGTCAGTAGTGTGTCAGTCTGATGAGAGATTAAATAGTCATTTGAAGAATAACTCTAATTAGGCTCCTGGCTTCGGACTAGGTAATTGCAACAATTCTCTCTTTAAAATGTTTCTTGAAGACACCAAAGAGGTAATCAGACAGCAAGGAACCACTGGACCGAGATCAGATGGGGTTCAATACGATGACAGGTTAGGACTCAACCCTTTTTCTTCCCATACTGGCCAGCTACTCCTAAGAGCTCCCTACCCCATCCCCCATTCCTCCAATACCTGCTTTTGTTCCAGGAGCCTTTGGCAATGTAGAGATGGAGCTACCCTTTCCGCAAACTAACAGGCTGGAAGGACATGAATTAAAGTCAGCTGCTACCAATGAGAGGGCCCCTGGCAAAACAGTCTTCTTATACTCTGAAAGTGTGACCTGGTAAGTCGGAGTACAGGAATCAAAGTTCCATCTTGGTCCTGGACTGCTAGCACCCTCTGGCGCCTGACAAAAGAAAACAAAAATCCTCTCAGAGGAAAAAAAGCATCAGTCCTTAAATTGTCACAACATAATTTTTTGAAGACTATATCCAGCGAACAATCAAATACAATCAAATCCATGAGAAGAACAAGATGTAAGTCAGGCTCAGCAGAAACAAGAGCCAACAGAAATACACTTCCAATAATTTCAGATATTTGAATTACTTTAATAGACACATTGTAAAAAAAAATGCTTTTCATGTTTATAGAGGTGAAAGCCAAATTTAAATTTTTAGATGGAAATTATAAAAATAAACATTGCATATTTTAATGAAAAGCAAATAAAATTATGTTGAAAATACAATAAAAAGATGGTTTATCCCAGCTGAAAAGAAAATTAGTGAATTGGAAGACATGTCAAACTATGTGCAAAACAAAATGATGTACAAGATACAAGAGAAGATAGACATCAATGATACATCAAGAATATATAATATATATTTAATGGATTATAGATTCTGGGGGCAGAGTCAATATTTGCTTACATAATGACTTAAAACATCCCAAACTGATGAAAAGCATCATGCCCACAAATATTCAAGAGGCAAAAAAAAAAAATCCCTAAGCAGGTTATAGAAGAAGAAATTCATATCTACAGACAATATAATAAAATTGCAAAAAATTAACACAAAGAAAAGATATTTATCTTACAAGGACCAGAAAAAAAGATTATTTCAGAGGAGGATAAGCTGGCAAACAGTTTTGAAAGCAATAATGGAGGATGAAAACAATATAAAGCTAGCTTCAAGTTACAGAAATAAAGAAATACCCAACCTATAATTTAAAATCACAAAAATATTTTTTAAATGAAAACAAAGTAAAATAATTCAAGACAAACAAAAGCTGAGAGATTTTACCACTAGCAAGCCATCACTACAGAAATTCTAAAGAATTTTCTTAGACATAAGCAAACTATTCAGAATAGGAAGGTAGAGATGTATGAAGGAAAAAAACAGCAAAGAAGATGATAAATATGTATAAATGTAAACAAATATTGACTGTATAAATTAATGTTTGTTATGTATTGGTTAAACTATGTCAAATAAAATTCCTACAGTCATACCACATATATCAGTAAAGTGATAAATGGAATTAAAATGTTTCTATGGATCCTACATTTTCTGGAAAAAAAGTAAAGATTAGCAGTAGACCTTTATAAGTCAGCAATACATCTATATATGTGTTATGATCACAAAGATTATTGCTAAAAGTGCTTATAACTTCCAAACAAAAAAGGAAAGAAAATGGAATGATTCTAAAAAATACTTTATCAATTAATAATAAAGACAGAACATATAGGGTGGAAGATACAATGCACATATAGTGATGCTATATTTAAATTAAATACACAGTAATTATGGTAAATACAGAACTGCTCCAATTAAAGTATTTCAAGCTTAATAAAAATATCTACTGTTTATATTAAAAATATGTGCCAATTTAAATATAAGGATACAGTAATGTTGGTAGTAAAAGGAGGAAAAAGCTGGATCATGTAAACACCAGTTTTAAAAAGTGGCTATATTAATATCAGACAAAATAGTCTTTAAGATGAAAGGCATTATGAAAATAAGGAATGTCTCATTATAATGATAAAGGTTGAATTTTCTAGAAAGAAAAAATAATTTTTAATTAGTATGTAGCCAAACATACGGCAAAAGACAAACTAATCAACTTAGACAGAATCATGAGTTGAAATCAAGATATGCACAATCATATTGAGAGATTTGAAAACACATTTGGTGAGGTTGTTTCATACATTTGGAGTAAAGTGAGATTGTTCTGTCACATTCTGCATTTTGTCCTAGATTTCCCTAACCTCTTAAATAATTCCTAAAACTTTGCATATATTATATGCAAAGCATATACTCTTGGAGCTATAAAGTTTTAAAGGTTTTGACAAATACAGTGTCAAGTATCTACCATTACAGTATAATACAGGATAATAGTTTCTTCATCCTAAGAAATACCATTTTTCAGCTGTTCAACCCCTTTCCACTTCCTGAGTCCCTGGAAACCACTGATCCTTTATTTCTCTTTTAATTTTGCTTTGTCCAGAATGTCATATGATTAGAATCATACAGTATGTAGCCCTTTTAATCTGGCTTTTTCACGTAGTAATATTTATTTAAGGTTCATCCATGTCTTTTGTGGCTTGATAGCTTATTTCTTTTTTATTGCTGAATAATATTCCACTGTTTGGATGTGCTAAAGTTTGTTTATCCATTCATTTATTGAAGACATATTGGTTGCTGTCAGTTTTTGGTGATTTTAAATAAAGTTGTTAGAAACATTCATGTGCAGGTTTTGTATGGACGTAAGTTTTCAAATCAGTTGGGGAAATGCCTAGGAGTGTAATTGCTGGATTATATGACAAGACTTCTAAGAAGCTGTCATCTCGATTTTTTAATGTTTTCTTCTAGAATTCTGTAGTTTTGTGTTTTACATTTAGGCATATGTTTGAATTTGACTCGTGTTTTATTGTGTTTTCTGTGTTTAAAGTGTCTAAATTTTTAATTTTTCTTTTCTTCTTCTCCTCCTTCTCTTCCTTCCCCCCTCCCTATATCTCTCCTTCCTCTTCTCCTTCTCCTGCCCTCTCTCTCCTCCTTCTTCTTTTTGGGTATCTGGACACCCAATTATTCCAGTACTATTTGTTGAAAATATATCATTTTTTCACTGAATTGCCTTTGCTCCTTAGTCAATGATGAGTTGACTGTATTTGTATAAGTCTATTTCTGGCCTATTTCTTGTCTTCCATTGATCTGTTATTCTGTCACCACCAATACCACGCTGTCTTGACTACAACAGCGTTGAATAGTCTTGAAACTGAATGGTGTGAGTACTTCAATGTTGTTGTTTTTCTTCAGTATTTTTAAAAAAGATTTATTTATTATTTATTTATTTATTTTATTTATCTTTGGCTGCATCGGGTCTTAGTTGCGGCATGCAGGATCTTTGTTGAAGCATGTGGGCTCTTTGTTGCAGTGTGCGGGCTTCTCTCTAGTTGTGGTGTGCCGGCTCCAGGGTGCATGGGCTCTGTAGTTGTGGCAAGCAGGCTCCAGAGTGCGTGGGTCAGGCTCTCTAGTAGAGGTGCGTGAGCTCAGTAGTTGTGGCGCACAGGCTTAGTTGACCCATTGCATGTGGGATCTTAGTTCCCCAACCAGGGATCGAACCCACATCCCCTGCATTCTAAGGAAGATTCTGTACCATTAGACCATCAGGAAAGTCCCTTTCTTCAGTATTGTGTTAGCTACTCTGGGCCTTTTGCCTTTCCATGTAAACTTCCCAATTTGTTGATATTTACAAAGGTGGGATAAATTTCAAGTAGATCCAGCTGGTGGCTAGTGCTGGTCAGGTTAACTATATCTTTACTGATTTTCTTCCTGATTGATCTATTAATTACTGAAAGAGAATGTTGAATATTTTATTTATAATAGTGGGTTTGCCTGTTTCTCCTTTTAGTTCTATGAGATTTTTCTCACATATTTTGACATTCTGTTGTTAGCTGCATACATGTTAAAGATTTGCTGTGTTCTTAGAAAATTAACTCCTTTCTCATTATGTGATTTTCCTCTCTATCCATGATAAATTTTTTTGTTATAAAGTATGCTTTGTCTGAAATTAATATAGCTGCTCCTGTTTTCTTTAGATTAATGTTAGCATAGTATGTCTTTCTTCATCCATTTGTTATTGATCTATCAGAATCTTTAAAGTGGGTTTCTTGGAGACAATGTATAACTCGGTCTTATTTTTATCCACTCTGCTTGTCTTTCAATTTTGCTCAACTTATGCCATTCACACTTAAAATGATTATTGTTATATTTAAATAAATGTCATCCATATTTGTAACAATTTTCTATTCATTGCATTTATTTCTTTTTTGTTCCTCTTTTTCTGCCTCCTCTGGTTTTAACTGAGCATTTTATGTGATCCAATTTTATCTACTCTCTTAGCATGTCAAGTATACTTTTTTAAAAACAGTTTTATGATTTCCCTGGAGTTTACGATATATATTTTAAAATAATGTATTAATCTAAGTCTACCTTCAAATAACACTGTACCACTTTACACATTTCCAATTCCTCCTTCTCATCCCTTATGACGTTGTATTCATTTCACTTATCTATATATTATAAACACACAAAATATTATTACTATTACTGCTTTAAAAGTTATCATTTTTCTTCTCTTTAAAGGACTTCTTTTAATGTTTCTTGCAAGAGAGACATGCTGGTAATGAATTCACTCTTTTTATTTCTCTGAAAAGGCCTTTATTTATCCAGCACTTTTAAAGAGCAGTTTTACTGCATACAGAATTGTAGATCTTTTTTTTTCTTTCAACACTTTAAATGTTTCACTCCATTTTCTTCTTGCTTGCATGCTTTCTGATAAGAAGTCTGCTGTAATTCTTGCCTTTGTTCTTCTACAGGTAATGCATTCCTTTCTCCCTTGTCCTGCCCTCAGCCCTGACTTCTTTCGAGATTATCTCTTTGTCTTTAGTTTTCTGATGTGTGAATATAATAAGCCTAGGTATAATTTTTAAGGGTATTTATTCTGCTTTATGTTCTTTGAGCTTCTTAGATCAGTGGTTTTGTATCTGTCACTAATTTTGGAAAGTTTAGGCCATTATAAATTTACATATTTCTTTGTTCCCTCCTCTCTTTTCCTTCTAGTTTTCCAATTACATGTTACACCTTCTGAAATTATGCTTGCTTCTTTTAGTATTTCATTCTTTTTTTTCCTTTGCAATTCAGTTTGAGTAGTCTCTGTTGATATATCTTCAAGCTTACTGATTCTTTCCTCAGCCATGTCCACTCTGCTGATGAACCCATCAAAGACATTCTTAATTTCTGAACAATGTTTTTGTTCCTAGCATTTCCTACGATACCTTCTTACAGTCTCCATCACTCTGCTGATGTTACCTACCTACTTTTTTCATTGGATCCTTTAACATATAGTTAATATGTTAATTGTTTAATTAGAATTTATTTTTTAGAATGCTTTAAAGTTCACAGCAAAACTGAGAGGAAAATACTAAGATTTTCCACATATCCTCTGATCCCACATGTGCACAGCATCCCCTACTATCAAAATCTCACACCAGAGTTGTGCATTTGTTTCAGCTGAGGAACCTACGCTGGCACATCATTATCACCCAAAGACCATAGTTTACATTAGAGTTCATTGTTTGTGTTGTACATTCTGTTCGTTTGGACAAATGATATGTATCCACCATTATACTATAATACAGAACAGTTTCACTGCCCTAAAAACTCTTTGTGCTCTGACTATTCATTGCCCTCTACCCCTTAACCCTTAGCAATCATTGCTCCTTTTACCATCTCCAGTGTTTTTTCTTTTCCAGCATGTCGTATAGTTGGAATTATACAGTATGTAGACTTTTCAGATTAGACTCTTGCATTTAGTAATATGCATTTAAGTTTCTTCCGTGTCTTTTTATGACTAGGTAGCTTATTTCTTTTCAATAATGAGTAATATCCCATTGTCTATATGTTCCACATTTTATTGTTCTGTTCACCTTCTGAAGGACATCTTGGTTGTTTCCAAGTTTTGGCTATTATGAATAAAGCCGCTATAAACATATGTGCACAGTTTTTTTGTGTGAACGTAGTTTTCAACTTCTTTGGACAAATACCAAGGAGCAAACTATCCTCCAAAGTGGTTGTATCATTTTGCATTCCAACCAGCTGTAAATGAGAATTCCTGTTGTTTCTCATGCTGGTCAGCATTTGGTAGTGTTAGTGTCTTGCATTTTGGCCATTCCAATAGGTATGCAGTGGTATCTCCTTGTTTTAATTGGCAATTCCCTCATAACATATGATATTAGGTATCTTTTAATGTGCTTATTTGCTGTCTGTGTGTATTTCCTCTCCAGTGTACTGAGGTATAATCGGCAAATAAAAATTGTATATATCTGCTATGGTCTGAATGTTTATGCCTCACCCAGAGTCTTATGTTGAAATCCTAATGCCTGATGAAGTATTAAAAGGTGGGGCCTTTAGCAGGGGCTTACACCATGAGGGTGGAACCTTCATGAATGGGAATAATGCCTTATAAAAGTGGCTCCAAGAGAGATCTCTAGCCACTTTTGCCCTGTGAAGACACAGTGATAAATTTGCAACCCAGAATAGGGCCCTCACCAGACCATACCAATGCTATGATCTTGGACTTCCAGCCTCAGAAAGTATGAGCAATATGTTGTTTATAAGCTACCTGTATTTTGTTACAGTAGCCCAAACAGACTAAGACACTATTTAAAGTATATAATGTGATGATTTGGTATACATACACTGTGTATCTTCTTTAGCCACATATATATTCAAATCTTTTTCCCATTTTCTAGTTGAGTTATTTGTTTCCTTACTGTTGAGTTTTAAGAGTTCTTCGTATACTTTGGATAGCAATTTTTTATCTGATATGTCTTTTGCAAATACGCTGTCCCAGTGTGATTTGTCTTATTCACTTGACAGCATCTTTGAAGAGCAGAAGTTTTTAATTTTAATGCAATCCAGTGTATCAATTTTTTTCTTTCATAAATTATCCCTTACTGTTGTATCTTATCAAGGTTTTCTCCTATGTTATCTTCTAGGAGATCTACAGTTTTTCATTTTACATTTAGGTCTGTGATTCATTTGTGAAGAATGTGAAATCTTGGTCTAAATTATCTCTTTGTCTCTCTCTTTTTTTGGTATGTGAATGTCCAGTTGTTCCAGCACCATTTGTTGAAAAGATTATTATTGCTCCATGGTATGTCTTTGCTCTTTTGTCAAAGATCAGTTAACTATATTTTCATGGGCTTATTTCTTCTTTTCCATTGACCTGTTTATTTATACTTTTGCTAATATGACACTATCCTAATTACTGTAGCTTTATAGTAAATCTTTAAGTTGGGTAGTGCTAGTCTTCCAGTTTTGTCCTTCTTTGGTATTGTGTTGGTTATTCTGGGTATTTTCCCTTTCCCTATAAACTTTAGCATCAGTTTGTTGATATCCACAAAATACCTTGCTGAAATTTTGATTGGGTTTGTGTTAAACTTATAGATCAACTCAGAAGAACTGATATCTTGGCAATCTTGAGTCTCCCTGTCCGTGACCATGGAATGTTTCTCCATTTATTCAGGTTTTTAAAAAAAATTTTATTCATCAGAGTTTTGTAGTATTCCTCACATAGGTCTTGTATATATTTTGTTAGATTTATAACTAAGTATTTAATTTGGGGGGGTGCTAACATAATTTATATTTTTAAAAATTTCAAATTCTGTTTGTTCATTGCTTTTACATGGTAAAGTGACTGACTTTTGTATATTAACCTAGTGTTCTGCAAACTTTCTATGATTGTTTATTAGTTCCAGGAGGGTTGTTTTGGTCAGTTTTTTTCAGATTTTCTACATAGGCAAACATGCGATCTGTGAAAAAGACAGTTTTATCACCTCCTTCCAAATATGTACACCTTTTATTTCCTTTTCTTGTCTTCTTGAATTTGCTAGAAATTCCAGTACAATGTTGAAAAGAAATAGTGAGAGGGGACATTCTCACCTTGTTCCTGATCTCAGCATGAAAGCTTCTAGTTTGTCAGCATTAAGTACAATGTTAGCTGTATGCTTTTTTGTGGACGTTCTTTATCAAGTTGAGAAAGTTCCCCTCTATTCCTAGTTTACTGAGAGTTATTATGAATAGGTGTAGGATATTGTCAGCTGTTTTTCTGCATCCATTGGTATGATCATGTGAGTTTTCTTCTTTAGCCTGATGTGATGGATTGCATTAATTGATTTTTGAATGTTGAACCAGATTTGCATACCAGGGTCATGGTGTATAATTAGTTTTATACTTTGTTAGATTTAATTTGCTAATATTTTGTTGAGGATTTTTGCATCTATGTTCATGAGAGATAATGGTTGATAGCTTTGTTGTTGTTGTTATTGTTACTGTGTTTTTATGTAATGCCTTCGTCTAGTTTTGGTATTAAGGTGATACTGGCCTCATTGAGTAAGTTAGAAGGTATCCCCTCTACTTCCATCTTCTATAAGATATTATGGAGGATTGATATAATTTCTTCCTTAAATGTTTAGTAGATTTTGCCAGTGAACCCATCTGGATCTGGTGCTTTCTGTTTTGGAAGATTATTAATTATTGATTCAATTTACTTAATAGATGTAGGCCCATTTCAAAGGCCTGTCTTTTCTTGGGTGAAGTTTGGCAGATTTTGTCTTTGAAGCAATTGGTCCATTTCATCTAGGTAATCAAATTTGTGGACATATAGTTGTTCATAATATTCTTGTATTATCCTTTTAATGTCCATGGAATCTGTAGTGATGTCTTCCTACTTTCATCTCATATTAATAATTTGTGTCATAATAGTTATTTTAATTTTCTTGTCAGATAATTCTAAAAGTTGGGTAATATCTAAGTCTGGTTCATGTGTTTGCTTTGTCTTTTGAGACTGCATTTTTTCTTGTCTTTCAGCATGCCTTGTAATATTTCATTGAAAATCAGAAATGTTATATTAAGTACTAGAGACTGCAGTACATAGGTCTTAGTGTGAGGTCTTATGTTAATCATATTAGCAGTC